>NW_024070210.1:25364569-26046954 GCF_014754425.2 Oryx dammah
ACATGGAACAACAGACTGGTTCCAAATAGGAAAAGGAGTACGTCAAGGCTGTATATTGTCACCCTGCTTATTTAACTTATGTGCAGAGTACATCATGAGAAACGCTGGACTAGAAGAAACACAAGCTGGAATCAAGACTGCTGGGAGAAATATCAATCACCTCAGATATGCAGATGACACCACCCTTATGGCAGAAAGTGAAGAGGAACTAAAAAGCCTCTTGATGAAAGTGAAAGAGGAGAGTGAAAAAGTTGGCTTAAAGCTCAACATTCAGAAAACGAAGATCATGGCATCTGGTCCCATCACTTCATGGGAAATAGACGGGGAATCAGTGGAAACAGTGTCAGACTTTATTTTGGGGGGCTCCAAAATCACTGCAGATGGTGACTGCAGCCGTGAAATTGAAAGATGCTTACTCCTTGGAAGAAAAGTTACGACCAACCTAGATAGTATACTCAAAAGCAGAGACATTACTTTGCCGACTAAGGTCCATCTAGTCAAACCTGTGGTTTTTCCTGTGGTCATGTATTGATGTGAGAGTTGGACTGTGATGAAAGCTGAGCTCTGAAGAATTGATGCGTTTGAACTGTGGTGTTGGAGAAGACTCTTGAGAGTCCCTTGGACTGCAAGGAGATCCAACCAGTCCATCTGAAGGAGATCACCCCTGGGATTTCTTTGGAAGGAATGATGCTGAAGCTGAAACTCCAGTACTCTGGCCACCTCATGCGAAGAGTTGACTCACCGGAAAAGACTTTGATGCTGGGAGGGATTGGGGGCAGGAGAAGGGGATGACAGAGGATAAGATGGCTGGATGGCATCACTGACTCGATGGACGCGAGTCTGGGTGAACTCCGGGAGTCGGTGATGGACAAGGGAGGCCTGGCGTGCTGCGATTCATGGAGTTGCAAAGAGTTGGACACGACTGAGCGACTGAACTGAACTGAACCCTAGAACTCAACAACAACAAACCAGCATGACTCAAAATTGAGAAAAGGACTTGAAACGACATTTCTCCAAAAATATATAAATTACCAACATGAAATGACATGAAAAGATGCTCAATGTCAGCAATCATTACGGCAACACAAATGAAAACTTAAGTAAAATACCACCTCATAACCATTAAGATGGTTACTTAAAAAAAAAAAAGAAAGAAAATAATAAGCACTGGCAAGGATGTGAAGAAACTGGAAGCCTTGTGCACTACTGGCAGAAATATAAAATGGTGTAGCTCCTGTGGAAAACAGTATGGTGGTTTCTTAAAAAAGTAAAAATAGAATTATCTTATGATCTAGCAATTTTGCTTCTGAGTATATACACAAAAAGAAATAAAAGCAGGGCCTTGAAGAGATCACTGTACACCCATGTTCACAGCCACACTATTCACAGTAGCTAAAACATGGAAGCAACCCAACTATATTCATCAACTGATGAGTAGATAAGCAAAATGTGATATATACACACAATGAAATATTATTAAAACTTAAAAAGGGAAGAAAATTCTGCAATATGCTACAAATGGATGCACCTTGAGCACGTTACACTAAGTGAAATGAGTCAGTCATAGAAAGAAAATTACTGTATAATTCCACTCATATAAAGTACTTAGAGTGGCCAAAATCATAAACACAGAAAGCATCGTGCTGGGGGAGCAGAGAATGGAGAGTTATTGTTTAATGTGTATAGAGTTTCAGTTTTACAAGATGAAAAGTTATGAGGATGGATGGTGGTGACAGCTACATAACAATGTGAATATACTTAACACCATTGAGCTGTAGATTTTAAAATGGTTAAGGTAAATTTTATGTGCGTTTTATCACAGGATTAAAAAAGAAGAAAGCACGACTGCAATAATCACCAAAAACTAGAAACTCCCCACATGTCCATCATATGGTGAATGGATAAACTAACTGTATACGTATATAGATAGTGTTAGTCGCTCATCATGTCTGACTCTTTGCCACCCCATGGACCCCAGGCTCCTATGTCCACGGAATTCTCCAGGCAAGAATACTGGAGTGGAAACCCATTCCGCTCTCCAGGGGATCTTCCGGACTCAGGGACTAAAACCGGATCTCCTACCCTGCAGGAGGATTCTTTACAGTCAGAGCCACCAGGGAACTAACTGCAGTATATCCATACAATAGGACACTACTCAGTGACTAAAAAGAATGAACTACTGGTACACACAACATGGATAAATCCAAATGCATTATGCTAAATGAAAGAAGCTAGATTTTAAAAGCTACACATTAAATGATTTCACTTAAATGGTATCCTGGAAAAAGTAAACTACAGGGACAAAAAAACAGATCTGTGGCTGCTAGAGATTGAGATGGGGCAACAAGAGTGAATTTAGAAGATTATGGAGATTAGCTACTAAAAGTTTCAAACTATTTTAAGATGAGTAGTTTATTTTCAGCACTAAAGATGCCACATGATGAAAAGGTACAGTGTACAATATTCACCCACAACTTACCTAGCACCTTAAAGTAAAAAACTATTAAATAGGAAATAAAACATTTTTTATTTTATGCACTGCAAACTGTACATAATAGGGAGCATAGTAGGTACATAATTCAGTAAGATTTTAAATTGACTTGGCCTTTCTACTTCACTGGTGTATACATATGTAACTTTAAATACAAAATTATCCATTTCTAAAAATATTAACATATAATTGGAAAAGAGAAGTACTGTCCACAAAATCTACTAACCTGAATTTGTTCAGTTAATCAATAACTGCAATAGAACTCTTTATCAAAACTGGAAACACCATCAGGGTCATGGGTGCTCTCTTAGAAAAAGCAGCAACCTAGAACAAAAAATATACATATATAATATGAACCTCAGTCAAACTTCAGTTACCATTATGTGCTTTCTAAAGTCCCCCTTTTTTCCCTTATGTAGCTTTTATATACTTTATATACTTTTCTAAAGTCCCCTTTTATATACTTTTCTAAAGTCCCCTTTTTTCCCCTATGTAGCCACTCATAACATGTAAAAATTTTGCATATTCACTTATTATGCAAGCTACACCTTTCAATATGCCTCAAATACGCAGATGACACCACCCTTATGGCAGAAAGTAAAAAGGAACTAAAGAGCCTCTTGATGAAGGTGAAAGAGAAGAATGAAAAAGCTGGCTTAAAACTCAACATTCAAAAAACTAAGCTCATGGCATCTGGTCCCATCAGTTCATGGCAAATAAATGGGGAAACAATGGAAGCAGAGACAGATTTTATTTTCTTAGCCTCCAAAACCACTGTGGACGGTGACTGCAGCTGTGAAATTAAAAGATGCTTGCTCCTTGGAAAAAAAGGTATGACAAACCTAGACAGCGTATTAAAAAGCAGAGCAATTACTTTCCTGACAAAAGCCCGTATAGTCAAAGCTATGGTTTTTCCAGTAGTCACATATGGATGTAAGAGTTGGACCATAAAGAAGGCTAAGCACCAAAGAATTGATGCTTTTGAACTGTGATGTTGAAGAAGACTCTTGAGAGTCCCTTGGACTGCAAGGAGATCAAACCAGTCAATCCTAAAGGAAATCAACCCTGAAGATTCATTGGAAGGATTGATGCTGAAGCTGAAGCTCCAATACCCTGGCCACCTAATGCAAAGAGCCAACTCACTGGAAAAGACCCTGAGGCTGGCAAAGATTGAAGGCAGGGGGAGAAAGGGACAAAGAGCATGAAATGGTTTGGATGGCATCACCAACTCAATGGACAAGAGTCTGAGCAAACTCCAGGAGAAGGTAAAGGACAAGGAAACCTGGTGTGCTGCAGTCCATGGGGTCACAGAGTCAGACATGACTGAGTGACTAAACAATACCAACAATGCCTTTCAAATCCCACTAAGAAACAGCCTTTCATTTTGCAAATTATATTCAAACATAGTAACACTCAGTGTCTTGATTTGCTTCACAGTTCATCTTAAAATAAATCTGCACCTATAAAACTGCTTTGTGAACACAAAATTCTTAATTTTGTCTACATCTTAACACAAGGTCAATCAGAAACATCTCTTTCCAAACCCAAAGCTTGAAATCATCTACATCCCTATACCTCAATTAGCTCTACAATCTAATTTCTGACTATATTCTACACAAACTTTCATTCAAGTCAATTTGCTTGCTTTCCACAGAACAAGTCTGTCATTCTCAGCTGTCACCATGCAACACAGTATTCCTTCTTTTTAAAAGAAAGATTTTTCCTCCCTTATCCTCTTTGTTAATCAATGCATATTCATCAACTTTCTCAAAATGCAGCTCCTCATTCCTGCCTGACAGCAGATAAAATCATTCTGTACTCTATTCATCTCTGCAAGAATATTTTGTTTCCTTTGATATGTGTCATCTCATATAGTCTTCTGGTTAGCAACACCATCTCCTACTTCTTTTGTCACCTCTTCTCCATCATCTAGTAACATGTTTGACACACAGCACTATGATTGACCGACAAGTGAAATGGTCTTAATGAAGATTCACACATCATATGTTCACTGAGTGTGTACATATGTGCAGCTCACCAAGTAGAAAAACCCAAGAATAACATAAAGACACAAAACACTCCATGGAAACATGTCTTTCTGCCAGTTAATTTACTGTCGTTACAATACGAGATTATTTTCAAATTGTCAGATGTAGTCTTTCTCCAACCACAGCAAAGCCTATTGAAACCAATTTCTGATGATTAGAAATAATACAGAAGAATCATTACCAGTTCCATCTCTCCAAAAGTAATCCAATTATGTCCATTCTAAATTCCTACAGTCAAAGATTTATTCTGAGACACAAGAGCCTATAAAAACATTTAATAAATAATTCTAAACCAAAAGTAAGCACATACGGTAAAGAATCTGTCAGCAATGCAGGAAACCCAGGTTCGATCCCTGGGTCAGGAATAGGCCCTGGAGAAGAAAACGGCAACCCACTCCAGTATTCTTGCCTGGGAAATCACATGGACAGATGAGCCTGCCAGGGTACATTCCATGGAGTCCAAAGACTCAAGATACAACTGAGCGACTGACACTTTACAATTTACATTACCTGTTCTGAAAATTCTCATTGAAAAGGACAAACCACTCCCAAGTCAACTACCCCCAGGGCCCATAAACTGACAATTCTTAAATGGCCATTAACTACAAAATCAGTCAAGGCTCATTGTGATTCCTTCACAAAACTTCACCAACCTCCCACAATAATTCAGTATTACGGGATTTATACTTCGTCACGAAGTAACTGGTACCAGATTTCTCTTTAGTCAGTAAACAACTGCAAAACTAGGCAAAATAGATGATAGGACAGTTTTCAGACACTGGACAACAATTAGTGTAGATCTGCATTCTCTGAGAGAAGAAAACAAGCTAGATAAGCCTACATACACCTTGACTTTCTGCTAAGAGACATGTTACAGACACTACTGCAGGCAGGGAGATTCAAAGTAGAGCACAGCAGGATCACCAACATGAAAAGACAAACATCAGAGTTCAGAAGGGATATATGGCAATTATTACTGGAATACTATACCAGAGAGGAGGGAGTAATGAAAAAAGTTTCAGACATCTTCTCTTGAGTCTTTGGCTTCATGCTAATTTGCACATACTTAGGATAAAACTCCTGGTGGGCTACAATCTATAGGGTCGCAATAAGTCAGACACAACTGAAGTGACTTACCCACACAGGGTAAAACTCCATAAGGCAAAGGTTGAGGGGGGCAGGTGGTGGAAATCTGCTGGGGAGCTAAGAAAAATGACCAATTCATTCAGAGCTAGGGACATGTGAGTTGCACCTAACCAGAGGAGAGAAACCTTGCATACTCTGGACAATAAGTAGAGGCCTCAGCAGGGCTGAATTAGTCCCAGAATAAAGATTAATTGATGATGATGCCAGCAGAGCTTAAAAACAAACCCTGAAGGAACAACCTGATCCTCAACATCTGTAAACAGATGGTGAGCTAAATGGAAAACCTCATAATTCACAGGGCATCAGGTAAAGTATTCGGAAAGGTTCTGCCTCAGGAATACAGCAGAATTATACTAAATGGTCCTAATAAGGAATACCTTAAAGGATTAAATATTTCCCAAATAACTTAAATACATTCTAGGAAAAGCTTCAAGAACATGTAGAGGAATACAAAAATATCCAGCACCCAACAAAGCATAATTTACAATGTCTTCTGTTACATACCTAACAGGCATTCACTAATTTGCCAAGCAGGTTTCAAGAAAAAAAAGACAAGAAAATAAGAGACAAATGAGGAGAAGTATCAATGAAAACCAACCCAGAAAGGACACAGTTTTTATAAAACCAGGAAACTAGGATTAAAAGTTATTATTAATGTATTCTATATGCTGTGAAGCTAGAGAAAAGACTGAGTGCAATTTCCATTAAAAACACAGAAAAAAGACCCAAATTGAACATCTAAAAATGAAAGCTAGAATGTTAGAGATGCTCTAGCTGACACTCGGTGAATCAGGCCCTATTCCTAACGTGTGTGAGCTGAGTACTGGATTCCTTGTGGGTGATGTAGTTTCCTCACAGGCATGTACTGATCAGTACTCAGCTGAATGCCTGGAAGGGACTTCTGCAGATCTGTAACATTCTATTGCCGCCCTCTCCTCTCTGGTACTCTGCCCCGTGAGCTCTAGCTGCCTTAGGCTTCTCAGGCTCCCAGCACCGTCTCCTCAATTCAGGCAGGTCTCTAGCCTTCTCTGGGGTTCTGCTGCTCTACTATTCCATGCCTAAAAACACTCCCCAGGCTAGACCAAGCATAGGTCTCAACTGTTTCCTGTCTCTCAGGGATCAATGTCTTGGGTTGCCTGATGGCAAATGCCTCAAGAACTGCTGTTTCAGGTTTTTTGCCCAGTTATTTCAAGTAAAAGGATACCAATCCCTGTCACTCCAACTTGGCTGGAAGCATTATTTTAATTATTTTAAAGGAAAGTGAAAGTGAAGTCGTTCAGTCCCGTCCGACTCTCTGCGACCGGTGGACTGTAGCCCACCAGGCTCCTCCGTCCATGGGATTCTCCAGGCAAGAACACTGGAGTGGGTTGCCATTTCCTTCTCCAGGGGATCTTCCCGACCCAGGGATCGAACCCAGGTTTCCTGTGTTGCAGGCAGACGTTTTAACCTCTGAGCCACCAGGGAAGCCCGAACTATGAGTTAATCTAACTTTGTGATTGCACTGAAAGCTGAAATTTTCCAAAAATTAGATCTATTCAGTTAACACCACTCACCATGTTAATAAGTTATCCTTAACCATATAATAAATGCAGACTATGTGGTTGAATTTCAGAACAGTAAACATAAAAGTGAAATAGGCAATTAGCACACATACAATATTAAGAGAGAATACACAAAGAGGTGGAAAGTAAGCCCCAAAGGAGAAGAACATACTACGTTGTCTCTCTTTTCCTGTAGCATTAATACATACATCAGTGAATCTGGTATAACAAGGGAAGTTGCTGCTTCCAATATACATGTTATGCTGGCAAACAGACATCAGTAAGTAGGTAATAATATGCACCCAGAGGCTCAGGCCGTCGCGACAATCAGCTGCCCCACCAGAGATAAGGAACATCTGGGTTTGCAGTCTTCAAATGGAAATAGTTTTACCTTTCCCCGGGCGGCTGAGAGTAGTTCAAGGCAAATCTTTTGATTATAGCATGGAGTATAGAAAACAAAAACTTCAGCTACTGCTTTGGTTTCCTCAGAAATTCTACAGGCATGTGTCTTATAAGCAGTATATGGCAGAATTTTAAGCCAATCTGAGAGTCTCTGTTTTTCAGTAGAAATTCCAAGTGTTATTTTTGACTACTTCTTACTACTGAATGTCCTGTTGGTGAAACTGAAGGTCTTTTGCTCAGAGGGAATAAATCAAGAAGATTAAATGGAGCCCCTAGGGTTGTGCGGTGTCTAGCAGCCAGAACCTGAGGCTCAAGGGCTGCTGAGTGGCTGTAAAGGGCCCCAAGTGCTCCACCCTTCCGGGTAGGATGTCACTGAGATCCCTCCAATGGAGCCTCCTGCTGCTGTTGCTCTTCCGTTTCCTGGTGATGTGGCACCTCAGTCTGCATCACCACCACGTGACAATGTGTGACCTGGATATACTTCTATGAGTCCATTTACAGATAAGACTTCCACTTCACACTTCAAGAGCATTCAAACTACTCTCATCAAACCCCATTGCTTGTCATCCTAGTGATTTTGTACCCCTCGGATGAGAAGGTCAGACAGGCCATTAGAGTCATTTGGGGTGAAAAGAAGTCTTGGTGAGGATATAAGGTTCTTACATTTTTCTTACTGGGCCAACAGGCTGAAAGTGAAGACAAAGTGTTAGCATTATCTTTAAAGGATAAACACCTCCGTTATGGCAATATAATACAAGAGTTTTTATAGCCACATACAATAACCTGGGGCTTTCCATGTGGCTCAGTGGTAAAGAGTCTACCTGCCAAGCAGGAGATGTGGGTTCAATCCCTGGGTTAGGAATTTCCCCTGGAGAAGGAAATGGCAGGCTACAGTTCATGGGGTAACAGAGTCAGACACAACTTAGCAACTAAACGACAACAATAACCTGATCTTGAAGGTGATTACGGCATTTAGGTGGATAACTGAGTTTTGCCCCAATGCTACGTACATTATGAAGACAGACACTGATGTTTTCATCAATACTGGCAAGTTAGTGTATTATCTTTTAAATTTAAGCCACTCAGAGAAATTTTTCACAGGTTATCCTCTAATTGATATTTATCCCTACAGAAGATTTTACCAAAAAGCCCACATTTCATACTTGGAGTATACCTTCAGTGGTAAAGAATCCGCCTGCCAGTGCAGGAGACATAAGAGACGTAAGATCCCTGGGTCAGAAAGATCCCCTGAGGAGGCCATGGCAACCCACTCCAGTAATCTTGCCTGGAGAATCCCATGGACGGAGGAGCCTGGCGCGCTACAGTCTATAGGGTCGCAAAGAGTCAGACACGACTGAAGTGACTCAGCATGTGTACCTTCAAGGTGTTTCCCCCCAAATGCAGTGGACTGGGTTATATAACATTCAGAGGTCTGGTGCCGATGCAATCTGTAAAATAACAAGGCACGTAAAATCCATCAAGTCTGAAGATATTTATGTTCAGATCTGTTTGAATTTATTAGAAGTGGACATTCTATTCCAGAAAACACCAATCTTTTCTTTTTATATAGGAATCACTTGGATGTCTGTCAACTCAGATGTGTGACTGAAGCCCATGACTTTTCTTCCAAGGAAAGTATCGCATTTTGGCAGGTATGCTAAGGAACACCACATGCCATTATTAATCTGACATTCTACCCAACACCTAGAGAAGGAAGGGATACTTTGTGGCAAGTGTTGAAGTAAGGACCATGAAATCTCCAATGGGAAACTCGTGGGCCACTCACTGTGTTAGACATGGAACAGAAATCCACGAAGAGCCCATAGACTGAAGATGGGAGGGTTGCACTTGACCTATGATTTATACTGACAAGTATCAAGTAGGGCCTTTTAAAGATGATATTCAGAGGAATTAAACATCATAGCTCAGTCAGGAAAGAATCTGCCTGCAATGCAAGAGACCCAAGTTCGATTCCAGGGTCAGGAAGATCCCCTGGAGAAGGAAATGGCAACCCACTCTAGTATTCTTGCTGGAGAAATCCCACGAGCAGAGGAGACTGCTGGGCTACAGTCCATGGGATCACAAGAGTTGGACATGATTTACTGACTAAACCATCACCACCACCAAGAAGGATGCAAAGTTTTTGTTAATAAAACTAATAGGACCAAATAATTTGAGGACATCATTCTACAGACTAGAACTTCTTAAAAGGGTTTTATTGAATTATAAAGCTCATTTGTCCATAACAATAAAGCAGTGTGGAGTATTATTTATTCACTGAACAATCTAGTCAGTTCAGGATTTTGTATACATCTTACATGGATTACCAGTATTTTTAATACATAGTTCTGTGGAAAAAACTAAAGTTACACCAAAATTTTATCTGTTTTTGGTCATTTACAAGATACTTTAAGATGTTGCAGTATTTCGAAGCTATCAATCTTCATTTAATATTAGTGTTTTGTACTTTCTGAGTGTTTCAATGCTATGGTTGTTTCAATATTATATAAACAGACCAGTGAGAAATCACTCTTTAAATTTTTTCCAATACTTCACTGATGAGTTTATTATAAATAGCTCTATTAATATGAAGTCATTGGTCACTACTGTGTATCAGTAATCTCTTGGACTTTGATAAAAATCTTATTATGGTAAAACAGAGAAGAATTAAAGCAAGAAGATCTGAATTACTGTCTTGTTTGTAGAAATATAATCCTCTTGTTTTTAAATGTCACCTCATCTGGCTGATTGTTCCACCTGGAAATCAGGGGCAATACAGAATGCCAGGCAGCATATTTCCTTTTGGAAAGGACTCTGACACCAAAAAGAAAGAGAACATGATGGCCAGAAGGAATATCATGATAGGAATGTCATATCTCAATACTTGAGGGACAGAGAAAACTAAAGATTCAAGTGACATCATTAACTGCTCCATGTTTTTTCTGATTAACAATCATTCTAAGAATAAAAAGGAAAAGAGAACAAAAAAGAAAATATTTTGAACTGATAACCACTATGAATTTGAAAAATAAAAACACTGAAAAGCCTGTTCTGTCCACTGTTTCAACAAAAATGAATTCACTATTCTAAGACTGTTAAACTCATAATTATTGGTAAGCAATATTTCCTATAATGATCTTGAAATGTAACATTCCTTTGAAGCAAAATAAAAAACCAAGTTAGTAACAAGGAGAAGTCCTCACTACTTCCTCTCCTATTCTGAAGTTGTCTACATTGACAACACAAACTAATAATCCATCAACTTCAATTTTATCTATTTTCTTACCAGTTAATAGGGCCCACATAAATTTTTATTCCTATATTGGTCTAGGTAAATTTGTAAGTTCCATTTGACAGTAAAAAGTCAATTCCCATTTTTTCTTCCTCTTCCTCCAGCCAGCCCTATATGCCAAAAATTATTGGAACAGAAATTTAAGTGACTTCTGTCATCTTTAATTCATAACTTTGTTCAGATAAGCTTTGTAGAATCACAAAAAATGAAAATAATATTTCTGAGAAATTAGAAATAAAAATTATATCTTTATCTATTATAGTCAATATCCTTTTAGCTATCATCCTTTCAGCTAGTCTGAAATCAGAAGACAAAGTACTGAAATTTCCATTGGTTATAACACCGTCATTCCCTTTACATTCCCATGTCAAATAACTTGACTTTCTCTTTTTCAATGTGCCTTATGTTAATGCCTTAACAGACCTAATAGAAGCAGAAGAGATCCAAGAAGGGACGGCAAGAATAAAACTGTACAAAAAAAGATCTTAATGACCTGGATAACCACAATGGTGTGGTCATTCACCAAGAGCTGGACATTCTGGAGTATAAAGTTAAGAGGGCCTCAGGAAGCACTGTTGCCAATAAAGCTAGTAGAGGTGATAGAATTCCAGCAGAGCTATTTAAAATCCAAAAAGATGATGCTATTAAATGCTACACTCAATATGTCAGCAAATCTGGAAAACCCAGCAGTGGCCACAGGACAGGAAAAGGTCAGTTTTCATCACAATTCCCAAGAAGGGCAGTACTAAAGAATGTTCAAGCTACCAGACAATTCCATTCCTTTCTCATGTGAGTAAGGTTATGCTCAGAATCCTTCAAGCTAGGCTTCATCATTCTATGAATCAAGATCCTCCACATGTTCAAGCTGGGTTTAGAAAAAGCAGAAGAACCAGAGATCAAATTGCCAACATCCAATGGATCATAGTGAAAGCAAAGGAACTCCAGAAAAACATCGACCTCTGTTTCACTGACTACACTAAAGCCTTTGACTGTGTGGATCATAACAAACTGTGGAAAACTCTCAAAGTGATGGAAATACCAGATCACCTTACCTATCTCCTGAGAAACCTGTATACGGGTCAAGAAACAACAGCTAGAACCACACATGAAACAACTAACCATTCAAAAGTGGGAAAGAGTACAGCAAAATTGTATGTTGTCACCCTGCTTATTTAACTTATATTCAGAGTACATCATGTGAACTGCCAGGCTGGATGAATCACAGGCTGGAATCAAGACTGCCAGGCGAAATATCAACAACCTCAGATATGCAGATAACACTACTCTAACGAAGAAAGTGAAGAGGCACTAAAGAGCCTCATGATGAGGGTGAAAAAGCTGGCTTGAAACTTAACATTCAAAAAACGAAGATCATGGCATCCAGTCCTATCACTTCATGGCAAGTAGATGGGAAAACAGTGACAGATTTTATTTTCTTGGGCTCCAAAATCACTGCAGATGGTAACTGCAACCATGAAATTAAGACACGTGCTCCTTGGAAAGAAAACTATGACAAATCTAGACAACATATTAAAAAGCAGAAACATCACTTTTCTAGTAGTCAGGTACAGCTGTGAGACCTGGACCATAAATAAGCCTGAGCGCCAAAGAATTGGTGCTTTCAAACTGCAGTGCTGGAGAAGACTTTTGAGAGTCCCTTGGACTGCAAGGAGATCAAACCAGTCAAACCTAAAGGAAGTCAACCCTGAATATTCATTGGAAGGACTGATGCCAAAGCTAAAGTTCCAATACTTTGGCCAACTGATGCAAAGAGTCAACACATTGCAAAAGACTCTGAAGCTGGAAAAGATTGAAGATTTAAGGAGAACGGGGTAGCTGAGAATGAGATGGTTCAACAGCATCACTAACTCAATGGACAAGAATCTGAGAAAACTCGAGGAGATGGTGGAGGACAGACGAGCCTGGTGTGCTACAGTCCATGTGGTCACAAAGAGTCGGACACAACTTAGAAACTGAACAACAACAAACAAAATTTATATAACAAAACTTATATATTCACTTTTGACTTAGCAATTTCACTTTAGAAATTTACCATGAAAAAAAATAATAGTAGTATACAAACATATATGGACAAGGTTATTCCCCAAATCACTGCTTTCAACTGCAAATTAATGGAAAAACCCTAAATGCAAAAAATTTTAAATTGGAGTGTGGTTGGCTAAATTTTTGCAACAACACAAGTAAGTAATATGTTGTTCTAGAAAGATGAGAAAGATCTTCCAAGATATAATAAAAGAAAAGAAAATAAAGGGCAGATTATTTACTGTACACAACTTTTGAGTATGAAATTAGAAATACCCATGAATCAGAATAAAATATTTAACCAAGAAAATAATAAGACTGGTTACCAACAAGCAGTGTGTAGTGGTTTACTGTAACTGCTGTAACAAATTACCACCAACCTGGTGGCTTACAACAACAGAAATTTATTCTCTCATCATTCTGAAGGTCCAAAGTCTGAAGTCAGTTTCACTGAACTAAAATTAAGGTGTAAGTAAGGCCTCACTCCCTGAGGAGGCTCTAGGAAGGAATCTGTTCCTTGTCTCTGACAACATCTGGTAGTTGTTAACACTCTGTGACATGCGGCTCCAACCCAGCTTCTGCCTTTATGATCACACTGCCTTCTCCTTTCCTACGTCAAATCTCTTGTCTGCTTCCCTCTTAAGAATACCCATGACTGTATTTAAGGCCCACCCAGAATAATCTACCTCATGAGTCTTAGTCAAATCTGCAAAAATGCTTTTTTCAAATTAACAGATTTCAGAGATTAGTACTTGAATGTCACCCATGGGACCACCTTTCAGCCTATTGCGAGTAAGTGAAAAATGGAGTGGAAGAGATAGGCGAATGACTTTCAAACTATATAGTTCTGACTCCTGTTAGGACACTAATTCCTATCGTTCTGAACCATATGAATGTTTCATATACTCAGAAAATAAAGAAAATCAACAAAGATACAGGAGGAATAACCCCTAAGGTGCTACATAGACAGAAAGAACTAGACATAAAAGTATTTCAAATAGTTATACTGAATATATCCACACTGAAAGATGGGTAGAGCCACTGGGAAGAACTAAGTGAAGTAACTTTGGAACATGTTATTTTGCCTATATACTGTCAAGCTGAAAACAAACAGACCACTAGTTAATTTTTACTACTAGTGTGACTGATCAACTTTGAGAATATCTTTTAAGCATACTAGAATTGATTTACTAAGTGAATGTATTGTAAATAATCAAAGTCAGCTCTATCACTGTTAGCAAAGGGAATTAGAAAAGCTGAAAAAGTTATGAATCTTATGGTGCTGGACTAAAATTGAAGGTATCAACTTGAACTACATATGTAGATATACATACACATAAATAGAGAGATAAAAACATGTGAGTGTGTGTATCTCCTAACTCTATCAACTGAGGGAACTTGGAAGCAATGACACCCCATTAACAATGAATAGGACAACTAGCACCCAGACATTTTATTTAAATCCTGTTCTCTCCCAACAGGAATTGAGACTTCTAGGTAAAACAGCTCATTCCATTTCAAGGGATGAAACAGTACAAGACAGAACAAGAGAATCTTATGCCAGAAACTAAGGAAATGTTCAAAGAAAGATGGAAATACGTCTTAAGGATACAGGAGTCAGTCTGAAGGGACCAAATCTGGGACAAGCCAAGAATCAAAATAAATGGTATCAATTTGACTGTACTAAGTAAAGTAAGAATCCGTGTGTATGTACATGCTAGAATGTCAGCTAATTAAAAGAGAAATTCACCAACTGGCAACCACCATATTAATAATGGGCTTCCCCAGTGGCTCAGACAGTAAAGAATCCACCTGCAATGCAGGAGACCTGGGCTCAATCCCTGGGTCAGGAAGATCCCCTGGAGGAGGGCACAGCAACCCACTACAGTATTCTTGGGCTTTCCTGGTGGCTCAGATGATAAAGAATCCACCTGCAATGCAGAAGACCTGGGTTCAATCCCTGGGTTGGGAAGATCACCTGGAGGAGGGCATGGCAACCCACTCCAGTTTTAATTTGGGGGCTTCCCTGTAGCTCAGCTGGTAAAGAATCCGCCTGCAATGCAGGAGACCCCAGTTTGATCCCTGGGTAGGGAAGATCCACTGTAGAAGGGAGAGGCTACCCACTCCAGTGTTATTGGGCATCCCTGGTGGCTCAGCTGGTAAAGAATCCACCTGCAATGCGGGAAAAGGACTTGGAGAAGGGCATGGCAACCCACTCCAGTATTTTTGCCTGGAAAATCCCATGGACAAAGGAGCCTAGCGGGCTACAGTCAAGGGGTTTGCAAAGTGTTGGACACAACTGAACAACTCAGCAGACACAGCACACAAACTTCCTCAAAGGAATGCAAAAGTACTTAATAAAAGTCTATAGAAACAGAATATTCACATAGTCTCAAGTATTTCCTCATAACATACTTATTAATTACAAAGGAAAAACATAGCATTTCTAGAGTGGGGAATAAAAAATAAAACTGGCAGGTGACCAAAACTGGAATCACCAGCAATGGGACAAATCAACATCATGTGTCTCCAGATAAAACCACCTGAGAAGGACACAACCATAGCCCTGAAAAAATGTATAATCAGATTTTAAGATGAAACATTAGACAAACCCAAGTCAAGAGACACTCTACAAAATAAATGGACTACATTTTTAAAAAGTCAGTGTCATAAAAGAAACTTTTCCAAATTAAAGAAAACGAAAGTAACTCATGATTCTGAATTTGATCTTGGACTAGAGAAAAATATTTTTTTCTTGTGCTATATTATTTGGTCAGTTGGTAAAATTTAAATTCATAGACAAAGTAAATAAGACTTAACAAATATAGATAGATTAAATGAATATTATTCATTATTCATTTATTATTATTCCTCACTTATTATTCATTTACAGACAGATTGATGTCCTTTGGTTACTTCAGGAGATTGTCTTACATTTCAGAAAATAAACACTGAGTTTCAGAGAATCATATTTGTGACTTTCAAATAGTTCAGAAAAAAAGAATGATAGAAATAAAATGTAAAATATTAAATCTGGGAAACTAGACAAAAGGTACAGAGTAATTTTTTGCTTATACTTTTATTTGCTTGTTTGTAGCTGCACTGGGTGTTTATTCTTTGCACAGGCTTTCCCCAGTTACAGTGGGTGGGGCTACCCTCTAGTTGCAGGGTGCAGGCTTCTCAGTGTGGTGGCTTCTTTTGTCTCAAAGCACCAGCTCTAGGGCACAGGGGCTTTAGCAGTGTGGCTCGCGGGCCTAACTGCTCCATGGCATGTAGGATCCTCCTGGATCAGGGATCGAAACCGTGTCTCCTGCACTGGCAAACGGATTCTTTACCACTCAGCCACCAGGGAAGCCCCAGAAGAATTGTTTATATTGTTCTTGCACCATTCATTTTTGTGAGTCTGAAATTATTTTAAAAATACAGAACTTCAAAGGTCACTGACTGGGGTAATAATTTTGAAATTGGAAAACAGATATAGGGAACCTGACCCAGGACCAGCTGAAGGATGGAGAAGATTCTGTTGGAGTGTAAGGTCCAAAACTGTATAGTATATACATAACTGGAAATAGAACCATGTCTGTCAATGTCTGCCTTCTGTCTTAACTCATTCCTATATTCAACTAGTGACTGCAACACAGTGTATGCTCTAATAAATGTATTAAATGGATGAACCCATATGTAAACAACAACCAGCAATAATAATCTGCATTAAGAAAATGAATCAAGCTATTCAGAAATAAGTCCCACAGATAAACATGAAGTTTCTAAACATATTTTAACCACAGAATACTTTTTTCTACTAAAATCCTAAACAGAACCTCAACACAGGGGAAAAAAAATTAAAGTGCAGTGACTCTAGTTTTGGTGTAAATCTAATGAAGGTTTGGAAACCCTTAACGTCTGTTCTTCCAACACCAAAACCCAACACCAATTCTCAAGATTCCAGAGCTCTGAGAATTTAAAGATGAAAGGACAGGCTTAATTTTGAAGTTACTGCACCACCCTCTATTGATTAAAAAAAAAAAAAACTCTTCCTCTCTAAACCTTGATCTAAAGAACCATTCAAAACCAAGGCAAAATTATTTCCTCTCACTGTTCTAAAGTCTTTGGAACTGTTAAATAATCAATATTCAAACCTGGTTCTCCTCAAGAACCTTCTACATCTGGATTCCTTAAAAATGGACAGTTGTTTAAAGCTATGAAATTTAATTTAAGACAAGTTGAAGAGGAAAATTCAGGTAACAAAAATCAGTAAATATCTATCCTCTAATAATTAAGATACATCCAAAAATTGGCTCACTGCATACAAAGGATGATTAATGAATCAACTGGTATCCCACAAATCATTTCAAGGATTCACAAGGCCAAAACTATCTTCATGGTAACACTGAGATGGTAACCGCCTTTATCATAAAATTAGCATTTGCATGCACAGTGCAAAAACAAAGTTGGATAAAACTGATGGTGTCTTAGAATGAACAAAGGCCCTGGTATCAAACTGTATTAGTAGTCAGTGTATGTTTTACTGACAAACAACTGGCAAGGAGTTGGGGGGAAGGCAGAAGGGAGTGAGTATTACTTAAGAATATCCTTAATAAAGAGTTAAAATTATTTTTATTTTCTAAAATTTCAAACATTCACATCTTTTTTACAGTCTGTGTACTGAGAAACTATCAATTCAGCTCAGTTGTGTCCGTATCTTTACAATCCCGTGGACTGTAGCACTCAAGGCTTCCCTGTCCTTCACCATCTCCTGAAGTCTGCTCAAACTCATGTCCATTGAGTCAGTGATGCCATCCAACCATCTCATCCTCTGTTGTCCCCTTCTCCTCCTGACTTCAATCTTTCCCAGCATCAGGGTCTTTTCTAATGTGACAGCTCTTCACATCAGGTAACCAAAGTATTGGCGCTTCCGTATCAGTCCTTTCAATGAATATTCAGGACTGATTTCCTTTAGGATGAACTGATCGGATCTCCTTTCAGTCCAAGGGACTCTCAAGAGTATTTTCCAGCACCACAGTTCAACAGCATCAATTCTTTAGCACCTTCTTTATGGTCCAACTCTCACATCCATACATGACTATAGGAAAAACCACAGCTTTTACTACACAGACCTTTGTTGGCAAAGTAATGTCTCTGATTTTTAATATGTTGTCTAGGTTTGTCATAACTTTTTTCCAAGGAGCAAGTGTCTTTTAATTTCATTGCTGCAGCTACCATCTGTAGTGATTTTGGAGCCCAAGAAAATAAAGTCTGTCACTGTTTCCATAAAATAGCCATATTTTATTCATATACTTCAGCCAAAACAATATATTACAATACTCAGAGGTTAAAGCGTCTGCCTCCAATGCAGGAGACCCAGGTTCAATTCCTGGGTCGGGAAGATCCCCTGGAGAAAGGTCGGGAAGATCCCCTGGAGAAGGAAATGGTAACCCACTCCAGTAATCTTGCCTGGAGAATCCCATGGGCAGAGAAGCCTGGTAGGCTACAGTCCACGGGGTCACAAAGAGTCGGACACGACTGAGCAACTTCACTTTCTTTTCACTTTCAGCCAAAACAATATATTACAATATAATAAATGCAGAAGCAAATATAAAAATCCAGACATCTTCTACTAAGAGTCTGCAAAACTAAAGAGTTTTGCAAAAATGTAAAACAAAGGCAATCTAATTTTTTTGCTGTTTTGGAAATTATTTTTAATTAAATATTATTTACATAAACATGTAATGAGCTTATTATTGGTATTTTTAATGAATAGTTATATTAAATTTGTTTTACTCTAATGTGGCAAATATCAATATAATCACAAAAAAATTTTCTTGTAGTCTCCCTCAATACTTTTTAATAAGGTAAAATGGGTCTTAAGAATAAGTTTGAGAACTACTACTATTAAGCAGCAAACTGATTTGTCAGAAAACTTCCTCTAATCTCTACAGAATTAGAAATAAGAAAAGAACTGTGATTATTATCATGCGCCTGTATGCGTGCTAAGTCACCTCAGCCATGTCTGACTCTTGGAGACCCTGTGGACTTTAGCTCACCAGGCTCCTCTGTCCGTGGGATTCTCCAGGCAAGAATACTGGAGTGGGTTGCCATCCCCTCCTCCAGGGGATCTTCCCAGCCCTGGGATCGAACTGGTGTCTCTAACGTCTCCTGCATTGGCAGGGGCCTTCCCTACCACTAGCACCACCTGGGAAGCCCTATTATCAGCATAAGGTGAGGTAGCTTCAGTAGTGTCTCATTCTTTGTGACCCCATGGACTGTAGCCCACCAGGCTCCTCCATCCATGGGATTTTCCAGGCAACAATGCTGGAGTAGGTTGCCATTTCTTTCTCCAGGGGATCTTCCCAACCCAGGGATCAAACTCGGGTCTCCCGCATTGCAGGCAGACTCTTTACCATCTGAGCCACCAGGAAATCCCAAATGCTGGAGTGGGTTGCCACTTCTTCCCCAGGGGATCTTCCCAAGTCAGGGATAGAACCTGTGTCCCCTGTAGCTCCTGCATTAGCAGACAAATTCTTTACCACTGAACCACTTGGGAAGAACTCCACTCAATTCAGTACAAGTAAAACAAATGTTCCAAAAATACAACACTGCTATTGATATTCAAACATTTTCCCTCACCTTTTTCCAGTATAAGAGAAGGAAATTTTAGAACTACTACATATTTTCTCATTCCAAATTTCTCTATTCCTACTGTATCATTAATGTTGAAAAATAGTTGTTTTGGATGGAATGGAATACATTAATTTCAGTGGGGGATAATGTCTGCTATCTGATATACTATACCTTTTAATATGTCTGAATTGTTCCACAGGTTAAAAAAATCTCAGCAAAGACTATAGGAGTAAAGGGAAATGGGGAAAAAATAGGGGAGAAAAAAAGGAGGAAGAGAAGGGAAAAGAAAAGAGGAGGGATGAGGAGAAGAGGGCAAGGAGAAGGAGTAAGGAGAGGGGGAAATAGAAGGAGAGGAGAAGCATGAATGACCTGCTAACTCGACCTTCCACAAAGCTGGCTGGACATTTTAAGTATATGATACCCACAAACAAATTTTCTCTAGGTATCTCATACTTACTATGGCCTACCCAAAGAGCACTGCTTAAATGAAGTACTTGTTATCTAAGACAAACTTTCTCACAAACCATATTCAATGTCCAAGGCCAAAAACACTATTTTTTTTTGTTAAATTATGCTCAGCTTATTAACCTGAAACTGAACTGTAAACATTATTATACTAACTAAAGTTGCATATTTTTATCATCAGGTTCATGTAAGAACAATTATCAAGTTCATTTACATTTTAAGGTTTCCTCACTACTTTCACTGAAATAGCTTTATAGGTCAGTTCTGGCTTGTTGTTGTTCAGTCACTAAGTCGTGTCCAACTCTTTGCAACCTCATGGACTGCAGCACACCAAGCTTCCCCATCTTCACTATCTCCCAGAGTTTGCCCAAGTTCAGGTCCACTGAGTTGGTGATGCTATATCCATCTATACTGGAAAGCAGTTCTGGCTACTAATAAACTAATTTGCATTTCAGAAGCATATATACAATTCAAAAGTTGACTATTTCAAAACAGGAAATAAAAATTTAGCCAATGTCCCTATAAAATAAGACTTCCTGACAAAGCAAACATTACTATATAAAATAATAATCTGAACAAAAAATAGCACATTACCTTATTCACTGTTTTTACTTGCTACTTGAGCTTTACAAATAAGTACTTAATAAGTGGTGTTTATGAGCATTATAAAATTGTGAAAGATTAAAAAGCCATCTTTTATTCAACATAGCCAAAGAAATATCAACATATACTATCACACCTATTTACTATTATGCCTTTTAAACATAATTCCATGCTGTAGCTCAGAAAAATGTCCACTTTTAAACAAGTCCTTATGTGAAAAAAAACTTAATGCGAGGAATTAAGGATCTAATGGTATGCTATTGAGTGTTTAATGTTTATCAAGTGCTTTGACTAAGCGTTTTACATGGGCTACTGCTAAATCACTTGAAATCTCATAACCACTCTGTAATTATCATCTCTATTTTACAGCTGAGGAAACAAATTCAGTTAGTAACTAGTCGGGCTAAAATTTGAACTCAGATCTGACGCTAAATCACAGTTTTTTCCCACTCTACCAAGTTACACAGGTTAAAAATTACAGCTTTCAATCATTCATTTAAATAAATATCAGCAACAGTATCATTCAGTCTCAATTACACAAAAATGTAAATCATCTGCAGTACATGGCTTAACCCCAAACTCAGATATATAATCCCTAATGATTACAAATTAGTAAATGTACCAAATGTTTCATGCTTGGCCCCTGACAAGCAAAAAGGTCCTCATATATACACAGTCCACTGTGAACAAGCTATTCCAAAACCTATTCAGAACTTAGAATGCACTTTCCTTTTATACAGAATCATGCTAAATGATAACTCTAGTCCCAGGCCAACCCATATTTAAATGGTAATTTATCAACCATACTTAGCCACTATTTATAAATACAGGGAAATATACATATTGGGGTAGGGTGGGCAGTGCGGGTGTATTAATATTCGGAGTTTCAAGTTGTGATCTCAAGAATTCATTTGTCTCCCTGTTTGTCAGTGAAAGCAGAGACGTCCCTGACACCCAAGGCAGCATGGTAGCCTTGCAGAGAGGCAGGGATTCGGCAGCAGAATCGGAAAACCTAAACAATCACATAAGAGACAGCACCGCTCTACACAGAGATCACTCACTTCTTCAGGCAATCTCTATTCTATAGAGCACTTATATCTATAGAGTGTATGTGTAAGTCAAAAACCAACCATGTTACAAGCTAATTTGGTACACTGCAGAAAACACATCTTTACGTTCCTTTTTAATCTATTTCTACTTGAGGAGCATAGCTATAAACACAATGCTTAATAGCCAATCTGGTGAACATTAAAGCTTAAATTATTAATACATCAACCATTATAACTACATTCTTTTGTGAAAGAAAATCTATACTAACAAGTTAATTTTTGTTACCCATATTGCTGTTGGGCTGCTTTCACCCACCATTAGTGTGTGTATATATATATATATATATATATATATTCCATGTATTTGGTATTTTATTTAGATACTAAATAAAATATAATGAGAAAATTAGTTGAAGAAAATATATAAACCCAAAAACAACAGTCACTAATGAGAGCTAAGTTCTACTAAGCATCTACCATGTAACAGCCATTATGTTGACTATTAAAATTATTGGCCAGCATTAAATTATTTCAATTAAACTTCATAATAACAATGCTAGTTATAAAACCCATTTAACAGACAGAGAAATAGAAATGTGGTAAATTTACTTTGCTCTTCAACATCGTACCATTAATATTTGGTTCTGGAATGAGGTCTGCTATCAAAGTTCAGTTCAGTTGCTCAGTCATGTCCGACTCTTTGCAACCCCATGAACCACAGCACGCCAGGCCTCCCTGTCCATCATCAACTCCTGGAGTCTACCCAAACCTATGTCCATTGAGTCAGTGATGCCATCCAACCAACTCATCCTCTGTCATCCCCTTCTCCTCCTACCCTCAATCTTTCCCAGCATCGGGGTCTTTTCAAATGAGTCAGCTCTTTGCATCAGGTGGCCAAAGTATTGGAGTTTCAGCTTCAACATCAGTCCTTTCAATGAACACCCAGGACTGATCTCCTTGCAGCCCAAGGGACTCTCAAGAGTCTTCTCCAACATCACAGTTCAAAAGCATCAATTCTTCAGCGCTCAGCTTTCTTTATAGTCCAACTCTCACATCCTTACATGACTACTGGAAAAACCATAGCCTTGACTAGATGGACCTTTCTTGACAAAGTAATGTCTCTGCTTTTTAATATGCTATCAAAGGCCATGATCTTATTCATTATTCAGTTTACTACATTTACTGAGTACCTCTGAGTCAACCACTGTGAGGGAAAAAGAAGAGGTACAAAATCACAGAGGTAAAGATATTCACATCCTAATATCCATTCAACAAATATTTCTTGAGTTCCTATTATGTTCCAGACCCTGTTGTTTTTACTGGTGGCTGAGTTGAGGCTCTCCTCAACTAGTATTAACTCTATTATATAGTCATCTGTTATATAGTCATCTTCCAGAGAAGGCGATGGCACCCCACTCCAGTACTCTTGGCTGGAAAATCCCATGGACGGAGGAGCCTGGAGAGCTGTAGTCCATCACTTTCACGCACTGGAGAAGGAAATGGCAACCCACTCCAGTGTTCTTGCCTGGAGAATCCCAGGGATGCGGGAGCCTGGTGGGCTGCTGTCTATGGGATCGCACAGAGTCAGACACGACTGAAGCGACTTAGCAGCAGCAGCAGCAAGGACATATAAAAGGATTCAAAACACTCCTAAAGAGGTTCCTACTGGTCAAAGATGGGACAATTAGAGCTTCATTAACTGTATTAACTGCAATATATTAAAATCTAAATATGTGTAAATCCATGTTCATAATGATCCTTAAATAACTAAAACACTTTCAGCAGTTTTTACCGCACATATCCACTTTCTTGAAAACGGGTAATTAAAAACAAAGAATCAGGCATTTATCTGGCCTGTCCTTGTAAATAGCGACCTTCAAAAGGCCCCATGAATGCACTGCCACATTCAGTACCCCTGACCTTGCAGCAGGCCATCACCAACGCACGCCTCTGCGCGAACACTCATAGTCAAGTCGGGTCAGTCTTCTTTGTGGTCACTGTTCCTTCCTCCTGGGTCCTCATGCACACAAGGTTTTGTTCCAAGTTTTCATTCCAATCCCAAAGAAAGGCAATGACAAAGAATGTTCAAACTACTGCACAACTGCACTCATCCCACACGCTAATAGAGTAACACTCAAAATTCTCCAAGTCAGGCTTCAACAGTATGTGAAATGAGAACTTCCAGATGTTCAAGCTGGATTTAGAAAAGGCAGAGGAACCAGAGATCAAATTGCCAACATCCACTGGATCACAGAAAAAGCAAGAGAGTTCCAGAAAAACATCTACTTCTGCTTTATTGACTATGCCAAAGCCTTTGACTGTGTGGATCACCACAAAATGTGGAAAACTCTCAAAGAGATGGGAGTACCATACCACCTTACCTGCCTCCTAAGAAATCTGTATGCAGGTCAAGAAGCAACAGTTGGTACCACACATGGAATAATGGACTGGTTCCAAATTGGGAAAGGAGTACATCAAGGCTGTATATTGTCACTCTGCTTATTTAACTTCTATGCAGAATACATCATGTGAAATGCCAGGCTGGATGAAGCACAAGCTGGAGTCAAGATTGCCAGGAGAAATATCAATAACCTCAGATATGGAGATGACACCACCCTTATGGCAGGAAGTGAAAATTAAAGAGCCTCTTGATGAAAGTGAAAAAGGAGAGTGACAAAGTTGGTTTAAAACTCAACATTCAAAAAACGAAGATCATGGCATCTGGTCCTATCATTTCATGGCAAATAGATTGGGAAACAATGGCAACAGTGACAGACTTTATTTTCTTGGGCTCCAAAATCACTGGAGATGGCGACTGCAGCCATGAAATTTAAAGATGTGTGCTCCTTGAAAGAAAAGCTATGACCAACCTAGATAGCATATTAAAATGCAGATACATTACTTTGCCTACAAAGGTTTGTCTTGTCAAAGCTATGGTTTCTCCAGTAGTCATGTATGGATGTGAGAGTTGGACCATAAAGAAAGCTGAGTGCCGAAGAATTAATGCTTTTGAACTGCGGTGTTGGAGAAGACTCTTGAGAGCCCCTTGGATTGCAAGGAGATCCAACCAGTTCATCCTAAAGGAAATCAGTCCTGAATATTCATTGGAAGGACCTATGCTGAAGCTGAAACTCCAATACTCTGGCCACCTGATGAGACGACCTGACTCATTGGAAAAGACCCTGATGCTGGGAAAGATTGAAGGCAGGAGAAGGGGATGACAGAGGATAAGATAGTTGGATGGCATCACTGATTTAATGGACATGAGTTTGAGCATGGTCCGGAAGTTAGTCATGGACAGAGAGGCATGGCATGCTGCAATTCATGGGGTCACAAAAAGTCAGACACGACTGACTGACTGACTGAACTTCCTTGTAAATTGTGCTAATAACAAAATAACAGTTGAAGATAATATTATATGGAAGTACCCTAAATCATAAATAAAAATTACTTAGAATATGAATTACTGGATGTAGGTATTAAATGGGCTTCCCTGATGGCTCAGTGATAAAGACTCTTCCTGCAATGCAAGAGACCTGGGTTCAATCCCTGCATCAGAAAGCTCTCCTGAAGAGGGCATTGCAATCCACTCTAGTACTCTTGCCTAGAGAATCCCTTGGACAGAGAACCCTGGTGGGCTATGGCCCATAGGGTCGCACAGAGTCAGACACGAATGAAGCAACTAAGCAGCAGCAAGCAGGTATTAAATATCCATGGCTGGTAACATCACAAAAAAGATTCACGCAGATATCAAGTCCCCCTAATGAATATAACCTCATATAGTCTTGTTAGACTGATTCTGATCAAGACTCTAGATCCCACAGAAAACCTGCAGGACACATAAAAAAGACAAAGGCATGTTGAATTAACCATTAGTATGCAATCAGCAGAACCAAACTGTGGGAAACTCTACAAGTCAGCCAGGGTTCAGCAGCTAAACTGTGCAGAAAAGAAAGAAATGAGAGGGGGAACCTACAGATTAAAAGGCTCAAAAAGCATACCAAATTCAAAACTGAAATAGGTAAGATTAAAGTGTACTATCTAGAAACACACACACACACACAGGTGATAAAACTGTATTACCACAAAAAATCAAAATAATTGTTACTACTGGGAGGGAAACAGTTACAACTTTCCGGGGTGGTGGCTGTAACTGTGTTAGTTTACAATACATTAAATAGACTTGTTCTGTGTGGTCTTTTTTTGAATTTGTACTTTATTTTTACAATCATAATAATGTATATTTTGTTGTATAATAAATTGTAAAAAAAAAAAAAAAGAAAGGAATTTTGAGTCTGACACAGTTGAAATTCCAACTCTATCACATACCTGTTGTGTGATCCTAGGCAAGTCATTTAATAACTCTATGCTTCAGTTTCCTCATGAGTGAAACAAAAAATAATAACCATAATACTGAGCAAAACATATAGTTAAAATGTTTCACAAAGTGCTCACTGGACAGTGTTACGATTTCAGTAAATAATTACTACCTATTCAAAAAAGTGGCATTGTACTTCTAGGTCAAATGCTTTGCACAGAATGATTACAGTACTCTTTGATATAAAAATTTTTTCACTTCTTGTATAAATCCTTGAAAGTGAAAAAATCTAATAAAGAAAATGTCAAATAATACTTAACATAAGTTTATTTAGCCAGTACTTAGACCAAATGCCTTATAAAGCAGACATGTATATAATTTGAGGGAACATAAATTCATTCCTCTTGGGCAAATACCTACTGGTGAGATTTCTGGGCCACATGTTAAGTGTATGTTTAATTTTATATAAGAAACTGCCAAGCTATTATCTAAAGTGACTGTACAATTTTGCATTCCTATCAGCAATGTACACGAGTTCCAGCTGCTTCACATCTCTGCCAGCTTGGTATTGTCAAAGTTTTGTGTCTTCGTTTTGTTTTGCCATTCTAAAAGGTACATAGTAGTATTTCTTTCTGGTTTTAAGTTGTATTTTCCTAATGGCTAATAATGTTGAAATACTCGGGGTTTTTTTTTAATATTATATTTAATTCTTCTTATTAAAGGACTACTTTTAATGTTTAGCACTCAGCCTGTTAATGTAATGAAACAGTTTTATAAACTAAACTAAGCGTGATGCAGAATCATTTACAATACTGAAAATTTCAAACTGGCCTCAAGAAAAAATAGAAACCTTATGCAAACATTTTTAATTCATTCAGTATAAAATGTATTCAAATATAGTCAACTCAAATTTTTGGCAACTTTTTAATAAAAATTAAGAAAATTAAATAGCTTCTTTATCAATTTTCTGCTTCTCATCTTCCCAAAACACCTTCCACAAAATAACCTAAGTGAAACAGTGTCATACAACATTTATTGAGTGCTTAGTCTTTATGCATACAAATATTAATATCAAATGACCCTGTTCTCAAGCAGTTATTATTCATAATTTTAAAAAATTAACTTTCTCATTTTTTAAACTCTTTCTCTTTTAGAATAGTTTTAAAGAAAAATTCAGAAGATAACAGAGTTCCCATATACTGCCTTTCCGTTCAGTTTCCCCTAATTAGTAACATCTTACATTAGTATGTCTGTCTGTCTGTGAAAGTTGCTCAGCTGTGTCTGACTCTTTGCAACCCCACCGACAATACAGTCCGTGGAACTCTCTAGGCCAGAATATACTGGAGTGGGTAGCCTTTCCCTTCTCCAGGGGATCCTCCCAACCCAGGAATCGAACCTAGGTCTCCCGCATTGCAGGCAGATTCTTTTACCAGCTGAGCCACAGGGACGCCCTGTATAGTACATTTGTTAAAATTAATAAACAAATGCTGATGTATTATTATTAACTAAAGCCCATAGCTTATGCAGATTACCTAAACCTCTATTTCTGTTCCAGGATCCCAGTTAATATACCAAATTATATTTAGTTGTCATATCTCTTTAGGTTCCTCCTGGCTATGACAGTTTTTCAAACCTTCCTTCTTTTTAACAACTCAAGAGTTCTGAGATATTTTGTAGGTATGATACCTCTCTCAGTTTTGTGCCATACTCAGTTTTAAACTTAAAATTTTTTACTTATTAAACAAATTTTATTGTCAACGAAAGCTTGGTTCAAATTTTTGAGTTACTAATAACATGTATATTTTTCTACAAATATATGAAAATATTCTAAGGTGAAAGTACTATAAACTGTAATTTAAATGATATCTACATTTCAACAATCCCGATCTCTAACTGCATCACCAAAGTGTGTAACAGGTCTCCATGTGTGAAATAAGGAAGTAAATTTCCAAAATTATAATGAAAATCAGTTACTTGTCAATGTACTGTCTCTGTAAAAGATATCTTGCCACTTATCTAAAATATCATCTTAATAAAAAATGAATCACTTAAAATGTGTGAAAACACATTTCTTTCTGTATAACTTGCTCACTACACTCATTCACTTTTTTCTTCTTTTAAAGGCAGATGTGGTTTGATTATGAAATATGGTTACAGTTTTGTTACCTTGGGTCTAAAATAATTACTACAAGATGCAGTTGTTATAAACTGTTGCACAGATAAGGAAGTTTCTCCTCAAATCAAGGATACTTCTCATCTACAACAAAAGAGATCACTGGACTATGGTGAAATGTTCCCCTAATACGTATAGTATCTCACTTTATGCTTTGATTGATTCTTCATGGGCTCTAATGAACTCTTGTTAATACTTGTGACTTACATACTACTCACAAATGTCATAAAAATCTAAGAGCTGGTTGTTTTTTTAAAGGCCTTAAATCACCAGGGAAGTTAAGTCTTTCCCAGGGAGAAGGATTCTGGATAGATGCATGCATCTTAAGGCAGTTGTTCAGAGAATTCAGTGAAGACACAGAAGGCACTTATGGTAACTAACTGACAACCTGGAAAGCTAAGTTTTGTCAGGTGGAAGTAATACAGATAACATGTGTTGCAGCAAGTGCTAATTATTCCAAATCTAACTAAATTCTATCAGAAAAAAAAACACCAAAATAAAACTTTTTTTTTCAACAAGTCAATAGCATAGGGAAAAATACAGAGCCAGGCTAACCTAGTTTCAAAGAGACAAAACACATTACACAACCAATTATAGTAAGTTTTCTTTTTTTTAAGAAATTTAAAACAGATGTTACACAACCAATTATAGTGACTGGACCATTTTGGGATCCAGATTTAAACAAACCAAATGCAAAAAGACTTTTTGTACATAATAGGGGAGTATCAATTAATTTTAAGAATTACAGTTAATTGTTTTTAAGTGTAACAATGGCATTGTAATTACACTACAGAAAGAAATTCAAGTTTCTCTATTCATGGATAAAACAGCATGATTTCTGGATTTTCATCAAGATATAGCATCAAAAAAGGTATTGAGGGAAGAGACAACAGGCCCAAAATGGAGTCGTTTGTGCTAAGACCCATGTCCGCAAACCAAGACTTAATACCTAACCCAAAAACAATTTCAATCTCTCATAGGAATGCAATCTTAAACAAGTCAATCTGGAATTTCCTGGTTAGCAGTAGAGAAATAATCCACCTGACAGACCTCTTGAATTACCCCAAAAAAAGATGAGGCAACTCTGCTCTTTCTAGGTCCCTGTTCCTGTTCCCTTCTCCCATTTTGCTCAACTCTTCAAAGCTCCTTTCTATTTGCTAGATAGAATGGAATGCTGCCCAATTCATGAATCACTGAATAAAGCCAATCAAATTTTCAAATTTACTTAGCTGAATTTTGTAATGATGTTACATGGAAATTCAATGTAATGTTTTTGTTTTTGTAGTTTAAAGTTACAAATAGAATGAAAAAATAAGTTAAAACTTTAGTACAGAGAGATTAAGGTGCCTTCCCTTTGAGCATTTTCGTTTCTGTTGACATAATTGGGGCCTAATACAATGTCTGCCATACAGTACTTTCTCAATAAAACAACATTTGATGAACATACTATTAAACTGCCTAACAAAGAGGAAAACAGACATCTAAGACAATAAAAATGTCCCTATTCAAAACAGGTGACATAAATTTCTAAGAAAATGTGCCTCTCTGTCAAGTCTGGGCAGCAATACTGACAAGTTTACAAGGAGGGTATTAGTGAGTTAGACATAATCACTGGAGGAGTTGCTGGTGGCTAATCAACCAAACTAATCTATGTCAATCACTACTGGGTGGGCCCCAAGGGGCTCTCGCTTCTGGTGCCAAGCGCCCGGCTAGGCCAGGCGCAACCTGCTCTGGGGACAGTGCCAGGTGGGGAGTCTGACTGGGGCAGTACACCTGTCAAACAGTAACGCAGGTGTCCTAAGGCAAGCTCAGGGAGGACAGAAACCTCCCGCGGAACAGAAGGGCAGAAGCTCACTTGATCTTGATTTTCAGTACGAATACAGACCGTGAAAGCGGGGCCTCACTATCCTTTTTTTTTTTTTTTAAAAAAAAGAAAGAAAAATTTAATTAAAAAAAAATACCACTAGGGGGCAGAGAAGAGGGGCTGGTGGTAGTACTTAATGGCTGGCTACACATGATTTGGGGGGAATTATATCTTTTTCAGTACAAAATAAAATACCAGCAACTACATATATTAAATTACACATTAATTTATATATCAGTTTTTAAAATTTCTTTAAAACTAATTAAAACTTAGGAAACCACATAAGTAGCCCTTACAACTGCTTCTGATTGTAATCCTGTGCCGGTGAAAACATATACCAAAAAATGTTGAAAGTAGAGACTTCAGGAATTTAAGAAATGCAAAAGTGAGATGGTACCAAGAGTTTAACCACAGACGGAGAAGCAGAAGGGGAGCTGCCTTAGGAGGGAGGTTGGCGGCAGCACCTGGAGATAGTGCTACTTAGGTTTTGTTAACCTGAAAAAAACAGACAACATGACAGAACAGATGAAAGGGAAGAGAGGCAGATGAAGGAAGGACATGGGAGCGCAAACCTTCCTTCTCTAAGCTACAAAGTGACGAGAACGAAACAGTACCTGAGAGGGAAGAAACGGAGGAAGAAAAGCACCTTTAAGTCTATTTCTTAAGCTACTTCTTCCTCCTCCTCATATTGTTACCAAAAAAAAAAAATCACTTGGAAAGTAGCAGAACTGTGAGCCCAAACAGTGTGACTCAAAGTTGTGAAACCTCCTTACTATACAGAAACCAGTAAGTCTAACAGAAAACAGCAAGGTAGAGAGATGGCTTAAAACCAAACCAAAAAAAAAAAAAACCAAACAGCAAGCAAACAAACAAGATCACATTACAACTCTTCACAGTTAAGACTTTTAAGTTACTTCCCAGGTCCAGAAACTCAACCTAACCTCCTTTCCATACTCACTCTACTGTTTGGTAAACCTCTCTCTTTGTATCCAGAATCTCCCTGGTTCTGCTGGCTTGTTGTTTTAAGCATTTACTGTAATCACCACGGAATCACAACAAAAAATTATAAAGTTTAGAAAAATCTTATAAAGTTCACAGGTGCCTCACATATCCTGACTTCACTGGTCAGAACAAACGGTATTCAGAAGTATTCACTCGCATATCTTCTTGTCTCAAGTAAAGTGCATTTCTCAGTCCCTAAATAGTTGCTATTTCAAATCCTGAAAGATGCTGCTGTGAAAGTGCTGCACTCAATATGCCAGCAAATTTGGAAGACTCAGCAGTGGCCACAGGACTGGAAAAGGTCAGTTTTCATTCCAATCCCAAAGAAAGGCAATGCCAAAGAAAGCTCAAACTACCGCACAATTGCACTCATCTCACAAGCCAGTGAAGTAATGCTCAAAATTCTCCAAGCCAGGCTTCAGCAATATGTGAATCGTGAACTTCAAGCTGGTTTTAGAAAAGGCAGAGGAACCAGAGATCAAATTGCCAACATCTGCTGGATCATGGAAAAAGCAAGAGAGTTCCAGAAAAACATCTATTTCTGCTTTATTGACTATGCCAAAGTCTGTGACTGTGTGAATCACAATAAACTGTGGAAAATTCTGAGAGAGATGGGAATACCAGACCACCTGACCTGCCTCTTGAGAAACCTATAGTCAGGTCAAAAAGCAACAGTTAGAACTGGACATGAAACAACAGACTGGTTCCAAATAGGAAAAGGAGTATGTCAAGGCTGTATATTGTCACCCTGCTTATTTAACTTCTATGCAGGATACAACATGAGAAATGCTGGGCGGAAGAAGCACAAGCTGGAATCAAGATTGCCGGGAGAAATATCAATAACCTCAGATATGCAGATGACATCACCTTTATGGCAGAAAGTGAAGAGGAACTAAAAAGCCTCTTGATGAAGGTGAAAGAGGAGTGAAAAAGTTGGCTTAAAGCTCAACATTCAGAAAATGAAGATCATAGAATCTGGCCCCATCACTTCATGGGAAATAGATGGGGAAACAGTGGAAACAGTGTCAGACTTTATTTTTCTGGGCTCCAAAATCACTGCAGATGGTGATTGCAGCCATGAAATTAAAAGATGCTTAACTCCTTGGAACGAAAGTTATGACCAACCTAGATAGCATATTCAAAAGCAGAGACATTACTTCACCGACTAAGGTCCGTCTAGTCAAGGCTATGGTTTTTCCAGTAATCATGTATGGATATGTGAGTTGGACTGTGAAGAAAGCTGAGCGCCGACGAATCAATGCTTTTGAACTATGGTGTTGGAGAAGACTCTTGAGAGTCCCTTGGACTGCAAGGAGATCCAACCAGTCCATTCTGAAGGAGATCAACCCTAGGATTTCTTTGGAAGGAATGATGCTAAAGCTGAAACTCCAATACTTTGGCCACTTCATGTGAAGAGGTGACTCATTGGAAAAGACTCTGATGCTAGGAGGGATTGGGGGCAGGAGGAGAAGGGGACAACAGAGGATGAGATGGCCGGATGGCATCACCGACTCAATGGACCTGAGTTTGAGTGAACTCCAGGAGTTGGTGATGGACAGGGAGGCCTAGCGTGCTACAATTCATGGGGTCACAAAGAGTCGGACACGACTGAGCAACTGAACTGAACTGAAATAGTTGCTATATTTCAAAGTCTTTTTTTATAACACACCTATGATTACAGAAGGGGACAACAGAGGAATGAGATGGCTGGATGGCATCACCGACTCAGTGGACATGAGTCTGAGCAATCTCTGGGAACTGGTGATGGACAGGGAAGCTTGGCCATACTGCAGTCCATGGGGTCGCAAAGAGTTGGACACAACTGAGCAACTGAACTGAAAAGACCCTGTGTCAGGTATTTTGCATGCATTACTGATAATTCTTATCACATCATCTATAAAAGGGAGATATTATCAATGCTGTTTTGCTGGAAAACAATGGCTTCAGAGAAGCCAGATAAGATGCCCAAAGTCACTGTAAATGCTGTAAATGGAGGAGAATTTGAGAATTTGAAAGAGGCCTTTCTATCTCCCAAGTCTGATCCATTAGCCATACTGCCTGTAAGGCATTTTTTCAGAACCTGCTCCTGGACAAAATTTCATTTCAGGGAAATGCTGAAAACTTATTTTTTAAATGCATCAGTTGATACTACCCAAGTTTTCCATGGAATCTAATCATCAATAACTCAAGATAATAGCTATAAATAAATAGCCAGGACTGCTGCACTGCACAACTCCACAGAGCACTTTGTGTGTGTATGTGTGTGTGTGTGTGTGTGTGTATGTGAATGGTGTCCTCTGGATTGTGTGATGTAGGAGCAATAACCCAAATGCTCATCAAAGGCCTTGTCAAAGCCATTTACTGTATGACACTGGGAAAAAATGCAATCATTTTTTTAAAAACAAATACACATTCTCAGAATGTTAAAGAAATGCATTATAAATCACAGATATACTCAGCATCATGAGTCATTAGGAAAATACAAATTAAAAGCACAATGACATAAATCTATGAAAAGAACTTAAAAAGAAACTGACAATACCAAGTGCTAGCAAGGATGAAGATCAGCTGGAACTCAAATACGTTGAACATGGGAATACAAAATGGTAAAGTCAACTTTAGAAAATATTTTGGCAGTTTCTTAGAAAAGTAAACATACACTTACCATATGATTCGGCAATCCCACTCCTAGGTATTTACCGAAAGGAAATGAAAATTCGTGTTCTTACAAAGTTACTCTCAAATGTTTTCAGCAGCTTTACTTATAACTTCCAAGAACTAGACGCAACCCAAACTTCTAAACAGATCAACAGACAAACTCTTTATTTCCTCTTTGCTTTCTGCCATTAGTGTGGTATCATCTGCATATCTGAAGTTGTTGATATTTCTCCCAGCAATCTTGATTTCAGCTTGTGACTCATCCAACCAGTTATTTTGCATGATGTACACTAGATAAAAGTTAAATGAGCATGATGACAATACACAGCATTGATGGACTCCTTTCCCAATTTCGAACCAGTCCATTGTTCCATGCTTGGCTCTAACTGTTGCTTCTTGACCCGCATACAGGTTTCTCAGGAGACAGATAAGTTTGTCTAGTATCCTATCTCTAAGAATTTTACACAGTTTGTTGTGATCCACACAGTCAAAAGCTTTAGAGTAGTCAGTGAAGCAGAAGTAGATGTTTTTCTGAAATTCCTTTGCTCTCTCCATGATCCAACAAATGTTAACAATTTGATTTCTGGTTCCTCTGCCTTTTCTAAACCCAGCATGTACCTCTGGAAGTTCTCAGTTCAGGTATTGCTGAAGCCTAGCTTGAAGGATTTCGAGTATTACCTTGCTAGCATGTGAAATGAACACAACTGTATGGTATTAATACTTTGAACTCTCTTTGGCGTTGCCCTGGGAACTGAAATGAAAACTGACCTTTTTCAGTCCTCTGGCCATTGCTGGAATCAAGATTGCCGGGAGAAATATCAATAACCTCAGATATGCAGATGACACCACACTTATGGCAGAAAGTGAAGAGGAACTAAAAAGCCTCTTGATGAAAGTGAAAGAGGAGAGTGAAAAAGTTGGCTTAAAGCTCAACATTCAGAAAACAAAGATCATGGCATCCGGTCCCATCACTTCATGGGAAATAGATGGGGAAACAGTGTCAGACTTTATTTTGGGGGGCTCCAAAATCACTGCAGATGGTGACTGCAGCCATGAAATTAAAAGACGTTTACTCCTTGGAAGAAAAGTTATGACCAACGTAGACAGCATATTCAAAGGCTGAGCTATTACTTTGCCGACTAAGGTCCGTCTAGTCAAGGCTATGGTTTTTCCTGTGGTCATGTATCAATGTGATAGTTGGACTGTGAAGAAGGCTGAGCGCCGAAGAATTGATGCTTTTGAACTGTGGTGATGGAGAAGACTCTTGAGAGTCCCTTGGACTGCAAGGAGATCCAACCAGTTCATTCTGAAGGAGATCAGCCCTGGGATTTCTTTGGAAGGAATGATGCTAAGCTGAAACTCCAGTACTTTGGCCACCTCATGTGAAGAGTTAACTCATTGGAAAAGACTCTGATGCTGGGAGGGGTTGGGGGCAAGAGGAGAAGGGGACGACCGAGGATGAGATGGCTGGATGGCATCACCGACTCGATGGACGTGAGTCTGGGTGAACTCCGGGAGTTGGTGATGGACAGGGAGGCCTGGCGTGCTGCGATTCATGGAGTCGCAAAGAGTCGGACACGACTGAGCGACTGAACTGAACTGAACTGAAATAGCTCAGCTGGATTTCTGTCATCTCCACTAGCTTTGTTGGTAGTAATACTTCCTAAGTCATTTGACCTCACAATCCAGGATGTCTAGCTCTAGGTGAATGACCACACCGTCATGGTTATCCAAGTCATTAAGACCTCTTTTGTACAGTTCTTCTGTGTATTCTTGCTACCTCTTCTTAATCTCTTCTACTTCAGTTAGGTCCTTAAATTTTCTGTCCTTTATCATGCTCATCCTTGCATGAAATGTTCCCTTGATATCTCCAATTTTTTTTGAAGAAATCTCTAGTCTTTCTCATTCTATTGTTTTCCTCTATCCCTTTGCATTGTTCATTTAAGAAGGGCTTCTTATCTCTTCCTGTTATTCTCTAGAACTCTCCATTCAGTCCTGTGTATCTTTCCCTTTGCCCCTTGCCTTTCATGTCTCTTCTCTCCTCAGTCATTTGTAAAGCCTCCTCAGATAACCACTTTGTCTTCTTGCATTTCTTTTTCTTTGGGATGGTTTTGGCCACTGCCTCCTGTACGGTGTTACAAATCTCTATCCACAGTTTTTCAGGCACACATTATCTGTCTACAAGATCTAATCCTTTGAATCCATTCATCACCTCCACTGTATAATCATAAGGGATTTGATTTAGGTCTTACCCAAATGGCCTGGCGGTTTTCCCTGATTTCTCCATTTTAAGCCTGAATTTTGCAATATGGAGCTCATGATCTGAGCCACAGTCAGCTTCAGGTCTTGTTTTGCTGACTGTATAGAGCTTCTCCATCTTCAGCTGCAAAGGACATTGTTGCTGCTGTTTAGTCGCTAAGTCATGTCCAACTCTTTTGCAACCCCATGGATGGGAGCCCTCTAGGTTCCTCTGTCCATGGAATTCCCTAGGCAAGAACACTGGAGTGGGTTGCCATTTCCTTCTCCAAGGTATCCTCCCAACCCAGGGACTGAACCCAAGCCTCCTGCACTGGCAGGTGGGTTCTGTACCACTGAGCCACGAGGGAAGTAATCTGATTTCAGTATTGACATCTGGTGATGTCCATGTGTAGAGCTGTCTCTTGTACTGTTGGAAAAGGGTGTTTGCTATGACCAGCATGTTCTTTTAACAAAACTCTGTTGGCCTTTGTCCTGCTTCATTTGCCAAACTTGCCTGTTATTCCACGTATCTCTTGACTTCCTACTTTTGCATTCCAATCCCCTATGATGAAAAGGGAATCTTTTCTTTTGGTATTAGTTTTAGAAGGTGTTGTATGTAGGTCTTCACAGAACTCATCAACTTCTGCTTTTTCAGCATCAGGGCTTAGGGCATAGACTTGGATTACTGTGATGCTGCCTTGGAAATGAACCAAAATCACTGTTGTTTTTGAGGTTTCACCCAAGTACGGCATTTCGGACTCTTGTTGACTATGAGGACTACTCCATTTCTTCTAAAGGATTTTCCCCACAGTAGTAGGTATAATGGTCGTCTGAATTAAATTTGCCCATTCTCGTCCATTTTAGTTCACTGATTTCTAAGATGTCAATGTTCAACCTTACGATCTCCTGCTTGACCACATCTGGTTTACCTTTATTCATGGACCTAACATTCCATGTTCCTATGAATATTGTTCTTTACAACATCGGCCTTTTCTCTCACCAACAGATATAACCACCACTGAGTGTCATTTCCACTTTGGCACAGCCACTTCATTCTTTCTGAAGTTCTTAGCAATTGCCCTCTGCTCTTCCTCAGCATACTGGACACCATGCTTCCTCATCTTCAGCAAGGGTCTCATCTTCAAGTATCATATCATTTTGCCTTTTCATACTGTTCATGGGGTTCTCTACGCAAGAATCCTGGAACAGGTTGCCATTTCCTCCTCCAGTGGACCCCACTGTGTCAGAACTCTTCACTATGACCAGTCCATCTTGGGTGGCCCTGCATGGCATGGGCCCATAGCATCACTGAGGTATGCAATCTCCTTAGTCACGACAAGGTTGTGATCCATGAAGGGGAACCCAAGGCTTAGCACACAGTAAACTCTCAACTAATAATAGTTCCTTTCCCTTAACCTGCTTCTCTCTCCTGTATATGTATTTTCCTTTCCCTGTATCTCCTACTCCCTTCCTTTCCTCCTCCTGTCTAATGATTACAGATGGTTTTCGCCTGCTTCTCATTCCTTCTCCCATTTCTCTGGCTTATAGTATTCCCATGCTGTGGGAAACTGACCCTCTGCCATTTTATGTGGTTCTGGTGACAATGACAATTCTCCAAGGATGGGTCCAATTATAGGTCTTCCTTCAGAAATTTAAGTTCTCAGTAGTCAGAGTCCATACATTTCTGTCGAAAAAAGCCTTCTAACATAAGCAGATAATAAGACCAACACAAAGAAAGAAGTCAAGAAATGGAGAAGATTCGGAAGACATTTAAATTTTTGGACCTGGCTGTTCCTGGAGTGCTCTATCTCCATTCTCAGTTCAGTTCAGTCACTCAGTCGTGTCCGACTCTCTGCGACCCCATGAACCACAGCACACCAGGCCTCCCTGTCCATCACCAACTCCCAGAGTTTACTCAAACTCATGTCCATTGAGTCGGTGATGCCATCCAACCATCTTATCCTCTGTCGTCCCCTTCTCCTCCTGCCTTCAATCTTTCCCAGCATCAGGGTCTTTTCCAATGAGTCTTTGCATCAGGTGGCCAAAGTATTGGAGTTTCAGCTTCAGCCTCACTCCTTCCCATAAATATTCAGGACTGATTTCTTTTAGGATGGTCTGGTTGGATCTCCTTGCATTCCAAGGGACTCTCAAGAGTCTTCTCCAACACCACAGTTCCAAAGTATCAGTTCTTCGGCACTCAGCTTTGTTTATTGTTCAACTCTCACATCCATAATGACTACTGGAAAAACCAGAGCTTTGACTACATGGACCTTTGTTGGAAAGTAATATCCCTGCTTTTTTAATATGCTGTCTAGGTTGGTCTACTTGCAAAGTCACAAAGTCACATTTTGGTTTAACCATTGTAGAATTGTTGTTATTTTCAGTGTTTCCCATTTGAAAAGCACAAAACATCTTGCTTCTCTAAGGGAACAGTAATAGTAAATCATTTCTTTACTTGCTGTGACCCTCAGTTAATTTACTTTTGTTATTAATGGCTATTAATATAAAGGTATTACCAAGTCCTACTATAGGGCAATCAAACATGTGTGGAAAGAGGCAAAAATAAAAGATAAAGCCATACGGAGTTATATGCGACCCTTGAAAATGTGTGGGGGTTAATCCAAGTGTAATTTCTAGTCAGCCCTCGGTAACTGCAGTTCCTCCACATTCACAAATTCAATCAACCAGAGACCTTATAGTACTGCAGCATTTACTACTGAAAATATAAAGTATACACGGACCTGGACAGGTCCAACCTGAGTTGTTTAAGATCAATGGTAGACTGAAAGCAGCTGCCCATTGAAGATTTACATTCCAAGTGTCAGGGACCTTCAAGACAGCTTCTAGTCATCAGTGCCAACAGTACTCTTTTCACCCCTTCACATTTTCACCACTCTGCTCACTCAAAGCTAGGTAATATAAGATATACAGTATTTTGTGTCGCTCTGGCTTTACATTACTCATTCTCTGGATCTTTAATATCTGAAGAAAGGCAACAGCACGTGCCAATAGGAAAAACACCCACATGTAGTAAGGATTAAAGCAAAAGTCTTATGAGCTGACAACATACAATAAACTTTGAGTAAGTCTTCATTCAGTTTGCCTGCCTAGAATTTCCCTACTTATTCTTTAGTGCTAAGCTTAAATGTCACTTTCTTTCCCTACCGATCACATCCTAGGAGAACTGCCTCTTCCTCCTCTCCCTCTATTGCAGCAATTACAAAATTATAATTATTTATGTTAGTAGTAATGAGAACTTAAATTTCTGTAGTTAAAAAACAGGAAATAGAGCAGATGAAGTACAGAAACACTGTAGTAACAGAATTTACAGCTTGACAATGGAAAGGATCTGAGGCGGAGGGAATTCAAAGATCACTCAGAGTTCAAGTTTGGACGAGAGGGATGAGCCAATAATAGAGAAAGGGACGTTAGAAAGAATAATACAGTTTGAATGAGAGAAAATTCAGAACTGAGTACGTTGAGCTTGATGGAATAACAAGGTGGCGCTCTCAAGCTGGAAACTGAAAGTCAAGCAGCTTCCATATGGGTGGGAGTTGTCTGAAAGAGATATTCACTGAAGCTAAAAAACACTGTAACATTATAAGGGAAAAAGTCTAGATTAAGAAAAATGTATAAGGCTAATACTTAATAAAGAAGTTGACCTTGTGAAAGAAAAGAAGAGTTTCTAGAATATATAGGAGAACCAGGACTACCGAGTTATAAGGAAAATCAGGAGAAGGAATTCACACTGTCTGATCTGAAAAATTAAAAAGCTAAACTAATACTAGAAATGCCTCTGTTTGGCAGTTCAGAAGGTCATTAATAAAGAAGGAGAATAGTTTTACTGAAAAAGAAGGTAGAAAAATTAAAACAAGAGACATACTGCTTTTACTTTGGGTTGTGGGTAACACCAAAAGAAGTGGGGGTGGGGAGCAGGAGCAGAGGATGGAGGAAGTGGCAGAAAGAATAAGAAAAAGTGGTTTGGGGTTTTGTTGTTGCTTTTTTTTTAGGCCAGTAAAGATGCTGTTAGGAGAAACTGAAATTAAAATGATAAAGGAGTGAACTTAATGAACCTATATATTCTAAAGGTACTTGAACAAGCACAGCTTCATCTTGTTACAGAATGTTCGACACTGAATTTTGTTTTTAATCTCTTGTGTGCTCAGTAGCTCAGTCATGCTCAATTCTTTGTGACCCCATGGACAGTAGCCCACAAGGCTCCTCTGTCCATGGAATTTTCCAGGCAAGAAAACTGCTGTGAGTTGCCATTTCCTTCTCCTGGGGAAGAGAAGGGATCTTCTCTTTCCAATCCAGGGATCAAACCCGAATCTCCTGCATTGCAGACAGATTCTTCACCACTGAGCCACCAGGGAAGCCCCATTCTAAAGAGCAGCTGGGATACAAATGGTCATGAAGTAGTTGTGAAAGCCTAACGGACACATCCCTGACACCAAATGGTACAGAGGAGGGGAAATTACACAATTTACTGATAAAGAGAGCAAAGCTGAGGAAGCCTCTGTTTGATGGTCTTAACTGTCTTACACTTTTCAAAAAAAAAAAGCAAGTGAAATAACCTGCAAATTCTGAGAGCAGTATACCATTACAGGCTAGGAAAGAGGTAGAAAAGGTCTGAAATAGCCCCTGTAGGAAGTCAGTCAGAAAAGAATTGTTAAACAAATGTTAAGTATTTTGCAGCACCCTTTAAGAATTTATTAAAACTTAGAAATTAATCATTTGTATTGTTTTAATGTAGTTTCCTAGTCTAGCTTGGTGTTTTGCTTAAATATGAAAGTAGTATCTGATTATTCAACAAATCCCTAATAGCTATTTTCTTAAGGACAAGTATTTGAGATAACTATGCTTCCCTGGGGGAGAAAGCAATGGCACCCTACTCCAGTACTCTTGCCTGGAGAATCCCATGGACAGAGGAGCCTGGTAGGCTGCAGTCCATGGGTCACGAAGAGTCGGACACAACTGAGCAACTTCACTTTCACTTTTCACTTTCATGCATTGGAGAAGGAAATGGCAACCCACTCTAGTGTTCTTGTCTGGAGAATCCCAGGGACGGGGGAGCCTGGTGGGCTGCCGCCTATGGGGTCACACAGAGTCGGACATGACTGAAGTGACTTAGCAGCAGCAGCAGCAGCAGCATGCTTCCCTGGTGGCTTAGATGGTAAAGAATCTACCTGCAATGTGGGAGACCCCAGTCTGATCCCTCGGTCAGGAAGATCCCCTGGAGAAGGGAATGACAACCCACTCCAGTTTTCTTGCCTGGAGAATCCCATGGACAGAGAAGCCTATAGGACTACAGTCCATGGCGTCGCTAAAAAGTCAGACATGACTGAGCAACTAACACTTTCACTTTCTTCGTATAAAGAAAAAGAATTCTAAATGTAGAAATGGCTATACCTTCTGACAGCTGTCACTTATTATTATGACTGAAAATTAAAATTACCTGGGAAAATATGAATGATGATTATCTTTAACATTTTGAAGCTTCATAAGTTATAGAAAGAAGTTTCCCTTTCCTTTACACTGAAATTTTTTCAATTACATGATTTATATTTAGGTATTTTATATGTGGGCTTCTCTGGTGGCTTAGATAATAAACAATCTGCCTACAATACAGGAGACCCGGGTTTGATCCCTGGATGGGAAAGACCCCCTGGAGAAGGAAATGGCAACCCACTCCAGTATTCTTGCCTGGAGAATCCCATGGACAGAGGAGCCTGGTAGGCTACCGTCCATGAGGTCACAATTTCAGTGGGACATTTAAAAATACATGGTATAGCATATATTCAAAAGAATATTACTGTCATAAAAACAGTCACCTTAGAAAGCTTTAAATTTATTCCAAGAATGCTACCATTGCCCAATAAGCTTTGGGATTCTACTTTTGGAACTCCTTTAAAGTCTTAACATAATCTTTATAATACTATCAAAAGTGAAAAATCTTCATTTAATACAGGTTTGATTTGGGGATATTTTTGGTTATCATAAGATGATTTACTTAAAATAAAAATACCATTTCAAGCAAAAAAGTGTGCCTATAAAGCATGAACAAATTTTTTTATGCTGCTCTAACGACACCATCAGTAAACTATATTTACAGCTACATTCCTGTCCTCTACGAGGCCTGCTTTGCAGGTCACCACTCGTATATTCTACTATGTTGGACAAAAATAAAGGTTCAATCATTTTATAGCCATACTTCCTACTACTGCAGATGATATAAGAACCTCTGATAGTTTCTAAGAGTCAAAATTATTGAATATTTAAAAGTAGTCACAGCACTCTCATTTTTAAATTTACTAGTTGTTTTTCAATGCCCTATCTTTTACTATCAGTTCTGTTCAGTCGCTCAGTCGTGTCCGACTCTTTGCGACCCCATGAATTGCAGCACGCCAGGCCTCCCTGTCCATCACCATCTCCCGGAGCTCACTCAGACTCACGTTCATCAAGTCAGTGATGCCATCCAGCCATCTCATCCTCTGTCGTCCCCTTCTCCTCCTGCCCCCAATCCCTCCCAGCATCAGAGTCTTTTCCAATGAGTCAACTCTTAGCATGAGGTGGCCAAAGTACTGGAGTTTCAGGTTTAGCATCATTCCTTCCAAAGAACACCCAGGGCTGATCTCCTTTAGAATGGACTGGTTGGATCTCCTTGCAGTCCAGGGGACTCTCAAGAGTCTTCTCCAACACCGCAGTTCAAAAGCATCAATTCTTTTTTTTTTTTTTTTTAATTTATTTATTTATTTATTTTTAATTTTTACTTTAAAATTCTGTATTGGTTTTGGCATAGATTGACATGAATCCACCACAGGTGTACATGCGTTCCCAAACATGAACCCCCCTCCCACCCCCCTCCCCACAACATCTCTCTGGGTCATCCCCGCGCGTCAGCCCCAAGCGTGTCATATCCTGCATCAGACATAGACTGGCATTTCGATTCTTACATGATATTATACACAAAAGCATCAATTCTTTACTATACTATACTGAAAATTACACCCTTGGCATATACCTGATACCAGCCTACTCAGTCTGTGGTCTATACCTGCTACACAAACATATACACATGCACACCCCTCATTTTTAATTCCCTATATACATATTTTTTCCCTAATTTGTCACCTGAATGTTATCTGTCAGCTTTGCCTCCAGATGAGCCCTAGGACAGTCTTCCCAACAGTAGCAATATATCTTCTTTGGCTCTTCTTCCTGGAGCCCAACTTGGCTCAAACTTAACTAAAAATGCTCTACTCCACTTTCTACTTCCAGAACAAAAAATAACTAAAAAGCATAATTTTTTCGTATATTCTTAAGAAGCTTCCATCACTTTTAAAGCCCTATCTCTGACAATTATTCAACTTTGCTTTTATTCTCTTCAAAAGTCTTAATTATTAAGTCAACAATTAAGACTATCCCTATTCTCAAAGTTAGTCATCCTGATGCTTCAAGGCAGTCTCAGATTTGTCCATTGCTAAGTCACCTCTTAAGACCATAAGCCTTGTTTTTGATTCAGAAAAAACGTATGTAGACATGAAGTGTTAAGGGAAAGAGTTAAGGTACGTCCAGGGAAAGGTCAGTGAATGTCTACCAAGGTGTGAAAACCAAAATAGAAGAAAATTAAAATAATTCACTTGATGGAGAAAGAAGCAGAGGCCCAGAAAGGGCAAATGGCTTACCCAAGTTTATACATCTGGGTGGCAGAGATAATACTCCTATCCAGGTCTCCAGATTCCAAGCTCAAAGCTTTTCTACTTTATCCATTCTTAATCCATACTAAACGGAAAGAGCCAAGAAACAAAAGACCATTTACTGTATGACCCCATTAATGTCTAATTTCTATAAATCACAAAACTACAGAGACAAAATACAGACAAGTTGCCTGGAGCTGAGGGCAGGAATAGGGGTTGGGCAAATGGGCAAGAGGACGCTTTCTGGAAGGCAAAAATGATCTAAAATTGGATTGTGATAGCTGTTGTATGACTATATTATTGTTGTTTAGTCATGAAGTCGCAACCCCATGGACTGTACCACCAGGCTCCTCTGTCCACGGGATTCTCCAGGCAAGAATACTAGAGTGGGTTGCCATTTCCTTCTCCAGGGGGGTCTTCCCGACCCAGGGACTGAACCACATCTCCTTCATGGGCAGGCAGATTCTATACCACTGAGACACCAACTATATAAATTTACTAAAATTTGAATGGTGAATTTTATGATATATAAATTAAACTTCAATCAGTTCAGTTCAGTCTCTGTCATGTCCAACTCTTTACAACCCTATGAACCACAGCACGCCAGGCCTCCCTGTCCAATAAACTTCAATAAAGCAATCCAAAAAAATTACTAAAAAAGAACTTAGATTTTTAACTTTACAACTGTGGAGCTCTCAGAAAATTTTATGTCAAAAAGGAGTACTAAAACATGAAGAAACCAGCCTTTTTCCAAACTTTAGATCCTTTTCCCTTCAGAATTTTCAAAAGTTAAATACCTGACTTTCTAACCTTATATTTGACATGGAAAGAGAAGGTGACAGGCACTGTGCAAATACACACAGAAAAAAACGTGCACATTTCCTTCAAAAATACTTTAGTTGTTGATCATCATTTCCTTTTAGGTAGGATTCTGCATGGCTCTAAGTGAACTTCTGCAGACAGTTATAGAACAGGGAATGTGCTTTTATCTCTGTTATCTAACAAACTGCTCCAAAACAGAGTTCTTCGCTGATTTCATTTTCACCATTATATTTTGTGCCATTATAAACACTAATAAGAGGAACCATTCCTAACTGGATATTAGCAAATTTCTTTAGTTTATTATTTGTACATCCTTATTAGGTATACAACTCTTTAGCCCACTCAGCACAAGAAGCATAGTCCTCATTTACTTATAAATTAAAAATAACATTATATCATTCATTCTATGAATGCTTTACACCTGTAAGTATCAAGCTGGTAATCTACTGCTTGGATCTTAAAAACAAACAGTTCTAACTGGTGAAGGCCCAGATGTCCGTAATCATGTCAGAGGAAGCAATCAGAATTACTCAGTAAATCTACCTTTCTCATGCCACTGAGGCTTATTTAACCAATGCTAAAGAAAGACTTTTTGACTCAAGAGCTTCAATTACCACCTTCTAAACCCTAGAATTTCAATAACTTTCTAAAAGATAAATAAAAATTTGAAACTTGCAAAAAGAAAACAAAATATTTACCCTGGCTTAAGTTCTAATTTTAAAGAATAGATTTTTCTCAAAATTACAACCTTTTGCCATTTGGTAACTGAATTAAGTAGTTACTCACAAAACTCAACACATACAAAAAAATTACAATCTCTACTGAATATATCTCTTTCAGGTACAACTCCATATGTTCGAGAAATTGAATCAGTCAGATCTCTAATGACTAGGGCCCTAACCATCAAATATACACTTTCTCCTTGTGAATATTCCACAATAACTGGGTTAAATCTGCTAAAACTACTCCCATGAAAGGAGAACATTACTGTCCATTTTTGTTTCAGAGCTGTTCTCTTCAATGGACATAGGTTCCTACTGTTTGGGTTTGTTAGTTTTTTTTTTTTTTTAAACATTAAATTATTCCAATGAGGCAGATGAAGGAGGTAAAGAGACATTCTAAAAAGCAATTCCGTGTAGTCAGAAACTCCACAGACGAAGACAGAAATAACAGAGAAGGCATAAGACTGCATTTCAAGAAATGGAAGAAGGGAATGCCATGTATTTAATAGTAAGCAGAACAATAATATGACTGACACAGGACTTCTAACAAGGAACCAACACCTCCCATATCCCTTTTTATACAAAATCATTAATAAATGATTAATAATGAATTGGGATTCCCTGGTAGCTCAGTTGGTAAAGAATCCGCCTGCAATGCAGGAGACCCCGGTTCAACTCCTGGGTCAGGAAGATCCACTGGAAAAGGGATAGACTACCCACTCCAGTATCACTCCAGTATTCTTGGGCTTCCCTGGTGGCTCAGCTGGTGAAGAATCCACCTGCAATGGGGGAGACCTGGGTTCCATCCCTGGGTTGGGAAGATCCTCTGGGGAAGGAACAGCTACCCACTCCGGTATTCTGGCCTGGAGAATTCCACAGACTATATATAGCCAATGGGGTTGCAAAGAGTCAGACACAACTTAGTGACTTTCAATAATTAAACCCCACGTCAATCTGTATTTCTTCCAGTCTCTTGCCTACTGTTGCAAGAGAATGAAGCCATTTTAATAAAAATTATTGTTAACATAAAAGCTAATGTTTTACCAGGAAATATTCTATGAAGTCTAAGAAAGAAAGAAAAAAAATCCTGCAAAGGTAACTCCCAGATTTGTCACCACTGTTGGAAAAGAAGACAGATTTATCATCTCTAGGGAGTGGATGGAGTGGAAAAAACTGAAAAAGAAATCTCCCTCACCTCTAAAGAAAGCAGGTTCATCAACCAGTACATCCCCTCTCTCAGTCTCCCACCCTTCACTGGTCCCAAGCTTACCTAAGGCTGAGACAATGAATGAAATATAAAAGCTACAAACTATATTTTTCCACCTTTACTATTTATCAAGATATTACAATAAATTAATTTTTAAAACTATAGAAGTGATTTTAAAAGCTAGCTTATGGAATATTAACTCATTTAATAACATTGGGATGCTTTTACAGCTTGATGGTTTGTAAATACCATTTTTACTACAGACAAATTTATTCTAAAGCTCTAGGTATTAAGTCATATTAAATGGCATTTATCTCATCTAAGGAATATAAACAGCCAGCCATAAATTAGTAAAAATTTAAAACTCATTCATGGTTCATTAACAGTCTTAAAAAAATAAGACTTACACAGACACAAAACAGGCTCATTTTAGTTACAAATTTGGGGTAAATCAAATAGAACAATCTTCCATTTCCCTTCACTTTTGTTCATTTACAAACAGAAAGCTACAGCACTTACAACTCACATGATGTAACACTTCTCATAACTGAGATGCTAAAATAAACATGAGCTTAATGTCCCATTTACATCAAAGATTAGCATCAGTAGTTTATTATTTATTTTCTAATATGAGCCTTATTTACACCTACCAGTCACTGAGACTGTGACAAGTAGAAACATTAAGCCTGATCTTCTTAACGTAAATATGTTAAATCATGTGTATTCAGTTTATCCCTGAATTAGTTTAATTTCCAAAAAAACCCCAAGGTATTAGATACAACAAATACAGGAGAGCATTTCAGGAGTGATCTTCAAAGCTTTATTCCAGTGCTTAAATGAAGAAGTTATACTACAGAACCAATACAAAAGAAAAGAGAATGATAGCAAAGGCAAGTTTGAATTACATCTGTTCTAGCTTTATGTGTCAATTTGTCAATTTTTTTAAACTTAAAATTCAACACATTTCCTCTTCACATGTTCTTTTCTGACAAAAAATTATCACAAAAAGATATTTTTTTAAGTAGTAAATGAGTGTAATATTGGGTTTTTAGCAAATAAAGCCTGTATCTTCAAAAATGTAAATGAAATTAACTCTATAGCTCTACTTTCTGTAAAGAGCATGAATAACTCTTGTATTGAAATACATACTATAATCCCACAGGCCCTATTTGCTCTTCTTCCATTAAAAGGAAAATCTAGAGTATTGCATAAAGTCCATATGGGCTTTAACTTTAAAATATTATACGGACTGGTATAAAGTCATTTAATCAAGGAAGAAAAAACTATGCTAAGTGAATGATATGGTTCATTTTATTGGTTTGATTCCTAATTATCACAAAGAGAAAATCACAGGATGATGGAGGATGGCTGGAGAAGGGGAGATGTAATCAGGAAAGTAGAATGTAGCGAGAAAGGAAGGTTGAGACTTGAGATTAATCTGTTAGAAATATATATACATATATATATACCCATATAGCCTCTTTGCTCTGAATTTTAAAAGGTCTTTTTAAAAAGAATCAGTTTTAATTATTCCTTACTTTTAGACATGTTTCTTTCATTATAACAAGCTACAATTCAACAGTACAATTCAATATCAATTCAAACTGCAAAACCATATACTATATGGTACAGAAATATAAGCTAGAGAATCATCAACAGGAGAACCAAGGGAAACTTTGTATTGATCCTCTAAATCCTATATCTACAATACTACTGTTGACTACAGAAGTCTGGAGATTGACATCTCATTTGAAAAGTACCAGTAGGACTAGTATTGATGCCTGAGTAGAAAAATTATGCTGGTTTCAGAGTTGTTTACAATCTCAATTTTGTTTTATTTTTAAGTAAAGAAACTTAATTACATGTTTATTTTTACATTTGCTTTTATGACTATGAAATGAAAATGCTTTTACTTTTATAAGTGTGCTATAATATGAAATGGGTATGTTCACCATTTAATTAAACCAAGAGACTTACACATACTGTGCAGTGAATCAAAAAGAACCAATAAAGAAATGAAAAAAATATATGAAAATATTCTAGAATATCTTATTAAACTGATTAATTTATAGCATTAACTTTTTAAATACAGTAAACACCTCACTATTCTGTATCTCACAGATATTTTCATTCCTTTCAAAGAATCTACTTTTTTATTTTACCACCACCAAAATTCTGTTTACACAATGAATAGCAATGGAGAACAGCCCAACTACTACCCTCAGAAAACTAAAATATTCTGATTTTAATGTACACACAATCAATCCTAACCTCAAATTTGAAGAATATGTGAACCGTAAGAAGTAAAATCAAAACTGATTGCAGTTCAGAAACCTAAATAAAGTGCCACAGATAAAAAAAATTACTGCTTCATATTCAAAAGCACAAGTTCAATTTCATAGATCAGCTGGACTCACTGCATTATATTGCAGGAGAGAGATGTTAAGAAGTGACCTTGGGATCCTGCTCTCCAGATGTTTAAAGGACCCATTTTTTTATTGCAATTACCTTTACTTTTGATAAATACCTAGCTAGTATTTATTGATAAATAAATACCTAGCTATTGATAAATACCTAGCTAAATACTACACACTTGATATCTTTGCTCTTATAAGACTCTACCTGAAGCTCTTTTGAAATTTTAGGACTACAGATATTATAAAGAAAAAACTTAAGAAGATACAACATGCACAAAGGGTTAACAAATACTGCTTCCTTTCTGATGCAATGCATAAGAAGTTAAGAAACTATCATTATATACCCTAAGTTTGGACACATACTTTCAGAGGTTTAAAATGAGAAATTTAACAAACCTTATGCATTTATTTTCAGATCACGAAAAAAACTTCTAACTAATTTGTAATATACAATATATATACTCCACAAGTAACTATGGACAGATAAGATATATATCCATTATCAATTCCCTTACTCTTTTAACTAAAAATTAAATTTCTTTCTGGTCATAAAGATATGGTTTGGGGTGTTTTAAAAAGTTCAAACATATATTAAGCCATGCTTTGCTTTGGCACTAGCTCCCCCTCCAGACCAACCTACTGATATAACGGGCACTTAAAAAAATAAACAAGGAACACAAGTTTTTCCAAGCCACTAGTGATTTAAAAATTCACCACTTTTAAAGATACTCCAATGCCTTAAAATAACTAGTTAAAACTTGTAACCAAATACTGCAGAATGTAATCTAAGTTACTGTTTCTCAATTCTATCTCTCAAAACTGACTTGAAGGAAAACAACTTTAAGTGTCTATTTCAATTTAAGAATATCCTAAAATACAATCTATAGAATGCTATGTTTTATGGAAATTATTTTGAATCACTGTCTTAATAAACCGCAAGATATTCTTCATGTTAACTCACTACTTGATCAAAGACACATTTTTGCATCTGTTTCTGCTATCTATGCAACTTTCATTCCAGCTGTTCAGCAATTTAAGTAAAATCCTCAGTTTATAAAGCAGGAAAAGGAAAATTCACGCCTCCAAACCACCCTTCTATGTTCCTTAAATCCTATTCATTTCTAACACCCTGCATTTTTACATACTAAGCTATAAAATCATAATTTCAAATCTTTGAATTCCCACCTTATCCTTACTATTGTAATAGGTATTAATCAAACTAAGATTTACTATGTGCATTTTATGGTATATTTCACAAGGCTAGCAATGTACACAAGGCTTTATTATACATCATAGGATTTCAGGTTAATTTTAAGTTACTTTCAAGAGAGAATACAACTTACTTCACTACTTCAGCATAACTCTATAGTGCTGCAAATCTCTCTCCTAAAAAGTTTTCTATATGATGCATTCTTTAAAAGAAATATGCATAAAAACAAAAGTTAATCAAGAAAATAAATATGCACTTATCCCCAAGAATAACAAGGGAGCAAAAAACTGCAATTAAACCTTGCTTGCAGTTTCTAAAGAGAACCAAGCCAAAGTTCAATCAGTTACATGTGATGAGTTTAAACTGAGAGAAAACTTTTGTCGAAATTTAGTCTGCGTTATTTGAGGTTTGGGTGTTTTCTACAGGAGATTCTGGCTTGCCTAGGTCCACACTCTTGAGCTGGATTAGGTCAACTGTAAACTAACTCAAACATGGGAATAAGAAATAACACCCTGCCACCCTGCTCTATCCAAGGCCTCACTCAAACGCTAAAGCTCACCAGGGATAAATTCTAACCATGACACTGCCATTTAACTTAAGAAATACACTGCGTCTCTGACGTTATGTGTAGCTGAAGATTGCAATCCCCACCGTGAGGGAAAAAAAAAAAAAAAAAAACAGGTGCTGCACACGACAGCCCACTCACTCTTGCAGGACAAACCTCCTTTAACTGGAGGTTAAATAAATAAATATTTAGGAACTCATTTAACCTTCCCAAATAAGTTTGGAGCTCTAAAGCAGCCAGCTCATCATTTCCACGTCAAACGAGGGTGCAGCGGCACTCAAGCCGTGAAACTGCCCTGGCACTGGCCCCTCGCCGGGAGCGGATCTTTGCACGGGTCCACTCCCCGATTTCCTGCCGGAGAACCCCTCAGGAAAGCCCTTAGAGCACAAGCATGCTCCTCCCCACAGTCTGTGACACCAGGGAGCGAGTTGCTGGAGAAAGGGCAGGTAAGAGCAGAGGAGACGAGGGACACCTCCCACCCCCGCCCCCATCTCCTTTCCACGGTTTCGGCCCCTGCCCTAACCAAGGATGCGCGACGCCGAGGGCAGCAGCCGAGCCGCTCCACGCCCCGGCCGAGGCGGCAGGCGTCCCTAGTCCCCTGCCCGCGGCCCCCACCCCCCGCATCCCCGCGGCCGCGCAAAGGCACCCATCAGAGGGTCCCGGGGGCTCCCTCCCCACTTTCCCCGGAGCCGCTGCATAAGCAGCAGCAGTGGCAGCAAAAGGCCCGGGGGTCTCCTCGGGGGAAAGAAAGCTGCGACGGCCGGCAGGCACCTCCCCGGAGCCTCCTGAGATCCCGCGCTTGCCCACCTCCAGACCCCGGGGCGCGCGGGGCCCGGCTCCCAAACGCCCCCTTACCCGAGGCGGGAGCAGAGGCGGTCTCCGCCGTTCCCCAGCAGCCGCCGCCGCTACAGCCCGCAGCCGCAGCTGCCCCGCGCTGGGGAAGTGGGAGGGGTGGCGGGGTGGAGGATGCTACTCCCTTCTGAAGGGAGACGAAGAAACGGAAACAGGAACCGCCGCCGTCGCTGCTTAACGGAGCCTTCGGCGCCACTGACTGAGGGAAAGCGCGAGGCGGCGCGAGCCAAGCAGTCGCTGACAGCGCGAGACCGAGCGCGAACCGGGTCCCGGGCGCGCGACCCCGAGCAGCGCCGGCCCCATTCCGCGAGGATAGGAAGGGGACGGGTCGGCGGCCGTGGGGCGGCGAGGGGCGGGGGCCTGGAGCGAGGAGAACCGGGCTACTCGGATCTACCGGAGATAACACGCGCACGCGCCTGGGTGGCTCTGACCGCGAGCGCAGGCGGGGAAGCCTCGGCTAGCGCAAGCGTGCCCGCGCGAATGGGAGCGCGCGCCCCCTCAGCGTCCCAAGCTTCTGGGAGAAGGCGCGCATGCGCTGGCCACTGCCTCCTACGGCGACCCCCGCCTGTGCCAGGGTTTGTCCCCGCCCCCTTCTCGCCGCGCCCGTGGACCGAGTAGCCGCAGCGTCCGACTGCCGGGCTGAGCCGCGGGCCACAGCGGGACCGGGAGACTTCTAGCAGGGGCAGCCCGGTGTGCGCACGGGCGCCGACTCCGACACGAGTGTAGGCCGCCCTCTACCGCTTGAAGGCCAGAGGCTGAAGGAGGCGCAAGCGGAGCCGGGCTTCCCCACTCCCGGGAGCGCCACCTCCGGGGAATGCCGTATTCTCAACCGCCGGGAAACGGATCGGCCCGTGGCAGTTCAGCCCGCGGCCCTTAAGTACCACTGGTACTGGAGATATGAAGCAGGCTCCTTGCTACTTTTTAGGGGTGATCGCTGCTGCTCAGCCCCCGTAGCGCAGGTCTGGCCGCTCCGCTGCAGCTTGCAAAGCACGATCATAGAATGGCATCGCACTCCCATGCGAATAGCGAAGCCCGGTTTAATCTTTTGAGAGCTGGTCTTCCACATTCGCCTGGACAGAAAGACCCCTCCCCCATAAGAGCCTGGGTTCCGTGCCTGGCCTCTCCCCCTGACCCGCGGCTGCAACAAACCCTCCAAGGCGGAAGTTTATTCAGTACGGGAAAGAGAACATGGGGCGGAGGAGGGAGCTTTTCCCTAGGATGCTTCCTACCCGGCTCGGACTCGGGAAAATTCCTGGCGCCCGCGATGCAGAGCAGTGGGCCGAAGAGCTAGCCCAGTCCAGCCCTGACGGCGAGCTGAGCCGGAGGAGCTGAGCGCGCCGCCCAGGCACACAAAGTAGTCGCGAGCCGAGGCGGGCGGGGGGGGGGTGCTGCTACGGAGACCAATCAGAGACACGAACCGCGTGAGTGGAGTGCGGGTCAGCCAATCGGAGGGCGGGAGGATGAGCTTCCCCTACCGAACTCTTCCCTGTAGCCTCCGGACCTAGATCCCAAGCCTGGGTGCAATACCTCGAGAAAGCGAAATGGTGCCCGTAAAGACAAGAATGACTTCTCTAGACTTGGATATTTTTAAGTAAATGCCTTGGGAACCTATCACGGAGCGAAGATCGGCGGCCTTTTAGATGCCAAGTATGAAAGGATCACAGAAAAGAGATTTAAGAGGCTGCCAAGACTGCAATCTGCCTAATAATAAATTTACAATATTTGTTGACACCTTTTTAGAGTCCAGAAACTGTATTACAGAAATACAAGTAAGATACTGCTAATTCAAAAAAAAAAGTTCCCTGCCCTCGAAAAGTTTAGTTTCCTCTGAAAGAGGTTTGCTGGACCTTGCGATTGGTTTTTATCATCAGCCCTTTAAAGAAAAAGCTTTCAGTGAAGTGGTAGTTTCCAGTCATTTTTATGATTGTCTCCCTGTAAGAAGAGAAATTTGAGAAAAAAAGAGTGACTGATCTAAGGTTACACAAAAATATATACTGGCAGAGCCAGAACTATATTCTAGCTTAGCGTTTAAATTCCATCATTCAACCATCATTTATCCTATGCGTGGTTGCTATCGCTCACTGCAGAGGTTTCTGCACTAATAAACTGAACAAAAGTCTGCTATAAGGGCTACATACCTCAGTTGGAATTGAACAGAAATTTTAGACTTATGCCATAGTAAAATAGATTAAAGGCCAATGTTTTAACAGTCAAACCCTAGGTACTTTTTAGAAGTCAGAGGCGAGGTCAATATCTACTTTCTTAATTTAAATAGTACTTTTTAACAATACTTTAGCAAGCATGTTTAACTTTAAGATCTCCAGTTTCAAAGCTTTCCTTTACATTTGCCTCAAAACTCCTGGGTTTTTCAATATTGCCTTCATTTTTCCTTTCCAAAAGCCTAGGAAGTGAAATACTTACATTCTCTACCTCTTTCTGCTCAAAAAAAAAAAAATCTGTCCAAAGAATTTCTCTCACATTTATAGGCTGGTTCTTGTCTTCTTGTTGTTGTCTAGTGGCTAAATCATGTCCAACTCTTTTGCAACCCCATGGATTATAGCTCACCAGGGCCACCGGGCTCCTCTTTCCATGGCATTTCCCAGGGAAGAATACTGGAGTGGGTTGCCATTTCCTTCTTCAGGGGATCTTCCCCACCCAGAGACTGAACCCACCTCTTCGGCATTGGCAGGTGGATTCTTTACTGTGGTGCCATCAGGGAAGCCCAAACCAGATAATTTGCTGTCTGTAAAATAAATATACTCAGAAACTAGTCTTTTAACAATTTGGATTGCATTCTGTTGAGTCAATGTACATCTTAGTCACTGACAGAACACAGCCCTTTCCAGGACATGCCCAGCATTTAGTGGCCACCATATCAGTTAAACAACTGATTTTTGAGAACCAGTCTTTACACATTAAGGTCTGGGCCAGTAATGAATTTCAAGAAAATTCCCAATAGTTCCAGCTTTTAAAAAACACATTTCATTTACTATTACAAAAGAGGTTACGACTGAAACTCTGCCTTCTTGCTGGCTTAAATTTCTGACAGAAAAAAATCCCCAAAAGATTCTAAACATCTCTGGTTACCGTAGACATCTCTGTCAAAAGCTGATTTCTCCATAAGCTCCAGCCTCCCTCTATGCTTCTGGACCCTCCATCTCTTCTTACTCCATCTGCCTGTCATCATGCCTGGTGTCTGATATTTGCTCGAGCAAGCAGAATTGCTCCACAACCCCCACGGCTCTGTCACCAGCGAGGCGTTAGGCCTATCTTTGCTTATCTAAAAACTTACAGGCAAGTTCTGCTCAACAAAACACTGAACAGAACATTCTTTATGAGATGTTTTACTAAGAACTAATAGAACCTTGTCCATACTTTATATTCTTTTTCACAGCCTAGATTAAATTCTTTCATCAACCAGAACTTGTGGGGTCTTGCAGGTGGGGTGAGGCGGAGTCAACCATTAGACAATAGAAAAGATCAAAATGAAAGTTAGTGAGTACATGAGAAGCTATTGTAGCATGACATTAGCTAGATCAAAGTTAATGAACTTGAATACCATCACATTTCCAAAATCCTGAACTTTCATGTAGGAGCTAGTTTGAAATTGACTACCATTTCAGTAACGACAATAATAAAAATAATAGACAAGTTATAATATTGCTGAGTGCCAGGTCCCAAATCATCCCTTTGAAGTGGCCCCTTATTACAGTGGTGGGAGGGATCAGAGAGAAAGGTTGAGGAGACTCTCAGGAGGTTCAGAGCAACTACTTACCAAACAACTTAGAAAATCTTCCATCTTTACCAGTGTGGACCAACTGAGTATCAGTCCTGCAAACTTTCTTATAAATTTTTTAAAATTTTAAACAAAATTTTAACCTTGTTTTCTAATTGTTATTCTAGCTACATTTTACTCAGAGGATTCCATTTTACAGTAAATCATCCAAAAGACAGCACTCTTACTGCTACATGCAAGAAGGTGTGACCTTGAGATAATCATTTTACCCATTTGGGCCTTAGTTTTCTCATCTGCAAAATAAAAAAGTTGGACTAGATAAACTTTAGTTGTTTGTCAGTTCTAAAACAATACATCTAGCTAGCTTAACACCCCATTGGCAGGAACTACAACAATAAAATATGGAAAAACAGTCCATACTTTCAAATCCAATAAAATTTTAAGTCACTTTTGAGCCATAGAAATTCCAACTACATCCACTCATTAAAGAGCCAAAGTCAATCTTTCCAATCAAAAGAATAAATGAAACGATTGATTTAAAGACCAATGAAATTAGCCAATCTATCTTTCCCTATGACTTGCCTCCATGGCTGAAATTTCTGTCTTCTCCATTAAGGTAAAATGTCAGATAGTTCACACTGCTGGTTTCTTATTCAGCATCTACTCTTGTTCCTTCCTTATTAATAGAGTTCCATGTATATGTTTTTATCTGTTTGTTTTTTAGATAACCATCCAACCTCCAGCTACAGAAGGGCAATTTAATTAGTCTGAGTCAATCTGTCTTTCCAGTCATATACAGCTCTTGTAGTTGGCTGGACCATGTGACTAATTAAAGTCACTAGCCAAGAGTCACAGAGTCGGAAACGACTGAATCGACTTAGCAGCAGCAGCAGCAGCCAAGAGTCGGACACGACTGAGTGACTTCACTTTCACTTTTCACTTTCATGCACTGTAGAAGGAAATGGCAACCCACTCCAGTATTCTTGCCTGAAGAATCCCCGGGACAGAGGAGCCTGGTGGGCTGCCGTCTATGGGATCGCACAGAGTCGGACAGGACTGAAGCAACTTAGCAGCAGCAGCAGTCTATAGTGGGTTGTGGATAGAAATGATATGTGTCACTTCCAGGTAGAACACTTAATTGCAAGTATAAGTCCAAACTCTTCCCCAGTGTCAAGACCAGTATTGCTGAAGATGATAAAGCCTTAGTTAACTTAGCTCCCTAAGAAAGGACACCTCCTTCCCTCATCAAGTCAGGATGGATATATAGTTTGAGTAAAGGCTACACCTTTTTTGATTAAGCTACTGAGATTTGGTTTTGTTTTGTTTTTTTTACTGCTGTGTGACCTAGACTCTAAGGTATGCGAGATCCTAGACTATTCTAATTATTAGACCTGAAAACTGTGTGAAAGTGAAAGTGAAGTCGCTCAGTCGTGTCCCTGGGCTGTAGCCCACCAGGCTCCTCCCTCCATGGTATTCTCCAGGCAAGAATACTGGAGTGGGTTGCCATTTCCTTCTCCAGGGGATCTTCCCAACCCAGGGATCGAACCTGGGTCTCCTGCATTGCAGGCAGATGCTTTAACCTCTGAGCCACCAGTGGTCCTGGGGTAAACTGACCCAATCCGAAGGATTTTTAGCCCATGCTTTGGAGAGAAGTTTCTCTCCTTTCTACCAGGTATGAGCAAATCAACCTATAACCCAAATTGCCACTGAAAGCAATCTGACAGCCATAAGAGGGACTAACTTAGAATGAAGCTGACCCACTAAGAATGGCAAACAGAGAGCAGAACCTTGAAGATACAACTGAGCTGATGGTTATATCACTTCTGAAGGCTAATCTTCTCTGGACTTCTAAATCTGCAAAATAATAATTTTGTTTGTTTGTCCAAAATACTATAAACAGAAAATACATCTTAAATATTTTTAATTTCATCACAGCTCCTAACACAGATCTATCTCAGGAAACACTCAAAAATATTGAATGAAATAAAATTTATAAAAACTATCATAGCTATTGTCTTCAGAAATAAAATATTATCTGCATTAACAAAGGGAAAAACATTATTTGAATCAACTCAATCTTTTTACAGGTGAAGAGATTTAGACTCAGATATGTTACAAGACTCATGAAGTTCATATAGCATTGTTATGGCAGAACCAAAGGGGAAAAAAAAAACTAATAATCACTTCATCAAAAATGACCATAGTTTTCAACTCAAGATGGAGAAGTAATAGACAGTAGATTACCCTAGTAGTTAAAAACATGGAAGTTAAGACAACTGTAGCTTACTTCTTAGCTGGATGATCTTGAACATGGTATTTAACTTCCTTGATCCCTGGTTTTTCCATCTATAAAAGAGGTTAACAACCTCTAACTCACAGAGTAGTGAGAAATAAACAACTCAACATGTAAAAAGCACTGAAGAAAGTGCCAGACACATAGTAAACTTTCTATATATTGCAGCTATATCAAAAGTTGTGTGTGTGTTAGTCACTCAGTCGTGGCTGACCCTATGCAGTCCGACCCCACAGACTGCAGCCCTCCAGGGTCCCCTGTCCATGGAATTCTCCAGGCAAGAATACTGGAGTGGGTTGCCATTGTTTATTCATTGTTAAATTAACTTTTGTTTTCATTAGGATAGATACTGTTCTCCTTTATCATTTATTTAATTCAGGCCACTGACCTATGTTTCTCCATCTTGTATAATGATAGTGTAGTCTCTACACCTGTGTAGCCAGCATACCCCTTTCCTAGAGAAATGCTTTTCCCATTTCCACATTTCTATCACATGATAGCAGCCAAAGAAGTCATATTACTGCTGGACTAGCCCTTTGGCCATAGCTAACTGGTCAAGAGGTGAATTTCTGATGCAACATGAACTGAGGAAGCCATTCCTGCAAGCTTTTTAGACTTTGGAAGAAAGGTCATGTCAAGCCTCACCTAGAATAAAATCTGGGAGACGTCATTGGACATTTTTTTGTCAAGTGGAAAAAAAAAACATTCTGCATTGGGGAGATAAAGCCAATGGACAGAGGGAAGCAGAGTATGAAGAAAATGTCATTGTTACACTAGAATTCCCAGTTCCAGTTTTTCTTGACCAATGGCAGAATCTTGCCTTTCTTCTTCTTAGGCTTGCCTTGTCCAAGGATTTCTCCCATATTCTTCCAATATATTTCCTATTTTGCATAAGCTAATTCCAGGTGGATTTATTTTAGGTGCAGTTAATATAACAATATACTATATGAAATAATAAAGTAAAAATAATAATAAAAGGGAAAGTCTAGGATTACCTATCTTTATTGATAACTTGAGTGATGCCCTCTAAGAATATGACTATCAAGTTTATAAAAATCAATCAATAAATTTTTTCAGATGCCAACTATATGAAAAGTACCTGTGGCAGAGACTTCAAATTACCCCCTTTTAAATATTCTCTTAGGATAACATGGCGGTGGCAGCCTGAAGAGGTGACCAAGAAAAAGAAATGCAAGAAGGCAAAGGAGTTATCTGAGGAGGTCTTACAAATAGCTGAGAAAGGAAGAGAAGTGAAAGGCAAAGGAGAAAGGGAAAGATATACCCAACTGAATGCAGAGTTCCAGAGAATAACAAGGAGAGATAAGAAAGCCTTCTTAAGTGAACAGTGCAAAGAAATAGAGGAATGTCTTCAAGAAAATTGGAGATACCAAGGAAACATTTCATGCAAAGATGGGCACAATAAAGGACAGAAATGGCAAGGACCTAACAAAAGCAGAAGAGATTAAGACAAGGTGGCAAGAATACACAAAAGAATTGTACAAAAATGGTCTTAATGACTTGCTTAACCATGACGGTGTGGTCACTCACCTAGATCCAGACATTTTGGAATGTGAAGTCAAGTGGGCCTTAGGAAGCATTACTAAAAACAGCTAGTGGAGGTGAAGGAATTCCAGCTGAGCTATTTCAAATCCTAAGTGATGGTGCTGCGATCATCTATACCCCAATACAAAATAGTTTTGGTGTTAAAAATAAATAAATAAAAATTAAGCTAAAAAAAAGATGATGCTGTTAAAGTGCTGCACTCAATATGCCAGCAAATTTGAAAAACTCAGCAGTGGTCACAGGACTGTAAATGGTCAATTTTCATTCCAATCCCAAAGAATGTTCAAATTACCTTACAATTGCACCCATTTCATATGCTAGAAAGATTATGTTCAAAATCCTTCAAACTAGGCTTTAGCAGTATGTGAACTGAGAAATTCCAGATGTACAAGCTGTATTTAGAAAAAGCAGAGGAACCAGAGGTCAAATTGACAACATCCGTGGATCATAGAAAAAGGAGGGAATTCCCAAAAAATCTACTTCTGCTTTATTGACTATGCTAAAGCCTTTGACTGTATAGATCACAACAAACTGGAAAATTCTTAAAACAGATGGGAATGCCAGACAACCTTACGTGTCCCCTGAGAAACCTTTATGCAGGACAAGAAGCAACAATTAGAACCTTACATGGAACAACAGATTGGTTCCAAGTTGGAAAAGGAGTACATCAAGGCTGTATATTGTCACCCAGCTTATTTAACTTATATGTAGAGTGAAATTTCTTACAAGCTGGAATCAAAATTGCTGGGAGAAATATCAACAACCTCAGATATGCAGATGATACCACTTTAATGGCAGAAAATGAAGAGGAACTAAAGAGCTTCTTGATGAAGATGAAAGAGGAAAGTGAAAAGGCTGGCTTAAAACTCCACATTCAAAACACAAAGATTATGTCATCTGGTCCCATCATTTAATGGCAAATAGATGGAGAAAAACGTGGAAACAGTGACAGATTTTATTTTCTCTGGCTCCAAAATCACTGTAGACAATGACTGCAGGCATGAAATTAAAATACTTGCTCATTGAAAGGAGAACTATGACAAATCCAGACAACGTATTAAAAAGCAGAGACATCACTTTGCGACAAAGGCCCCGCTAGTCAAAGCTACAGTTTTTTCCAGTAGTCATATACAGATGTGAGAGTGGGACCATAAAGAAGGCTGAGCACCAAAGAATTGATGCTTTTTATCTGTGGTGTTGCAGAAGATGCCTGAGAGTCCCTTGGACAGCAAGGAGATCAAACCAGTCAACCCTAAAGGAAATCAACCCAAATATCCATTGGATGGACTGATGCTGAAGCTGAATCACCAACTTTGGCTACCTGATGCAAAGAGCCAATTCATTGGAAAAGACCCTGTTGCTGGGAAAGATTGAAGGCAAGAGGAAAAGGGGGTAACAGAGAATGAGATGATTGTATGGCATCACCGACTGAATGGACATGAGTTTGAGCAAGTTCCAGGAGACAGTGAAAGAGAAGCCTGGTGTGCTGCAGTTCATGGAGTTGCAAAGAGTTAAACACAACTTAGCCACTGAACAACAACATATATTTTCTTATTCCTTCATGGTCCTATTGCCACTCAAATAAAATCTTATATTTCCTAGTCTCCTTTGCAATGGTTATGACCACATTACTAAATTCTGGCTGTTGAGATATAAACATTGTATGGGACTTCTATTTTTTTTTTTAAAAAGTCATAAAAGGAACGGAGATACAGTCTTCTGCCTACTCTCCATCCTATTACCTAGGGTATGATGTGATAATTAGAGCCCTTTTAGCCATCTTGGACCCCGAGGAGGATAGCCATACACTAGGGATACCATAAATGAATAGGAAAGAGTGTGGCTCCCTGACAACCTTGTGAAACCACCATGCCAATCCTAGACTGCCTACCTCCAAAATTCTTTTATGTAAAGATATATATATATATAAGTTTCTATCTTATTTAAGCCATTATCATCTAGATTTTCCTGTCACATATCACTGACTCTAATCCTGGTACAATTCCATAGTAGCTTGATAAATTATATAAAGTTGGTTGTTCAGTTCAGTTCAGTTCAGTCGCTCAGTCGTGTCCAACTCTTTGCTATCCCATGAATCGCAGCACGCCAGGCTTCCCTGTCCATCACCAACTCCCGGAGTTCACTCAGACTCATGTCCATCGAGTCAGTGATGCCATCCAGCCATCTCATCCTCAGTCGTCCCCTTCTCCTCCTGCCCCCAATCCCTCCCAGCATCAGAGTCTTTTCCAATGAGTCAACTCTTCGCATGAGGTGGCCAAAGTACTGGAGTTTCAGCTTTAGCATCATTCCTTCCAAAGAAATCCCAGGACTGATCTCCTTCAGAATGGACTGGTTGGATCTCCTTGCAGTCCAAGGGACTCTCAAGAGTCTTCTCCAACACCACAGTTCAAACGCATCAATTCTTCGGCGCTCAGCCTTCTTCACAGTCCAACTCTCACATCCATGCATGACCACTGGAAAAACCATAGCCTTGACTAGACGGACCTTAGTTGGCAAAGTAATGTCTCTGCTTTTGAATATGCTGTCTAGGTTGGTCATAACTTTTCTTCCAAGGAGTAAGCGTCTTTCAATTTCACGGCTGCAATCACCATCTGCAGTGATTTTGGAGCCCCCAAAAATAAAGTCTGACACTGTTTCCACTGTTTCCCCATCTATTTCCCATGAAGTGATGGGACCAGTTGCCATGATCTTCGTTTTCTGAATGTTGAGCTTTAAGCCAACTTTTTCACTCTCTTCTTTCACTTTCATCAAGAGGCTTTTTAGTTCCTCTTCACTTTCTGCCATAAGGGTGGTGTCATCTGCATATCTGAGGTTATTGATATTTCTCCCGGCAATCTTGATTCCAGCTTGTGCTTCTTCCAGTCCAGCGTTTCTCATGATGTACTCTGCATAGAAGTTAAATAAGCAGGGTGACAATATACAGCCTTGACGTACTCCTTTTCCTATTTGGAACCAGTTTGTTGTTCCATGTCCAGTTCTAACTGTTGCTTCCTGACCTGACTATAGGTTTCTCAAGAGGCAGGTCAGGTGGTCTGTTATTCCCATCTCTTTCAGAATTTTCCACAGTTTATTGTGATCCACACAGTCAAAGGCTTTGGCATAGTTGGTTGTTAATGCTTTACAAAAAGAGAAATCCCTAAAAGTTTGAAAAGATTTGAGAGAAATGTAACAAAGACAAATACATGGTAGTGTTACATTTTGAATTTTTAAACCAAAACTAACAGTACAGTCTTTGAAAAGATGGGATAGGTGCAAGAGGAAAAAATGCTCAAAGAGAAAAATTCCAGCCAAAAAAATAATTATCCCTGTCAAAATGTTACAAATACTTGCTCTAGTAAAAGTGAACTTTGCTGAAGTCACCAAAGTTACAATGTTCCACTTTGCAGTAGCAAAACTCTTTGAGTTCACTCCAGGAAACATTGGGTTCTAAGGGAAAAAACCAACTCTAACCAAACTGACAAAAGTCTGAAATACCAGAAGGCCCCTTCAGGGCAGAGATCCTGCCTATCTGTCTTGATCACCATTATGTAGCATATTTATCAAATGAGTTAATTAATTTTCATTGCTGTATAAGTGCCAAGGGGAAAATCAAGGAACTAATAACCTCTGGTTAGTCAGGATCTTCTACAGTTTCCATGGGAACAAGGAAGTATAGAGTTGTGGTTCAGAACACAGATTCTAACTATATTTGATACTTGCTCTGACACTTAATAGTGATGAGATGTTGGGAAACTGTTTAAACCTCTCTCTGTCTTGTTTTTTCATTCATGTAAAATGGAAATGACAACATTATAGACCTCATCAGTTTGCTGTGACTATAAAATGAGTTATTAATATTACATATAAGGCTCTTAAAAGCAATTCCTGGCACAGGAAAACCCCACAATAAATGTTTGCCATTTACAGCTCTACAAAAACCCTAAGCTAAAGCAAGACTTTGTGAACACTACTGTTATCATCGGATCTAAGTTCAAAGTTAAGATAACATGAAAACAGAATCTCAGGAAGAAAAAAAAAAAACAAAACAAGATTTCCTGGACCAAAGGCTGAATGTCATTTCAGTTCTGCACTACATATTCCAACACAAATGCTGGCATTTAAGACAAAGAGTAAAGGTTTTAAAAACAACCACCTATAAATTGTGCTGGCATGATTACAAGTAGAGTTGTAAACTTACACAGACAGGGTCAAGTGGGCTAACTTACATGTATTTCAAGGCTGATCATTTAAGCTTGAAATATAGTACCAGTCTTCTGGGCTCTTATAATCACAGGTCAAACAGCTGAGAAGTCTATCCAATTTCCAGAGAGGGAAGTCTTGTTGGGTCTTGTCTTTCTTTACTAAGTCACATCGTAGGTCTTCTGGCCTTCAGTAAGGTGTTATTTCCAATTTACTCTGTCAAGCTGGTGGTGGCTACCCTTCTGCAGGCACTATGAGCATGAACATGGCAGACCCTTGCGTAGAGGTAGGAGGTGGACAGACCCAAGAATTGACATATTGGGTACCCTGCTATATATACTCCTCTTCCTTGCTTTCTCTGTCAATTTTTCACAACCCTACTAATCCTTCTAATATTCTCATATAGATCTTATCACTCTATCCTTCTGTTCTCAGTACTTAGCAATTCAACTCAATCTCATCCTTCATAGGGGCCTTTGAAAATTCCCCAGTCCATTGTTTCCACTAAATTTCAGTCTTGGTTTTGTTTATGAAGTCGGATGGGCTGTGTTGGAGTTTATCTCCATGTGGAACATCGAGCTTCTCATCAACAAAATAACTTGCCCACCTACAATGGTCTGATCACAACGTGAATTCTGTTCCAATGAGAAACCATGATCTACGTAATGCAATGCTTGTGGCTCCTCTTAAAAGCAAAAAAGTGAAAGCCCTATGATAAGGGGACAAAACTGTCTTCACATACGAAAGACAGACGTTTTAAAAGCTAATCTCTAGGCAAGTTTTATTACAAGCTAATTCTATCATGTGTTGATATCAAGCACTTATGAATGCCTAATATATAAATAGTAGAAATGGAATTCATAAAGGTCTGAATTAACAACAAGAGAGACTGGGACTAATGTCCCTGCCACACGCGACAGATGACCTACCCAATCATATATGGCATGGCTCTGGATGCAGTGATTTAAGAAATAACCAAGAGATGAAGTGGATAGCGGCAGGTGAATTTCAAAAACTTTAAAAGATGTGATAACCGATTAGGTGAAAAAGTGACTAAAGTGAAGTGAGATTTGAGACAAATAAATCATTATTTGATATCATTAATACACCTGATGGTTGAATATCACCACAATTGGATTCCCAGGTGGCACAGTGGTAAAGACTCCACCTGCCAACACAGGAGATGCGAGAGACACGAGTTCAATCCCTGGATCAGGAAGATGCCCTGGAGTAGGAAATGGCAACCCACTCCAGTATTCTTGCCTGAAAAATTCTATGGACAGAGGAGGCTGGCTGGCTATCATTCATGGGATCAAAGAATCATACATGACTGAGCAACTGAGCACACACATAACCACAATTAGAATTCAGATCTTCTGGTTCCAAACCAAATATTCTTTGCATTCTGTCAGGCTCAATATTTCATTTACTTAAAAACAAAATCCTAACAAACCATCATAGAATCAGATGGATTTATCATTGTTACCTCCAGCACCTAGAATAGTGCCTGGCCTCTAGAAGATATTCAATGCATAGTAATTGAATGAATGGATGAGTAATTGAACAAATGAAGAAAGTGGAATTTGTTTCCACAGAAAATATCTGACTAAATGAAAGAACTCTTGTCTTTACATGTTGCTAGATCTTGAAAATGGTTTCCAAGGAAGTTCTAATAGCTTTTAATAGCTATTTTTAAAGGATCATAGGAAAACCTTACACATACTATGTCCACATTCCTAAATAATAGAAGAAATCCAATTAACTTTGTCTTTCCTTTTATAGGCGTATTCTTCATTTTAAAAATAAGTGCCTAATAAAATAATCTATGCAGTCTTCTCACTTTTAATATTCTGTGCGCCTCTAAGAGAAAATGTGCTTGATTAGTTCTCCTCCACAACATACAATGAATGAATTTACCAACTCCTCCCAGATAGATATGCAGTGGCCATATTTTTTTTTACCAAATGGAGTGAAACTAAATCTAACAACCAAACCTAATAGTTAAAATCTGAATTTTCCTGAAAGGTCTAAAACATATGGATATCATAGGTTAAGTCTGAAGTATGTAAAACCTGCATTATAGTTAAGATTCCTCACGATCATGCCCTTAAAGTTTCCTTGGCAGTATATCAGATCTGATGTTTGCCAATATGGCAAAATTCTGATTATTTAGGCATCTATTCTGATTGTATGAGCCCATGTAATAGTATTTTGAATATTCAAAGAAAATTTTTGCCTTCTGTGAGCTTAACTAAGTAACAGGGAGGCTAAGTGAAGCTCTAGTAAATAGGTAAATAGGATTGTGCACATATCATTTTCATTTTGTGGTAGGAGAGATTTTCATCTTCCTTCCCTGTCTCCCAATTACCACTTACCTCCACATCACAATAAACTGTGGAAAATTCTGAAAGAGATGGGAATACCAGACCACCTGACCTGCCTCTTGAGAAATCTGTATGCAGGTCAGGAAGCAACAGTTAGAACTGGACATGGAACTATAGACTGGTTCCAAATAGGAAAAGGAGTACATCAAGGCTGTATATTGTCACCCTGCTTATTTAACTTCTATGCAGAGTACATCATGAGAAACGCTGGACTGGAAGAAACACAAGCTGGAATCAAGATTGCCGGGAGAAATATCAATCACCTCAGATATGCAGATGACACCACCCTTATGGCAGAAAGTGAAGAGGAACTAAAAAGCCTCTTGGTGAAAGTGAAAGAGGAGAGTGAAAAAGTTTGGCTTAAAGCTCAACATTCAGAAAATGAAGATCATGGCAACTGGTCCCATCACTTCATGGGAAATAGACGGAGAAACAGTGGCAGACTTTATTTTTTGGGGCTCCAAAATCACTGCAGATGGTTACTGCAGCCATGAAATTGAAAGACGCTTACTCCTTGGAAGAAAAGTTATGACCAACCTAGACAGCATATTCAAAAGCAGAGACATTACTTTGCCAACTAAGGTCCGTCTAGTCAAGGCTATGGTTTTTCCTGTGGTCATGTATGGATGTGAGAGTTGGACTGTGAAGAAGGCTGAGTGCCGAAGAATTGATGCTTTTGAATTGTGGTGTTGGAGAAGACTCTTGAGAGTCCCTTGGACTGCAAGGAGATCCAACCAGTCCATTCTGAAGGAGATCAGTCCTGGGATTTCTTTGGAAGGAATGATGCTAAAGCTGAAACTCCAGTACTTTGGCCACCTCATGTGAAGAGTTGACTCATTGGAAAAGACTCTGATGCTGGGAGGGATTGGGGGCAGGAGGAAAAAGGGACGACCGAGGATGAGATGGCTGGATGGCATCACGGACTCGATGGAGATGAGTCTGAGTGAACTCCAGGAGATGGTGATGAACAGGGAAGCCTGGCATGCTGCGATTCATGGGGTTGCAAAGAGCCAGACATGACTGAGCGACTGAACTGAAGTGAACTTTTCTCATCAAAGAACATGGGATAAAATTTACATTCATCATAGCAAATCTAGAATTCCAATATCATGTGCAGATGAAGACAAATTTTTTTAAAAAAATTTTACTCGAGTATAGTTTATTTACAATGTTGTATTAGTTTCTGCTGTACAGCAAAGTGAATCAGCTCTCTATATACATATATCCACTCTTTTTGAGATTCTTTTCCTATATAGGCCATTACAGAGCATTGACTAGAATTCCCTGTGCTATATAATACATCCTTATTATCTATTTTATATATAGTAGTGTAAATGGCACCCCACTCCAGTACTCTTGCCTGGAGAATCCCATGGACAGAGGAGCCTGGTAGGCTGCAGTCCATGAGGTCGCTGAGGGTCGGACACGACTGAGTGACTTCACTTTCACTTTTGTGCATTGGGGAAGAAAATGGCAACCTGCTGGGGTCCAGCCCCGGTGGATCCAGGGAATTTGAAAGGGAAATGGTGTCAGCGAGGAGAGACATTTATTTAGAGATATAAAGAGAGATTAGGAAAGAAAAGTGTAGTGGAGAAAATAGAGGAGAAAAGAGGCTGTATTCCTTGGTTTACATAGAAAGCCAATAAAGTTCTGAGACAAGGAACTTGCACTGTCTACGTAGGCCGCAAGCGCCTGCTTGAATAGCGGAGGGTGCCTCACCTTGGGCTCCCTCTCGCCTGGGTCTTAGAAGCCCAGGCAAATAAGTAGACACAGCGAGCCTCTATGCTGCTGCTGCTGCTAAGTCGCTTCAGTCATGTCTGACTCTGTGCGACCCCATAGATGGCAGCCCACCAGGCTCCTCCATCCCTGGGATTCTCCAGACAAGAACACTGGAGTGGGTTGCCATTTCCTTCTCCAGTGCATGAAAGTGAAAAGTGAAAGTGAAGTCCCTCAGTCGTGCCCGACTCTTAGCAAACCCATGGACTGCAGCCCACCAGGCTCCTCCATCCATGGGATTTTCCAGGCAAGAGTACTGGAGTGGGTTGCCATTGCCTTCTCCAGAGCCTCTATGCTCCAGATGGAAATTCAGCCTGAAAAGGGAGAATAAGGAAAGAACAACATGGGGGAGCCAAGCATTGATGCAAGACCCACAACTTTACTTTCAAAGGCAGCTTATATACCCCAAGTTGTACATAAATAAATAATGGAACATACAGAGTTACGCAGGGGCAGCAGTCCTGAGCCTTATTGAGACCAGGCTTTCTTTTTGTATACTTTCCCATATACAAAAGGTCTCAGGTGATTTACATTATCTGGCCAAGAGACCTGTTAACATTTTTATGGCTCTCCTCCTAGATAAATGTCTATCAACCAGAAAACTCATTTTCCCTAGAAGTGTTTTTTCTTTAATCTGCATCACCCTCAAAGTACTAAATAAATTTACATTCCTATAAAACAAAGGTGCAGTGGGTTATAACAAAGAAAGTACTTAACTCAAAGATCTAATGTTGCTAATGCCAGGGCTACTAGCTGTTTTTTCTACATACCAACTATATCAACAAATAAAAGATATGAAACCTTGGCAGCAAGTATTGGCTCAACAATGAAACCCTTAATCAGTTCTATTGTAATGATTTTGACTCCTCAGAAGCCCCTACATTCCTAGGATGTTTTAAGCTTCCTGTGCCTCTAGAGGTCGGGAGGCTGCAAACAATCACATGCACAGCTGTAAGAGTCTGGATAAACCTGTCAGGCAGGCTAGAAAGCCATAAGAGGGGTTTTTGGATTAAAACACTCTTATTATGCCCAGGAGACTTATTATCTAAAAGCTCTAAATTAACTTTTTCCAGAAAAAGGTGGTGGGAGGACAGCCCCCTGTTAATGTTAGAAGAGTAGGTGGAAAGCATAACACAGTAAAGCAGACAGACTCTGGTTTTGGGGGTAGATGCTCAAGAAAGTCCAGGGGGACCCCTGAGGCCTGATCCCGCCTTTGTTTTTGTCAGGCCCCTTTCCTCATGACATTTGCCACGGGCGGGATTCCCCATGCTGGCTCCCAGCAGCAACCCACTCCAGTGTTTTTGCCTGGAGAATCCCAGGGACGGGGGAACGTGGTGGGCTGCCATCTATGTGGTCGCACATAGTCGGACACGACTGAAGTGACTTAGTAGTAGTCGTAATAGTAGTGTGTATATGTCAATCCCAATCTTCCTTCCTACCCCCCATTTCCCCCAAGTGATGTTTGTTTTCTACATCTGTGACTCTACTTCTGTTAAGTAAATAAGTTCATTTGTATCATTTCTTAGATTCCACACATAAATGATATTATATGATATTCATGAAGTAAGACGAATTTTACAAATTTTTACAGAAACTAACCTGTGTAGTTTTGAGGGTTTTTTGTTTGTTGGTTGAGTTGGTTGATTGGTTAGTTTTCAGCTTAAATCAGTCATGCTTTGACAGTATCAAAGACCATATAATGTCTGAAGATTCCTCTTGTATTTATGACTCATAATTGTCCACATATATAGTTCTAAAAAAAAAAAAGCCCAAACTGCTAGGTATGGATGCTCATTAAATTGCTTTGCACAAGAGAAAGGATATTGCTTTTATTACAGTCAAAATCAAAACTGAATAAAGTGCATCATATTTCCCCTAATATCCCTACAATCCTCTCCAACTGCTAGAATCATCTTCCAAAGCTTTCTAGAGTCAAGCACACCACAAGTTATTGTCCTCCTTTATCTTTCCCATCCTCCTTGGTAGTCAGGTTGGAGCCATGTTCTAGCCAATGGGATGTGGTCAGAACTTAAGTCACTTCCAAGTCTGGTCATAAACGACCCTGTAAGAATCCCCAGCTCTTTCTTCCCCCAACCCCCCACCTTGACGATTTTGGAGGCTCATATTCAACACGGTCTCACTCTCAGATCAAGGTAGGCATCCCAGATCCCTGAGTATCCATCAGAAGGAAAACCACACTACAGGCATTGAACTGTGACATAAGCATGGAATAAACCTTTATTGCTTTAACCTACTAGTGTTAATTAACCAACTACCATACTATCTGGGAAGATCAGTTCAGTTCAGTTGCTCAGTTGTGTCTGATTCTTTGTGACCCCACGGACTGGAGCACGCCAGGCTTCCCTGTCCATCACCAACTCCTGGAGTTTGTTCAAACTTATGTCCACCGAGTCGGAGATGCCATCCAACCATCTCATCCACTTTCATCCAAGGAAGATAATGGGAAAGCTAAAAATCCACCTCCTGACTTCGTCACCAAACCTCATGTCTTGGCACAGTCTTTTAACCAGAATGAGAGCCCCAGTCTACATCTCCTCAGGGGAGGTACCTTTCCTAATTCACTAATGGATGCCATAGGACCAGAGTGGCCCGACTGAATCCCCTCTCAATTGATAATCCTCCCTCCACTTTCTTCCCTTTGCCCATTGCAATCACTCTATAAGAGGCTGCCAGATTAATATTTCTAAAGCACAACTCTGATCGTGCCAACCCCCAGAGGAGCCCCACTGCTTCGTGGATTAAGGCCCCAATCCTTAACATGGTCTGCAAGACCCTCCACAGCCTTTCAACAAACCCACCTGTGCCTCCTAATTGCTGCCTCTGACCTCTCAACACCACCCCACGTTCTCTGGCTCTGGAAGCCTGCACGACATGAAGGCTTCTCTCAGCCTGACGCCACAGAGCAGGTGTGCCCCATCTCATATGCAGCATTCATTTACCCAGTTTGTGGAACTTCCACCTTCACTAACTCCAAGAATTCCGAAGTATAGAATCTCGTCAAGACGTCCAGGCCTTCTGGAGTCAGCTTTTCCTTTAATATCTGCATTCAAAAGCTCAACTTTCATCATCTGTGTTATAAGCGTGCTTCCATCTGTTTACTTGTGGGGGAAGGGGGAATCTGCTTCACAGTTGTTCTTGAGTTAATTCATTTAGCCCTCCTCCATTCTAGCTCTGCAGCATAGCAAGAAATCAGCTGTCTCCTTACTCCTGGTTGGCTCCTATTTGTGTGCCGGGTGTCACTAGCAATTCATCCTACCAAGAGGTGAGGAAAAGACAATAATATATAACACATCTGCTTTTACTCCATGTAGCAGCTAGGATTGGCAGATGAAATACAAGATGTCCAGTTAAATTTGACTGAGATAATCAGCAAATCATTAGTATCAGCTCATTCCAAATATTACATAACATCCTTAGGCTAAAAAATTATTTGTTTATCTGAAATTCGAATTTAACTGAGCATCCTGAATTTTTACTTGCTAAATCTAGAATCACCTAGTAGAGGGCCCCCCTTTTGTTAAATTCTTGACCTTTAGTTCAGATTGGGGGAGTGGCTGGAAGCAGGACTCTTCCTGCTGATTCATGAAGTGAAGTCACTCAGTCGTATCCGACTCTTTGCGACCCCTTGGACTGTAGCCTACCAGGCTCCTCCATTCATGGGATTTGCCAGGCAAGAATACTGGAGTGGGTTACCATTTCCTTCTCCAGGGGAACCTCCTGACCCAGGGATCTAACCCAGGTCTACCGCATTGTAGGGAAATGCTTTACTGTCTGAGTCACAAGGGAAGCCCCCTCAATGAATGTTTTACTCCCTGTTATTTATGTCTTATAGTAATTTCTGCACAATAATATCCCACATATGACAAAAATAAGCTTTGTGAAGTCAGGAATCTTATTCTTCCTATTCTTTTATTGACTGACTGGAACTTGGAGGCATCTTTCTGGCACTGACTGTCTACTTGCTACATTAGCACTTCAAGAATTCAAAACCAGCAATGGCACCAGAAATTTTAAAGCAGACAATAGTCAGAAGAAAATGCTTTGGGCGTCGTAGCACTTTTTCTGAGTTACATTATGAGCCATGGATTTTTAATTTTGGATTTCAACATATGTTTCCAAATATCTCTCCATGTCTTCCAGGAAATATTTGGCTGGGTTATACCTGAGGTGCATCAGACACTCACAGGAACACAGGTTATGACTAGAAGTCATTCTTTTATGATAGTTTACCAGAGATACAACTCTCTCCCTAAAACAGAAAAGGTTTTGTTTTTTTACGATGGATGTTATTTCACACTCTTCTAACCACATTTACACATTACCTATAGCATTGGAAAGTAGCAAACTAAGGGCTAACATCTTGTGAATCTCACAGCCTCCCTGTCCAGCTCCTGTATCCCATGCTTTCTTGATTGCTCATCTGGAAGCCAGAAAGATGGGTGGGGTAGATTATAAAGGCTAATTAAATACCATAAAATGTATATAGGATCATTAGAAACAAACGGCCTTGCTCTTTCTCTCAAGCACCCATATTCAAGCAGGCATTAAGCTCGACAGTCACTAGGTATCTAGCATGATGATTCTTTTCACAAGGAATGGGAAATTAATCACAGCTATGGAGGTGACTTGTACTTTCCTGTAGTAATAGTAGAAAGAGTAGATGTGCTCTGGTTCCTTTAAACACAAAACCTAGAGATGGGGAAATTTTCCAGACAGCTTTATAGAAATCTAGCCCTTTTAGAGACTTTCAGTTACTTCACTGAAAAAAAAAAAATGTGTATGTATACATCCAATAGCAACATTTTTTAAAGTAGATAGCATATGCACATGATAAAAAAATTAAAGGATATATAAAAGGACATGAATTCAAAACATATAAAAAAGTTTCTCTTCTTACTGTCTCCTAGTCTTCTTCTCCTAAGGTATCAGTGTCACCGTCTGTGTGTCCTTCTAGATGTATTCTCTGAATGTATAAGCATGTATGTATACATTGCCTTAAAACAGATCTAATTCCTTTTAAAACGTTTTTTATTGTAAGAGTATGAAATACATAGAGTGATCTTGTTTTTTTTTTCATTATTTAGCACTATGTCTTTGGAAGCATTCCATATTAGTACATAGCATTCTGTGTCAGTATTTTTGACTGTTGTATAATATTTCATAACATGAATATACCACTAACCAATCCCCATATTGAAAGATTTTTCATTTTTTTCCAACTTTTGCTATAATAAAAGCTTTTCAGTTGCTTTTCCTTGTTAGGAAAATGGTTTCAAATACCACTGAGTTATTGAACAGATATTTATTGAACACCTACTACGTCCAATACACAGTGCCAGGCCTTGTAAACAATAATGAAACTAAGAATATTCCTATACAATTCTCTTTCTTCAATGCGTTTGGTCACTTTACATGTCTATGCTCTGGAATTTGTAATTGTCCCACTCAGGTCTATAACTAAAGACTCCTTCTTCATCTATTAAAATACTAATCTCTTCTAAATTTACTATGGCAAAAAGGGAGTTCCCTAGTTCTGAATCTTTATCACATTGGAGACTGTATATCAATTCTCTCTGCAAAAATACACCAGTACTTTATTTTAGAGTTACAGAATTTAAGAGTCTGGGATAAACCTAATGATCATACAGACACCATCCTCTTTATTTTCGGGATGAGGAAAGTAAAGCTAAGAAGAGGAGAAATGACTGGGCCATGGCCACACTCTAGCTTATTTTTCTGGTACAAATTGGTTCAATATACTCTCCCATCTTCCATTTGAAAATAAAAACTCACTTTCACTGTGGTCATGATGGAGTAACAGGGACCTGATTTACTCTGTCTTAAACAAACAGAAACCAAATAAGCTATATATATACAACTGTTTTCAGATATTAGACAGCATACAGTACAAGACAGTCATTTCTGAAAGAAGAAAAACAAATGAAGTGAAACTATAATTGCCCCTGCTTATTGCCTAGAGAGATTCCAGGCTACAGTGTAGGCAAATTCACTTCAGTTCAGTCACTGAGTTGTCTCCGACTCTTTGCGACCCCATGAACCGTAGCACACCAGGCCTCCCTCCCTGTCCATCACCAACTCCCAGAGTTTACCCAAACTCACGTCCATTGAGTCGGTGATGCCATCCAACAATCTCATCCTCTGTCATCCCATTCTCCTCTTGCCCTCAATCTTTCCCAGCATCAGGATCTTTTCCAATGAGTCAGCTCTTTGCATCAGGTGGCCAAAGCATTGGAGTTTCAGCTTCAACATGTCTTTCCAATGAAAACCCAGGACTGATCTCCTTTAGGATGGACTGGTATGATCTCCTTGCAGTCCAAGGGACTCTCAAGAGTCTTCTCCAACATCACAGTTCAAAAGCATCAATTCTTTGCCCCTCAGCTTTCTTTGGACTTCCCTGGTGGCTCAGATGGTAAAGCTTCTGTCTACAATGTGGGAGACCCGGGTTCGAGCCCTGGGTTGGGAAGACTCCCTGGAGAAGGAAATGGCAATCCACTCCAGTACTATTGCCTGGAAAATCCCATGGACAGAGGAGCCTGGCAGGCTGCAGTCTATGGGGTCACAAAGAGTCGGACACAACTGAGCAACTTCCCTTCACTTCCCTTCACTTCAGCTTTCTTTATAGTCCAGCTCTCACATCCATACATGACCACTGGAAAAACCATAGCCTTGACTAGATGGACCTTTGTTGGCAAAGTAATGTCTCTGCTTTTTAATATGCTGTGTAGTTTTGGTCATAACTTTCCTTCCAAGGAGTAAGTGTCTTTTAATTTCATGGCTGCAGTCACCATCTACAGTGATTTTGGAGCCCCCAAAAATAAAGTTAGCCACTGTTTCCACTGTTTCCCCATCTATTTGCCATGAAGCGATTGGACCAGATGCCATGATCTTAATTTTCTAAATGTTGAGCTTTAAGCCAACTTTTTCACTCTCCTCTTTCACTTTCATCAAGAGGCTTTTTAGCTCCTCTTCACTTTCTGCCATAAGGGTGGTGTCATCTGCATATCTGAGGTTATTGATATTTCTCCCAGCAATCTTGATTCCAGCTCATGCTTCTTCCAGCCCAGAGTTTCTCATGATGTACTCTGCATATAAGTACAGGCAAGGGAACCCCATAAAGCCTGGCAGTTTTCCTGAAGTTAAGAATTGAGATTGGTTAAGGTGGCTAGAATCCGTAGGGTAGGAAAGCTTCATGGAAAGAGAGAAAGAGTTCTGGAGATCTGCAGGGGCTTCCCCACAAGTCTTCTGCTGAATACCGATCAGCACATGTGTATGAAGAAACTACTTGAGGACAGGAAGTGAGACACCTGGCAGGAGCAATTACTGGCATTCACACAGGGCTGGAAATAACCTGCATTCTCAACAACCTGAATGTAAAATCTTTTTAGTATATCGGGCATCGAGTTGAGTACTCAGAAAGGTACTGCCTCATTAACAGGCTAAATGCAACTCTGCTTCTGCCCATCAGAGTTTAAATGCAAGCCTCAAAAGGATCCAACTATTTCCAAGTAGAAGGAAAGGGCAACCCAGTCCAGTATTCTTGTGGAAAATTCCATGGACAGAGGAGACTGGTGGGCTACTGTCCATGTGGTCACAAAGAGTCAGACACAACTGAGCAACTAACACACACATTTCCAAGTAACTTCACTGTGTCCCACAACATAACTCAAAAATACTTAAGGGAATCAATGCCCTCCTTGCAGAAGTCCAGCATCAAAAAATATGAAATTCATGATGCCTGTAATTCAATTTTTTATTGGTACTTGTTTTTTGTTTTTTAATCTGACATACAAATTGAAGCAGGAAACCCCAGAATGAGGAAAACAAATAAATCCTTCAAAACAAATAAATCTGAAACAAACCCAGATATGGCACAGGTGATAAAATTAGTAGGCAAAGACATGATAACAGCTATTATAAACAGCTCTTGTAACTGTGCTCCATATGCTTAAGAAAGCACAGGAAGAAATGAGTACGTTAAGGAGAAAAAAGAAAGATATTTTTAAAAGACCAAAGTCCAACTTCTCAAGATGGAAAATTCAGTATTTTAGATGAAAACTCTGATCTACTGTGGGAATTATAATTTTGCCATTATTTCCACCATTATCAACATCATAAAAAATAATATTTTCATTGGGTCTAAAAATACTCATTTTCATATAAAAATCTCAATGTGCATCAAAACCATCCATGTAGAGTAGTGTTTACACAGTAAAAATGTGTTAGCTGCACTCACTATTGGTATTTAGAACGAATAGGAGCAGCACATGGCTTTTTCTCTATGCAAAACATGTGAAGCCAAGCATAACTTCCATTCAGAAGTGCTTAAAGTTCAATGTAGAACAAAAAAATCGGGTTCTGTGACTTCATTTTTTAAGCTTGGTACATATGTAAATTAAAGAAAAAAAGTTTTATATGTACCACTTAGGACATGAAATAAAGCTAGAGATTTTTGGATCCCTGCCAGGATCAGTGATGTTGGTATTCCCAACAATTTATTGATGAGCTGCAGTCTAAAGTACCTAATCTAAGAAACAGGGGTAAGAAGGAGAAACTCAAGGAAGCAGAAGTGGGACCAAAAAAGGAACTCTTATGAAAAGTGGGGAGAAAATGTAGGACTACAAGTATATATGAATCTCCCTTATGGAGGCTGAGAAGGAGATATCATGGAAATGCAATCAAATTTAACCAACAGTTATGGAGAGCCTGTTATCTGCAAGACACTGTACCAAATGAAATATGATCCCTTTCCTTCAGGAGCACAAAGTATGGTGCAAGAGATGGATGCAGATACATAAATAATAGTGTCATAATTCAGACTGAGAGCTGCAATAACGTCGATATAATAAAGGAGACCAGAAGAAAGAAATAACTCGTTCTTAGGGTAGCAAAACAAGGGAAGACTTCACATAATAGGTGACATTTGAACCAAAAGATACAAAGGATTTTACTACCTAAAAATGGGGATTACATGGTTATTCTCCATTTAATTCTCCCCCCACCTCCACTCGGAGAAGGCAATGGCACACCACTCCAGTACTCTTGCCTGGAAAATCCCATGGGCGGAGGAGCCTGGTGGGCTGCAGTCCATTGGGTAGCTAGGAGTTGGACACGACTGAGCAACTTCACTTTCACTTTTCACTTTCATGCATTGGAGAAGGAAATGGCAACCCACTCCAGTGTTCTTGCCTGGAGAATCCTAGGGACAGGGGAGCTGGTGGGCTACTGTCTATGGGGTCACACAGAGTCAGAGAGGTGACCACCTCCACCACACACACACCCCACCATTTATTCTCTGCTTCTCTCTGCTCTGTTTTGTAAATAGTAGATTGCATCATCTGACCATTCTTGGTGGTTGACTAACTTCTAGTTGACTTTGGCCAGTTAAAAAACACCTTCAGGAAGATCAGCAGGCAAGGAGGAGAGTCTGAGCTGTTTATTTGCTGTCCCCTCTCTGCTTCTGCGCTCTGGTTTGGCAGTGGCTGTAATCTTACCTGCTTCTACTGATGGCCCTCTTTCCATGGCTCCAGCGCTCACTGAGAAGTGGTAATAGTATTTCACCCCCAGTCCTTTGAGACTAGGGAAAGAAAGAGCATCCCATGCTGCTTACTATGGATGTCTCAACCACTTTTGTAGTTTCCCTTTACCTTGACTGTATCTCTGTAAGTCATATCTCTCTTTGAACCATCTGAGTTGAATTCAGTCCTAGACAGAGAGAATAGCAAAGGCAAGAAGGAATATAACATGATTCATGGACCATGATTGTATCATGGGGAACCTCATGGGGTGGGAATCTAATATAGAAGAGAGTGGTTTTGGAGAATTGGGGTCAGATTGTGAGGGCCCCTCTAAAGAATTTGGGCTTTATTATTGGGTAAGGATAATCCAATGGTGGTATGGCAGGGGGGCTCCCAATGATGGTTTTTGAGCGCATACAATCAGATCTGTGTTCCAGAAAGGTGTTTCTACTAACATGTGGAGGATGGAATTAAGAGGAAAGAGACTGAAGGCAAGAATGCCAAGTAAGAAGTTATTGTAACAAGGTCCTAAAATGAGGCATAGGATGGTGGCAGGGGAAAATGGATTTTAAATTGGTCAGTATTAAAAATCTATAAGGCATGGCAAATAAGTGAATTGAACAGAAAAGCCAAAGAAATTTTTAAGTGTAACTTCTAGGTCCCCAGCTTGGGAGAATGTGAGAATGGTGACCCTATAATATAGAGGAAGAGGTTCTTTGAATGGGGAAATGAATTTGATTCGGTTCACCCAAAAAGTGAAGTGCTATGTAGCATTCAGGCTGAGATGCTTAGCAAAGAGTTGGAAACATGGGTCTATATATCATTGGAATGTAAGAATTAAGGATAAAAATAGATATTCTAGAGCTATGGGTCTCAGTTCTAGCTGTACTTGAGAATCACTTAAGGATAATTTTTAAAATAGATGTCAGAGTCCAGAATGGCCATCATCAAAAAGTCTACAAACAATGCTGGAGAGGGTGTGGAGAAAAGGGAACATTCTTGCACTGTTGGTGGGAATATAAATTGATATAGCCACTATGGAAGACGGTATGGCGATTCCTTAAAAAACTAGGAATAAAACCACCATATGACCCAGCAATCCCACTCCTAGGCATATACCCTAAGGAAACAAAAATTGAAAAAGACACATGTATCCCATTGTTCATTGCAGCACTATTTATAATAGCTAGAACATGGAAGAAGGAAATGGCAACCCACTCCAGTGTTCTTGCCTGGAGAATCCCAGGGACGGGGAGCCTGGTGGGCTGCCGTCTATGGGGTCACACAGAGTCAGACACGACTGAAGTGACTTAGCAGAACATGGAAGCAACCTAGATGTCCATCAACAGATGAATGGATAAAGAAGTTGTGGTAAATATACACCATGGAATATTACTCAGCGATGAAAAGGAACACATTTGAGTCAGTTCTAATGAGGTGGATGAACCTAGAATCTATTATACAGAGTGAAGTAAGTCAGAAAGAGAAAGATAAATATCGTATTCTAACACATATATACAGAATTGAGAAAAATGGTACTGAAGAATTTATTTATAGGGCAGCAATGGAGAAACAGACATAGAGAACAGACTTATCGACATGGGGAGAGAGGAGGAGAGGGTGAGATGTATGGAAAGAGTAACATAGAAACTTACATTACCATATGTAAAATAGATAGCCAACGGGAATTTGCTGTATGGCTCAGGAAATTCAAACAGCTGCTCTGTATCAACCTAGAGGGGTGGGATGGGGAGGGAGAAGGGAGGAAGGTTCAAAAGGCAGGGGCTGGGGGGGGGGGATATATGTATACCTATGGCTGATTCATGCTGAGGTTTGACAGAAAACAACAAAATTCTGTAAAGCAATTATCCTTCAATAAAAAAATAATAATAATTTTTTTAAAGTAAAAACAAAAAATAGATGCCAGGGTCCAACCCCAGATCAATCAAATCCAATTTCTTGGTGGTATCAGAAATTAGATTTAATTGATATGGAAACTTCGGGAGATGGTGAGGGACAGAAGCCTGGCATGCTGCAGTCCATGCCAAGAGTCGCCAAGAGTCGAACACGACTGGGCGACTGTACGACAACAACTGGATTTAATCTGGGCTCGCATTTTAAAAGAGCTCCCAGGTAATTTTTATATGCATCCAGATTGAGAAACCCTGATCCAGAGCATAAGAGAAGCAGCCAAGAATGAGCACTTGAGGACAGAAGCGTTTAAGGTACTGACATGGGAGACGATAAAGAGAGGCAGGCTAAGTTACATTACTCGTGTCCAACTCTTTGCAACTCTATGGACTATAGCCCACCAGGCTCCTCAGCCCATGGGGTTCTCAGGCAAGAGGGCAAGGAGTGGGTTGCCATGCCCTCCTCCAGGGGATTTTCCCGACCTGGAGACTGAACCTCTGGCTCCTATGTCTCCTAAATTGACAGGCATGTTCTTTATCACTAGTGCCACCTGGGAAGCCCTAAAGAAAGGCAGATAAAAACAAAGTCAGTCAGAAGAAGTTAATCAGGAGAGTAGCTGAGCACATCATGCCATGAACAGATGAAAGAGGAATGAGAAGAGGTCATTACTGATCTCCAGGAAAGCAATTTTGGTAGCCACAGAAGCCAGGTTGCAATTGGCAAGGGACAGATATTTAGATGAGGAATTGAAGGGAGTGTAGACTACTCTTTCAAGGTTGGCTTAAAGTAGGAGAAAACAGTAACTTAGGAAGCAAAAGGGTTTAGACAAAGTTTTGTTGGATTTCAAGGTGAAATGTGCTAGTTGACAATGGTAATGAAGATACACTGTAGAGAAGGGATTAATGGAAGAATGGGGCCACAAAGGCGTCTGGAGCAAGGGGCATCAAGATTGTCAGGGGAATCAGACCAGGAAAGGAATACCAAAGAGTTGTTATTGTTCAGTCGCTCAGTCGTGTCCCACTCTTTGAGACCCCATAGACTGCAGCATGCCAGGCTTCCCTGTCCTTCACCATCTCTTGGAATTTGGGCACATTCATGTCCATTGAGTGGGTGGCACCAAAGAGACAGGGCTTCATTTGAGAAAAGTTGAAGGAGAGGAGTTCAAGCCATTATTTTCATAATGAGTTGCAAGGCGTGAATGACTGCAGAGAGCAAGGAAGATAGAAAGGAGAGGGCAAAAAGGTAGAGAAGTGTTATTGAGAGCTTCCCACATGCCAGGGACTATGCTGAAATTCTACCAAGTCTCTTCAGTCAGTAACTAAATGTGCTTTTGAAGGGCAGCTGTTGTCAGATGGAATAAGAAGCAAAAAACATTGGGCCTGTTCTGCTCAATTTCAGCCATCTAGTCACTTTGCTCCTCTGGTACCATTACTAATTAATGACCCTTTAAAGCTTGGCCTGCAATTAGTTTTAAGTTAAGTGCTCATTTCTAGCTGAATAGGGAAAGATTTCACTTATGATAATATTTCCTCAGTTTAAATGGAAAAGTCAGGGAAGAACATTTAAGAGAGAAGAGGCCTATTATTGGGAATGTTTCACTAGTGAGTGCAGAGAGAAATGGAGTTTCAAAAAGATAGTGTTTAATGGTCCAAGTTAATGGCAATAAATACTTAGGAAGCAGAATTAACCTGCATATTTTTAAGTTCCTCTTTTAAATGTAAAAATGTAACTTGAGTTTACACATCCATCAAGGAATGTGCCACCTCTTTCTACAATGCCTGAGCAATTGTGTGGACTCAGTGGATTACAACTGAGGATTGAGGCCACAATCTAGATGACTTGCAATTTTCCGGATGCAAATGAGGCAGCTACATGGGGAGCTTGTGACACTGGCTGTCCTTTTCTCTTAGAAACACTTTCCAAAGTTGGGATCAGCATGTTCAGAAGTAGTTGCTAAGGGTTTCCTTCACTGACATCCAGTGAACCAAACTAGGGCATGGTCATAGCTACAAGGGGGCTTCCCAGGTGGCGTTAGTGGTAAAGAACTCACCTGCCAATGCAGGACACATAAGAGACACAGGTTTGATCCCTGGAGAAAGATCCCCTGAAGGAGGACATGGCAACCCACTCCAGTATTCTTGCCTGGAGAATCCCATGGACAGAGGAGTCTGGTGGGCTACAGTCCATGGGGTTGCAAAGAGTCAGACACAACTGAAGCAACTTAGCATGCACACACATATAGCTACAAGGAAAGGCAGAACACTTGATCAACTATTGGGATGAGCCCTGGGGAACCCCCAGAAGGATGATGTTTCAACTGCCAGAAATTCAGTGAAAGTGGAGGTAGGGATGAAGTCACCAAAGGCTGGGAAAGGCTGGGATGAATTCAGGGTACCACCCCTATCTGCCTCCCCACAGCTTAAATACTGAACCACTATAAATTACTTGTAAAGCCATCCTTGGATCCGCACCCTTATCATAGGGCCTGGCACATAATGTGGTTGGTGCTCACTGGATATTTACTGAATGTTTGAACTTTGCTTGTAATTCTGCTTTCTCATGTTCTTGCATATTATTTTTGTCTGCTTAAAATTTTTCTTGTAAAGGTTAAGTATCACTATATTTTTTCATAATTGTTTACATGATATAGCAAAAAAAAATGATGTTATAAGAAATAGTCACTGCATAGACATGGTAGATGCTTTCCTAATCCTCCTGTGGACTTATTTTGTCTATAGTCCTGAAAGTTTCCTAACCTAGGTGTACTTAGGGAGTATTAATCTGAATCTCCAGGATATTCTGTCCTCTGTTTCTGAAATTAATAGCTTTCAAGTGAAATTGTTGTGGCTAGAAGACCTTCAAGGGTTATATCACCTGACATTTAGTTAATGTGTTTCTTAAGAGAATGTATTACTTCTCTCCTAGAGGCTTGATCTATTAAATCCTGGACAAGGTAGACACGAGACAAACATTTTCATTTCATCTCCATTCGAAAAGGTCAAAAGGATGACAAAATCAGAACTAGAACCCACACCTTTGGTTTTATTACAGATTTCATCCTATTTAACATTTATCCACTGGCCTCTGATTCCTGGTGACTGGGGTTATAGACAAACTAGCTTGGAAAAAAAAAAAAAAAAAACATTAAATTTCTCTCAGTCTCTTCCTTAGCAGCTCATCTTCTTAATTCATGACCACACCAGCTTGGTTAAGTGAGTCCTGAACTATAATAACCAGAATAGTAAACTTAATTTTATATAGGATCTTTTGGACAGCTCCATTTCATAATGGTTTGCCAACTTAACGAGTTATAGAATCACAGATCAACACTACTGAATTAAATAGTAGGTAGCAGCTAATACTAATAATTAGCTTAATTTATGGTCTAGTAGAATTGTCACCACTGAGGCAGCTTTCCTTCCACCCGTCATCTCTCTTTTATTGTTCCTCCTCCCTCCTCCTTCAGCAGCAGCAACCAAATGAAGTGCTAAGATTGTCATATTAGTCATCCTAAAGTCAAGTCACTCCTTCCTTTACTCTGTAGCTTTATGACCTAATTCTATTAAGGATTTCCAACCTTTCTGGAGTTGCATCAGCCCATCATTGTTTAATCTCACAACTGCTTTTCTGGATGTCTTGCACTCAGTGGGAGGGGCACTAAGAAAGAGTGAACTCTCTTGGGAATTTGTGACACCCTCAGAAAGGCTCTTGCTTTTTGCCAAATCAAGGCTGACAAGTACTGTTCTATGTGGTAACCTTGTAAAGAGGTTTCACTTAAACCAACAGACTACAACCCAAACACATCAGCAAGGTCATACTGGGGTCACATGGCAGAAATTGGGGATGATTCTGCTTTTCCAGTGTCTGTGCTCGGTAGCTTTCCATGGACACTCTGATCTCACTGGTAGTTGGAAAGAATTCCAGAGTGTTCTTATAGAAACCTATCTAAAAACCCATGCAGCTTGTATTTAACACAGAAAGCCCATTTTACCACATTTATTAGTCATTTATCTCCCTATCTACTGAAACAGGATTGTGGGCTTTCCCTTCAGTAAAATAATGTCACCTGGTGACTAAACTCTCCAGGGCCACCAAAGCTGCTCCTTCTGTAAGATATGTTCTTGGGGCCAAAAGGAATTAGAACTTGGAGGCTTTCTACATTGTCTGCTGCAACATGAGGGACCATTGTCAGTGTCCTCTAACTCTGGTAAAATTGCCAGCTTATCAGAATGAAATGTATCTCAATCACACTCCATGCTGGGGAGAGGGCCCTGAGCAGGAAGCATCACTAACATTTTATGTATGTTTTATTATTACATGAAAATGACTATCTGACAATTTGTTACCAGGTTAAGACATCAAAACAATTAAAATGAACATAAAAATCTAACATTGCCAAACTCTTCTGGACTACCTGAGAGTCACTGACATAGCCATCTTTCTCCTTATGTGAAATTTCATAGGAACTCACCTCTCTAACCTTTCCCTACCTAGAGGTGACAGGTGGGCTCAGGTCTGGGTCCCCTCAAGCTTAGAGTTCTTTTTGTGTCAGGGCAAGATGTCTCTTGGCATTCCTGAAGATAAGCTTATCTGATATCAAATCAAATCAAATCAGTGTTTTTTTAACAACTATAGAGATTCCCAGTTCTTGTCCCTTGCCACCATATATCCTTCCTGATTCTGTTTGGCTGATGTTACCACCAAAACAGAAGACTTCCCTCCAAATCCCACTGCAATTTCTGCTAGAAAAATAATCCATTCTAGAAAGCCGTGTCTGCCAAATAGAAGAGAAAACTTCTCTTTGCAGAAAGTTCCTTGGCTTTACCCTTTGCTTTCTCAGAATGAGCGCAGGCCTTTTAGAGTCTAAAATTCACAGGGTCTAAATCCCTCTCTAAGAATCAGTGTTAGACAGACCTGAATTTATATACCAGTGGAGCCACTTACTTGTTATAAGCCTCTCTGAACCTATTTCATCTTTGGTAAAATAAGGCCAAGTCTAGTGAGAGTTGGTGGTACTCTTGCCCCATTTTTGCTTTTCACTTCCATCCCTTGACTATGGTGATTGTCAGCCTGAATTTTACTGCCTATTATATCTGCCACATGTAGCAATAAATTTAATTATGATGATATGAGTTGGTAAAAAAAATTTTTTTTTAAGTGATCAGACTAATTTTGAAATTTCCTTGCCTCGTTTCAGAGGGTGGTCCCAGGAACTAGGCAAAGATCAAGATTTTCGGTCCTCATGGAGCCTTGGGACCCCTCACCTTCCAGCTTAACAAATGACCCTGGGTGTTTATTTATTAGAGACTGAAGAGCTTTTGTAAACCAATTACCATGAGCAAACAGCATTTATTGTGAAGCAATAAACAACAGTAAACTCTGTCCTTATTTAAATTCATTGCTCTAAGCCACAGATCTACAGGGAATGGTTAGGTTTAAAACTCACAGTTGGCTAAGGCTGAAGATTTATAGGCACTCTAGTCCAGCTCTCCTTGGGGAGCCAATAGTGCCACAGTATCAGTACCAAGTCTAGAAGTCCAAATAACCTCGGTCAGTGCAACCTTTGGTACTTCACTGGGGGCAGGGGAAAAAATGGAGAAGAAGAAAAAATTCTGGGTTTATTCAAACACCTTTTCCCCAGGACATGTGAGTATGTAACACATTAGAGGTATACACTGATGAAATAAATAGAAAACATCATTGTTGCCTGGTTAAACATGGCAGATTAAACACTCACATTTATCTCTATCCTCACAAAACAAATTCAGCCAAGGAATTTTTAAATGACATAAGCCCACAAAGACTAAAGAACAGTAGAGAAAGACACAGCAAATGAGAGAAACAATATTCAGAGAAAGCAGAAACCTTAACTTAGAGGAGAAACAGTCTCAGAATCCCAGAAAGACCCAGACAATGGGGACAACAGCACCTCCCAAGGTCAGAGGCTGGACAGGCCTAAAAACAGGAGGACTGGCTGAAAGTTAGTATATGACCCATTCAGATCACTGCTAATTCCCCTCCCTGAACCCTCCCTTCCAGGAAGCTGCCTCTCCCCACTCCTCAAGGAGTCCAATGTGTTCATAAGCCCAACAAAGTTAGCCTAGGTACCTAACTATTAATAACACAGTTGGCTAATATTGTCTGCACTGTAATAGGCTTATAATACTTTTCACACAAATAATACATAAAAACAAACACAAAAAATGAAAACATTTTAAATCTTACAGTAAAGAACCTTGACAAGTACAGTAGTACAGTACAACAGCTGGCATACAGGGGCTGGCATGGAGCGAACAGGCAAGCAGAGTTACTGACTGAACAGAGAGGAGGTGGAAGATGGTAGAGCCGAAGAATCCCTAACATTAGGAGATGGAAGGCAAGCTGCAGCTTCACATCTGACATTGATGGCACAGGTTCTGGTTCCCTGCTGGATTCAGTTCTATCTACCCACTTGAAAAACTGTTCAGTGATGTCTGGGTAGTAGTTCTTTTGTTCTCATCATAGATGACACAGTAGAACTGGGTTGCCTTCTGAACAGCTGCTGCAACCTTCGTGTACCATTCCATGTTCAGGTCCTATGCCTCAAAAACTAACAGTGCCTCCTCAAAGAAAATCCCCTGGCCATTTCCTGTTCCACTTGTAGAGGATGCACCCATGTGACAATGCCACCAGATATGTGAATTAACTTATGTGGTTGAACATGTGAACACGTGTGTTTGCCTCTTTAGCAAACACGTGTTTGCAAAAGTTCACAAGTTGAAGGTTCCTGTGTAGAGGGCTTACTGTAATTAATAGCAATTTAACATTTTTCCGTTTTGTTTTATTTGCTCTTTTGGCTGTGCCATGTGGCTTGGGGAATCTTAGTTCCCTGATCAGGGTCCAGGCATCATTGCCCTGGGCCCACAGCTGTGAAAGTGCAGAGTCTTAACCATTGGACACCCAGGGAACTCCCATATTTGTATAGTTTTAAATTAACTCCCCACTAAATACTTCTTAATTATGAAATAACTAGTTTATAATTTTCAAAAGATCACAATCCTGTAAGTCAAAGAGACTAAGGAATCTAGACTGAAGGAGACTGAAGACATAACTGAGACAACTATTATGGTACCTAATTGAGACAACTTGAATGGTACCTAAGTTATTGCATAGTAATACACTGATGTTAATTTCCATAACCGTATGTGGTTTTGTAGGTTATTTTGTAGGAAATATGCATTAAAATTGGGGGTTGATAGGGCATCAAATCAACAAGTTCCTTTCAATGTTTCCCTGATGGCTCAGACAGTGAAGAATCTGCCTGCAGTGCAGGAGACCCAGGTTCAATCCCTGAACTGGGAAGATCCCCTGGAGGAGGACATAGCAATCCACTCCACTATTCTTGCCTGGAGAATCCCCACGGACAGAGGAGCCTGGCAGGCTACAGTCCATGGGGTCACAAAGAGTCAGACACTTCCACAAAGAGCAACTTCACTTTCTTTCTTTGCAACGGTTCAAGAAAAACAGTTTTGTACACTGTACTTACATCTTTTCTGAAAGTAATTGTTTCAAAACATGCAGTGGTCAGGATAATTGAACAGGCTAATGTATAAAAAGACTATGTGGGGAATTCCCTGGTGGTCCAGCTTTCACAGCTGAGGGCCCAGGTTCAATTTCTGGTCAGGGAACTAGGAAAGTGAAAGTGAAGTCACTCAGTTGTGTCCGACTCTTTGCGACCCCATGGACGGTACCCTACCAGGCTCCTCTGTCCATGGGATTTTCCAGGCAATAGTACTGGAGTGGATTGCCATTTCCTTCTCCAGGGGATCTTCCCGACCCAGGGATTGAACTCAGGTCTCCCACATTGCAGGCAGATGCTTTACCATCTAAGCCACCAGGGTCAGGGAACTAAGACCCCCCAAAAAGCAGAGACATTATTTTGTCAACAAAGGTCCATCTAGTCAAGGCTATGGTTTTTCCAGTAGTCATGTAAGGATGTGAGAGTTGGACTATAAAGAAAGCTGAGTGCCGAAGAATTGATGCTTTTGAACTGTGGTGTTAGAGAAGACTTGTGAGAGTCCCTTGGACTGCAAAGAGATCCAATCAGTCCATCCTAAAGGAGATCAGTCCTGGGTATTCATTGGAAGGACTGATGTTGAAGCTGAAACTCCAATACTTTGGCCACCTGATGCCACGAGCTGACTCATTTGAAAAGACCCTGATGCTGGGAAAGATTGAGGGCAGGAGGAGAAGGGGATGACAGAGGACGAAATGGTTGGATGGCATCACCGTCTCAATGGACATGCGTTTGGGTGGACTCCGGGAGTTGGTGATGGACAGGGAGGCCTGGCGTACTGTGGTTCGTGGGGTTGCAAAGAGTTGGACATAACTGAGCTACTGAACTGAACTGAAGTAAAACTCAGCACATTGTCCTTATTCTTGTAATTTTGCTGTTGCACCAATGTTGAAAACATTTTCATGAAGTAGGCCATGTGGCGAGATCTGAAACCCAGTTTTTCCCTTCTGTCTGCCCATTCACCTACCCTGTAAGGCTGCAGTGTTCCATAAGGTCACTAGCCACATGCAGCAATTAAACACTTGGAATGTGGTTAATCCATTTGATTTTTTAATTTATTTTTTAATTGAAGGATAATTGCTTTACAGAATTTTGTTGTTTCTGGTCAAATATCAACATGAACCAGCCATAGGTATGCAATCCATTTTAAAATGTGCTATCAGTGAAAAATACACACTAGATTTCAAGAACATAGTCTGAAAAAAATAGATCTCTCCTGAACTATTTTTATATTTTTTCATGTTGATATAATAGTATTTTAAACATACTGAATTAAACATATTATTATAATTAATTTCACTTTTTTTTACTTTTTAAATATGACTACTAGAAAATTTTAAATTACATGAGTGGCTCATTTATTTTCCCTGAACAGCACTGCTCTAAGATCAATCTTGTCTTTCCCAAGTCAGTTTGTAGGCTTTTATGCCAGGTTGGAAGATGAATAAAAATGGGATTGGAGATGTGGGAGGAAACGGAAGTGGAGGATGAAGGGAGGAACAAGCATGTGGCCTGGGTCCAAGGGACAATCTGAGGGGTTCGGTAAGCCTGCCTAATGCAGATTAAGGAGAGAAAAAGGAGTTTAATAAATGTCTCTGGACTACGAATCAGATTCCCTTTAACATTCTTTTAGAGGATGAAATAGATAACATCACCGACTCAATGGACTTGAGTTTGGGCAAACTCCAGGAGGTAGTGAAGGACAGGGAAACCTGGTATGCTGCAGTCCATCAACAACAACAGTCAAGGACCTTGCTGGTAGACCGTCCAATACATCTGAAAGAGAAAGCCAGTGTGCTTTAACTGGAAATGATACCCTCCAAGATGAATATGGCCTCAAAGGATAGAATACCCTGGAAAAATTCTTTCCAAAGAAATTAGAATAGAGTGAGGGAGGAAAGATTAATGTGCAATTGATCACTCTGAACCTCAAAAGGTACACACTGTACCTGGGAACACAGCCAAAGCACGAGGGATAGGTGTGGATGGCAAACTCTCAGGTGCAAGCCTGGGATCAAAGAGAAGGCATGTGTGGCCCAGGAAGGATGTGACATTGAAGGAAAGGAAATCAATGGGGTCATTAATGATACAGATGTACCTAGACTTCAAGAAGGACTTGGACCTATTAGGAAGGTCACTCCAGATACCTTTTGGGCAAGATTACAGACTGAAATATGGGTGGTCCTGTAACACTCTGCTGGGAAAGGCATAAACCTAGGTGAGCCTGTCTGGACCAAGTGAACAAAGGCAGGTCAGTGGAGCTTCTCTCCCTTCAAATGAATACCTATAAGAGCTTAGTGGGGTGGGGGCAGGATGCTGTCAGCTGGGGTCCACTCCCTTGAGGCAAGAGAATGCTAAGGAGGATGAGAGTGCCTTGCACTAGTATGAGCTCTTCACTTTTCAAAATGGTTTCATGTCTCATTTTGCTCCTATTTCAAATTCATCAGGTTGGGAGGGTAGTTGCTTTTTTCTTCACCATGTATAAACATGGAGACTGAGCATAGTGTGTTGCTGGTCTAGAATCAACTTGCTTAAAATGGTGTTTTCTCCTGGAACCTGCATCAGAACCACCTGAGGAGTGTGTATTACATGACCCAACTCAGATATTCTTAATCAGAGGACCTCTGAGGCCAGAGTCCAGAAATCTGTGTTTTTATTTTGAATTCCAGGTAATTCTTTTGCATATGAACAATTAAGCCTGGCATACCATACTCAAATCTGAAACATTTTATTATCCCTTGAGCTCTTAGCTGAATTCTGAACCAATCTTATTCCCAATATTCTTTTTCTCAAATACTCCCTTTTTGAATTGGAAACACAGAGAGTTCCTTAGAAGACAGGGTGGTGTGGCTATAAAGAGTGAACTAATGTTGATAGGGACTGTTTGAAGTTCCTGAACACTTGTTAAACAATCATAATTAAATTGCAGGTTATAAAGCATGGCAAAACCTGGGAAGCTGCTTTCTCTTCAGTGGTTAAAGCAACGTGCAACCCAACTCGCTGATCAAGTGTTCCAGGACTCAAAAGAATTGACAAAGGGCTTTAGAGTCATCACAACTGGCAAAACCATAACTCCACGGGCAGGCTGGAGTGCTGTTGAAACAAGATATGTTGTAGCAAGTTCTGGAGCAAAATAAAGCAAGCACTTTCTAACAGCTGTTAAAGTTTACAAAGTAGGGTTAAGGTAGGGGCAGAGATCTACCACAAAATCCAAAGCAATTTAGGAAATACCCAGGACCAACAAAGAATGGATTCTTAGGAAGAAGGGAATAGGATTTAGAATCTACTTGTTTTTTGTAAAATGTTAAGTTTATATAAGTGGATCACTAACAGTAATGTTCTTACTTCTATAGTAATTCCTTAACATTTGTAGAGCTCCTTATGGCTTAAAATCCTCCATGCAATCACTCTCATGGGATCCTATAGTACCTTAAAACTACAAAGCCCTGTCACCAGACTTCATTATCAGTGATAATCTTTATCACTGATCTACAACGTTCATCGTATTCATTCTGCAAGTTAGAAAAGTTAGGCTCATATAATTAAGGGATCTGCTGAAGATCACCCAACTTATGGGGAAAAGCTGGAACTCAGCTTCAGGGCTTTCAAATTTCCATAAGTGCCTCCTTACCGTTGATTTCTGCAAATAAAGAAAATGTAGCTCAGGCTATCATAACATTTGAAGGCCATCAATCAACTTTCCATTTGACAAATGAGAAAACCGAGACTCTTAGAGTTGAGACTTGGCCCCAGGTCACATGTTGTCAGCAGAGCTCAGATACTGGATCCCCATCACCATCATCCAGTTCAGAGTTGATTCTGCTTTGTCTCGCTTCCTCTTATAGTTTGTTGGTAGCTAGATACAAGTCACACATGTTAATTTGGAAACTTGGAATAAATATCTTTAATCAGAAGTGTGTGAGGGGCTTCCTTGTCTACTCAGATGGTAAAGAATCTGCCTGCAATGCAAGAGACCTGGGTTCAATCCCTGGGTCAGGGAAGATCCCCCGGGGGAGGGCATGGCAACCCACTCCAATATTCTTGCCTGGAGAATTCCATGGACAGAGGAGCCTGGTGAGCTACAGTCCGAGGGATTGCAAAGAGTTGAACATGACTGACACTTTCATGACGTGACTGAAAGCGACTAACACTTTCACTTTCTGAAGTATAGGAGCCTAACAGATTAAAAATTCATAAATGGATTTAAAAGGGCATCTCGAACCTTTCCCATTTAGTGGCTTTAATAGTTTGGAGCTTTCAGCTTCTTACACACCTTGATATTATTATAATCAATATACTTGCCACGGTAAGAAATGTAGAAATACTTGCTTTGAATAGTGTCCAGATTTTTCTTGCACATGGCTGTAAGCTCCAGAAAACGGCAACCCTGAAGGAGTAGCTTCATGTTAGACTTCAGTAAAAGGAAGAAAATGATGGGAAAGAAAATTAGATTTAAAACACGTTTTCTAAAATCACCAGTAGTTATAGGCTGCATGAAGGCTAGCTGCAAGACAAAAGGTGAAAGTGAGTGTACCTTGCAGGGTTGTGAACAGATATTTATTCACCCATGTTCATTATTCACAATGGCCAAAAGATGAAAGCAACCAAGTGTCCAAGCCAAATGCGGCACATCCATACAATGGAGTGACATGCAGTCTTTAAAAGGAAGGAAATCTTGACACATGTTACAACATGGGTGAACCTTGAAGCCATCACGCTAAGTGAAATAAAGCAATTACAAAAGGACAAGCATTGTAAGGTTCCTCTTAGATGAGGTTCGTAGTAGTAAAATTCATAGAAGGTAGAATGTGGTTGCTAGGGGCTAGGGGAAAGAAAGAAAAAGAAGTTAGTGTTTAATAGGTTCAGAGTTTCAAAAAATGAGTGTGCCTTGTGTTTTGACTTCCTCCCTCAATCCCTAGGGGCAGTAGAATTTTACATCTTTGGGACAGCCCAGGCACCCTAGTTCAAGCTCTAGATTTTTTCATTCTTTCCACTGAAAGCCGTACTGCAAGGAAACAATAAGACAAATCAAGAATGGGGCATTTTATCAGACAGATGGCCTGGCCTCTTCAAAACTCAGTGCACCTAAAAAAGAAAGATGGGGAGATTTGTTGTTGCTTAGTCGCTAAGTTGTGTCCAACTCTTTTGTGATTCCATGGACTGTAGCTCCCCCAGGCTCCTCTGTCCATGAAATTTCCCAAGCAAGAATACTGGAGTGGGTTGCCATTTCCTTCTCCAGGGGATCTTCCTGACCTGGAGATCAAACCCACATCTCCTGCATTGCAGGCAGATTCTTTACCACTGAGCCACCAGGGAAGCCCATGGAGAGATTACTCTAGATTTAAAGAAATGTAACCAAACACAATTCACGCATGTATTATTGGTTCCTAACGACTCCAGTACTCTTGCCTGGAAAATCCCATGGATGGAGGAGCCTGGAAGGCTGCAGTCCATGGGGTCGCTGAGGGTCGGACACGACTTCACTTTCACTTTTCACTTTCATGCATTGGAAAAAGAAATGGCAACTCACTCCAGTGTTCTTGCCTGGAGAATCCCAGGGATGGGGGAGCCTGGTGGGCTGCCGTCTATGGGGTCACACAGAGTTGGACACGACTGAAGCGACTCAGCAGCAGCAGCAGCAGCTGGAAAAAAGCAACTCTAAAAGACATTGGGCGAACAACAGGAATAGTATGAGTTGTTGGCTCAATTCTAGGAAACAGTTTAGAACGTTTGTCAATTGTTTTGGATGTAGTAATGGTATTGTGGCTATGTAGAAGAACCTACTTGGAGGAGCCACATGCTTAAGTATTTAGGGGTGAAGTGTCATGATGCTTGCAACTTACAAATGGCTAAGGGGACTTCCCTGGTCAGTAGTTAGGAATCCACCTGCCACTGAAGGGGAATCCCTTCAATGGGTTCAAGCCCACATTCCATGGAGCAACTAAGCCTGCCACTAAGGAAAAACTACAGCCCACACGCCCTAGAGCCCGTGCTCTGCAACAAGGGAAGCCACCACAATGAAAAGCCTGCGCGCTGCAGCTGGAGAGTAGCCCCCACTAGCCACAACTAGAGAAAGCCTACATGCAGTAATAAAGACCCACCGCAGCCACACAAGAAAATAAAATATTTAAAATACCCAGATGCACACGACAGCAAAGTAACTGCAGAAAAATCATGAAAAACGGCAAAAATGGCAACATCATAGATGAAGAAATCATTGACTCTAAATGGTGTGTACAAGGATGTTCATTGTATTACTTTTTCAACATTTTTGCATACTTACTAATAAAGTCTTTAAAATTGAGTATTTGTGGATTAATAATAATTATTAAATCGGTAACTGCTGCTTTCTCTAGATAAAACCACCATCACCACCAGTCACTGTTTTACCAGGCACTTTGCTAAACTTTTACTCATACTATTTCATTTAATTCCCAAATACTCTATAAAGAGGGTAGTTTCATTAGTCTTACTTTTACAGATGAGCAAACTGAGATGCAGAAATTAAGTAACTTCTGCAGGATTCTCAGCTAGTGAGTACAGAGTCCAGATCCACACAGTTGGCTGCAGACTGGGTCACCTCCTCAGAACTCCTGGAAGCACTAAAGACAACGTCAGGCTTTGGAGCAAGCCCGTGGCAGAGATGTCTTGGAACTGGAAAGCCTTGCAAAGACCCTCAAACCATGGCTATTAAGGAGGTATTTTACCACCTAAGAGTAAAGTCTATTTAAATCGCAGAGACCCAAAGTAAAGGCCTCTGTTACCTGGATTCCAGTGATAAATCCAGGTATTTTGCCCTTCCCAAGGAAACTCCAAGAGGGTGTAACAAATATTATTTCATCTGTAGCCCTAAGAAGGCTGGGAACAAGTGTAAATAATTATTTCTAGCTGCAGCTCCACAGGTTTACCTGAGGCTGCTGACTCCGTGATCCACCTGGCTTTAAACAGCAAGAACAGTAACTACAACAGTTAACATCTCTGTAACACTTGCAACGTGCCAGGCACTCTTCTAACTGCCTTAAATACAAATCCCCACAATACCCCCATGGAGTAGGTATCTTATTATCCCCATTTTAAGGAGGGGAAAACTGAAGCACAGAACGTAAGAGCAAGCCAAGGTTGCATTGATTCCAACAAGAGTCTGCTTGTAGCTTCTGTTAATCCAGATGGGACCCAAAAGCTGCCTAGGAGTTCTTGGCAGTCCTGGGCAGGACTATGTGTCAGAGCTTGCCCCTGACCCTGTGAGTTTAATGAAGTCACTGCCAGCTCTCACGGGAGTGGCCCTGAAGGAGGCCGCTGCCCTCAGTGCCTTGCAGACTCTATGTGAACCTATGTTCTGATTGCCTCCTCATTCTGAACTTGGCCTTGTTGCTCTTCATTTCATATAAAACAGGAATAACTCCCAGGTGATCTGATATCCAAACTAATCGCCCCACCTTGCTACTTCTCTAGGAGGTAGTGACCCAGCCCAAATAAACCACAGGAAATGCGCAAGCTTATCTTCAACAGAAAGAGGTCAGTGTCATCTGATACAGCCAACCACAAAGCCAGCCCCTGGACCTGGCTATAAGGTGAAGCAGAGCTAGGCCTCCACAAGACACACATTCCCCACCCATTTTCTCCCACCTGCCCCTGGCTGGTATTTAAGGTGTCAAATTGTGAACTTTCCCAAGAGAACATCTTAGTATCCCTTGGAGACAGCAGTATCCTATATGAAGGACTGACTCTCTGGTGACAGAATCTCAGGCGTGATAATTGAATGAAACATATTTTCCTTCCTTCCTTATATAGTGGAAAAAGAGAAAAACAAAATCATTTTTGTTCCTCTTCGTTGGCTCTACAAATCAGCCAAGGTTTCGTGTTCAGTGGTCTCAGCCCTTCTCTGCAATTCAAAGGTCAAGCCCAAGAAGGGATTAAGCTGGAGGTGGTCCAGAGGATGGGGTGGGGATGGGTGAAAGGAAGCTGGGTCTCTGTGAATAAGACAGGGAGTTGAATTCTATGAGCCTGGGGGTACATTAAAGGGTAGGCCTCCTCAGAAAGTGGAGATACTGCTCCTGTGTACAGGGATCTGGGGGTTGGAGGCTCTGGGGAAGCAGGTGGTGCCTGGCAGTCAAGCCTCCAAAGTGTCTATGTAGGAGGGTCTCAGTGGCAGCAATCTGGAGAGAGGAGAAGGGTGCTTTCAGCTGTTTATGTGGATATAAACATGGAAATAAGCAAGGATTAAGGACCCTGACCCAGATTATGGGAGGAGGGTCTAAAGTTTCCTCAAAGCTCCTTCCACTCTCCCTGCACCCCAAACTTGGAACAAAACTATCGATTTGGGGACAGTCTCTAATCTATGACCTTGAAAACATGGTCAGGGGCCCCCCTATGGCAAAGTAGACACGATGATTAGAAATCTGTTAGTCAGATAGCTGCATCTCATAAGAAAAGAAGCAATATTAATAATGGTGGCTGTTTTATTGACTGGCTTCTCTGATGGCTCAGTGGTAAAGAACCTGCCTGTCAATGCAGGAGATACACGTTTGATCCCTGGGTTGGGAAGATACTCTGGAGAAGGAAATGGCTATCCACTCCAGTATTCTTGCCTGGGAAATCCCATGGACAGAGGAGCCTGGTGAGCTACTACTGTCCATGGCATCACAGAGTCACAATTTAGCTACTGACATGCATTCATGCACGCGTTTTATTGACTATCTCAAACCCTAGTCCTGCTTTCCTGTTCCCAAGTAGACCCCTGCATTCTAGTACTGCTCAGTGCATGGGAAGAGACAATTCCAATAATAATTAATACTGAGGACCCCACCAGCCAGGCCAAGAGGGGACTCAGCCTGACTTCAGTTGATTTGGAAAAATAAAGAGATGTGCATTTCCTTGCTCCTTGATAAAGTGGCAGGAGGGCAATGGTGGAGGAGGGGAGTGATTAGAGTGATCCTCAAATCACCAGGCAGCTGGAGAAGCTACCAAGCTCTGCCCTCCTCCATTTGCCTTTAGTTGGCAAAAGACAAATTAGCCTGGCACCTTCTGAGCCAGAGTTTGCAATGCAGAGTCTGCAAGAATGTTTGCTCGGGGAGCTCCACTGTTCTTTATCTCAGCAGGTGTAATTCCATCACATGATTGTCTTGGATCTGCTTTTCCCTGCTCCAGCCCAAGCTTGCCAACTCAGACAAGCATTGCCGAGAAATAAATAGTCCTTCCCTGTGTCAGCCCAGAAAGCACAGGGGGTGCCTTTATATAGAGTATAATGAGCATTTCCTGACTTCTGGATTTAGAGAAGGCTTCTCTCTCTGCCCTGAGGCCTACAGCTGAACTTCTTTGCAGGCAATTCACTGGCTTCTTGGGGAAAGCTAGGCTGACCCTGCAGCTTCCCCTGCCCTGTCTCAAGCTTTATAGGCCACTCGCAGAGCAGTCAGATAAGGAAGACTTCGAGGAGAGGAAGAAAGCCCAGTCCAGGGCCTCCACAAGTACACAGCCATAACAGCCGCACTGCCTTTGCAATTTCCAGAACAACCTTGCTGTCTCCAGTCCCAAGGGTCATTTCCCTTGTGCTTAATGTTACCTTAAGCAGGTAACTTCCGTTGTCTGGGAAACACAGACTAAGGAAATCATTAAAAGGCGCCTCCCCAGCCCAAGTACTAAAGGTCCGGCCACTCAGCCCAGGAGGAGGCTGCCCGTCCATTTGTACCTAAAAAGTTTGGAGGGTCCTGTGAAGTCAGTTCAGGGTCTGACCTTCCTCCTTCAGGCCACAGATGCTCCCTCTGGAGTTCCGTCTGCACTGGCTTAGGAGACTGGGATACTGAGCAGCCCTGACAAGGACTAAAAGAACTCAGGATGGGTTTCTGGGACTCCTTGGGAAGGACGTCAGGCCCTTGTGGAGACCCGATGTTTCACCTTCTCCAAGTTCTCTTAGGCATGTTTTTAGTTTGATAGGCTCTTATATGAACATCATCATGGGAAAAAAACTTCTGAAACTCTGAACTCCCTTACTAACCAGCCTGTTCTGCCTGTCCTTGTCCAGGGGCCTTCACACTTCAGTTTTTCTCAAGGTAGGTAACTGTTACCACTTTCCTAACAATGTAACCGCTGCAGCTCAGCCCTCCACTTTGTGAGTCATTTGGAGTGTTTGTTTAAAGTTCAGCTTTCAGGGCCCCTTATGGGTGAGACTTGACTCTACGGCTGAGGGTGGGGCACAGGATTCTGCTCCGCTCCCCTCCCCCAAGACAAGACTTAACACAATGATAACATATTTCTTATAAACTTGCTACAAGGTGATATAAACAAGATGATAGAAAAGGAAGTCGTTTTCTTCAGTGCTTGTAAAGAGACCCAGTAGCCACTCCCACCCCTGAACCATCTCTGATGAGCACTGGATCTTCTTTCTCCATTTGCCCCTCAGGATCCACTCTGCAGCCTTCTCCACCTGCCTGTTGTCCCTAGATACTGAGCCCCAAGGACTGCATCCGTGGGCTCCCTTGGCTCTCTAGCCTCTGGGAGGGTTGGCCTATGAAGTTGGCATATTTATTTCTCTGGTTCCTTCCTGCTATGCAGCTTTCTCCACCTACTTTCTTTCTCAGTTCCCTTAACTGGATCAGGGCCTCTTTGCTTTTTCAATTTGTAATTTGAAAAGGTGGTGATGGCTCCTGCACTTAACAGCCCAGAAGAGATGTATCATCCCCTCATTATCCCCTTACACTTATCTAAGACCATCCTACCTTTTGCAAATAAAGTCTTTTATTACAATCTTCTCTAATGACTCAATATAAGGTTTTTATTGGGGAAGAGGGGAGATTCGGGTCCTTGACTGATGCAACCTTTAGAACATTTTGCTTTTATTAATATTCCTAAGTTGAAAAGACCCTGATGCTGGGAAACATTGAAGGCAGGAGGAGAAGGGGATGACAGAGGATGTGGTGGCTGGATGGTATCACCGACTCAATGGACATGAGTTTGAGTAAACTCTGGGAGTTGGTGATGGACAGGGAAGCTTGGTGTGCTGCAGTCCATGGGGTTGCAAAGAGTCAGACACGACTGAGTGACTGAACTGAACTGAAGTTAAGAGAGGGAGTTTTATAACTTGATTTTGCCCTTTGTCAAATTTCTGCAAATGGGGTTTGAGTTTTTCCTTAGAAAAAATTTTTTCCTGATAAAGCTAAAGTAGCTTTAACATTTTTTAAATATAGAAAATAATTTTGGCTATATTGTGAGAAATAAGATCCTTACTATCGTTGCTTTCAAGAGATTATTTTGTATAAATAGGGAAAAAATTCTTATAAATTCTGCATATTGAATAAGTGCTGCCAGGTGGTTCTGATGCATGCTGGTTTAAGAAGCACTGGGTAAGTGGGCTCTTTAAGCTCCTCACAAGGCAGCCCTCTTAGGATGTCAGCAGCCCTGCCAAAGTACCAGGATGTCCCTAATAAGTGCCTAATGTCCCCATTAGAGCTCTTATCAATGAATCTGAACTAAAACTATTTCATATAAAAGAACGGCCTGTATATGAATTTTGGTGAATCTGTCCTCAGTGCTTGTTTTTGAAGTCCAGGAAAGCTGTGCATATGATTTTTTCGTTTAGTTTGAACTCAAGGCTTTCCCTTTCCTCATGTTCCCAGTTTTTTAACTTACCTTTTTGTCTCCCAAGCTCAAAACACCTTTTCTGTGAAGCTCTTGATCCTTGCACATCTGGAATGAGAACATCACAAGTGGCACCGCTTTGGCAGATGGAGCTGTGCCAAGTAGAAGCTGAAGCCTGCACTCAGTCCCACATCTTCTTTCCCAGCATGAGCGCCTGACTCAACCTCAGAAGTAGGAGAAGGTTCTGGGACGTCATCTTGCCCCAATCTACCTCCCTCAACTTCAGCCCTACCTGCTTATCCTTTCCCTGACCTAACTGATTCCCAAATTCAGTCCCTTCAAAGATATTCAATAGGAGATTGATTATAAACAGAATATGCTTATTACTGCTCTAAGTTGCTCGTTGCAAACCATTGCTGAATACTGCTAGGTACTAAGCTTTGTTTCCATGATGCACTCTCATCTCCTGGAAGGGTCTTAGATGGATTAGGTGAGGAAAAGTTCCAGCACGTGGGAACTATAAGAAAATCTGGAACAGAGGCCAAAAGTGACCCAGAAATCAAATCTCCCTTACCTTGATATGTGCCCCACTCTCCTCAACAACTTCAGACCAGCCACTTCTTGACAGCTTGCCTTAGACTTGCCTTTGATTTTCTGACACTTGTCTGCATGAACTTACACTGTCTCTGCTTGAGGTTCCAATTGCTAGTCGTCAGGCTGCCCCGGCTTCTGTCCTCTAAGCTCGCTCTGTGAGCTCCGAGCAGTAAGCTGCTCCCTTGCTGACTCCATACTGGCCTGACCCTTTCTCTGATGAAAGGCAGGTCCCACTTGATTGTCAGTTTCATCTGACACAGAATAATGAACCGCTTACTTCCCAGCAAGCAGGAGCAGTCGTCATCAAAAGCTTCCAGGCAGATGATGATATAATCAAAGCCTTGTTTAGGGAATATATATATATTTTAAAATTGGCCACAGTGAAATATAGACTTGCCCCTAAGGTCTGTGCAGCCCAGGGCATAAGTACAAATGGAAACCCACATGCCACATGTCTAAAAGTTATAAATCAAACCAACAAACTATTAAATAAAATATGTTCCATCCCCCTGTACTGACAAACAAACCTTCATAACAAAGTGGACTGCCGGGTTCAAATACAGAGTTCTTGAATTTCTCAGAGTTCCATGCTGGGTCAAGGTAGAATGAAGGAAAGTTGGCCCTGGCCCCAGGCCACCCTCACTTCTCAGGTCAGAATCCATCCCACATGACCCGCAGCATTAAGCACATTCAGTGGACATGTCCAAGCTCTATTCACATTCCTGCTCCCACCTTACCACACCTCTCTGCAACAGACAGAGAAGTGTCCTCACTGCCCCATGAGGACTTTGTAAGCCTAGGAGTAAATACAGCAACAGTGTGATCTGCCCTTAGGAGAATGCTCCTAGAGGAAGTCTGACCCCGGCCCAGGAAATGGGCTCTAGAAAAGGAATGAGGACTTTGGGTGGGAATATTCACTGGCCCTGTGGATTTCTTTCCTCCTGGAGAATTGCAGCCAAAGTGGACCAGAGGGGAACCCTCTAAAGGAATGAGTCCCAACCTTTTTGGCACCAGTAACTGGTTTTGTAGAAGGCAATTTTTCCCATGGACCAGGGCAAGGGGATGGTTTTGGGATGATTCAAGCACATTACATCTATTGTACACTTCACTTATATTATTGTTACATCAGCTCCACCTCAGATCATCAAGCTCTAGATCCCAGAGCCTGGGGACCCTGCTTTAAAATGTGGGACCCAACACAGAGGGCAGACTGGTGAAATAAGACAGCTTGGATGAAAGATACAACCAAGAGCAGGGAAATTACTAAAGAGGTCATGAAGGCCTCAGGTAAGATGGTGGCCCAGAAACAGACAGCAAAGGTAGAGAAACATCTAGAAACAGAATGTAAGCAGAGCTGCAGAGAGGAAGGGACCAGCTTCTCAGCTACTGCCTGGCTTCCCGGACACCTACTAGGTTCTGGGTTCAGCCCCTTCTGAGACTCACCCTCTCTTTCCCCCTGGGCTCTGTAGACACTTTATAATGGAAACACGCCTTTTGGCTAATTACTGTTACTTGAAAATAAAAGTCTCGACTAAAATACTACCAAAGGACACTGAAATTTTCCCAGGAAAAGGGAGAGTAGAGAAAGAAAAGGACTACAGACAGAAGCTAGGTTTAGTCACTAAGTCGTGTCCAACTCTTGCGACCCCATGGACTGTAGCCCACTAGGCTCCTCTGTCCATGGGATTTTCCAGGCAAGAAGCTTGGGGGAGTTTTAAGCTGAGGATGTAGGGGAAAAAGGGACAGGACCAGAGGAAGAGCTGTTGGGAAAGCAGGAGGAGAGGTCGATCGCTAGCAGAGCATTGAAGAGGGGCTGATCAGTTGGAAGATGAGGCCTGAGGAAAGGCCACTGGATTTGGTGACTTAGAGGTCATTGGTGCCCTTTAAGAAGGCATAACTCGAGACAAACTTTGGCAAATGGACACCCCACGCTGTGCTGGGAAGGTTGTTGGAGCCGCAGCTGTTCACACATGACTGACGCCTTCCTCTCTCCCTGTATTGGCAGTGAGAATGCCTGTCCTTGCCTGCTTCCCCGAGCTTCCACTGAGCATGCTGGGGAACACTGGCACCCCTGGGGCCTAGGCTGGCTTGAAATGTATCAGAGAACAGAGAATGAGGTGCCCAGATCCCAAATGGGGCGTCTTAAGAACAGAGACCCTGGAAAGAAATAAAGAAACAAAGAACCACCAGGTTCATAGGGGTCCCCCATCTTCATCTAAAACTCTTGGAATTCTCTCGTCCTCTGTCTCGACAATTTAGGATGAACAACAAACAAGTGAAAATAACTTTTTCTTTAAGAAAGCACATCCCTGGCTCCCTGTTAATACATCTGATGACAGGAGAACCAGGCTGTGAAGGCTGCAAAGAGTTTTCCAGGGAGAAAGGGGGCAGGCAGGACACCATGCCCAGCTGGTCCGCTGTGACCCCTGCTCAGAGAGTCACAGAAGAGAGAGCTTCTGAGGGTGAGGATTACTGAGCCTCAAGAGACCAAGCGCTCCGACTGGCTTGCTCTCCTCTGAGCTCCCGACCCTGGCCCCATCCCACTCCTCTCCGCTCAGCCCACCCTGAGTGACCTCCAGGACTGGCAGCCCCGCCACACCTCCTGCGATGGGTGAAGGGAGGACAGAGTTCAACAGCAGCCCACCTTCTGAAGTTTATGCAAAAGGACGACAGTCAGCACCTTTCCCCTCCGGACACAGTGCTATGCGCTGTCAGCGCCTCCAGATGAGCCCTGCTCTCCAGCTCCACAGAGAAAGGAAAGGCAACGGCTCATTGAAGAGCCCTGAGCTTTTCCCACTGATTGGTTTCTCCCCTTTCTTGATTCAAATGTCTGCAGCCCCTGGGTGTTCAGAGCCACCACTTAAGTTTCTCTGTGGGGCTATTCCTTGAAGTCTTTTTTTCCCTGCTCAGGAGACAGAATTTTCTCAACCATGGGCTCCATTTGCTTTCCTCCTCTGAAGGGTAGGAGGGAGTTTACTAAGCCACACCATATTTTCACATATTGACCTCCTTGATTACCTGTGGGACAAGTACTGCTGTTATCTCCACAAGAGAGAAACAGATGTTCTGAAAGGTCCAGTGACTTGGACTGCTGAGATCATAAGTGCTGGAGCTCAGGACTGAACTCTTGCTTCTGACTCTAAAATCTGTGACTGGCTGACTGAACCTCAGGCTGGGGCCCTGGCTCAGGGCAGGAGTGTGCTGTGGGAGGCAGATATCTTAAAGCCCTGTCTTACCCTGTTTCCAGGGAACCCAGACTTTAGGAGCAGAAGAATGCAAGCTTCAAAGAGAAAGAGGAAAGAAGATATATTGATCCTTAGGGCAATAACTTTAAACTGCTTTGACCATTACCCATAGTGAAAAACATATTATATAATCTTGACCCAGGACATCACATAGATAGACATATAAACCAAAAGTTTAACCAAGAGTGATGCACTCTGATATATTTTGTACTAATTGATTGATATTATACTCTTTTTTCACTTTAAAATGGTTTTGACCCACAAAATTGATTACCCACGAAAGGACCTTGACCTGCAGTTTGAAAAATGCTGCTTTAAAGCATACACACATTCAAAGACCAGCTCTCATTCTACTTTTGTATAAAGAGCCAACTGGGACAGTGCTCAACATATAATATGTGTTTGAGAAATATTTGTTGAAATTCTGGACTTTTAAGGAACCAATAATCCACCAGTTAAACAATTTGTTCTGTAAATGCCCGTTTGCTGTATGTAGAAAAGATAATCCTAATTCCAAATTTCAACAAGCAAATCATTTACAAACACAAAACTCTAAGTTGATTTCTGTTGTGAATCTAGATTTGAAACTCTAGCAGATAAATGCTAGCAGACAGATCATTCAACAAGAATGAGTCGTGTCTGTCTATGCTGTGCACTGATACAGAAACAAATCAGAAGCAGACCCTGCCCTCAGGGGTGCGGGATGTGGTGGGAGACTGGGAGGCAAAGTCAGCATGAGAATGCTGTGCTGAGGGCGGCACAGGCTGAATGAAGGGGCCTGAGGGAGGCTAAGTTGCTTTCCCCAGAGCCAACACTAAGCCTATGCTAGAAACGTGTGGTAGGATATGTAGAGAAGAGCTGTATCAGGCAAAGGGCATAGCACGTGCAGAGCTGTGGCAATCAGTAAACTGTCCACCTACAGCCAACCTACGGTTCTTGCTGGCAAGTGCCCTAATCACTTTTGGGGGGCAAAGGAGTTTCCACTGGTACTGTATAGAATTCAGGAGAAAATCCTGATTAACATGAGCCAGTTACGACGCTCAGTCTTTGTGCCAGTTATTGGTTTAGGAATGGGCATAAAACTCAGGTTTGGCTAATGAGATTCAAGGGCCTATCTTCTGAAAGGGAGCTTGAGGAAACGTTTCCTTGTTCTTAAAAAGAGGCTTGTGGTAAGAAACAGCCGTCATCTTCTACTGCGTGCTGCGCGGTCTCTGTGGGATGCCTGACAAACGCAGCCGTGTTATGACCATGAAGTATTCTAACTGGAAAGTGGCAGTCGGAAAGATGGAACTTCCCAGGTGGCACTAGTGGTAAAGAACCCGCCTGCCAATGCAGGAGACGTAGGAAATGTGGGTTCGATCCCTGGGTCGGGAAGATCCCCTGGCGTAGGAAATGGCAACCTGCGCCAGTATTCTTGCCTAGAAAATTCCACGGACAGAGGAGCCTTGCAGGCTAAGTCCATGGGACTACAAAGAGTCAGACACGACTGAGCGACTAAGCCCACAATCCATAAGATAGAAAGACCAGGGACCTTGGTGACCTTGGTGAGTAGCTAAACTAACCAACCCTAGACCAGCTCTATACCAAAACATGACGTCATGTAAGAGAAAAGATTTTCCTTATTCTAAAAGCCAGTTGAGTCAGGGTTCTATGTTACTTGCAGTCAAGTTGAACCTAAACTGATGCAAAAGCTATGGAGATAAAAGGCATGTTCTGAGTTCTGCAAGGCAGGATTTGGGATGCAATGGCCAGATCATACTATGCAACAAACTTCAGCTTCAAAATGAAATACAAATGACTGGTAAACATATGAAAAATTCAACCTCACTTTTAAAGAAAATGTATTTATTTTAAAGCTCCAATGAGATGCCATTTTTCATCTCCCTACTGACAAAGATCAAAAAAGCTTGATAATATCCAAAATTGCCAAGGGGAAACCAGCATACCCATTTGTTGCTCATTATAAATGCTGTAAATCTATAGAAGGCAATCTGGCTTTAACTTTCAAAACTAAAAACGCACTTGACCCAACAACTCTACTGCTAGGCATTCATCCTATAGATATACTTCCATGTGAGCAAAAGGACATGCATATGATACTAGTTACAGCATTATCTGTAAATGCAAATTGGCTGAAAACTAGCCAGCTGACCCAGAAGTAGGAAACCAATTAATAAATCACATTACATTCACTCTGAATTATATGCAAACATTAACAAGAAGGAAATAATTGTATACATACTGACATTAAAAAACATCAAATAAATATTGGTAAGTGAGAAAAGCAATATGCAGGATAGAATAGTACAGGATGGTACACTACTATATGTGTGTGTGTGTGTGTGTGTGTGTGTGTGTGTGTGTTGGATATTTGACAGTGCAAAAACCATGTCTGGAATGATAAACAAGAAATTGATAATATCAGGTGCCCTCTTGATAATATCAAGAGAGAAGTTAAGTGGATAGAAGTCAGAGAAAGAAGGAAGACTGCTTTCATTATATACCTCTTTAAACTTCTGAATTTTATGCCATGTGCCTATATTAGCTATTCAAAGTGATTCATTAATAGAAGGAGAGGTCAATCTCAATGATAAAAGAATACCTTAACTGAAGCGTATCATAAAATTTAAACTAGAAGATTTTTAATTATTTTTATGAATGCAAAATGGTATCTAAATTTCAATATTCATTCATTTAAAAATGCTAATAGAGATAGAATTCATCTTCACAAAAGAAAGAGTGCCTCATATTAGACATCATATTGAATGATGGTGTTGTAGAAGCTGTTGTCAGTTCTTAAAAGATCACAAGACATTACCCCAGAAACTGGAAATAAAGTTGATTTCCATATTAAATTGGTAAGATCCTCTCACTACACACGTAATTGGTGACTCAGAGAGTAAAGCGTCTGCTTGCATTGCGGGAGACCTGGGTTCAATCCCTGGGTCGGGAAGATTCCCTGGAGAAGGAAATGGCAACCCACTCCAGTACTCTTGCCTGGAAAATCCCATGGACGGAGAAGCCTGGTGGGCTATAGTCCATGGGGTCGCAGAGTCGAACACGACTGAGCGACTTCACTGTCACTTTCGTGGATAAATCTAGAGATTGTAAATATGTGACTGAAAGGTTGAGAAGAGCCAGAATCCAGTCCAGCTGCTCCAGGAATAATTTCAAGGGAGGCACAGAAAGAATGCAACAAAGTGCAGTACAGAGAAACTTACACCTTAGTTGGAAAAAGTTCTTAGGAGGGAAACAGTCAGTCAAGCCAGCACACCAGTGCCCCCAAACTCAACTAAGAGCAAGGAATCTCTTTACTAAGCAGACTCCCACTTATGCTTCCAGCCACAGAGAGCTAGAGTCTGCCTTAGCTGAGAAACACTTGAGATCAGCTTCCTCCTGGGTCTGAATCCATGCTTCTTAAACTCTCTGATAATCTGGTGGCCTCTGAGGCCAATCTAAGCAAAGAAAATATGATTACAGACTGAATTGAGCAAGCATTGTGACCCACTCGAAAATTTCATTAACACTTCTGCTGATAATAGACCAAAGACTTATAACCACACAATTCACAAAAGAATGTTAATAAATGTGTGAAGATATATTCAATTTTACTAGTTTCAAAGAGAAGCAGATTAAAAGAAGCCTGTTATTTTCTCACACGATTAAATAAATTTAAACTGAAGTAGATGAATTCTTTTGCTAAATTAACCTCCCCCCTCCCAAAATTAAAATGCAAATTTCGAAATCAGGAGCCGGTGATATTGGCACCTATATTCATGGTAGGAAGTATCATAAATAGATGTAATCAGTTAGGAAAATAATTAAGAGTCCTAAAAAATGTTCATGTCTTTGACCCAATACATCTCTTTTAGAGAATGGATTCAGAGCAGAGCAGCAGAAGCAGGAAGCCATTGCCAAAGTCCAGAGTTTCATCCTGACGTGGACTTCCTGTACCAGGTTTTCTCAGAATGCATTCCTAAGCCTGCTGCTGCTGCTAAATCGCTTCAGTTGTGTCCGACTCTGTGTGACCCCATAGACGGCAGCCCACCAGGCTCCCCTGTCCCTGGGATTCTCCAGGCAAGAACACTGGAGTGGGTTGCCAGTTCCTTCTCCAATGCCTATACTGACCAATATCGTATAGTAGCCACTAGTCACATGTGGCTACTGAGCAGTTGAAATGTTGCTAGTGCAAACTAAGCTGTGCTGTAAGTATAAAATACAGTAAACTTCAGACTTAGGGGGAAGAAAAAAAGAAAGAAAACCAGATCACTAAGACCCTGATGCTGGGATAGGTTGAGGGCAAGAGAAGAGGGTGGCACAGGATAAGATGGTTAGATAACATCACTGACTCAATGGACATGAGTTTGAGCAGACTCTGGGAAATAGTGAAGGACAGGGGAACCTGATGTGCTGCAGTTCATGGGGTTGCAAAGAGTCAGACACAACTTAGTGACTGAACAACCATAATTTTTATATTGGTTATGTGTTGAAATATAATGTTTTGGAGAATGTTTTGGATATAGTGGCTTAAATAAAATATACTATTAAAATTAACTTTATCTTTTTCCTTTCTTTTACTTTTTAAAAAAATTTTTGGCCACACCATGCAGCAATGTGGTATCTTAAGTTCCCTGACCAGGGAACAAACCCATGCCCCTCTACTGTGGAAATGCAGAGTTTTAACCACCAGACCACCAGGGAAGTCCCTACCTTTTACTTTTTAAATGTGGTTTCTAAAAAATGTTAAACTACCTATGTGGTTCATGTGCTATTTCTTTTAAATAGGTAATCACCTCTATTTCTAATCAACACTGTTTTGGGTATTGATATGGGCTTCCCTGGTGGCTCAGACAGTAAAGAATCTGCCTGCAATGTGGGAGACCCGGGTAAGATCCCTGGGTCAGAAAGATCCCCTGGAGAAGGAAATGGCAACCCACTCCAGTACTCTTGCCTGGAAAATTCCATGGATGAAGAAGTCTAGTGGGCTACAGTCCATGCGGCCGCAAAGAGTCAAATTCAACTGACTTCACTTTCTTTCTTCTTTCTTTCTATCTAGTGTTGTGGCAAGGCTGATTTGTTCTTTAGGAAAAAGGCCAAGTGGATGGCCCAGCAGACAAAAGGGCCTCTACTATAATTATTGCCCCAAGGCCATTGCTCCCATACCTGAAATTCTCAAATGAGTCACAATGTTGCGTTGGGTTGTTGAAACGGAAAGAAGCTACTTGACAGTGACTGCTCTCCCAGGTTTATACCTCTCTGTCTCCTACATCCCCCCACCTGGGTCCATCCATGATGTCACCAGGCAGATCTACAAAGGTAAAGAGGTCATATCCCACCCCTACTAAATGTCCTCCAGTTACTTCCCTTCTGACTTAGAATAAAATCTACATGCCTGCCTCAGCCTCAAAGCCCAAAGGACCTGGCCTTGCTTCCCTCTCTTATCTCTTCCTCTCCTCTCTCCCCTAGGCTCTAGCCACCCCCAGAATCCTTTCACTCTGTCAACAAGACTCCTTTCAGTCTCCTGAATGTATTTAATACCATTCCCAACCTCAGGAAGGGCTTCCCTATAGCTCAGACAGTAAAGCATCCTCTGCAATTCAGGAGACCCAGATTCTATCCCTGAGTCGGGAAGATCCCCTGGAGAAGGAAATGGAAACCCACTCCAGTATTCTTACCTGGAGAATCCCACGGACTGAGAAGCCTGACGGGCTACAGTCCATGGGGTCACAAAGAGTCAGACACGACTGAGCAACTGACACACAGTAACTTCAGGAAGCCCGTCTAGTCCCTTTCTAGCATGTCAGTATATTTTATTCCCTTCATCATACTTACAGCTTCCTGAAATTATTATTGTATTTCCTGTTACCACTTGTCTTCCCCCTACCAAGTAATAAAACCCATGAGAAAAGGGATCCTGTCTACTGTAGCATCCTACATCTTAGACCAGCATCTGGTGCATAGTAGGGCTCCACAAATATTTGAACGAGTCTATGAACGAATGCCAAATTATTACACCTACTCTTTTCCAAATATACTTTGAGTTTTCTTGCCTCAAAGTGTCTTTGCTTTTGCTATGCCTTACTATCTATTGCTTATCTAAAGTGATATATTTTCTGCTTCAAGCACAAACTACCCAATTCAAAAGCATTTGATGATAAGGAGGGTTGTTTTTTTTTTTAATCTCACATAATAAGAAGTCCAGAAATGGTGTATTTCTAAGATTGGGGAACTCAGTGACTCAACAATGTCCTCAAAAAAGCATTCTTTTTCCACCCTTTCCCTCTGCCACTCTCAACTTGTGCACTGTTGACCTTCGCTTCCCACTTCATGTCTGCTAGATGACAACAGCAGCTCGAGTACCACGTCTTTACACAAATCTCAAATCCAGAGCATCTCAGACTCAGAAAAGTTCCCAGAAGCCCCAGCTTCAGAGTTCCTTTTCGTGTTCTGCTGTCCAGAATTGTAGTGCATGCCCATTCCTGAATCAGCCCATTTCTAAGCCAGTTACTGGCAAGAGCAAGGAATTTCCATGATTGGCCCAAGACCCACGGAGCACCGTAAGACAAGGGTGAGTCCCCTGACTCCTGTAGTCGTGGTACTAAAATTTAACAACGGAGTGGGTTTGGGGTGGGGAGATGGGGTCTAGGGAGACAAAATGGTCTCAGAATAAGCCACTGAGAGTTTTTACAAGCCCCGAAGCCATACTCATTTGTCAAAGTGCAGCTCAAATCTTAGATCCTTCATCAGTCTTTCTATGATTACCTGAGACAGATGCAGCCACACTCTCCGATAAGTGTAAAAACCTTGAATTCAGGCCAAAAACTTTGACATCATTCCTAATTTCTCTGTTTGTGAACACATACCTTAGTATTTCATCTACCTTTAAAATATATTCAGAATTAAACTTCATACCACCAATCCCGGTGCTATCACTTCAGTCCAAGCCAACATCATTTCCTCAAGCCACCATCATTTCCTCAAGCCACCATCATTTCCTCAAGCCACCATCATTTCCTCAAGCCACCATCATTTCCTCAAGCCACTATCATTTCATCAAGCCACCATCATTTCCTCAAGCCACCATCATTTCCTCATTGCTCCTCCTCATGCACCCCTACATCTACCCTCACACCGAGTGATCAGGTCATACCACTGCTCTGCTCAAAACCCTCTAACAGCTTCAGGACAAAATCCAAATTCTCCCCACAGCCTCTAGAACACTGGTGATCTAACCCATCACTTCTCTAACCTTCCATCCTGCCCTCTCGCCTACAGCCCTTCAACCACCCTGGCTTACTTGTCCTTCTCAGAACCACCGAGCACATTCCTACCTCAGGGTCTTTTCAGTTACTATTCAGCTTGCTTGGAAAATGCTTCCAGATATTCTGAGGACTTCTCCCTCTTTCTTTAGGTTTTGAGTCAAATGCCTCCTTATCTGAGAGGTGTTCCCTGACATTTTATCTAAAAATTTCACCTGACTCTGCTTCATTTTCCTTCAAGTACTTGTTGCAAGTTGATGTACTACATATTTATTTATTAACACTCTGTCTTGTCTTATTAGAACCTGAGATCCATGAAGCCAGTGATTTTATCTATTCCCCCTCTTACTGGTAACATGTAACATAGCATGTAATAAGCACTCAGTATATATTCATTAGATAATAGCATCACCCGTTAACCTTTGTTATCTGGTTCACCTGGCATGGTCTGAAGCTATTACCTTTGCATGTGCACACATCCTGTCTCTTCAAGCTTCTTAAGGGACAGAGCTGCCTCTTGAAGCACAATGTCTGGTACAAAGAGGGCATTCTAAAGTTTATGCTGTTGAAAATACATATTAGGATATTGACCGTTGTTATCATTTTATCTAACCTGGTCTTGGCAGGATGGTGAGAAGATGAAGTATGGGACAAGACAGCACATTTAGGACAGGGTATGGGACTTTGGATTCTGCTCTTAAAATAGGGTTCAAATTAAGTCCTTGAGGAAAAGAAGGGAAGCAGCATTTCTCTGAAATTAAAAAGAGAATACAGGAGCACTGTTACTACTCCACAATTTCCCCTGGTTTGTTCAAATTCTAATAGTACAGGCATACCTTGGAGATATTGTGGGTTTGGTTCCAGACCACTGCAATAAAGTAAGACACACATTTTTTTTGGTTCCCAGTGCATATAAAAGTTATGTTTACACTATACCATAGCCTATAAAGTGTACAATAGCATTATGTCTTAAGAAAACAATGTACCATACTTTAATTTTAAAACATCTTATTGCAAAAAAATGCTAACCATCATCTGAAACTTTCGTGAGTTGCAATCATTTTGCTGGTGAAGGATTTTATCTCCATGTTGCTGGCTGTTGACTGATCAGAGTAGCGGTCACTGAAGATTAGGGTAGCTGTGATAATTTCCTAAAATAATGCAACAGTGAATTTTGCCACATAGATTGGATCTTTCTTTAATGAATAATTTCTTTGTAGCACGCAACACTGTTTGATAGCATCTTACCCACAGTAGAACTTCTTTCAAAAAATTAGAGTCAGTCTTCTCAAGCTCTGTCCCTGCTCTATCAACTAAGTTTAGGTAATATTCTAAATCCATCATTGTCATTTCAACAATCCTCATAGCATCTTCACCAGGAGTAGATTCCATTTCAAGAAACCACTTTCTTTGCTCATCCATGAGAAACAATTCCTCATCCATTCAAGTTCTGTTATGAAATTGCAGCAATTCAGCCACATATTCAGGCCCCACTTCTAATTCTAGTTCTCTTGCTATTTCCACCATGTTTGCAGTAGCTTCCCCTACTGAAGTACCGAATCCCTCAAAAATCTTCCTTGAGGGTTAGAATAAATTTCTTCCAAACTCTTGTTAATATTGACATTTTGACCTTGTCTCATGAATCATGAATTTTCTTAATGGCCTCTAGAATGGTGAATCCTTTACAGAAGGTTTTCAATTTACTTTGCCCAGATCCATTAGAGCAGCAGTCCCCAACCTTTTTGGCACCAAGAACCAATTTCATGGAAGACAGTTTTTCCACGGTATGCAGGTGGGGGGTGGTTTGGGGATGATTCAAGTACGTTACATTTTTTTGCATTTTATTTATAATCTAATGCTCTTGCTGATCTGACAGGATATACTGATCCATGGCCAGGAGGTTGGGGACCCCTGCATTAGAGGAATTACTGTCTATATCAACTATCAGTTCAGTTCAGTTCAGTCGCTCAGTCGTGTCTGACTCTTTGCAACCCCATGATCACAGCACACCAGGCCTCCCTGTCCATCACCAACTCCTGAATTTCATTCAAACCCATGTCCATCGAGTCAGTGATGCCATCCAGCCATCTCATTCTCTGTCGTCCCCTTCTCCTCCTGCCCCCAATCCCTACCAGCATCAGAGTCTTTTCCAATGAGTCAACCCTTCTCATGAGGTGGGCAAAGTACTGGAGTTTCAGCTTTAGCATCAGTCCTTCCAACGAGCACCCAGGACTGATCTCCTTTAGAATGGACTGGTTGGATCTCCTTGCAGTCCAAGGGACTCTCAAGAGTCTTCTCCAACATCACAGTTCAAAAGTATCAATTCTTCAGCCCTCAGCTTTCTTCAGTCCAATTCTCACATCCCTACATGACCACTGGAAAACCATAGCCTTGACTAGACAGACCTTTGTTGGCAAAGTAATGTCTCTGCCTTTGAATATGCTATCTAAGTTGGTCATAACTTTCCTTCCAAGGAGTAAGAGTCTTTTAATTTCATGGCTGCAATCACCATCTGCAGTGATTTTGGAGCCCCCAAAAATAAAGTCTGACACTGTTTCCCCATTTATTTCTCATGAAGGGATGGGACCAGATGCCAAGATCTTCGTTTTCTGAATGTTGAGTTTTAAGCCAACTTTTTCACTCTCTTCTTTCACTTTCATCAAGAGGCTCTTTAGTTCCTCTTCACTTTCTGCCATAAGGGTGGTGTCATCTGCATATCTGAGGTTATTGATATTTCTCCCAGCAATCTTGATTCCAGCTCGTGCTTCTTCCAGCCCAGCGTTTCCCATGATGTACTCTGCATATAAGTTAAATATAGCTTTATGTAATGTATTTCTGAAATAATAGGCCTTGAAAGTCAAAATGACTCCTTGACCCACGGACTACAGAATGGATGTTGTGTTAACACTTGTGGAAACAACATTCATCTTGTACATCTCCATCAGAGCTCTTGAATGATCAGGTTCATTTTCCGTGAGCAGTAATATTCTAAAAGGGTCTTTTTCTGAGCAATAGATCTCAACAGTGGGCTTAAATATTTAGTAAACCACATTGTAAAGCAGAGGTGCTATCATCCAAGCTTTGAAGTTTAATTTATAGAGCACAGGCAGAGTAGATTAAGCATAGTTCTTAAGGACCCTAAGATTTTCAGAATGGTAAATGAGCATTGGCTTCAACTCAAAGTCACTAGCTGCATCATCCCTCATAAAAAAGTCAGACTGTCCTTTGAAGCTTTGAAGCCAGATATTGACTTCTCCTCTCCAGCTATTAATACCAAAGTGCTGAACGGCATCTTCTTCCAAGATAAGGCTGTTCTGTCTACACTGAAAATCTTTAGTGTTTCAGTGTAGCCACCCTGATTAATTATCTTGGCTAGATCTCCTGGATAACTTGCTGCAACTTCAACATCAGCACTTGCTGCTTCACTTTGCACTTTTTTGTTATGGTAACAACTTCTTTCCTTAAACTTCATGAATCAACCTCTGCTAGCTTCAAACTTTCCTTCTGCATTTTCCTTTCTTCTCTCATCCTTCCTAGAATTGAAGAGCATTAGGGCCTTGTTCTGGACTAGGTTTTGGCTTAAGGAAATATTGTGACTGGTTCTATCTTCTATCCAGATCACCAGAACTTTCTCTATATCAGCAATAAGGCTGTTTTGCTTTTGTGTCTACTGGAGTAGTGCTTTTCATTTCACGCAAGAAAAGCTTTTCCCCATTCACAGCTTGACTAACTGATGCAAGAGTCCTAGCTTTAGGCCTATCTCAGCTTTTAACATGTGTCCTCACTAAGCTTAATCTATTCCAGCTTTGATTTAAAGTGAGAGACATATGACTCTCCCTGTCACTTGAACTCTTGGATGTCATTGTAGGGTTCTTGATTGGCCTAATTTCAATACTGATGTGTCTCAGGGAATAGGAAAGCCCAAGGAGAAGGAGCAAGATGAGAACAGCTGGTCAGCAGACTAGTCACAACACATACAACATTTTTCAAATAAGTTCACCATCTTACATGGACATGGTTCATGGCTCCCCAAAACAATGAGAGTAACAACATCAAAGACTGTAGATCACAAGACAAATATAATAATAATTAAAAAGTGTGAAATATCACAAGAATTATCAAAATGTGACACAGACATGAAGTAAGCAAATGCTGTTGGGAAAATGGCACTGATAGACTTGCTGGACACAGGGTTGCCACAAACCTTCAGTTTGTCTAAAAAACAAAAAAGGCAACATCTTGGAAGAGAAATAAAGCAAAGTTCAATAAAATGAGGTATGCCTGTACCTTGCAACTTAATAGGGCCTCACTATAATTAATTGATGGCAAAGGTCTCTACTTAAGTTAGAGCAGTGCAAAGCCACAAGTGGTTTAAGGTCACATGGAAAGTGTTAGTTGCTCAGTTGTGTTCGACTCTTTGCAATCCCCTGGACTGTAGCCACCAGGCTCCTCTGCCCATGGAGTTCTCCAGGCAATTATCCTGGAGTGGGCTGTCATTCCCTTCTCCAAGGGATCTTCCCAACCCAGAGATTGAACATAGGTCTCCTACATTGCAGGCAGATTCTTTACCATCTGAGCCACCAGGGAAGTCACATGGAGCCACTGCTCAAATTTAGGAAGGAATTTCAGACATACTCCAGGTACCACTTCCCAGTGCCCTGGCACTCCAACCTTGCAAGTCTGCTGTGGAAGTCCCAAGAGGAGTATCTGCACCCAGAAGAGCAGGTCCTGTTAGCTCAGCTCTATGCTTTTGCACACGGTTCTCTCACGATAATTCTAGCAGCAGGCCATTTACCAGACTCCAGGGAACCAGGCCACTTTCAAATGTCATAGCATTACACTTGCCAGGGAGAAAGGGACAAATGAGGAGACCGAAGACAGTGCTTCAAACAGAAGAAGAAAAAGATATCATTGGCTGTGCCCTAAGCCAAAAAAGCTAATGCCAGGAATAACTGTGAGCATTGTGTGAAGCCAAGTCTGTGCAGAAGGGGCCTAGGTGGAGGAGGAGGCAGGGGCTGAGGTGGTCTGAGGACGCAGAGCGAACGCCTGGGGTGGGGGGGGGGGGGCAGGGCAGGAGGAGAGGGACATATTTTAAGCAACACTAAAAGACTCTTTTAGCATTCTGCAGGAAATGTGAAGCAGATGGGTTGGTTTGGAACTTGTTTATGTGTTATTGGTCTCCGTGAAGCTTCCAGGGCAGAGATAGAATTGGAGAAAAGGAGAGTTTTAGACAAATATTGACGTGGTCTCCATTCTGAGGAAGTGCAACCTCTCTTAATTGGATCATGAGTCCGTTGGGATGCAGGCATTTAGGCTGCAAGATCCTCATTCCCCTAGACTAGGGCAGGTCTGGCTAGAATAAATATCAATTGGATAAACAGTACTGACCTGTCTAGACTTCCCTGGTGGCTCAGCAGTAAAGAATCTGCCTGCCAATGCAGTAGACGCGGGTTCAATCCCTGGGTCGGGAAGATCCCCTGGAGAAGGAAATGGCAACGCACTCCAGTATTCTTGTCTGGGAAATCCCATGGATAGAGGAGCCTGGCATGTTACAGTCCATCAGGTCTTAAAGAGTCGGACACGACTTAGTGACTAAACAAAAACTGACCTGCTTACACCTTCTTAAGGGAACTGAGTTAATGTATCTTCTGTCTTGCTTTTACATCACACCCCACTGGGAAAAGAAGCAAAACCAGAGATCTGGACATGGGGAGAACAATGAAATAGTTCATATCAAACGTCCTGAGGTTTATAGAAGGCTAGTTTGAACACAGACTACTGGGTCCCACCCTTAGAATTTCTACTTAGTAGAGCTAGAGTTGGGGTACAATGGCCACACATTAGATCACTTGGAGATAAAAATATGCTGATGGCTGGGCCCTGTTCCCAAAGAGTCTGATATGAATTGATCTTGGATGACTTGGGTACTGTTTTAAGCTCTTTTCTGTATTTCTAAGTTACAACTGAGGTTGAGAATCATAGATCTAGTTCTCTTTGACCTGCCACTGTCATTACATTTGTGGCTTAATTTCAACTTATTTTCAAAATATGGTCTCCAGATGGTTGGGATGGCAGGAGACCATGGGATCCAAATTTGGCATAAGCCAAGATTTGGGAAAAGAGGCTAAAAAAAAGAAAAAAGAAAATCACTGCCTGAGACACAGACTATTAAAAATCTATGTAAATGCAGGCAATTATTCTTTTATGTAATCTGTCCAGGAAGCAGAGCTTCTAAAAAATGTTTTGTAAGAAAGTTGCTGCTAAGAGACAGCAGAAGTAATCATTTTTAATGCTTATCGGGCATTTATTATGTGCCATACACTCTTCCTAGTGCTTGTACTTTAAGCTTATCTAATTCCTACAGTAACTCAAAAGTGGGAGGGACATCACTGCCCCCCATTTAACTAATGAGGAAACTGAGGCAGTGGGAGGTGAAGTAATTTGTCCCAAACCACACAGGTAACAAGTGGCAGAGCCAGCTCTCAAAATTTGGTGTGTGTCTGAATTACCTACAGATTTACCTACTGTTCAAAATGCAGACAACCAGGCCCCATCACAGACCAACTGGATCAGGATCTCCTGCAGCGAGTCTTTATCAGAATTGTTTTTAATGAACTTTCCGAAGAGTCAGTTGTTTACCAAGTTAATGAGACCACTGTTAGGATTTTAAACAGAGGCTTTGATATTTAGATTATCCTAGATTCAATTCTTTCTCCATCACTTATATCTGGGATCTTGGAACAAGCTACCTATCCCCTCTTTGACCTTTATCTCTTCATCTGGAAGTGAGAATGACCATACTCAGTTTGGGAGACTGTTCTGAGGATCACATGGGTCTGAGGCACAGAGCTCAGTGCAGGTCCAGTGTCAGGGCAGCCCAAGGATATTTGGAGATATTAAGTAGGTCTCCCTTTTGCCCATCAACTCTGCACACTCCACTGTCCTCTCCTTCTGCCATCCAAGGCATGTCCTATGCTAGGGAAAAGTGATGCTGCTACAGCTAGAATGCCAAGAAAAAGAAGGTCAGTGCTTAGCTTTCAAGAGTCAAATGAGAGTACTGAACACAAGACTTAGACTTGGGAGAAAAGACCTTCTGAACTTTCAACAACTATTTGAGCCTCAGTTCAGTTCAGTTCATTTCAGTCACTCAGTCATGTCTGACTCTTTGCGACCCCATGAATCGCAGCACGCCAGGCCTCCCTGTCCATCACCAACTCCCGGAGTTCACTCAAACTCACGTCCATCGAGTCAGTGATGCCATCCAGGCATCTCATTCTCTGTCGTCCCCTTCTCCTCCTGCCCCCAGTCCCTCCCAGCATTAGAGTCTTTTCCAGGCTTCGCATGAGGTGGCCAAAGTACTGGAGTTTCAGCTTTAGCATCATTCATTCCAAAGAAATCCCAGGGGTGATCTCCTTCAGAATGGACTGGTTGGATCTCTTTGCAGTCCAAGGGACTCTCAAGAGTCTTCTCCAACACCACAGTTCAAAGCATCAATTCTTCGGTGCTCTGCCTTCTTCACAGTCCAACTCTCACATCCATACATGACCACAGGAAAAACCATAGCCTTGACTAGCCAGACCTTAGTCGGCAAAGTAATGTCTCTGCTTTTGAATACACTATCTAGGTTGGTCATAACTTTTCTTCCAAGGAGTAAGCGTCTTTTAATTTCATGGCTGCAATCACCATCTGCAGTGATTTTGGAGCCCAGAAAAATAAAGTCTGACACTCTTTCCACTGTTTCCCCATCTATTTCCCATGAAGTGATGGGACCGGATGCCATGATCTTCATTTTCTGAATGTTGAGCTTTAAGCCAACTTTTTTGCTCTCCTCTTTCACTTGCATCAAGAGGCTTTTTAGCTCCTCTTCACTTTCTGCCATAAGGGTGGTGTCATCTGCATATCTGAGGTTATTGATATTTGTCCCAGCAATCTTCATTCCAGCTTGTGTTTCTTCCAGTCCAGCGTTTCTCATGATGTACTCTGCATAGAAGTTAAATCAGCAGGGTGACAATATACAGCCTTGACGTACTCCTTTTCCTATTTGGAATCAGTCTGTTGTTTCACGTCCAGTTCTAACTGTTGCTTCCTGACCTGCATACAGATTTATCAAGAGGCAGGTCAGGTGGTCTGGTATTCCCATCTCTTTCAGAATTTTCCACAGTTTATTGTGATCCACACAGTCAAAATCTTTGGCATAGTCAATAAAGCAGAAATAGGTGTTTTTCTGGAACTCTCTTGCTTTTTCCATGATCCAGCAGATGTTGTCAATTTGATCTCTGGTTCCTCTGCCTTTTCTAAAACCAGCTTGAACATCAGGAAGTTCACGGTTCATGTGTTACTGAAGCCTGGCTTGGAGAATTTTGAGCATTACTTTACTAGCACGTGAGATGAGTGCAATTGTGTGGTAGTTTGAGCATTCTTTGGCATTGCCTTTCTCTGGGATTGGAATGAAAACAGACCTTTTCCAGTCCTGTGGCCACTGCTGAGTTTTCCAAATTTTTTGGCATGTTGCGTGCAGCACTTTCACAGCATCATCTTTCAGGATTTGAAACAGCTCCTCTGGAATTCCATCACCTCCACTAGCTTTGTTCGTAGTGATGCTTTCTAAGGCCCACTTGACTTCATTCCATGATGTCTGGCTCTAGATTAGTGATCACACCATCATGATTATCTGGGTCATGAAGATCTTTTTTGTACAGTTCTTCTGTGTATTCTTGCCACCTGTTCTTAATATCTTCTGCTTCTGTTAGGTCCATACCATTTCTGTTCTTTATTGTGCCTATCTTTGCATGAAATATTCCCTTGGTACCTCTAATTTTCTTGAAGAGATCTCTAGTCTTTCCCATTCTGTTCTTTTCCTCTATTTCTTTGCATTGATCACTGAAGAAGGCTTTCTTATCTCTTCTTGCTATTCTCTGGAACTCTGCATTCAGATGCTTATATCTTTCCTTTTCTCCTTTGCTTTTCGCCTCTCTTCTTTTCACAGCTATTTGTAAGGCCTCCCCAGACAGCCATTTTGCTTTTTTGCATTTTTTTTCCATGGGGATGGTCTTGATCCCTGTCTCCTGTACAACCAGAAAACCAGAAAACAAACAAGATGGATCCAAAAGAACATCCAAGATAACCAGCCCTTAGGCACTCAAGTAGGATTACCTGGATGGTAGGGATGTGTGGTCTCCAAGAGAGGCCCCAGCCCCCTGTCATTTTCCCAGGGTGAATCCCCTCAGAAGAGAGAGACCTGTGGTTGGAGGTGGAACACCAGGTGAGCTTTGAGGAAACTGAGAACGGAAAAGACTTGTGTCTACTTCCTATGGTGGATGGGCAGCTAACCCCACAGATGTGCTTATACCCCAGTGATATGGGGTCAACAGAGAAGAGATGGTATTACAGGTGACAGAGGAAGAGAACTCAGTGACAGTCTTGCTTCCTGTGGCCCCAAAGAGGTGTGGGAGAGGAGCTGAACCCTATTCATACCTAGAGAATGGCTTAGAAGTTAGCTGGGAGTGACAGTCAGCAGCCTGGGGGAGTCATACCATGGAAGAACAACCATGTGTGGCAGAATGAGCTGAGCAAACCAGATGGCATGTAGCCACCTTCAAGGACAACTCTGGATGACAGAGGGGAGGATTCCACGATCGAAGACAAGATGGGGCAGCTACTCATCTTGGGAGGTACCCACACAGAGTGCATGGTGTCATATGGGTTCCCCCTCTCTCACTCCCCTCCCACTGAGATTCCAGCCAAAGTAAAGCAAGGGAGATAATGTAAGTGCGAATTAATCTCCTTGGTAGTTACTAGATTAATTTTTTTTCTGCATCACACAGAAAAGGAATCTGAGATGAAAGCTATGTTCTGTTCTAGAAAATCAATGATACATATGTACACATCTGCAACTATCTTATAAAATTACTATCTGCTACTTAAGACTATCGAGTTTCCTAAACCTCAGCAAGAGATCTAGTAGGACTCCCTCAAAAGCAGCTCCATCAGTATAAATTGATTTAATCAGCAGAATCAGCAGGTATCTTAGAAATGACATCATGTCTGTGATAAAGAGTAAGATTTTGGTGACTTGCAAAAGTTTTTGGAAAAATAAATATTGAAGGCTGTCTTTTCACCTTGCTTATAGTTTCCTTCATTGTGCAAAAGCTTTTAAGTTTAATTAGGTCCCATTTGTTTATTTTTGCTTTTATTGCCATTACTCTGGGAGGTGGGTCATAGAGGATCCTGCTGTGGTTTATGTCAGAGAGGGTTTTGCCTACGTTTTCCTCTAAGAGTTTTATAGTTTCTGGTGTTACATTTAGATCTTTAACCCATTTTGAGTTTATTTTGGGGTATGGTGTTAGAAAGCGGTCTAGTTTCATTCTTTTACAAGTGGTTGACCTGTTTTCCCAGCACCACTTGTTAAAGAGATCGTCTTTTCTCCACTGTGTATTCTTGCCTCATTTGTCAAAGATAACGTGTCCATAGGTGCATAGATTTATCTCTGAGCTTTCTATTTTGTTCCATTGATCTATATTTCTGTCTTTGTGCCAGTACCATACTGTCTTGATAACTGTAGCTTTGTAGTATAGTCTGAAGTCAGGCAGGCTGATTCCTCCAGTTCCATTCTTCTTTCTCAAGATTGCTTTGGCTATTCGAGGTTTTTTGTATTTCCATACAAATTGTGAAATTATTTGTTCTAGTTCTCTGAAAAATACCATTGGTAGCTTGATCGGGATTGAAAAGACAGCCTTCAGAATGGGAGAAAATGATAGCAAATGAAACAACTGACAAAGAATTAATCTCAAAAATTTACAAGCAGCTCCTCCAACTCAATTCCAGAAAAATAAATGACCCAATCAAAAAATGGGCCAAAGAACTAAATAGACATTTCTCCAAAGAAGACATACAGATGGCTAACAAACACATGAAAAGATGCTCAACATCACTCACTATCAGAGAAATGCAAATCAAAACCACAGTGAGGTACTATCTCACACCAGTCAGAATGGCTGCTATCAAAAAGTCTACAAACAATGTATGCTGGAGAGGGTGCAGAGAAAAGGGAACCCTCTTACACTGTTGGTGGGAATGCAAACTAGTACAGCCACTATGGAGAACAGTGTGGACATCCCTTAAAAAACTGGAAATAAAACTGCCATATGACCCAGAAATCACACTACTGGGCATTCACACCAAGGAAACCAGAACTGAAAGAGAAACGTGTACCCCAATGTTCATCGCAGCACTGTTTATAATACCCAGGACATGGAAGCAACCTAGATGTCCGTCGGCAAACGAATGGATAAGAAAGCTGTGGTACATACACACAATAGAATATTACTCAGCCATTAAAAAGAATGCATTTGAATTAGTTCTAATGAGGTGGATGAAACTGGAGCCTATTATACAGAGTGAAGTAAGTCAGAAAGAAAAACACTGATACAGTATACTAAAGCGTACATATGGAATTTAGAAAGACGGTAACAATGACCCTATATGCGAGACAACAAAAGAGACAGATATAAAGAACAGTCTTTTGGACTCTGTGGGAGAAGGCGAGGGTGGGATGATTTGAGAGGATAGCATTGAAATGTGTATATTATCATGTGTGAAGCGGATTGCTGGTCCAGGTTCAATGCATGAGACAGGGTGCTCAGGGCTGGTGCACTGGGATGACCCTGGGGGTTGGGATGGGGAGGGAGGTGGGAGGGGGGTTCTGGATGGGGAACACATGTATGCCCGTGGCTGATTCATGTAGATGTTTGGCAAAAACCATTACAATATTATAAAGTAATTAGCCTCCAATTAAAATAAATAAATAAATTTTAAAAAAGAAAAATAAATATTGAAAAAGAAGAGTTTAAGCCCCATTTTATTGCAACCCTGTCAGGGCAAGAGACACACACTGTGTCTACCTGGACTGCTATTCCAGGTTCTGGGTAGTGTCCCTGTAGTCAACACCCAGAGTTCCCCTGGGTGTCTACTGCAGCCGGATGTGTAGCCTGTGAGCCCACTTAACTGCTTTACCACCATGTGACATTCACCAACCAAAATGACTAACCAAACACCTAAAGGAACATGGAATAGACAGTACGTCGAGGACACTGATACGTGGAAAGGTGTACCCTGCCCTAAAAGTCCACACTTTGGCATTCTGACTTATAAATAAGTCTCTAGTGAGTTAACTAATTTGGAAGCCTCCTAGACTGAGTTGCCAGATTCAGCAAATATATATACAATATTGCATGGGACATACTTTTACTAAAAAAATATTTGTTGTTTTTTAGAATTCAAATTTAACTGAGTGCCCTGTACTTTTTCTGTCAGCCCTACTAGGGCCTGCCCACTGCCAAGTGGACTGATGACTTGGAGGTCCTGCATGCCCAGGGCTGAGGGCCAGTGCTGGCTCTGAGATCACTTTCATCAACATATGCTACCTAGGAGGACCCACCTGAAGTACCTGCTCAGGGTTAGGGTTAGTCAGTTTCTCTCTCTCTCTTCATCTTTATTCACTCAAAACCTCATCTTCATTTATACACAAAGTAAATAACCTCACTTATTAAGCTTCTCAAGTCTTTCACTACCTGTTCATTCCAAGATCAAACTTACAACTTGGACAATAAATGCACAAAATTGAATGCCAGTTGGTGGCATCTAATTAACATAGTCAAGAATATCTATTCTGTTGCAAGATTAGTTCCTTTCCTGCAGTTACTAGTTAAATATGAAGTCCTAGTAACCTCTCAGTGAAAGGTTCCTTGACCTGCATCTTATTTTTCCCCTGATTTTTAACTTAACCACGACCCTAGCCTTTATCATTCATCACATGCTGGCATCGTCAGCCTTCAGATCATCTTATAGAAAGCTCGGTTGATGGACCCCTGTAGGGCCGCTGCATTTGTGCCCAGGGAAAGATTAAAGCAGGAGGAGCACCACAGAACAAGCAGAGGAGCAGATTTGGTTTACGATTCAGTGAGCGAGACAAGATCTTGCTCTTTTTCCAAGCCAGCTCTCTGTCTCAGCACTAACATATCACAGGATGTCACTATCTTGTACTTGACTATGGCTTTCCTTTGTCATCTTCTGAAGAGGTTTCTGTCCATAGAGAGAAAATATTGATTCGTTATCCCCAGACCAGTTGGAGCTAAGTTCCTGCTACTTGACTCAAGTCATCATCAAGGTCCTCTCTTCTAGACATACAGTGCAATTTTTGCTAAAGAACTAAAGAGTGTCGCTGGTAAAGTGTGAGTTGGGTCATTCTTCTGTAAGTCTGGTTTTAATTCATTGCTGGCACTTCTGAAGTAGTTTAGCGTAAACATCTGAGATAAATGAGTCATCTTGGTCCTTGTTTTTCTTCTATTTCCCATTATTTTCTAACTTAAACATTTCAGGACTAAGGATTAATATATCTTCCCCATGCTAGAAACAGGCAAGTCATTCTGTAAAATATATTGGGGAATTAATGGACTTCCATTTGGGGAAAAGTAAACAAAAGTAGATAATATATATGCCTGTTTATCTATAGACACACAATATTGGGAGCTGAAAAATGGTTGAGCAGTTTTAAACCAGGCTTGTCAATAGGTTAAGAAAAAAACCCAATCAGTCAACCACCAATTTGGTTTTTCTCAAATTCTCAGCTGGAAGCAGGGAGAAGTGAAATGATAAACTGAACCAGAAAGGGATTTGGAGTGTCTTTGAGGGATTTGGAGGTGTTTTAAAGATTTAAAATGATGCCCCTTGTTCTCCACCAAGTCAAACCTTGTCAGATTCTGGGCTCCCGGGAAGGTTGGGGTGAATCCCTGCTCCCATGATGGCTGTAGTCTTGTTTAGTGAAATTGATGTGATAAGGAAACCTCCTCCGATCAGTCATCCAGGTGCTATGGGGGACAGAGGTGGCCAGAAGCCAGGCACAAGGGGACCTTGAAAGGCTTCCATGGTGAGCACTTGCCAGCAGGCAGGACCAACTATATTAACCTCAGTGGTCTGCCCCTCCCCCTGCCCAAAGTGCAAACATTCTCCACCAGCTATGGCACAGAACTCTATGGGAAGCATCCAACCTACCCGTGAATAAACGTATCTTCACGCTGCACCCAGTATTTTGATAACCCACATGAATACAGCACCCTATATTTGTAAAGTGTCTTTGATACATGATATTGTTTGATCTGGTTATACACAGGGTTTATCAAGAAGCGCAACTATCATGAGTCGTCAGGAAACAGTGGAGCTACGGTTGTGCTCTAGAACTGCTGGCTCCGAGAAACCCATCATTATGATCTTAAAAAGGAAAACAATTTATCTGATAACTGGAAAAAAGCAAATTGCAAGATAGCTTGTACACTGTGAGCCCACTTGTGCAAGAGAAATATGGTTGTGGCTTTACACACAGATACCTTTATCTTTTATATCTAAACTCACATACACAAATATGCAGACATATGTATATGTCTGTATACTCAAATGTTTATATACACTTTCAACAATTTTATAATGAATATTATTTTTGTTTTTATGTATAATATTTATATTGTATAATATTTTATAAACATTACAATGAAGCATTAATATGTTTAAGAAAAAAGCTGTGGCTTCCCTGATAGCTCAGTTGATAAAGAATCTGTCTGCAAGGCAGGAGACCCTGGTTCAATCCCTGGGTTGGGAAGATCCCCTGGAGAAGGGGAAGGCTACCCAGTCCAATATTCTGGCCTGGAGAATTCCATGGACTGTATAAAGAAAAAAGCTAATTGGTGTTAGCATTTCTTTTTCTCACTCTCACTTAAGGGAAGAGAGGTGGTGTTGTGAAAAGTGTAGATTGTGCTATATTTGGGAAAACAGACCTTAAAAGAGACGTCTCTGATAGGAAAGCAAGGACCCCACTCCAGGAGTTTTGTCCCCTTGGTCCAATAGGAACCCCATGCTGCAGAAGGCTCACATGACAGCTATGCTGTTGAAGGACATCTTCTGATCCTGAGAACAACTCAAACCCATCCATGTGTGCTCCAGTCTATGCTTGAGTCAGAGGATCAAAAGTGTAAGATAGACTGTACATACCCTTTCTCTGACCAACTAATCATACAGCCATAGGTGTGCAAGTGTTAGGGTTAAAAGAGAAAATGATGGCAAGTCCTGCACCGGCTTCCAGGAAGGTAAACAGGTGTAGTGGGAAGAACAGGGAATTCCAGCTCTCCTGTTTACTTACTTGTGTCCACAGACATGATCTCAGGCCCTCTGGGCTTTAGTTTCCCTCTCTGTTAAATGTGCCCAATAATATTTATGTCACAAGATGATTTCATTGTGCACATCTTGAGCGACACTCTCTAGAAAGGATGCTGAAAGCGTGGGTGTCAGAGCACATCAGGCAACCAATCAGATTCACTGATACCCCGCATTCGCTGCATCCGGTAGAATTTCTGCCTCTCTGTGCACATTGCAGTGTTACTCCCATGCATTCCCAAGTATGCCTAAATTGGGTGTGTTTTATTTGCCAGGAAATAACACCATCAATCCTTCTACAAAGAAATCAGCACACTAGAGGTTGCAGTTCTGTGAATGCTTATTCACAGAACTACATTTCTCTAAAATGAAGGAAGCTTTGAGCAACCATCAGGGGAAAGAAATGAAAGAGACTCACACAGCCACTCCCTTCTCATGTCTAATGTAATCTTCCTTAGCAGTCCCCCTCCTGTCCTACCCTTACTCTTCCAAAGATCAAGAACACCTTATGTAGAGAAGTGGACCCTAAGATATTCCTTAGAAAAAGGAGATCTGGGGTACAAGAAGATTCAGTTTCCAAGAAGTGATATCATCTCTTTATTCCTCAATTTCCTCAGCTGTTAAAGAAAGAACTAACTATTCCTAAATCCTCTTTTAGTCCTAATTTGTTCTCTCTCTCTCTCTCTCAAATCTTCTCTGCTCTGTTCCCACTGGTCTATCCTGGTTGGTGCAATCATCAGTTGTTCCCTGGGTTGTTGCCTCCATTCTTGCTCCTCCAAATTCGTGCTTCACATAGCTTGCAGAATGATCTTTCTAAAATGCACATCTGCCTCACATATTCTGGTGACTCTCCATTACTCCAGTAATTCCAGTTTCTCAGCACAACCCTCAAAGACACGTCTACTTCTCCAGCATCATCTGTCACATCACTACTCATGTAACTGAGCTCCTCTCCTCCTGAGTTCCTCTCTCACCTCTACGCCCTACTATTCCCTTTGAATGGGAATGTCTCTCTGCGTATCTGCCCAGCCAACTCTTCTTTCAAGTAGGACATTCTGCAAAAGGCAATTAGATGCCTCTTCTCTGCACCCCATTAGGGCCGTATGAAGTAATTCTATCACAGTAGTTTTCATATAGCATTTAGTGTTGTTGTTTCCTAATAGAGACTGCCTTTCTGCTCTGGCAAAGAACTCAGTACTAGGAGCATCACTGGTGCAGGTGAAACTCATAAAGGGGGCAGGTAGGCAGGTCCTCTGTTCTCCCTGGATCCTGCAGGGAGACAAGTTCAGCTGGGATGTGGTTGGATGTGCCGTAGAGCTACTCCCTTAAGGAGGAATCCCTTTGTTACTTTTCCTTTTTATAGGTCAGCTTGAGAGGGGCTGTGTTGGGGGCATAAATATTTGGGGGTTCAGATACTAAGCAGTATGAATTTAGGGGCCCACTGCTTATGGAAGTGCTTGAAATGCCCAGCTTGAGGTCTCCTGGTCCCACAGGAAGTTGAGGTTGGTATAGCCAGTACTCTTTTTGGAGAAGGAGGTAGCTCATTGCCAGACAACCCAAAGAAAAGCTCCTCAGATAATTCACTGGTCAATCCTACTGGGCATACCACACTTTCTACACATATCCCCCTGATATGTGCTGTTGCTCAGTCGTTTCTGACTCTCTACGACCCCGTAGGCTGTAGCCCACCAGGCGCCTCTGTCCATGGGATTTTACAGGCAAGAATACTGGAGAGGGTTGCCTTTCCCTTCTCCAAGGGATCTTCCTGATGCAAGGATTGAACCTGTCTCTTACATCTCTTGAATTGGCAGGCAGATTCTTTACCACTAACCAAATCCCTCTAAATTACTATAAGGTACCTAGTATTTAAAAAGTACTCAATAAATAATTACATATACCTTTATCAAGAGTTTACTGTATGCCAGTAACTTGACACATTTTATTACTAGTTCTCACAAAGACTATACAAATAGATATGCTTAGCTCCATTTTAGAGATGAGGAAACTGAAGCTTGAGAAGCCCAAGCAACTTGTATAAGATCATACGGCTAGTAGGTGGTGAGCTGGAATCTGAACCGACATCTCAATCTCTACAAAACCAGTGCCTTTTCCCCCAAGCTATGTAGCCTCTTAGTAAGACGTTCTCTCTCCCCTTCTCTTTTGCTCAGATCCATGCCTTGAGTGCCTTCCTCCTGCAATATTCTCCTCCAGGGAGGCCTCTGGACTCCTTTGCATCATCACACGCTGACCTGCAATTTTTTCCTTACCTTCACCCAATCTAATCTGCCCTCTGATCTCCAAACCCAGCATGTATTTGAACTCATCTGCTGTTAGTAGAAGCTCCAAGCAAGTATGTGCAATGAGAAGTAAGTCAGGAGCAGGATCAAGGCGGCTAGAGACAGGAGCCAAACGTGAATCCTTGGCAGGGCCCTTGGAGACAGTATGACCTGAGGTCAGCCACGCCTTGGCCCTCAAGTGGGAAAGGCCTCTGACCTTTTCCCTCAGCCTGATGCCTAGGGAACAACCCAGAACATGATGACTCTGGCAGAGGTAGCTGCTTTATTCCTCAGGCACTTGTAAACCTGAACAATCACCGTCTTCCTCCCCCACTCCTCATCAAAAGCTTTTATTAAGTAGCCTAATTATTAAACAAGGCAGGTGGAAAAGAAAGGTAGGAAATTGGAGGGTTGAATTGAGCTTTTTCAAAAGCCAGAAAAATGACTCAGTGTGTGCAACACCTCATTTAGAGAACAAAGTGGATGTGTCTGATCCAGCAAGGTGCATTGTTAAACCTGTAGGGGAGAGATAGGAAACAGACCATTCTTTTCTCTCCCAGTCACAAATAACTGAGCTCAGAGCTGAACTGGCAAGCTTCTAGAATAAATCCAGAGGATTTATTTACTTATTTATTTATAAATACTTACTTGCTTTATTTACTTATTCATTTATTTACTCCCAACAAAGGCCAGAGAACTGACAAAATCACAGGAGAGAAAAATATATCTGTTCAAGTTAGTGTTTAGAATATTCTAAGTGGGAAGACATTTTATTAGCAAATTGACCAGTCTATAAACTCCGTAAGGTAAGAAACCATGCTTTATTTATTCCTGATTCTCAAATGGAGTCCAGTGCCTGGCACGTGGTGTTCAATAAATGTTTGTGTATTTTCAGGCGTGTCCTACTCTTTGCCACCCCATGGGCTGTAGTCCACAAGGCTCCCCTGTCCATGGGATTCTCCAGGCAAGAATACTGGAGTGGGTTGTCATTTCCTCCTCCAGGGGATCTTCCTGACCCAGGGATCGAATGTTCATCTTTTGTATCTCCTGCATTAGCAGGTGAATTCTTTACCACTGAGCCATTAGGGCAGCTTCTATACTACCCTTGATCTTAGCCAAAAGGTTTACTAGAGTAAAATTGAAAGCAGGAGCTGAGTCTTGTACAACTTTGCATCCCTCTCTTTGCCCAGTTCTAAGTGAATGAATGATGGGGGCATTAATGAATGAGAAATGCAGAGTTTTGGACTTGCCTTTGAAAAAAAAGCATATGCCTTTATAGGAAGTGGTACCATCTCCCAAATTATTCAAGAAGTCTGTGTTCACTTCCTAATTACAGCTTGATTTTACCCCCCTTGGAAGGCAGGACTTTCACTAAACTAATCTGGCTGCTAATAAGAAACAGCTCTGCCAGCTTTTTTTTTTTTCTATCCTCATGAAGAGTCAATCAATCCTAAACTTCTACAGCCATCGAGACACAGACCAGTCTCCTGGGATTCTCCTGGGAGCAGACTTACTTTGCCTCTAGCTTTTCCAGTTCCCTCCTTTCTACTCTTCCCTGTCCTCCCTGTTCTTGGTTTCACTCCAGCTGAGTTTTGACTCCTTTGTCAAGCAGCTCTGCTTCTGCTAATCCAATAAAACCTACCTCTCTCAATTTAGCACATTTACAGAGAGAGTACACCAGAATCAAACAGATAGCCAAGAAAGCACATAATGTGTGTTGGAAACTGAGGCAGGAACAGGGAGAGGCAAGAGCTCCTCCTCAAGAGAATCCTAAGTGAGGGGGAGGGGCCATGCTGGCTTTCTTTCCCTCTCACAGAAACAGGTGCAAGTCACCAATGGGGCTTCATGTGGGAGCTGAACCTTAGGCAACTTTGCATTCTCCTAAATTGTTGTTCAGTCACTAAATCATGTCCAACTCGTTGTGACCCCATGCATGGTAGCCCTCCGGGGTCCTTTGTCCATGGGATTTCCCAGGCAAGAATACTGGAGTGGATTACCCTTTCCTCCTCCAAGGGATCTTCCTGACCTGGGGATGGAAGCCGTATCTCCTGTATTTAGCAGGCAGATTTTTCTACCCCTGAACCACCAGGGAAGCCCATACTCCTCAGTGTCCTGCACTAAATGAATGAATTAGCTACCCTTGCAAATACATGAAACCTCTCTGTTTCACAGCAAGGGATGGAAACCCAGAGAGCTTGGTAGATCACCCTCTCCAGGCTGAGCTAGGTTTCCCTTCTCCAGGCGCCCCTCCTGGAACCTCTATCTTAGCATTTATCACACTGGGATATAACTGTTTGTTTATGTACCATTTTCTATTCAGTTTTCTGTGTGCTCCCTGAGGGCAGAAACTGTCTTTCATCTTTATACTTCTCAAGGATAAAGCCCTCAATAAAAGTTCCATGAATGAATGACTTGCCCAAGGTCATCTAGCTAATATGTGGCTGAGCTGGGACCAGAACCAAGCCCTCTGTGCCCCCAAATCCCATATCCTAACTGTCCTACCTACGAGGACATTTTCTGGAAGAAAGTGGGCTGCGGATCTACAAAGAAGCTAATTAAGCATTTGGCAGGTTTACGAACTATGTTGAAAGGTTTCCTTTTTAACTTTCCTTTTCCTTTCTTCTTAATATTTGCGGGAACTCTAGGCAGTTACTCTGAGCTGACCCAGGGTCACATCTACATCCTTGCTCCTGAAATAGCTGAACTCATCACCTCTTCAGAGGAGAAGCTTTGCAAATGAGAGTAAAGGCTGCAGATCTCCACAAAAGGCTTTGAAACTCTCTCCCGTGCCCTTCTGCCAGGTAAGAACAAACACTTTGAAGTAATTTGGGAATGACTGGGAGAAAATGTCAAAGGCTTTGATGGTTTTGGAAACATTGGAGAGTTTTCTGTTCTTGTTGGTCCTGAACAACTCAGCTGGAAACCTCATGAGAAAAGGTTTGTTTCTCCCCAAATTTAGTCACCCATGGTGATCATGGAGGACCTATTCTGGCCCCCACAAGCAGGATGCCAGTACCTAACTTCAATAACGTGAAGGCGGCCATGGTGTAGAAAGAGGAAGCCAGCCTACACTGTGGCTGAGCAGGGAAGGGACTTCCAGGATCCAGAGGAGAGCCCGGAATAGAAAGGTCACAGGCACAAAGGGTCCCGGTGACTCTCACTGGAGTGATCTAGAATCCAGGCTGCGGGACTTCCCTGATGGTCCACTTTGCAATGGCTCCACTAAGCATCCACTTTGCAATGCAGATTGACAAGAGTTTGATCCCTAGTCAGGGAATTAAGAGTCCACTTGCCACGGCGTAACTAAGCCTGTGCTCCACAACCACTGAGCCCGTGTGCTATAACTCGAGAGTCTGTGCTGCATCGAAAGAGCCATGTGGTACAGTGAAGATCCCACATACCGCAACTAAGACCCAGTGTAGCCAAATTAATCAATTAGTTTTTAAAAAAGAGTCCGGGTTCTGGGACTAGATACGCCTCGGTTCCAATCTTAGTTCTACCACCTATTGGTTCTCTTGAATGCTCAGTCGCTCACTCATGTCCAACTCTTTGCCACCCTATGGACTCTGTAGCTCACCAGGCTCCTCTCTCCATGGGATTCTCCAGGTAAGAATGCTGGAATGAGTTGCCACTTCCTCCTCCAGGAGATCTTCCTGACCCAAGGATCAAACCCATGTCTCCTGTGTCCTCGCCATTGGAAGGTGAATTCTTTACCTCTGAGCCACCTGGGAAGCCCATTGGTTCTCTTGCCCTGGGTAGATTACATAACATTGCTATACTTCAGTCCTCATGTACCAAATATCAATGAACTAATCCATGAGAGTTTATTATTCTCCATTTACCCTTCCAGTTCCGTTCTCTACCTCTTTATTCATCCCTGCTGTGGGCCTTAGAGACTGACCTCTAAGACTGTGTCACCAAGTAATCTTTGCACTCTGGTTTCTGGTTTAATTCAACCAAAGGGAGATACTAGTAGAATAGCTACTCAAAGGAATAAGAACCCAGGGGATTTATTTCCCTGGCTTTCACCATTTTAGTAGAGGCTATCTACCTTTACCTTCATCCCCAGTTCCTGTCAGGCAGTCCTCTCCCATAGCTAAGCTCTCTAAAACTTCCATTAACTCTGCTTTCTCCCCTTAGACATTCACACCTAGAGATGCTCATGGCCTCAACATCTCTTGTTGGGAATCCTAACGCTATGCATACTTCTGATTATAGTTCTGTTGTAAGATTCTCCCTATTTTACCACCTGAGGGTCCCATTTGCCTCATTTCAGAACCATGACTAATGTGCCTGGCATATATTAAGTGTTTAATAAATGTTTCCTGTTTTTCCTCCCCTCCCACCCTCATTCCTTCATTATCCTCACCATCCTTTTTATTATCTCAGTATAAAGCAGAAGAGCTACAGAGAGATAATCTACTGTTGTGTAACAAGTTATCACGGTCAGCAGCTTAAAACAACACATGGCTATTATTTCCTAGTCTTTGTGGGTCAGGAGTCCAGGGCTAGCCTAGCGAGGTTCTCTACTTCAGGGTCTCACCAGGCTGAAATATGGGTGTCAGTGGAGGCTCCTGTCTCATCAGAAGCTTGACTGGGGCAAGGTCCACTTCCAAGCTCCCTCATGTTGTTGGTAGAATTTATCTCTTTGCAGCTCTAGATCTGAGACCCCTGTTTCCTTGCTGGCTAGTGTCAGCTCCTAGAGGCTGCCTGCAGTTCTTTGCAGTGAGATCATTTCTAGTAGCCCTCTCACCCCATGGGGCTTATTTCTTCAAAGCTAGGAGAGTTTCTGGACTTCAGGAAGGGCCTTGGCCCTCTTTAAAGGGCTTCCACCTGACTGAGTCAGACACACCCAAGAGAATCGCCCTCTGGATTAACTGTCCAGGAAAAAACATCTACTTCTGCTTCATCTGGGCTTCCCTGGTGGCTCAGCTGGTAAAGAATCTGCCTGCAATGCAGGAGACCAGGGTTCGATTCCTGGGTAGGAAAGAGCCCCTGGAGAAAGGAACAGCTACCCACTCCAGCATTTTGGCCTGGAGAATTCCATGGGCTGTATAGTCCATGGGGTCACAAAGAGTCAGACACAACTGAGCAACTTTAAGTAAGTAAGTAACTCTGCTTCATTGACTACACTAAAGCCTTTGACTGTGTGGATCACAACAAACTGGAAAATTCTTAAAGAGATGAGAGTACCAGACCACCTTACCTGTCTCCTGAGAAACATATGTGAGGGGGTCAAGACAATAGTTAGAACCAGACATGAAACAATGGACTGGTTCCAAATTGGAAAAGGAGTAAGACAGGGCTGTATATTGCCACCCTGCTTATTTCACTTTTATAGAGAGTACATCATGAGAAATGCTAGGCTGGATGAATCACAAGATTGATTCAAGATTGCCAGGAGAAATATCTACAACCTCAGATATGCAGATGATACCACTTTAATGGCAGAAAGTGAAGAGGAACTAAAGAGCCTCTTAATAAGGGTGAAAGAAGAGAGTGAAAAAGCTGGCTTGAAACTCAACATTCAAAAAGCTAAGATCATGGCATCTGGTCCCATCACCTCATGGCATATAGAATGGGGAAAAATGGAAACATTGACATATTTTATTTTCTTGGGCTTCAAAATCACTGCAGACAGTTACTGTAGCTATGAAATTAACAGATAACTTGCTCCTTAGAAGGAAAACTATGACAAACCTAGATAGCGTATTAAAAAACAGAGACATACATCACTTTGCCAACAAACGTCTGTATGGTCAAAGCTATGGTTTTTCCAGTAGTCATGTATGGATGTGAGAGTTGGACCATAAAGAAGACTGAGCACTGAAGAACTGATGCTTTCATATTGTGGTGCTGGAGGAAACTCTTGAGAGTCCCTTGGACAGCAAGGATATCAAACCAGTCAATCCTAAAGGAAATCAACCCTGACTATTCACTGGAAGGATTGATGCTGAAGCTAAATCTCCAATACTTTGGCCACCTGACTTGAAGACCCGATTCACTGGAAAAGACTCTGATGCTGGGAAAGACTGAAGGCAAAAGCAGAAGGAGATGGCAGAGGATAATAAGACGGTTAGATAGCAACACCGACTTAATGAACATGAATTTGAGCAAACTGTGGGACAGAGTGGAAGACAGAGGAGCCTGGTGTGCTGCAGTCCAAAGAGCCACAAAGAGTCAGCTGCAACTTAGTGACTAAACAACAAATTAACTTAAAAAAAAAAAAAACTGATTTTGGAACTTAATTACAAATCCCTCCACTTTTCCATATAATGTAAACTAATCAAGGGAGTGACATCCTGTGACCTTTGCAACTCACAGGCTCTACCTGTGGCTCAGGAACAGGGAATTATAGAAAGGTGGGGACACAGGAGACTGGAAATCTCTACAGGTCACCTTAGAATCTGTCTGACACAGAGATCTCATCAGATGATGGAACAATATTCATTCACCAGCTACTTTTATACAGTTTTTCACAAGGTTAGGGTGGGTACCAGGGGAGACAGGTCTTGCCAGTGGGGAAGGACAGAAACTAAAACGAATGGAACTCTTGCTGTGTGCTCTGCGCCATGCTTTCGCTTGCTACTTCTGGGCCTCTATCATGCCTAGAGATGTCTATTCTACCTTTGAAATAAGAAAGCTGGAAAGCAGAGAGTTTGGAGCAATTCCCCCAGATTACATCGATGCCACCTCTTCAGTATTTCTTAAGGCTTTAGACAAGAAGTCATAAAAGTTGTGGAGGTCAGTGTTTGGGAGCTAAAATGGGCTTTCTATGTACGTTGTTCTTCTTCACGGAGTCAGTATCTATGATTTCAGGAAAAGGAGATTCAGTTCTTTTTTTTTTTTTTCCCCAGAAAAGACTTTGCTAACCCCAACAGCATAACCACTTAGCACAAGAATCATGTACCTGGAAAAAACAATGACAATTCTCAGGTGGTGAAAGAGTCACTATCTTGTGTATTTGTCAATGAACACTTCACTTCTGTTCAGGATATATGTGGAAGAAAAAAAAATCAGAATTCCCTACGCATTAGTGTTTTCAACATTTAAAAGCATATCCACATGTATTCCTAAGCTCTATGCTTCCCCGCTTTAAAATTAAAAAAAAAAAATCCTCAAAAGTATGAATATTTAGCTTCAGAAGCTTTGAGATGGGATGGATATTTCAAGGAAAAAAAAATTACTAACTTTCCACCAATACCAAGATTTCAGGAGAGGTTCCTAGATCAGCAAGTTTAGTACCTCAGTTGGCAGAGTCTTTACTGGCCGCTTTATTCAGTATCTAATCTAATACATGGCTTCCCTGGCGACTCAGCGGTAAAGAATCCTCCTGCAATGCTGGAGACACAGGTTCGACCCCTGGGTTGGGAAGATCCCCTGGAGAAGGAAATAGCAACCCACTTTAGTATTCTTGTCTGGGAAATCCCATGGACAGAGGAGCTGGCAGGCTACAGTCCCTGAGGTTAGGAAAGGGTCTAACACGACTTAGTGACTAAACAACAACAGTCTAATATGCAGCCTGCTACATAGAAGGCATTTAATAAAAATGTGTTGAGTGACTAATTAGTGGATGTATTTTTTGGTCCTAATTCATAGTGGTTTTCAGTTTCTTCACCTGTTTCTTGTTGTCTCATGAATGTGTTTCTTAAACTTTCCCTTAGTTCTTTTAATTTTTAATGATTCTATAGGCCTGTTGTACAACAAAGGACAGAAATAAAATAAAAAATTAAAATCCATCATTTTCTTTACCCTGTTCTCTTTAGAGGTAACCACTGTGAATTATGTTATGTGTATTTTCATTACAAAAGTGAAAACATACTATATATTTACTGGATTGTCCACAAAGTTTGTTCAGGACTTTTGTAACATCTTATGAAAAAACTCAAGTGAACTTTTTCGCCAGTCCAATATTTGCTACTTACTTTGTCTCTTTCTGTTTAATGGCCTCTTTGCATTTGTTAGCATATGTAGCCAATACTGTCCATGCTCTACCCATATCCTTTTGGAAACCTTTATCAGTTCCACGCATCACAGCCTGACTGCCAATGGCCAATACTGCTACCTTTGTTGGATAGCTCCCTCCAGCCACTGAAACCAATTTGCCCATGGATGGTTGACTGGAAGTACTTGGGAATTAAAGTTCCTCTGAGAGACAGCTTTAACAATGACTAAAAGTTGTAGCAGTATAAATATCCCAGCCCCCTGGACCCTTGGCTAGGATAATTCCGAGATATGTGCTTTGTACTACCTTCTGAGTTTTCCTGAAGGATTAAACTCTGGTTGCTCACTGGCTCAGTAACACATCCTTCATTAGTCATCTACTCTTCCCTGCATCGCTTCCCCAGTTCCCTACTTACACTTCCCAGACAACTTACACTTGAATCTCAGTCACAAGATCTGTTTCTGGAAGAATATAAACTAAGCATGAACATGTTCCAGTTTATTTAATTGTTTTCTTATTCATGCCATTTTGCTTCTGATTTTCAATAAAACTAACATTTCAGTAAAATCTTTTTCCATGTGGCTTAAGCATAGGCACATGTTCCTGAATTACAATTGCTAAGTCAAAGGGAAAATATATTTGATGTTTAAGAGATACTGCCAAGCTGACCCCCAAATGGCTTTATTAATAATATCCTTACCAACAGTTGGGTTTCCCAGGTAGCGCTAATGGTAAAGAACTCGCCTGCCAATGCAGGAGACAGAAGAGATGTAGATTCAACCCCTGAGTCAGGAAGATCTCCTGGAGGAAGGCGTGGCAACCCTCTGCAATATTCTTGCCTGGAGAATCCTCATGGACAGAGAAACCTGGTGGGCTATAGTCCATGGGGTCCCAAAGAGTCAGACATGACTGAAGTGACAATTCCATTCCATTCCATACCAACAGTTTGTTGGAACTAACTTTACCCCACCTCTTGTCAGCACTGGATATCACAGGTATTTTAATTTGTTCTGTTCAGTTAGACAAAAACAGATGTATCATATTTTGATCTACATTTTTTAGGTTAATTAGGATAAACATTGCTGCATTTCAGATATTTATCAGTTGATGGGAAGGGAATGCAAAAACACACACACTCAATGTAGAAAAAAATTAAGGTCGGGATTTAATTGGAGAATGATATAAAATCTTGTCAGCAGTGGGGTGGCCACATGGAACAAACATGGCTGTCTCAGTACAGCTCTCCCTGGCCCCCAGGCCTCAGGGTGGGTCACAGAATGCCTACAAGGAGAATCAAGCCAGATGTGAAACAATTCAAGTCTGATTATGCCTTAACCTTTCTCTACTCAGAGTTTTCATCACCTTTATACACACAAGCCATATTTCTGTCTAAGGAAAGGTTTATCAAACTTGAACTCTCTCGGTTCTACAAACAAATTTAACAAGGCCAGGTTTCCCTGAATTACAGCCTGCCTAAACCTTTCCAGCTTTCTGGAAAGCCCATTTCCCTAAAGACCATCCCTTGCCTATGATTTAATACTCTTGTTTAGATGGTTCTGAAACCAACTGCAGTCCCAAAACCACAATTGATATCCATTTGCCTAAAACCATCTGTTCATATGCTCCGTGACAATTTGTATTTCTTTTGTGATTGGCCAGTTCATGTCCTATGTCCATTTTCTTATAGAATTAATTTATTTTTTGTACTTATTTGTTAAAATGGTTTATATATTCTGGATATTCATCTTTTACTTATATGTTGCAAATATTTCCTCTTAATCTACTGTTTTTTATTTGTCTTTGTTTACAGAGGTTTTTAATTTTTTTTCAGTTATATCTGTAGATCTTTTCACTTACATTTTGAATTCTGTGTCTTGCTTATGAAGATCATTCATTCCTACCCAAATATCATGGGAAATAGATATTCTCCTATGTTTTCTCCTAGAATTTCATCATTTTGGTTTTTTCTTTATATTTAGATCTTTAATCCATCTAGAATTTATTTTTGTGGGTGAAATGAAGAAGACATCTAATTAGAGAGTTTTATCATCTCTGCTGCTGCTGTAAGTGAAATGTTTTTCCCATTGCATTTTCTGAGTGGTTATTGCCAGTGTTTAGACACGGGCTTGCTCTGAAAATTCAGTTTCATCATCTCCCACTGTTTCATCTCAGTAGGGACTAGATCTTTGTGTGAAAGGAAGATCTCAGACTGGTTAGCAGGCCTGCCTTGTAGCTATTAAGTTATCATTCTTGGCCTTCATTTTCTCATCTGTTAAAATGGGGAACTTGGAATAAATGCTCTGTGTAGTCCCTTCCTGAATTAATAATACTAAGGCTTTAAATAACTGTTTCTTTCTGCCAAAATGTAGTTCAGTTTTAAAGGGGAGAAAACGTAGTTTTAGTTGCTAATGGACATTAAACCTCTTTACATTTGAAACTGATACCAAAGGTGGTAATGTCTTGCCTATTTTTAGCTAGATTCGGCACCTTTGGGAGAAGGACACTTGAAATATAGAGCTATGAGCAAGATAAGACAGTCACTCAGCATTTATCTGCTTTCCATGAAATAATATGCTCCTTTCTAAAAAAGCACAAGATGAAGCAGCAGTGGTCTCCTGCTTTTAGGGTATTCTTTTTTTAAGGACCTGACATGATAGCGTTTGTCAAGCCTGCTCTGGAGGCAGTCCACCCAAGACCAAGGGATTCATAGAATGTGAGCCCCATGTACCTGATGCCATCTCCCAGATGGTTTCAACTGTAAATTCCAGAAGTTTGACTCAAGTATTCACTGGGTGCCAGATAACCTACAATTCCTACCAAACTCCTGGATCAGTCTTGATTTGTTATATTGTTATCATTTAATTTAAAACATTTCAGGATAGTTAACATGACAAATATGTCTTCTACACCGTAGGAACAGTTAATTAACATTTGAAGTCCCCTGAAAGAGAGGCATTCTTCTGAGATGAATAACATCTGCAAAAAAGACTCTATGCAGAACTCTAAGCAAAAAAGACTCTAACAAGAAGAGGATACTACAAAACTTCAGCTACCTTTATCTACATTAACACTGGAGGGCTTGTAGTTAGCACAGTAAATGTTAGATATTAGTCTTCATAGGTAAAATGAGTTGTGTCCAAGGCAGGTGCATTGACTAGAAATACTTTATAGGTACTTTTACATTTGCCTTAATGGTTCAATAGCTGATGCTCTTCAGGATGGCCTAAGCCCAGGATTCAGTCTGATCTAGTACAAGCTACCTACAAATGATTCTATTACCTGATCCCAACTAGAAGGTTAGTTTAATCCTGCCAGGTTCGAGTGGCAGAGCTAATAGTTACTGTAATTTTGAAGCAGTGATGAGCATAAAAAAGACTTCAATATAACGGCAACGACAGTAAAGTGATGAAAATATACATGATTTTTATCAGTGACAACATTACAAGCTCTTCTAATACTATTGCAGTTTATTGCCTACATCTTTACTGAATGAAATGCTACATTTCATTCAGAAATTTGTAAAAAAAAATTTTTTTTAATTTTTTTCTAATTCAAATACATAGAGTTTCTGAATTCTAGTCACTGACCTATTATAGGACATAGACTCAGGGTGAGAACTCCAGAGCCTAGTGCAGTGAATGTTTGACACTAGGGAGGCCCCTCAAATGGACCTCCTCATTGCCAAGGGCGTCCATATGGGGATGCTAATGTTCTGGCTAAGGGCATCTCTCCTGGAAGAGCCAGAACAGCCTGTATGGCTGAGCCCCTAGCAGAGTCTCCCTGACTCTCTGTTGCTTGTGCCCAGGGTACCAATAAAGCCCCAGAAAAAGCAGGTCCATCATCTATGATGAGCTATATGAAAACATAAGCAAGCTCAATGGAGCATCAGCCTGGCATAGGCCAAATTCTCAACATATCCAGTTTTTCTAAGAAAGCATAGCAGAGACCTGTATCAGACTCCAACACAGATACACTCGTTCACTTTACCACCCAGAGCCCTTTTCCCTTCCAGCTACTGTATCCCCACATTTGCATAATTAAATGGGCCATTACATTGGTTTTCCCAGAACTAAGTAACCATCTGCCCTAAAGCTGTATCCGAGTCTTGCCTCTTACAAAACCCAAGGTTCATTTTGGACTCTTTAAAATCTGAGTTTACTGTGGATTTGCCATATGTGTCTTCTATTTTCTTCACAAAGATTTCAAAGGTCTTCAGGCCAAAATTCAGTCCTCCTAGTTCATGCATCCTGTGTCCCCCTCTCTCTGTGCAATCTCTGAAGCACATGGCCTGGCCCTGTAACCACAGCGCTGAAATCTCCTTCCGCATCTGTGATCCCCAATGGATCACCATTGCCCCCACACCACCCAGTGCCCTGAGACCGGCTTCACAGGCAAAGTCACTGACCAGCAGGGCCCTGCCGTTCATGGGGAACAACCTGCTCAAGGGTGCTAGCAGAGGACAGGTCCAGAGAAGAAGAGAGACAGAAGAATGGCTTTCTCCACTTCTAACTCCTTGCTCTCACTGGTTCCCAGGCCAGGAGGGAGTTTAGTGCCGAGTGACTTAGTCTGCTGCTGCTAAGTCGCTTCAGTCGTGTCTGACTCTGTGCGACCCCATAGACTGCAGCCCACCAGGCTTCCCAGTCCCTGGGATTCTCCAGGCAAGAACACTGGGGTGGGTTGCCATTGCCTTCTCCAATGCATGAAAGTGAAAAGTGAAAGTGAAGTCGCTCAGTCGTGTCTGACTCTTAGCGACCCCATGGACTGCAGCCCACCAGGCTCCTCAATCCATGGGAGTTTCCAGGCAAGAGTACTGGAGTGGGGTGCCATTGCCTTCTCCAGTGAGTGACTTAGTCAACAGAAGATAAATCACAGAGTCACTCTAGAGGCAGGTGCTGTCTCTGCTGCACCTCCCTGTGGGAGAGGCCCTTTGAGGCGTGAGGAGCTGGTGGGCAGAAGTTGTGCAGAGACAGAGGGGGAGGCAAAGGACAGGGGGAGCAAATTGGGTGAGGCTTCTGTCTTCCCAGCTTCCAAGAGGCACTCAGCACATGGGAGCGTCATGGTGCTGTGGTCAGGAAGGGTAAAGAAAAAGGCCTGCCCTTTCACGAGCACCTCTGCACTAGGCCAGTACCCGCAGACCCTGTGCACAGGCTGCCTGCCACTCTGGGCATTCCTACTTTGGCTGGCTGGGAGTTGGCAGGGGGGATTTCTTTATGACTTGGTCTTATTACCTGCACGCGGCATGGAAAGATGACACAGGAGGGGAGATTCTTTGTGGGGAAAATGTCCCTTCTCTCCCAGCTCCACAGGCCCCTTACCTTTCTGACTCGATCCCTTAATTTCTCTAGATTCATGACCTTTCTTCTAAGTGGTCCCCTATGGGGTCCTGAGAGTGGCCATCCCTCCAGGGGCACCTAATTACTGCCCAAGGGAAGCATTAAAGTGTTAGCCACCCCCACTCCCCACCCCAAGTTACAAAGAGAAGCCACAGCTAACCTCTATTCAAACAAAGGATTCCATCTATAGAAGCTCATTTGTTTCCCTCTCTGCAGCTGGCTGGGCTGGTGGCTGGGAGTGGGCGCCTTCTCGGTCACTTTTTTCTTAAACCTTCCTTTTACATCCAGGAAGTGACCAGTTCTACAGTTAAAGTGTGCGTTACGGGCCATCCCAGCAACCAGTTTCTGCTGCTGCTGCTAAGTCGCTTCAGTTGTGTCTGACTGTGCGACCCCATAGATGGCAGCCCACCAGGGTCCCCTGTCCCTGGGATTCTCCAGACAAGAATATTGGGGTGGGTTGCCATTTCCTTCTCCAATGCATGAAGGTGAAAAGTGAAAGTGAAGTTGCTCAGTCATGTCTGACTCTTCGCAACCCCATGAACTGCAGCCTAACAGGCTCCTCCACCCATGGGATTTTCCAGGCAAAAGTACTGGAGTGGGTTGCCATTGCCTTCTCCGCAGCAACCAGCTAACTCCTTGTATTTACTACTTTTTTTTTCACCCCCCCCCATTAATATAGCTGAAGAGATGTTTCCCTTAAGCACTCGTTTTCTGAGGCTTGAAGTAAACCCAGAGGGTGTCTCCAGCCATGGGCCTCCCTGTAAGTGGTGTAAACCCCACTCCATGGCTGCCTTAAACTCCCCACCCTCTGCAGTATCAGGAAGTTTACAGCAAGAGCCTCAGACTCCAGTGAGAGGTAGATATCCTACCCACCACCTCTAGCCCCAGACCCCCCACCCCCCATATCCCCCACCAAAAGTGTCCAGTGTGGAGTTTGCAGATGGAAGAGCCCGCTGTCTACCTTCCTAGCTGTGTGATCAGAAACAAGTTAGTTAAACTCTCTGAGCCTCAGAAGAATGATAATGATAAGACGGTACTGACCTGGAAGGTTCGCAGAGATTAAACCAAGTGGGTTTGGTAAATGGTGCTTAATAATAGCTCTCCAGGCTCCTCTATCCATGGGATTCTTCAGGCAAGAATACTGGAGTGGGTTGCCGCGCCCTCCTCCAGGGGATCTTCCGGACCCAGGGATCAAACCCAGGTCTTTTACATCTCCTGCGTTGGTAGGCAGGGTGTTTACCACTGAGCCCTCTGGGAAGCCCCGGGAGATTTTAGAAGCCTATTGAAATGTCATCCATGCTGTTTCTCAGAATGTGGGGCTAGTGAGAAGCTCTTCAGAATTTTCCATGGATCCCAGGATGTCTACACCTAGAGTGGCTCTGATAACACCCCTAGAGAAGGAGCTCTGAGAAGATAAAGGTGGGGCTTTTGTTCTGTCTCTTCCAAGGACAACCATAAAGGAACCTCAGTGCTAGACACACAGTAGGCTGTCAGGAAACATTCACCAGTTTCCCAGCAGTTCTGGGGAATTGGGCAAGAGGCTTAAGAAACTAAGTGAAGCACCTACACCTGCCTCAGATGACCTGAGTTGACAGCGTCACCCACAGCCCCCACAGTTGGGGTTGCCCAGGGACCACAGCACAGAAAACCACCCCAGGTTCCATCTGACTGAATCTCGTGCCTGGTCCCTCCCACCTCATGCCCTTCACCCTCGCTTTAGTAGAAGTGGTGATGAGCCGGTCTGCCCACAAAGAGTTAAACTTCAGGCTGTCATCCAGGTGATTTCTTAACGGGATGTAGCCCAGACTCCTACTTATTGGCACAGAAGTCTTTGCTCTGACAATTGCGCCTGAGGGTTTTAACGCCTGGATGGCCCTGCTGCAGTTTGTTTGACCGTGCTTTGAAAAGTGACTTTGGTACATGTGGTGGTAACCGGCACAGCTCCATGGGCTGGCAACGTGGCAATGTGACGGGCTGGGCAGCTTGAACGCGGCGGCTGATTTGTGTTCTCTGGCTTCCTGCTGCTGCTGCTATGTGTACATAGGCACCAAGCGGCCAAGAAAGACACGGAACCCAGGACCTTCTGTCTGATAGGTGTGCACAGGGTGTGGAGGGGTTTTTCTTTTAGATGCCCTTCTAGAAATATTTTCCAGTGGCTCATGGTGGAAAAAACTGTGATGCAATGTTTTTGCCTGTGACATCCCTTTGGGATCAGTGTCCATCAGGTTAATTCAAGGAGAGTGTGGGCAGAAAAGAAGACCACCCAGATGAGAACATGCAGAGGCTGTTTTTGCCGAGCTTGCTTGCGGTAAAGGACTCAGCCAGCATCACTTGCTTTTGGCAGAGATAAAGACAGGGACAGAAAACGTCATGGTGGAAAATAGGGAAGGGTTCCAGGCTCCGATTGGAGATGGCTGGCATGAAGAAGCTGAAGGCAGACTGCCTAGAAGCAGAGCACCCTATGAGGTTGTTTTGGAGAACATATTTGACTTTCCCTGGCTGGTTCTGACTCGGACGCAGAGGCAAAATGGGCAAAGGGGAAGTTAGCTATTATGGGCTGATGGCTACAGAGGTTACAGTTTGGCTTCCTGGGCTGGTTACTGCAGAGGTTGTGGGTCAGAATTCAGTTTTCATATACGGCCTGGGCACTGTTCATTTGTATAGTCAGGCTTCAAGAGAGATTAAATTTGAGACTGCTAGTTCATCTAGATCACCTAACTTCATTTTGGAATGGTTATGAGATAGGCTTGGACCTGGAACCCTTCACAGCAATGCTTGCACCAGGATAAACATCTCCTTGAGCAAAAAAAAAAAAAAAAAGGAATTATAAGGGACTAAAAATAACTGCATGCATGTACAGTTGGGGCAAATTATGGACAAAAAGATACAAAAAACCCAACTGCCACTTCTGAAGAGCCAGGGCAAAAAACAGGGTGTTGAGAGCAAAGGCAGCGTACTATATATGCCCCTTGCAACACAGCTCCACAAAAGGGGTGGGCAAGACACATAAGCCACCCCTCCAGTCCGACCCCTGGACATTCCCCTACCTCACCCCATATAAGGAACCAACTTCCCCACACCCCACAACCCAGTAGCTCAGGGGAACCAAGGGAACCTGTTACTTGTTTTTGCTCCCCCCGTGGCCTTGGGAACTCCAGTAAAGCCTTGCCTGAATTTCTTGTCTATCTGCTAGTCAATTTCTTTTGATTGGGGAAGGCCAAGAACCCTAGTTGGTATCAGTTAAACTGCTGCTCAGTGAAAATTTATTCACAAAACACAAAGCTGGAAACAGCCAGAATGCTCAATTTCATAGAGTTAAGAAAATTAAGATGTACCCATATTGTGCAAAATTTTTAAAAATATGTCTCTGAAGAGATTTTAATGACATTGAAAATATTTACAAATTGGATACGAAATGACAATTCAAAAATCTTATAAACCATGTGGTTACAGGGATAAACAGAGGTCAGTCAGAGGGCCTTCCTGGTCCTTAATTTTTAGCTAAGATATAGTCAGACACAGGCTTCCCCAGTGGCTCAGCTGTAAAGAATCTGTCTGCAATGCAGGAGATGCAAGAAATGCAGGTCTGATCCCTGGGTTGGGAAGATCCCCTGGGAGAGGGCATGGCAACCGACTCCAGGATTCTTGTCTGGGAAATCCCATGGACAGAGGAGCCTGGCGGGCTACAGTCCACAGGCTCTCAAAGAGTAGGACATGACTGAGCACACACATAGTCAGACACCCATCACTCAGGTATAGACAGTCCCATGCTCTTCCTGAGAAGGATTTCTGGGGGTGTGAATGGTCTCTCTGTGAGCTCCCACATCCCTGGTGTTATCTGAATTCTGGAATAGCTTCTTATCATTCTTCAAATACTATCTCGGAACTGTGTCATGCCAATCTAGTTGTGGAGCTCAGCCATTTCCTTAATTTCAATGAAAATTCACTCATCTAAGGCCTTAGCATAGCACACAGAGGGATTTATATCCACTCAAACATACCCCCAAAAATGAATTCCTCTCAGTCTGTCTTTCTCTTCTTTCCTTTTTCTTCTCTGCTTCCATCCTCTAGAGGAAAAACAGATTCTTCCTCTGGTCTCATACAAGCAGTTCATCTCTCTCCAGTCCCTGCTTGCAAATGCTGCTCTCCCTTAACATGTCCAGGACTTCTGTCAAAGCTTTAAAGCCCCCTGCTGTACTTGTGAGGGCCCCAGATTATACTCACTCTGAGAAACACGGCTGTTTTCCTCCCAGGTCTTATCTGGTGAGTAGGGGAGAGGGAACAGGTGTGGGTGGGTGGTTTTTTCCAGTAACACAGGGTTAAGATAAGAGCGTATGAAAAGCTCCTAGCACTGTGATAGCCTTCAAACAGCCCCAAAAGACATTTCTTCCCAGTCTTCTGAGTTTCCCAACTTCTTCAGATTTTGCAGATCACTGAGGCCAGCTGTACAAATAACTTCCTTGTTACTGGTTTTGGTGTGATTTCACCCATCTATTTAAAGTTAGGACTTTTGACCTCGCTTTTTTACCAAACCATCTCAATCAATGCTTTTCTAAAGTTTATCAAAGTCTTTATTTTGAAATTTCAGTATTAACATTCTGTTGATCATCTCTGACAGTCCCAGGAAAGTTATGCTTTTGACCTTTATGGTTTATTTATCCCCTTTTTAAAGTGGTGAGGATCTCGGCTAGTTGTTGTTTGTTCAGTTGCTCAGTCATCTCTGACTCTTTGTGACCCCATAGACTGCACCATGTTCAGTCGCTCAGTTGTGTCTGACTCTTTGCGACCCCATAGACCGCACCATGCCAGGCTTGCCTGTCCCTCACCATCTCCTGGAGTTTGCTCAAACTCCTGTCCATTGAGTTGGTAATGCCATCTCATCCTGTCATCCCCTTGCTCCTCCTGCCCTCAATCTTTCCCAGCATCAGGGTCTTTTATAATGTGTTGGATCTTCACATCAGGTGGCCAAAGTATTGGAGCTTTAGCTTCAACATCAGTCTTTCCAATGAATATTCAGGTTTGATTTCCTTTAGGATTGACTAGCTTGATCTTGCTGTCCAAGGGACCCTCAAGAATCTTCTCCAGCAGCACATTTTGAAAGCATCAATTATTTGGCACTCAGCTTTCTTTCTTTTAGTCTGGAGACAGCCATATTTATGCTGGGGCTCAGACATGTCAGGGCTGGTCTAGAGACAGGCCAGTAGAGAGGCCTGTCAAGAACCTATTTGTCTGAGGAACCCAGGAACCACAAAGGAAGGAGCCTTTCTAAAAGAGAAATAAACTGGTAGATACAAGCCGCCACAGATGACTTGTGGGGGATGGAGTGGTTTTGAGTAACAGCTGGTGAATGCCTCTTAGACTGTTCCTCACCCAGCACCCTATGGATATGACTAAGTACGAAGATGGGGTGGGGTGGTGGAGGGCTGAAATAGGCACAGTCACAGAAAGTTTCTGTGAGATACTGGGGTATACCAAGAACACTATTGGGACATAGTGTTAAACTATGTTAAAAATTATGTTAAACTGGGATCTTGAGTGTTCATAAAGGAGTATGAATCAAGAATACTCCTCAATCTGCAGAGCCAGTAGGGACCAGTGGACAGGACCAGCCTAAGAATGCTTCCTGCTTCAAGCAGGTGGATTCTTGTGCTAGGAAGCAACAGCCCAGTGAGGTGGCCTAGCAAAGTACACAGTGACTTTAATGGGCAATGGCGGAGCCTTTGGTGGAAGCTTCAGAGGGTGGCAGGAGCAGTGGCCTCAGTGCTGTTGACTCAGTGTTGACATCACTGGCTTCCAGTAGGAGGCAGTGCATCATATAGTAAACACTCTACGTGGTGGGCACTGCAAAATGGCCGTGGAGAGCTCAGCATCAGACAAAGGCATCAGATCAGAGGAGGAGAAAGCTGGTGGGGAATCTAAGAGATGTGTGAGATTTTATAGCCAGGAAGACTTACTAGTGAGTGCACCTTAGGTACCCCTGAAGACTCTGGAATGTTTGAGGGGAACACTGGAAAACAGCTGAATTTCCAGGAATTTCTCTGATAAGGACAGAAGTCACACAAAGCTACAGTATATTGACTATATGAAATGAATTAACACATTTCACTCTCATAACTAAGAGGTAGGCAATATTAGCTACATTTATCAATGAGGAAGGATGAAGCTAAAGAGAATAACTTACAAGGGGTCACATAGCTTGTGATATCTGAACCCAAGTCTATTTGATTCTAAAGTCAGGGCTCTCCCAGTTCACCACAGTGTCTCCAAAGAGGATTAGAATTTAGTCAACAAATTCACTCAACAAACATTTACTGAATGTCTCTTATATGCCAGGCCCTGCTCTAGATGTTCACCATATGGCAGTGAACAAAATAAACAAAATCTCGGCTCATATTAGGTTTAAAATCTGGATGTAATTGAAATGATGGCCCTAATGTTGCTTCCAGGTTTGTCTGACCTTGGACACATGGGTTACATAAGCAAACCTGAATAAGTCTGAGGCTTGAGATAACTTGGATTCCTAATACATCCATTACTCAGCCACGCTCAGGGCCAGCTGCCAATGTCTCCCCCACCACTTGTCTGTACATAATCTGCTCCATTACATTGATTTAGAAGAAAAATATAGTTCACTTAACTTCTGTTCTACAAAGAATGAGAAGAACTCATGCTGGAGAGCAGTTAAGGACAGGGGAGCCAGAATGCCTCACCCAAGGACAGAAATAGAGGACACAATGCTTTTGACGATTGCTGATCCCTATGCAAGAATGTGTTGCATTTAGAAACAGCATCTACCCATACAATTTATACAGAATTAAGTTCTCATCCATATCCCTAAGAACAGATGGCATGCCAAGATAGGCAGGTCAAGAACATTGTAAACATATTTATACAACTGATGCTATAGCAGTATTGGCAAGGGGACCTGGTGAAAGTCAAGCTTAACATTATTGCTGGAAGCTTTCTACACCCCAGTGTGAGAGGTTCAGGGTACATGAGGCCATGATTTGACTCCCATTTTAACTAACTCATTGAAAAGGTAGTATAGCGTAATGGTTAAGAGTGTGAACTTTGGAGAAAAACTACTTGAGTTGGAATCTCTTTTGTGCTGCTTATTAGCTCTGGGATCTTGAGTAAGTGATTTAACTTCTCTTTCCTTCACATCTCTCACCTTTAAAATAAAGATAATACTTAAAAAGCTACCTCATTTTTTATTGCTAATCCAATAATAATAGGATTATTATAAGGATAAGCAAATATAACTGCTAGCTATTATCAATAGGGTGAAATTCTGTGCATCAAAGTCATGATGCATATAATGCAGTGTGTTTACTAAATCCTATTTTACTTTTCCTCTTTCAGGGCACAAAGGAAGATGATATGTCCCATAGTTCCTTTCACTTATGGTTGGATTTTAGCCAACTGCATGTTGATAGAAGTAATATAAGCCACCTACAGATGTGAGTCTTAGATCTCTTTCACCTGGAAGCCATATGATAAGATAGCAACATTCCAAGACAGTGACTCTCCCTCAGCCTAGGTCCCTGGGAGATTATATGGAACAGAGCTTACCTCACCCCACCGTTACCTTTGTTGGATATGTGGCATGAACAAGAAATAAATATTTACTGTATCAAGACACTGAGATTGAGGTTCCTTGTTACCAGAGCATAACCTCGCCTATCCTGATGGATTTATAAATCTCTGTTGACCAATAGCTGGTACTTCTTCCCAGCATGATGGGCTTTCATATTACAGAAGGACCTGAGGTTTTAAGTGCCTATGTGCTAGGTTATCTGCTCAAGTTCGAGGATATGACTGCTTCTTCATTTAAGTCCTTTAACTTTCTTCCTTTCTTTCTTTATGCTGTGCCACGTGGCTTGCAGGATCTTAGTTCCCCAACCAAGGATAGAACCCATGTCCCATGCAATGGAAGTGCTGAGTCCTAACAACTGGACTGTCAAGGAAGTCCCAAGTCCCTTAACTTCTTTAGAGCCATGGGTTCTTTTTATATTACTGAAAGCAATCCATATTTTTAAAGGAATGATGAAACATTTTTCCTTTTTTCTCAAGCTGCTGCTGTTGCTGCTAAGTCGCTTCAGTCATGTCTGACTCTGTGTGACCCCATAGATGGCAGCCCACCAGGCTCCGTCATCCCTGGGATTCTCCAGGCAAGAACACTGGAGTGGGTTGCCATTTCCTTCTCCAATGCATGAAAGTGAAAAGTGAAAGTGAAGTCACTCAGTTGTGTCTGACTCTTCGCAACCCCATGGACTGCAGCCTACCAGGCTCCTTTGTCCATGGGAAAAACATTTTTTGCTGAGATCTAGCTTGAGAAGATCTCAGCAAAAAATGTTTTTCCCACTGTCGTATTTATTCATTTTGCTATATCCTGAGTCATCAAGCTTCATTCTCTCTTGACAGACATCCTGTTCAAGAGCCTAGCCTCTATGAAATATAAAGTCTGCTTAAAACATTAATGTTTCCCTTTTCTAGAATTTTTCACACTTACAATTAACATTGGCACTTAATAATAGGAGGCCTCATTTTGGGGACTTCAGTTTTTGCTCCAGTGAGATTAAGGGCAGGTACCTTCTTTTAGATCCCCAAAGGGCCTAATGCAGCATTAGGCCTTGAGTAGGCGGCTGATACAGTAAGCACTTACTGAATTAAATTTCTAGCCAATGTATCTAAGCTCAGGCTTACCACATTCCTAACCCTTTCTTCCTGGAACAGGTCTGTGGGTAAAGAATGATGGCTGGAAATACTGCCACACTCTGACCTTTTCTTCATACTCACTGGGAGGGTGGATATGTGTGTTGTAGGCAAGCGAGCTGGGAAGGGGTGAGAGACACATTTATTTCTACTTCCTTAAATATTGGCAGGGAGGCCTGGCGTGCTGCGATTCATGGGGTTGCAGAGTCAGACACGACTGAGCGACTGAACTGAACTGAAATATAGTTAAGTTCTTATCATGAGCTTGATATATGTCCTGCTTCTACAGGTAAGCCATAGTATTCTCTGAGGCCAGGGACCACATTTCCTATAGATGTTAACAGTTCTTTTATTTCAAATAAGTTCTTTTATTTCAAATATGATCTTGTATTTCTGTAATTATTTTAAATAATTATATACTTTTAATTATGAAATTAAATGACACAGCTTAAGGTACTTTATAATTTATTGTCTCATCTTCTCTTGGCAGTAACCAAGGTTCCAAATACTTTATTCAGAACTTACTCTGAGAACTCCCAAGTTCAGAAAGAGGTTTGAAAATGGCCTTTAGGATTTTTTTGAATTTCTGTGTACTCAGCAATCATTTCCCTCACTTGAAAGTTAGTCCTGGGTTCAACTCGGTGCCCACTGCTAAGAGCCAGCATCTTACAAATACTGCTAATCTTGGCTGGAGTTGTTTACAAGAGAAGAGGCAGCTTCCTGTTTCCTTAGCCGCAGGGGCTAGGCAAATGCAGACTTGTTTACCCTCTTAAACTCTACTTTGGGACAAGCAAAAAATGATCACAGACTGAAAACCCCTTACCCAGGGTATCACTTGAGCCCCCAGACACCAGAATTCAAAGTTAACACTTGTGCCAGTTGGTCTGGGGCCCCAGCCCTAGGATTAAACCAACCGATTGCCAGGCTTACCAGGAAGCCATCAAGTGTGGCTGGGAGGTGGGGTCGGTGGAAGCTCAGAGGTAACTCAGCCTTCCTGGGCTCAGAAAGGCAGAACCAAACTGGTCTTGGGGGAGGAGAGAGAGGAAGGGAGACGTGTCCTTAGTAGAGCCCTCCCTTTTCTTGAGTTCTATGAGGAAGCCCTACCTTTTCCAACCAATCCTTCCCCTCCCTCTGCCTCACTGGAAGAAGCTTCTTAGGCCCTTGCTGGTTTGCCTGAGCCCCAGGGGGTTTCCAAGCTGGACTTTTGACTTTTAACCCAGGAAAGTGCTTGGTTCACCAGGACTAGTTGGTCACCCTGGGCTTTCTCTAGGCCTTTGAGCCCAGGTCTGGTCTCTCTCTCCACAGTCTTGGGAATTTCACTGACACTACAGCTTCCACCAGTCTTTAAGGCTTAATTCCACACTAAATCTCCACTCTGGCCTCTCCAGACCACCAGCACTTCAACCACCAGCTGGGCAGTACCGTCTGCTCATCTAAACTGAAATCCCATGAGCTCTGAGCTGACTCACCACCTCCCTCCTCCACTCCGCTAGCCCTCTCCTCACTCCTCTCCCAGTGTTTCTGTTTCTGTCAATGCCACATCACTGTCCCCGCTCCAGATGTCTTGATTCATATTTACTGAGTACCTACTTGGTGCCAGATTCCGTTCTAGGTTCTAGGGACTCGGCAATGAACAAAGCTCGCTGCCTTTGTGGAGCACGCACTCTAGCCAAGAAAAGCAAAAAAGAAGGGGGAGGGAGGAAGTTTGGGATTAACATATACACACTACTATATATAGAATAGATAACTAATAAGAACCTACTACTACTACTAACCAATGGCACATACAGCATATTAAAAAGCAGAGACATTACTTCACCAACAAAGGTCCGTCTAGTCAAGGCTATGCTTTTTCCAGTAGTCATGTACGGATGTGAGAGTTGGACTATAAAGAAAGCTGAGTGCCGAAGAACTGATGCTTTTGAAATGTGATGCTGGAGAAGACTCCATCCTTGAGAGTCCCTTGGACTGCAAGGAGATCTAACCAGTCAACTCTAAAGAAAATCAGTCCTGAATATTCATTGGAAGGACTGATGCTGAAGCTGAAACTCCAATACTTTGGCCACCTGATACGAAGAACTGACGCATTGGAAAAGACCCTGATGCTGGGAAAGATTGAGGGCGGGAAGAGAAGTGGACAACAGAAGATGAGATGGTTGGATGGCATCACTGACACGATGCACATGAATTTGAGTAGGCTCTGGGAGTTGGTGACGGACAGGGAAGCCTGGCGTGCTGCTGTCCATGGGGTCACAAAGAGTTGGATACAACTGAGCAACTGACTGAAGAACCTACTGTTATAACAAAGGGAACTCTAGTCAATATTTTATAATGGCTTTTATGGGAAAAGAATTAACAAAAAGAGGGGATATATGTATATGTATAGTTGATTCACTTTACTGTATACCTGAAACTAACATAACATTGTAAATCAACTATACTCCCATAAAAAATTTAAATTAAAAAAAGAAAGAAAAAAATATATATATATAGAGAGAGAGCCATTGAGGGGCTGAGTACTATGGAGAAAGTTCACACAGATATAAGGAGTGCTGGGATGCGTGTATGCCAAGTCTCTCCAGTCAGACTCTGAGACCCTGTGGACCATAGCCCACTAGGCTCCTCTGTCCATGGGATTCTCCAGGCAACAATTCTAGAGTGGGTTGCCGTGCCCTCCTCCAGAGGATATTCCGGACCCAGGGATTGAATCCACATCTCTTACATGTCCTGAAATGACAGGCAGGTTCTTTCCCACTAGCACCCCCTGGGACGCCAGGTTGAAGGGTGAGCTCCGGGAAGCCTTTCTGATGCACTCCCATCTGTGAAGAGGCCCTGAAGAGAGTGAAGAAATAGACCAAGAGCTCTCTGGGGTGAGAGTTTCCTGAGCAAAGGGTACAGTGAGCACAAAGGCTAGTGCAGCTGGACAGACAGACAAGAGAAAGAGTGCTACAAGATAAGTCAGGGACAAATCAGGGGTTGGGGGGCAAGGTCCCACAGAGCCTTGTAGATGAAAACATTTTATTCTGACTCTTCTACCCTCTAACTTACTGCCAAACCATGATAGTCCCCCTCCACAGGGTCTCTGTTTTCCATTTCTGCAGCTACCACCTGGTGAAGATCCTTATCACTTATTTGAATCATACTGGCCTCCTGAGTAGACTTTTTGCTTCTTGCCTCTCCCCACTCTAATCCTACTCATGACTGCTATAATCTTCTTGGAGCACAGATCCGATTGTCATCAGCATAAGATCATTAGCATACATTTATGTAGCTCTGGATAAAAGTATACTCAGAAAGGAGGGGGATGGCCCCAGGGGATGTGTTCCTGCATCTTCCCAGCACGTCCTTGTCGGAAAGAGAGAGAACCATCAAAAGTATGTTGTCAAACATGTCAGAGTTCTGTTTTTATGCCACAATGTAAAAATTGCAAAATTTTCACCAAAATGAAAAGTAAATAGAAAGATGAATTAGTCAGAACCCCTTTGGCTGCCATTAACAAAAACCCAGTTCAAGCTGTTTTTTTCAAAGGTAATATGTTAGCTGGTATAAATTAAAACCTGAGAGCTTCAGGAATGGCTAGTTTCAGGTGTTCAGCAAGGGTAGAAAGAACTCTGTGTCTCCATCTCCCAGATCTGCCTTCTCCCTCTGCTGTCTTTATTCTCAGTCAGACTCTGCCCATGCAGTGGCAGAGGTGGCCACCACTGGCTTTGGTTTACATCTTCCCAGCTTAGCAACTCCAGTGGAAAAAGAGTGCCTCTTTCAGCAACAGTCCCAGTGCGGGTCCTCACTGATGTTCCCTGGACAAAGGACTTACTCCTCAACCAAACACTGTGACTGTGGTTGGCCAAGTCTGGGTCATACAACTGTTCTGGAAGCAGAATAGGGGTGAGGTCAGCCCACCTGAACAAAACAGAAGGAGTGGAAAATGGATGGATTCCCAAAGGACCACCTGGCATTGAGGAAGGGAGAAGGAATGGTGTATAGGCAAAAACAAATTTCCACAAAGGCTAGGAGCACCGTTGTTGGTGAGCCCTACCCTCAAACACCTAGCCCTACGCTCAAAGCCCTACCCTCTGAGTAATCAATAGGCCTCCACCCACAAACACTATCATTTGAACCCAGGATTCTCTGATCCTCAAGTGCTGTTGCAAACCCACACATCATCCGGTTTCTCTGAAGGGGAGGGAAATGACTTCACACATAAGCTCTCACAGCTCTCACAGCTCTGGAAACTCCCCAGTGGCCATGACTGCCTCCCAGGAAGCAGCGAGTACCCAGTCACTAAGTTGTGTCCAACTCTTTACCACTGCGGCCCACCAGGCTCCTCTGTCCATTCAATTTCCCAGGCAAGAGTACTAGAGTGGGTTACCATTTCCTTCTCCAGGGGACCTTCCCAACCTAGGGATTGAACCCATTATCTCCTGCATTGGCAGGCAGATTCCTTACCACTGAGGCATCAGAGAAGCCCCCCCAGGCTCCCCCAGGTGGCCACATTTCACCTCATTCTACTCCTTTAGTGAATGAAAGTCACTCCGTCGTGTCTGACTATACTGGAGTGGGTAGCCGTTCCCTTCTCCAGGGGATCTTCCCAATCCAGGGATTGAACCCAGGCCTCCTGCATTGCAGATGGATTCTTTACCAGCTGAGCCACCAGGAAAGCCCTCTACTCCTTTAAGGGGCGCACAGATTGAGCAGAACCAGGATTAGTGGCTTGACAACAATACACTCGGAAAGGCAGAGGAAGTAGTGGTGCTCAGGCCCCCTGCCACGCTCTCATCTCAAAGATCTTTCTGCCAAATAGATACCACCCACCCACCTCCGAAACCTGTAAGTTGTGGTTAGAACAGTATCCGTGTAAAAATAGCAAGGCCCCTCTTGCTCCACACTGCTCCACTGCTCTGTCCAAAGGCTGTCTGTGGTCCCAGTTCACCCAATGCCTGAGCTGTTTCTACCCGCCTCTGGCTGGTGCCCTGGTCTGATCTGAGCCCTGGTCAGGCTCCTGGGCACCTGGAAAGCAGAGCTTACTGCCCCTAAGAACTCGGGCGGGGTGCTGAGTTTGCAGCCCACTGAGGTCCAGGGGGCCAACTTATTAGTCCCTCAGCAGAGAACGTTCAGTCGCTGAGTGGCCTCCAACTCAGAGGCCCCCGCTCCTACGACACTTCAACTGACCCCTCTTGGACTTCTAGCCAACCTTGCAAGGGATCCTGACTAAACCAGGGTGGGCCTTGCAAGGACTGGGTGGACTTGAAAGTCAGTCTCAGCAGAGGCACCAGGGAAGCGTGTGCACCTCAGAGGCCTAGCGTATCCTGAGCAGGTGGCCAAGTGAAGCAACAGGTGCAGAATATGGGTGCAGGTGTGGTGTGGTATACGCTTAAGGGGAGTGGGTTGGTCTGATGTTGTCAGGGCACAAGACTTCTGCAAACAGTCAGCCGGAAGCTAATGGGCTGGGCTTTCCAAGGGATGGGCGAGGCGGCAAGGCCCTAATGAATCCAGCTCTAAACACACCCCTTGAGCTTAAGGACTAGTGGACGAGTACAGAGCTGGGTAGGCCTGCTCCCATGTCTTGGGAGTGTCTGTCTAATAAAAGATTTGTCTGCTTGAGCTGAACTGAGCTGTAACTTGTCTGCTGTTTAAAACCCTTTAGTCCATCGTTCCAAATTTTTGCTGTGATGGGACAAACACATCTTTCTTTCTCCAAGGAAGAGAAATAAACTGACCTGAAAATTTCCTTTAGGATTGACTGGTTTAATCTCCTTGCAGTCCAAGGGACTCCAGAAGGTAGGCAGTCCAGGGCTAGTGTGGCAGCTCCGTGTAGTGTTTAGGGCCCCAGGCTGTTAACCCTCTGCTCTACCAGTTGTGAACGTGGTCCTCATCCTCGAGGCCAAGATGGCTAATGGAGACTCTGCCCTCTTATCTGCATTCCAGGCAGCAGAATGGAAAAGAGGTGAAGAAGGGAAAACCTCTCTGTATTGGTTTGCTAGGGCTGCTATAACAAAGTACCACAACCTGAGTGCCTTATGCCACAGAAACGTATTTATCGACTCATAGTTCTGGAAGCTGAAAGATGGAAATCCAGGTGTCAGCAGGGCTGGTTCCTTCTGAAAGCTATAAAGAAAAACCTATTCCATGTTCTCCCTCCTTTCTGCTGGAAATTTGCTGGCAATCTTTATTGTCTTTTACCTTTAAAATTATCACTGCATTCTCTACCTTGATCTTCACATGGTATTCTCCTTGTGTGTGTGTCTGTGTTAAAATTGTCCTTTTTTATAAGGACATCATTCATATTGTATTACAATTCACCCTAGTGACCTCATCTTAATAATTATACCTACAAGGACCCTATTTCCAAATAAGGTCACATCCTGAGATACTGGGGCTTCCCTGGTGGCCCAGATGGTAAAAAAAAAAAAAAAAAAAATCTGCCTGCAGTGCAGGAAACCTGGGTTTGATGCCTAGGTCAAGAAGATCCCCTGGAGAAGAAAATGGCAGCCAATTCCAATATTCTTGCCTGGAGAATTCCTTGGACAGAGGAGCCTGGCAGGCTACAGTTTGTGGAGTCACAAAGAGCTGGATACCACTGAGCAACTAACACTTTCACTTGCACTGAGATACTGGGATTAGGACTTCAACACATGAATTGCAGGGCGGGGGTGGGGGGACACAATTCAACTTATAACACTCTCCCATGAGAAGTCTCTTATACCTCTTTGCTTATCTTTGGCCAGAATTTAGTCTCATAACTACACCTCACTGGGAAGCTAGGATTTAGCTGAGCACATGGCCATCCTCCCAAAAGTCAGTTTTCTGTTTTGGAAAAGAAAGGAAAAATGGCTATCAAGGCAACAACTGGCCACCTGCTGTGGAATGTATCCTACCAGACACTTCCTATGCATTGCAAACACATCTGTGTACTTTTCAGGAGACAGTATTCAAGTTTTCATCCAAACAGCTTTACTTCTCACAGAGCACCCAGGAGGAGCCAGGCACTGCCTTAGGGTTCCTGTTTTTATCTATAATCCTCAGAACACCCTGGAAGCAGAGGCTGGCTTAGTTTAAGCCTCAGGGCCCCTCACTAACAAGGCCCTCTCAAGGCCCCACTCCCAACTGAAACTATGGATTCTTCTTTTTGAAAGAGTCCCTAAAGCTGGCTTTTATACAGATTCTGGATCTGTTCCTGCCTACCATCTAGGCATTATTATCTTCATTTTATCCATGAGGAACTTGAAGCACAAAGAGGAAAAGTATTGATAGTTTATCTAGAGGCACAGAGTCAATGGTGAAGTCGGGTTTTAAACCAAGGTCCATCTATTTCCAAAATTCAGACCATTTCCCCAATGCCTTGCCCAGCAAGGGATGCTGAAAACATCCTAGGATGCTTCTCCCCATGGATCCTCAGACACAGCCCCTGATGGGGGTCTGGACTTTTGAGAGTTGGCCGCTGACCAGGCCATCTGAGGCTGCTCTCAGACAGATCTCCTCATAGAGGGAGAAAATCTGTGGAAGAACCTGAGCTGGGGTCCATCCCAGGGGAACACACTTGTAGAAGCTTCCTTGAGCTTCTGTAACAAATTATCACAAACTAGGTGGCTTAAAACAGCATAATTTATTTTCTCACAGTTCTAGAGGCCAAGAGTCTGAAATCAAAGGCTCTACTGGGTGATCTTCTCTTGTCTCTCTCAGCTTCTGGTGGCTCGAGAATCCCTTGGCTTATGGCCACATCACTCTGCTTCCATCTCCACATGGACTTCTTCACATTCACAGGTTCCAAGATGTGGACGTATTTGGTGGAGGTGTGGGAAGTGCACCACCCAACCCACTACACACTCTGTCCCAGGACAGCAGATTTCGTTTCCAGAACCAGGGGAAGGGAATTATGGAAATATGACTATGCACACAGTCCTTCTGGTCCCTTTTAATGAGTGCTGGCAAAAGGGACCACAGTCGAACTGCAGGATAGTACTACTTATTTTGGAAAAGCATTCAAAGCCCAGAGCATTAAAGTCAGAGAAACTCTGAAGGTTCTTCCAAGAATGGCATGTGGGTGTCAAGCTTTTTAAGCAGAACTTGGTAATCTATGCTGGCATGTTTTTCTGTGTTTGCTATCCAGTTTAGAGAGGGCCCTGTGAAATGAATTTTCAACCCAGAAACCAAGTCAGGTGGGGCTCAGGAAGACAGAAGGCTGAGAGAAACATTTCCAGTTTATCAAGCTATGAGTTTCATGATGTCACTTCTTACTTAAGAGCAAAGTGTTGGCTAAGGATAGTGGTGGAAAGTTCCTGATGCCAGATTTTGGAGGTGGGAGAAAGAAATCATCTCAGCCCTACACATGTTGCCATATCTTTTAACTGATTCAAATTCAGGTTCAGCAATGGATACTCATTTACAGAGAGCACACCAGGCCGGTATATTTTCTTAGGTATTATTACTTTCTCCTCTTTCCAGGTGAGATGCCGAGATTCAGAGAAATTAAGGGACTTGCCCAAGATCAAGTAGCTGTAAATGGCTAAAGCAGGACTTTAGAATGTGTCTTTTGATTCCTAACTCAGTGCTCTTGTTCAAGCAGTACAAGACTTGAACATTCCTTCCTACTTGCTGGCTCCCATCCCGGTGAGGTGGTTGAGATGGGAGCAGGGTCTCTCACCCACTAGAGCTTGCTGCTCCCTCTCATTTGAAGAGGATGCGATAGAAGGAGGCATGCAATCTGTATGTCTGTAGGTCTCTAATAGGAGCTCAAGAAACAGCCTGATTAAGGTCTGCAGCATGGCCAGAAGCCTCCACAGCCACCAGAGTTGATTCCCGTGTCTTCTCAGCACCTAATTCTCCATGTTTTTGTGATGCGTGCGCTGTGCTCTGTGAGCTAAGTATTAGTGAGCCGATTTCTCCATCCACACAGCTCCTGAGCTACCAGAAGCCGTCCCTGTTCTAATTTATGATGGACCAGCATGTGCAATCAATAGGTGCCCCACAGGTTATTAAAGGAGAGAAAGATGGCCCCAGCGGCCCTGTTTACTAACAGGGAAATGGTCTTCTGGCAGCTTCTGGTATGTGGCCTGCGAGAGGTCACAGTTTCTTTCCAGCCCAGAAACAGAGGCCGCCCCTTTTCATCTTGGCCCTGAGCCTGAGACAGTGAGCTGGTAGAGGCTCATGCTGAGAGAGCCCTCCCCTGCACTGTCATCCCAGAGGGGGCACAAGGAAAGAGGGACTTGAGGGTGGGTATCAGCCCAAAGCTTTAATAAAGCCGTTGTGTTTTGAGGCCCCAGAGGACAGTAGTGTTCCCAGACAGGGCTAAGACTTAAAGGATGGGAGTGGTTGGATGGGTGTAAGGTTAGGCCAATGAAGCAAAAAGAAATAGGTGATTCCTGCCAGACTGCCAGACAGGAGGTGGTCCTTGGTCAGCCTTGCAGGCTCCAAAGAAACACTTTTATTCAGTCCTTTGCCTTCTCTCTGTTTTGGGTCTTTTGGTTTCAAGTATTTGCAGTATTTTTGCCGTTGACTTTTTTTTTAACAGTTTTGGAGGAAGAGGGCAGGGGTTGGATTTAAAAATAAAGCAGCAACAGCACTGGCTTTTTTGGGTAAAGGGGAAGGAAGAACCTCCTCCAACGCACTCTCTGGAAGGCAGAATGGTGCAATATAGTGGCTCTCAAACCTTTCAGTCTCAGGACCTTTTTACTTTTAAATTTTATGTAGGCTATATCTATTGGTAGAAAATCTAAAATATTTATTAGTTAACTTCAGTCACAATAAATCCATCATGTGGGTGTGTGCTCAGTCACGTCCAGTTCTTTACGACCCCATGTACTGTAGCCCGCAAGGCTACTCTGTCCATGAAATTCTCAGGCAAGAATACTGGCGTGGGTTGCCCTACCTACTCCAGGGGATCTTCCTAACTAAGGGATTGAACCTGCGTCTCCTGCATGGGCAGGAAGCTTCTTTACCACCAAGCCATCTAGGAAGCTCCCTAAATCCGTTAGACGTTAAAATAAATTACATATTTTTGTTAAAAAAAAAAAACTTTCAAGATAAGTAAAATTATAAGAGTGACATGGTTTTACATTTTTGCAAATTTCATAAATGTCTGGATTAATAGTGAACGTTGCAATATGTTGTTTTGGTTGAAGTATGTGAAGAAAATCTGGCTTTACACAGATATGTAGCCAGAAAAATAAAGAGTACTCAGTCATCTTTTTAGATAATTGTGGATATTCTTTTTTGATACTGCACCAAAACATAGCAAGTTTCTCAAAGGTTAATTGCAGTGTGGAATCTTAAAGTATATCAATGAACTTTTCATGTTCTGTTACATTAAACTTTGGTTTATTGTGCATCTTAAATGGATTTTTACCCATGTACTATTTTGTAATACCATGCATTGGTCATGGGAAAATATTGCTTCATTGAGTTATACAGATATTCTAAATATTGACCCATTTCATTATATACTATCAAAAAAATCACATTTATTAATATCACCATAGATCTCTTTGGAACAATCTTTAAGTTTTGGAATGCTGTCAAGCTCCACAGTGGTGGATACAAGTTTTCCAAAATTCTAATTTTTGCTTGGAAGCTCAAATTTTATCATTGGCAATAAATACTATCAGTTGTTTTTCCTTGAAGTGACAGGCCCCCTTTGTTCATTTTGAGAAAATGCCTGCCAAATATCCAGTCTGAAAAAGCATTCTTTGTCATCTAGCCTTTCAAGCAAGGGGGGAAAAAAAAGATGTTGCATGAGAAAAAAAAAAAATGGTTAGTTCAACTCACAGACTCAGCTCCCTCGAGATAACCATCACACAAGGAAATGCAGTAAAAGTAGTTTATGCATACTGCCCATTTTATTACACAGAATGTTTTGAAAAGTATCAATATTTAGTAAGATTCATCATTTTTACAGCTTCATCAAGGACGAAACTGACATTTGTTTTTATGGCAGGTGTGTGGTGATGATGACTGCTACAGCTTGGTGCCTGTTTGATTCATGCTCAAGAGATAGGATTTCTACTCACCACTGCTTTCGTACTTTCAGTGCAAATGTCAACAAGATGAAAAATGCAACAAATGTTGTAATACAATTATGAAGAGGGTTTTAACTTCATGAACACATGGGAAATGACTCAGGGATTCCTCAAGGGTCTATGGGCTATACTTTGAGAACAGCAGGTACAGTAGATGAAATGAATGACTAAAGGTTAGGCGCTTTTTACCCTAGCTTTGCCTCAGGCTAGCTCTGTCTTTTGCAAGTCATTTCACTCGAGTGCCGCCTATTCACTGCAATGAAGACAGGCTGGATTAAATAATCTGTCATCTCACTGTCAGTTTAGGAGCACGGTGGGACACTGAACAATCTTTATAATTTACTTATCAGTATTATTGCCTGTTTGTTTCTAGTATGGCTTGCTCTTTCTGGTGTGCTCTTGTCACTACATATGTATGGGCACATATTCTCTTCCTATCTCTTTACAAGATGGGAGGGCAACTCGCTCTCCCATAGAGAGTTCAGTTGTAGAAGATGGACTGAATACTCCACCTCTATTCTAATTGAACACAGTGCCATGTGTCCTGAATGATTCTAGATGGAGCATTTTCAGTTAAGGGTGTGCTCTTTTTCATGAAACCCAAGCCAGGAAAATCAGGTCCATGTCATAAAAATAAAATAAATACATATATTTTTTATGAAAAATAATGTAGACCAGACTGGGTGATTTTCTGAAGAAATCTACACTTGGGGGTATTGATTTGCATTTGCCTCCACGGTTAAGCGTCTGTCTGCAATGTGGGAGACCCGGGTTTGATCCCTGGGTCGGGAAGATCCCCTGGAGAAGGAAATGGCAATCCACTCCAGTACTATTGCCTGGAAAATCCCATGGACAGAGGAGCCTGGTAGGCTACAGCCCATGGGGTCGCAAAGAGTCGGACATGACTGAGCGACTTTACCTTACCAGTTGGAAAGAAGCCAGTTTTCCCCTGCCTCTGCTCTCTGACCCTCAGCCATGTACCAGAGTTCACCTCCTCACGCTACAGAGGCTGCAGAAGCCTGAGCTAGGGGAAATGCCGTGACACTCGATGCCTGAGGGACAGGCCTTGTAAGGCAGAAGAAAAGATCGGTGCTGGGGCTGCATCATCCTGAAGGAAGAAGTGATATCTGAGGAAGGGCCTGGGACCCCTGACTGGGGAAATAGATGAGGGAGGGTTGTGGAGAAAAGAAGGTTCACATATCATTAGATATCACCCAAAGGCAACACAGTTATGTTTTCCCTTTTAGAAATTTTATTTTAAAAAAGCAACAGAAAACAAAATCTGCTAAACAAAAGTACAACTGCTTGTCTCCCCCACCTTCATAAAACTTTGGAATAAATACCTGAGTCGTCCAATAAGAGAGTAGCCAATAAGCGACTCTCAAAATTTGATATGCATACAGTCTGGGGGAGATAGTGAATCCGTGTGGCAGAAGCTCTTAAAACTGACATCCACCTAACAAGTCACCAGGTTAGCAGATGCTATTTCCTCTATAAAGCCCACAGAGCTCACAGCGCACCAGAAACTCAGGTAGCAGAGATCCTCTTAGGGACTTCCGGGGCCACAAATTGAGCTGCATGCTGACCAGGGTCAATGCCATCTGTTCCCAAACCCATTTATGCTCATAATACTTCCTGATTATGTAATTCCATCATTGTGAAAACCAATAAAATGTGAGTGCAAAAAGAAGTTTTGTTCTTGTGACAACTGACGTTGTATACTTTGGAAAGGCTTGATAAGGACAAGTCATACACACGAAAATTGCTATTGAATCAATGTGGGAACACGTGAAAAAATATTGAGAAAAAAAATCATAAACGTCTTAGGATATGTCTGTACTCAGATTACCTTGAAGTTCCTACTCTACTTTAAAGAAACCAGAAATGGAAGATTCTAGTAAAATGTAAGCTCTTTGATTACAGAGACCTTGCATTGTTCACTGAGGTATCTCCAGCACCTAGAATATTCCTGTAGTTAGGCATATTCTAGGCATATTGTATGTATATTTATTGAGATATTTATAGAAATTAGTGCAGTAGAGACAGACTGGATTGAGAAGTCTTTCCTTTGAAACTTCTCTGACCTAAGAAGCTACAGTGAGGACATGTGAAGGTAACAAACACCTCCCCCATTTCAGACTACGTAGAGATTCTTTGGATTTGAATATTCTTCTGTGTATTAACCTTGTGACCTCGGACAATAGCACACTTCTTTAAGGTAGAATTCCCAACTGGTAGTAAGGAATGGGTTATAGGTCTGCTAAGAATTTTATCTTTTCAATGCTTGGATTAGCCAGGTAAGGTCCAGGGCAGCCAGAATCTCTGAGCCCATCACCTCTGGTGCTAGCAGCCTTATTTCTTTTCCATAGTCAGATATATATAAATTTTCACATATGTTTGTATACATAAGTATGTGTGTATGTGTATGTATATAGACATTTTTTCAATGGTCTATATGTATCATAACCTGGAAAAAGTTGGAAGCACTGAGAGTCACAACTTTCAGTTCAGTTCAGTTCAGTTCAGTCGCTCAGTCATGTCCAACTCTTTGCAACCCCATGAATTGCAGCACGCCAGGCCTCCCTGTCCATCACCAATTCCTGGAGTTCACTTACCGTATGATATCACTTACATGTGGAATCTAAAATTGGACACAAATGAACTTATCTATGAAACAAACAGACTCACAGACATAGAGAACAGACTCGTGGCTGCCAAGGAGGAGAGGAGTGGAGGAGGGGTGGAGTGGGACTTCGGAGTTAGCAGATGCAAACCAGAATACATAGGATGGATGTGCAACAAGGTCCTCCTGTATAGCACAGGGAACTATATTCAATATCCTATGATAAACCATAGTGGAAAAGAATATTAAAAATAATGTTTGTATATGTATAACTGAATCACTTTGCTGTGCAGCAGAAATTAACACAACACTGTATATCAGCTATGCTTAAAAATTTTTTTTTAAAAAGGAGTTGCATCTTTACTTCCTCAGCTAAACAATCCTGTTCTGTCCTTGTCCACAGGTTGTTGTGAGGATCACATGTGTGATATGCTTTGAAAACTGCTGATGGTTATACAAACAGGCGGCACTGCAACAGACCAGGTGTCAATCAGTAGCACAAAGAGAGTTCGATTTCGTGTCTCCAGCCCTAGTTTCCTTCCCAAATTCCTAAATCAACAAAGAAACAGGAAGAACTAAAAAAAAGAAAAAGATGGCATATAGAGGTCCAAACATTACCATATCTCTGATAAGTCTGTAACAATAAGTGTAACTGTAGGCATGTGAGCTTTCCAACATTGCACTTCCAACACTCTAGTGACCAGTTCACCCAGCCAGTCACAGGAACCTCTGGACCATACTTCCAGGCCTCTCACACCACAGGAAAGCTTGTCCTTGGAATTGCAGAGCAGAAAACATACTCCCTGTGTGCAACTTACTCCCAAAAGACAAGGGAGGACTGGTTCAGGCACATCAACTTTCCTCTCCCAAATTTACCTATTAGCTATGTCACTCTACCTCTCCTGGGCTGGAGTGTGTGAGGGGGAAAAGGGGTTGCAGAAGGGTTGCACTAGCTGAGCTCTTCCATGTAGAAGAATGCATATCAGATGCAGCATCTTGAGATGTGAGAGGAGAGTGTGGTCTGTTTCACCTGCTCTTTCCTGGCAAACAGGGTCAGGGAGGCACTGGATTTTTGTTCTACCACCAATGAAAGTTTCAGTGCTCTGCCACCAACTTCCTGGGGACAGAGAAGCAGGAAGAGGGACATTCATCTTGCCCAGCCAGATCAAACAGGGACAGTCTGGCCCAGCAGTGGTTTTTTTGATCCCTGAATACGGGTAAAGGGTGTGATTCTGGAGTCACGCTTACTGTGATGCCTTCTTGATTCCCCCAGCTTCTCTGCTGTGGCACAGATAACAGCCACCCTGGCTAATGTTTCTGCAGGGTTCTGCTGGTTACTGTGGGAGGTAGAGCCAAGACCTTCTCCTCTAGCCCATCCATAAATTTTTAAGCACCTAATGTTCTAAATTAAACCCTTTTCTGCTTAGAGTGTTCCAGTGGTGTCTGTTATCTGAAATATAACAATGGTTGAAGAACATTTTACCAGTATTAGCCTTTCCCAGAAACCTTCCTCCCTCTCGCCTTCCCATCTTCCCGCATTGGTTCTTCTCATTTCTTATTGACCACCACTGGGTCATATGCCTATAACCTAGAACTATCACTAGCCAAGGGAACACAAGTTCCATGCTTGGATTATATGAATCATTAAATCACCAGGCTGGAATGATGAGCATTCCACTTATCTACACCCGTATTTTCCCACTTGGCAGCCCACTTCTACTTATTTTTTTGTCTTGGGGTCCAGTGTGTAGAACTGAAAGAGAAATTGTCAACATACAAAGGCTAACCTTCTTTTAAGCTACCCCTCCAGACTCCTAGGTTCTTCTCTCCTTATAATCTAGGCTGTTTGAGAGTTCTCTTGTCTTGAACTACACAATAAATATCTGTTGAATTGAATTGATTTAATTTCTGAGTCTAGCAGTTTCATAGGCAGCCCTGAGTTACCTACAAATTAGCTACTATTTATAGAGAGCAGACCACAGAGCAATTACACTGAAGTTATAGGCTATTGAAGTCCATACCTTAGAATGGTGATAGGAAGTTCAGTGGAACTTACTGCCAACCCCTCCCCTCCAACTCATTACTTGAAGAACACAGACATCTGGTGCCCTTGAAGGAAGGAGACTGCCAACTTTCTCATGGTCACCTGGGCTTTTTTTTCTAAGGTAATCAGATCTTTTCTCCTTTCTTAGTCTGAAACGGTGATGTAATTTTTGAGTGTTCTAGTGATTTCTATTAAAAAATCTTTCCTCTTGGAGATTCAGGCCAAATGAGTGAATATATAGAGTATTCACTTCCTGCAAAGAACACTTGGGGCTGTAGAGTACATACCTCAGTTCTTATCCTCAAATGATTTATAATCCATTGGAGCAGGGGCAAGAAATGCATAGATAAGGATTTTTCTTGTTTATTTTTCACTACCCAGCTCACTGTAATGCTGGAGAAGACTCTTGAGAGTCCCTTGGACAGCAAGGGGGTCAAACCAGTCAATCCTACAGGAAACCAACCCTGATTAGTCACTGGAAGGACTGATGCTGAAGCTCCAATACTTTGGCCACCTAGTGTGAAGAGCTAACTCATTGGAAAAGACCCTAATGCTGGGAAAGATTGAGGGCAGGAGTAGAAGAGGGCAACAGAGAATAAGATGGTTGGATGGCATCACCGAATCAAAGGACATGAGTTTTGAGCAAACTTCAGGAAATTTTGAAGGAGAGAGAAGCCTGGCGTGCTTCAGTTCACGGGGTCGCAAAGAGTCGGACACGGCTGTGTGACTGAACTGAACTGAACGATAATTGCACATGGCTTTCTAATGGCTCCATGGCCAAATGGCACAGGCACAGTTGGACAAGACTTAGCGCCTGAACAACAACAACCTAGCTCACTGAAAGGATACTTACAATTTGTGCTTCTGAATCATCTGAATATGTGTGTTTGGGGAAGCAGGAAAGAATTTTACTTCAGCTTATAAAAAATCTACAGAAATCTTATAAGTCTTTTCTGGAGTTTGAACAAAACCACTATTTCAGGTCCAAGATAATTGCTGGTCATGATCCCTTTAGGGTCCTCTGCTTGAAGGGCAAGAACTGTGTCTATTTTAACCATTTTTAAATAGCTATCACAGCTGAACTGTTAATTCATCCTGGCAGGGTCTTGATAACCTTTCTCACTTGTCTATCTGCAGTTTCCCATGATTCCATGTTCATCTGCCCTGTCTGCCCTTCCCAGTGGTCTCTCCTCAACCACACTCAGCCAGTGCATCTGTTTCCATGTCATCAGTAGCTTCTGCTAATATTGAAAGTCCCTGAGGACATCCCACCTATGAAAATCAATTTCTGGTGAAAACAGAAAGAATTTTAAAGAGAGGTGAAACTTTCAAAATTCTTTAAGTCAAATGAGACTTTTTTGTAAAGTCATGTCACCTGATGAGTTCTCAAACCAAGGCATGGCAGTTAATTTGTGCAGATGATAAAAGTTCTCAGGGTCAGTGAGGAGGGACCGTTAATATCCAAATATGTGATCTGGGTCCTATGCATGTATACTAGATAAACGCTGCCTAAACATTTGTTATACGCTGAATTGTGTGCCCCAAAATTCATTTGTTAAAGTTCTAACCTCAAAATATGAATTATCTCAGACATCTGAGTTACCTTACCATGTAACCTTACCATAAGCTTTTAGAGAGGTGATCAAGTTAAAATGAGTCCGTTAACAAAAGCCCTAATCCAATCCAGCCATCCTTTTAAGGAAAGGAAATTCAGCGGTACAGAGACACCAGATGTGTGCACTCTCAGAAGAAAGGTCATGTGAGCACACAGCAAAAAGTTGCCTGCCTACAGGATAGGGTGCAGGGCCTCAGAGGAAACCAGACCTGCCCACACCTCAATCTTCAACTCCAGTCTCTGGAACTGTGAGAAGACGAATGTCTCTTGTTTAAGTCACCCAGCTTGGGCTTTTTCATTATGGCAGCCCTAGCAAACTCAAACCACGTTTATTACAGAATTCTTCACTGTGGTGTTATGACAAAGATAAGTTTCTGCAAAGCTTTCAAGTACTCACTGGTTCTGGGTGATTGGGATTACAAAATAAAGCCCAACTGACGGACAGCACAAAGAGCAGGTTTTGCTAGAGGGAAGCAATGGGCAAGACTTTTGACAGTCTCAGGAAATTATACCCCTTGGCTCCTGTAGATGAATTTTCTTACCCCTAAAAATGATTTTTTTAAATGTTTCTTTTTATCTTTTCACTCCATATCCTCTTCTCTCCCCTCTCTGCAACTCTTCCCTATTAACTGCACCCCCTACACGATCACATCCATTTGCCCTCCAGCAAGCCCTGACATCCATTTCTAGCTTTGCTGAATAAAAGATAAAATAGCTATTGTTTTGTTTTGCTTTTAAGGCTTTAAGCAGCTCTCCCCAGCCAAAAGTTGGAAGCAAGTTTTAAAACCTGATTGTAAGGGTAAGATTTTCAACTCAGCTCCTCATCAATTGAGAAGATGGGCTCAGAAAAGCAGCCAGACATCTCGAGGTACCAGGAGAGGATTCATTATGCAAGAGAAATACCTGAAGGCTCTGCTAAGGGTCCTTCCATTTCCAGGGCCAAGGGGCACAGTGGATGAGGCTCTAGGGAGGACACCTACCTGAGTGGAGCAGTGAGCGTCTCTGCTGAGAGCTTGTGGCACTTGGAACCAGGAAGCCCCAGTTAGTGACAGCGGGAGTCTGTCTCCCACTGTGGATGCCAGGGTGCCAAGCTCCTCATATAAGGTGGTGGACTTGGCTCTGGGAGACCTAAAGAAAGTCACTTCGCTCTTCTGACTCTGAACTATAAAAAGTTCTACTTCCTGTACTATCAAGTAAGATTAGACCAGATGAGTCACTTTCCATTGCTTTTAATGAGCTTTTGTAAAAATAACTATGAAAAGAGCTATAATGTGGAAAGAACTGTCCTTAAAGTCTTATACAAAGTGAAAGTGAAGTTGCTCAGTCATGTCCGACTCTTTGCAACCCCGTGGACAGTAGCCTGCACCAGGCTCCTCCATCCATGGGATTTTCTAGGCAAGAGTCCTGGAGTGGGTTGCCATTTCCTTCTCCAGGGAATCTTCCCAACCCAGGGATCAAACCCAGGTCTCCCGCGTTGTAGACAGACGCTTTACCTTCTGAACCACCAGGGAAGTCACAAAAGTCTTACACAAAAGGTCATAGTAAAAACAAGCAAACACATTGCTGGCTTAGCTCAGGACAGAGTTCCATTCGCCCTAACCTTGCCCAGCACTCCCTTCTTCTCCTTCAGGCAAAAACCAAGCACTCTCAGTGGATCTCCTTGGCTGAAGGAAGGTGAAAATCACCAGATTTCATTATCTCTAGGGCTAGGATGCTGAGAAATGTTTAACAACAAGCTTCATGGGGGGTGGTGGGTGCTGATTTGTAGTGTTTGCTGACTTCTGTGGTGTAGATACTACTACCATGGCTACTTTCAAGCTACTGATGTCACATCACTAAACTAAAAACCAGCACAGAACTAAAACTAGATAGCCAGCCAATGAATGACACAATGGCCCCAAGAGGCAATGACCCAGCTCATACTCAATAGGCTCTGTACTTCGAGTTATCTGTGCAATCAGTTGTGAGGATTTATACCCATCCAGTGACATTCTGTCATCCAGGCTTCCATGGAGCAGGAGGTACCAACTGTGGCCACAAGCTATCAGCAATGCACTAAGTTAGGGGGGTCTCCTTAGAGACCATGCAACAGAGACTTCATCTGCTGGCCCAAGCTAATCATAAGTGAAAACTCAGTCAGCCAAGAGGCCAACATAGGCTCCACCTAGACCTCCAGGCAGCCATGCTCACACTGCCCTGAAGGCATATGATCTCCTGTGTCTTATCACTTCTCCAGCTCCCCTGGTGGCTCAGACAGTAAAGCATCTGTCTATCAGTGTGGAAGACCTGGGTTCCATTCCTGGGTTGGGAAGATTTCCTGGAGAAGGAAATGGCAACCCACTCCAGTACTCTTGCCTAGAAAATACTATGGACGGAGGAGCCTAGTGCAGGCTACTGTTCATGGGGTCCAGAGGAGCAATCCCATGTCCAAGGGGTCCAGAGGAGCAATCCCATGTCCAAGGAGCGGTGGCTGCATGGGCGCAGGAGGGCCTAAAGGAGCTGTCCCACGTTGAAGGTCAGGAAGGGTGGTGGTGAGGAGATACTCCTCATCCAAGGTAAGGAGCAGCAGCTGTGCTTTGCTGGAGCAGCCATGAAGAGATACCCCACGCCCAAGGTAAGAGAAACCCAAGTAAGATGGTAGGTATTGCAAGAGGGCATCAGAGGGCAGACACAGTGAAACCATACTCACAGAAAATTAGTCAATCTAATCATACTAGGACCACAGCCTTGTCTAACTCAGTGAAACTAAGCCATGCCCATGGGGCAACCCAAGATGGGAGGGTCATGGTGGAGAGGTCTGACAGAATGTGGTCCACTGGAGAAGTGAATGGAAAACCACTTCAGTATTCTTGCCTTGAGAACCCCATGAACAGTATGAAAAGGCAAAATGATAGGATACTGAAAGAGGTAGTCCGCAGGTCAGTAGGTGCCCAATATGCTACTGGAGATCAGAAGAGAAATAACTCCAGAAAGAAAGAAGGGGTGGAGCCAAAGCAAAAACAATACCCAGCTGTGGATGTGACTGGTGATAGAAGCAAGGTCTGATGCTGTAAAGAGCAATATTGCATAGGAACCTGGAATGTCAGGTCCATGAATCAAGGCAAATTGGAAGTGGTCAAACAAGAGATGGCAAGGGTGAACGTCGACATTCTAGGAATCAGCAAACTAAAATGGACTGTAATGGGTGAATTTAACTCAGATGACCATTATATCTACTACTGTGGGCAGGAATCCCTCAGAAGAAATGGAGTAGCCATCATGGTCAACAAAAGAGTCCGAAATGCAGTTCTTGGATGCAATCTCAAAAACGACAGAATGATCTCTATTCGTTTCCAAGGCAAACCATTCAATATCAGAGTAATCCAAGTCTATGCCCCAACCAGTAACGCTGAAGAAGCTGAAGTTGAACGGTTTTATGAAGACCTACAAGACCTTTTAGAACTAACACCAAAAAATGATGTCCTTTTCATTATAGGGGGCTGGAATGCAAAAGTAGGAAGTCAAGAAACACCTGGAGTAACAGGCAAATTTGGCCTTGGAATGCGGAATGAAGCAGGGCAAAGGCTAATAGAGTTTTGTCAAGAAAATGCACTGGTCATAGCAAACACCCTCTTCCAACAACACAAGAGAAGACTCTACACATGGACATCACCAGATGGTCAACACCAAAATCACATTGATTATATTCTTTGCAGCCAAAGATGGAGAAGCTCTATACAGTCAACAAAAACAAGACCAGGAGCTGACTGTGGCTTAGATCATGAACTCCTTATTACCAAATTCAGACTTTAATTGAAGAAAGTAGGGAAAACCGCTAGACCATTCAGGTATGACCTAAATAAAATCCCTTATGATTATACAGTGGAAGTGAGAAATAGATTTAAGGGCCTAGATCTGATAGATAGAGTGCCTGATGAACTATGGAATGAGGTTCGTGACATTGTACAGGAGACAGGGTTCAAGACCATCCCCATGGAAAAGAAATGCAAAAAAGCAAAATGGCTGTCTGGGGAGGCCTTACAAATAGCTGTGAAAGGAAGAGAAGCGAAAAGTCAAGGAGAAAAGGAAAGATATAAGCATATGAATGCAAAGTTCTAAAGAATAGCAAGGAGAGATAAGAAAGCCTTCCTCAGCAATCAATGCAAAGAAATAGAGGAAAAGAACAGAATGGGAAAGACTAGAAATCTCTTCAAGAAAATTAGAGATATCAAGGGAACATTTCATGCAAAGATGGGCTCAATAAAGGATAGAAATTATATGGACCTAACAGAAGCAGAAGATATTAAGAAGAGGTGGCAAGAAAACACAGAAGAACTGTACAAAAAAGATCTTCACAATCCAGATAATCACAATGGTGTGATCACTCACCTAGAGCCAGACATCCCGGAATGTGAAGTCAAGTGGGCCTTAGAAAGCATCACTACAAACAAACCTAGTGGAGGTGACGGAATTCCAGTGGAGCTATTTCAAATCCTGAAAGATGATGCTATGAAAGTGCTCAATATGCCAGCAAATTTGGAAAACCCAACAGTGGCCACAGGACTGGAAAAGGTCAGTTTTCATTCCAATCCCAAAGAAAGGCAATACCAAAGAATGTTCAAACTACCCCACAATTGCACTCATCTCACATGCTAGTAAAGTAATGCTCAAAATTCTCCAAGCCAGGCTTTAGCAATATGTGAATTGTGAACTTTCCAGATGCTCAAGTTAGTTTTAGAAAAGGCAGAGGAACCAGAGATCAAATTGCCAACATCTGCTGGATCATGGAAAAAGCAAGAGAGTTCCAGAAAACCATCTATCTGTGATATATTGACTATGGCAAAGCCTTTGACTGTGTGGATCACAATAAACTGTGGAAAATTCTTCAAGAGATGGGAAGACCAGACCACCTGACCTTTCTCTTGAGAAATCTGTATGCAGGTCAGGAAGCAACAGTTAGAACTGGACATGGAACAACAGACTGGTTCCAAAGGAAAGGAATACGTCAAGGCTGTATATTGTCACACTGCTTATTTAACTTCTATGCAAAGTACATCATGAGAAATGCTAGGCTGGATGAAGCGCAAGCTGGAATCAAGATTGTCAAGAGAAATGTCAATAACCTCAGATATGCAGATGATACCACTCTTATGGCAGAAAGTGAAGAAGAACTAAAGAGCTTCTTGATGAAAGTGAAAGAGGAGAGTGAAAAAGTTGACTGAAAGCTCAACATTCAGAAAACAAAGATTATGGCATCTGGTCCCATCACTTCATGGCAGATAGGTGGAGAAACAGTGGAAACAGTGGTAGACTTTTTTTTGAACTGTGGTGTTGGAGAAGACTCTTGAGAGTCCCTTGGACTGCAAGGAGATCCAACCAGTCCATCCTAATGGAGATCAGTCCTGAATGTTCATTGGAAGGACTAATGATGCTGAGCTGAAACTCCAATAGTTTGGCCACCTGATGTGAAGAACTGACTCATTTGAAAAGACCCTAATTCTGGGAAAGATTGAAGGTGAGAGGAGAAGGGAACGACAGAGGATGAGATGGTTAGATGGCATCACTGACTCAATGGACATGAGTTTGAGTAGGCTCCAGGAGTTGGTGATGGACAGAGAGGCCTGGCATGCTGCAGTCCATGGGATCACAAAGAGTCAGACACAACTGAGCGACTGAACTGAACTGAAGATCACATGTTGTTGTCCAGTTGCTAAATCTTTGACTGTGTGCCCCTCCCTCTCTCCTGCCTGGGGCTAGACTGAGACTCTGTGTCACACAAGGCATTCTGGAGATTTTGCAAGATCGACATTAAATTCATGCTCAAAAAAAAAAAAAATAAATAAAAATAAAAATAAATTCATGCTCAGATTAAGATACTGCCCCCAAGCCCCATGATGCAGCCAGTCCCTGCTGAAAACCGCCCTGTACATCCATCAGAGTTCCCCCAAAACCGCACTCTGCTGCTAGCCTTGGTGTCAGAGGGTAAAATGGGAATAGTAGGAAGTTCAGTAGGTTAAACCAAGCTCTGAAAGTACTCTTGATTCTCAGTCATCTAGGCTCAGGGGTGCAGAAGAGGGTGTACAGCTAAAATCATCTGAGAAACATTCTAGCTATTTCTACAGAAGAGACGATACAGCCTCACATTCAAGGCACCTACAGCCCTCTCATGGATGCAGAATCCCTTTAAGAACATCTATAGGGCGACTCACTAGTGAATGCAATTACAGAGCACAGAGAAAGAGAGGCTGAGGGGGCGGGAAGTTAAAAAGAATGCTCAGAATGCAGTAGAACCTTTCAGGGAAAGGTTTCTAGAAGTAGTGAGTAGATTGCATAAAAATTAAAAATATTTCCTTGGTACAAGTTCAATACATGCCCATGACAAACAAATCAAAAAACATAGACAAGCAAAGAAAGGGAATTTAAAAAAAAAAAAACCACCTACAATCTCGCCCACCCAAACTCAACTTCTGTTAACACTCTCAACACCTTGACAACCAGATTTTGCAGGAGGCAATGTGCCAAGCTGGAGCACAGGTTGTGTGTGTGGGGCTGGGAAATAGCTGGGGGAAGAAGTGGTCCTAGCATTTTTTAGTCTATGCTGGAAGTGATAAGAAGTCTATTTGATGGGATTGCTGCTAAGTCACTTCAGTCGTGTCCAACTCTGTGTGACCCCATAAATGGTAGCCCATCAGGCTCCCCCATCCCTGGGATTCTCCAGGCAAGAATACTGGAGTGGGTTGCCATTTCCTTCTCCAATGCATGAAAGTGAAAAGTCAAAGTGAAGTCACTCAGTCGTGTCTGACTCTTTGCGACCCCATGGACTGCAGCCAGCTAGGCGCCTCCATCCATGGGATTTTCCAGGCAAAAGTACTGGAGTTGGGTGCCATCACCTTCTCTGATTTAATGGGATTAGGAAGTAGAAAGTTGAGGAAGAAGACTAAAAGAAGATCTCTCAGACCAGGAAGAGAGGAGAAACAGGCAGTAGTACCAAGGAGCCCAGCTAAACAGTAACAAAATTAAAATACTCATAACAGCAATAATAGCAAACATTTGTTGAGAGGTTACCACATATGAGACATTGTACTAAGCAGTTTATAGTCCCTCATCTTATTTTTTTTTTAATTTATTTATTTATTTTTAATTTTTACTTTACAATTCTGTATTGGTTTTGGCATAGATTGACATGAATCCACCACAGGTGTACATGCGTTCCCAAACATGAGCCCCCCTCCCACCCCTCTCCCCACAACATCTCTCTGGGTCATCCCCGTGCGTCAGCCCCAAGCGTGTCATATCCTGCATCAGACATAGACTGGCATTTCGATTCTTACATGATATTGTACATGTTTCAATGCCATTCTCCCAAATCATCACACCCTCTCCCTCTCCCTCTGAGTCCAAAAGTCCGCTATACACATCTGTGTCTTTTTTGCTGTCCTGCATACAGGGTCATCATTGCCATCTTCCTAAATTCCATATATATGTGTTAGTATACTGTATTGGTGTTTTTCTTTCTGGCTCACTTCACTCTGTATAATCTTATTTAATTTTCATTTCACATAAAGCTTTTCTCAAGCTTATCAATGGATGTTTCTTTTTTTTTTTTTGGCCAAACCACACATCTTGTGGGATCTTAGTTCCCCCACCAGGGATCTAATCACTAGACTGCCGGGCAATTCCTAACATTTCTTACAGAGTATTCTATAGGCTACCTGGGCAGGAGGAGAAGGAGACGACAGAGGATGAGATGGTTGAATAGCATCACCAACTTGATGGACATGAGTTTGAGCAAATTCTGAGAGTTGGTGACGGACAGAGAAGCCTGGTGTGCTGCAGTCCATGGGGTTACAAAGAGTCAGACACAACGGAGTGACTGATATGAACTGAACTGAACTGTCCCATGGTTAGATCCCAAGGTGTTTGTTAGAATTTTTTGTGCCATAGTTTGATTGCAGGTCATCTCCAGACCAAAATTTTCAAGTCACGGTCACAAGTGAGCTTGCCCAGAAAATTACTATAAAATGGGGGATGCCCACAGCTGTCTTCTAAGTAACCCACAGTCCTGATTCCTTCCCAAAGTGCTCTAAGGGTGAGACAGACTGTGCAAGAGCCCAGCCTAAGACATGAGGCCTGTGGGCTCTACAGGCCCTCATTGTCCTTGGATTCAGTTCAGTTCAGTTCAGTTCAGTAGTTCAGTCATGTCCAACTCTTTGCAGACACACAAAGGACTCTTTGTCCTTGGGTTAATGATCCCAACAGCTTAGAAAGAGCCTTTGGCAGGAGGTGTGCTGGCCTCAAGGCAATGAGAAGGTAAGTGCAGGACAAACATTCAACAGCACCTGGGGATCCAGGGACAGAATCAAGATTGGGAGAACAGGCTGATAAGGGAAGGTTGGGAGGAAAGAACCCGCACCCTGGTGTTGGTCCCTTATAACATCATGTGACCTGAGCCAAGTCCTCTGGGCTCTCTGGGCCCTTATCTCTCACATTAGGGAGTTGGCCTTAATGATATCAAAGGTCTTTCAGCTCTGGGCGGGAAAACACTATCTCAAACCAAGGGGCGTGTGCTGCTGCTCTTGTTTATCTCTGGGACAAGTCCAGAAGCTCCATGCTGCCTGGAGGACTAGGGCGGATACAGGGTGATGGGACCTCCCGGCCACAAGAAGGGTGACTGCCATGGAGGAGGTGGGGAAGACCAGCAGTTGTTCCAGCCCTGAGTTGGTTACCAGTGCCTCCCACCTCCAAAATTTTATCTCACTTGATCCTCCCCATTCTCCAGTGAAGTTAGTGAGCCCCAGGCATGACTGCAAGGCAGAGATGGAAAGAATGCTTATGGGAATAGAAATGTATTTTTAAGAACACCCAGGTAGGAAAGGAGCAGCCGGCTTTCCAGGTTCTCAATTCCAGGGTGTGAGGCAGGTTTCACAAATTACGAAGAAAGTTTTTGCAGTAGCTCTAAGGACCCACTTTCTTTCTCCTTCACTCATTCTCATTGGCTGGCTGGCTGCCACTCACCATAGAGTCAGCTCTCCTATTGGGCTAAGTTCACCCTTGTCACCTCTGAGGTACCTGTGACAAGAAAATTGTGATATTAATTCACTTGCTGTTTTTTTCCATTACCTTCTCTTTTCAGGCAGGCGTTGCTAATCAGGCTTTTTGTTTTTTCTTGCCTTAAGAATTCTTGCAGAACAAAAAGCAAAAGCTCCTTGAAGCTAATAGATCTTCCTGTCTGGGTAAAAGCCCTGGCTCATTGAGGAGATGATGCAGATATACAGAAGGAGAAGGGGTTGGGAGTAGGAAGAAGGAGGGCTTTGAAGGAAAAGGAAGGGAAACAAGAGAGATAGGAAGCCAGAAAGAGAGAAAAAGATAAACAAATAAAAACAAACTCTGATTATGATAACACGTTCCAGGGTCCTGGGTAAGGGCCAGATCTCAAGAGCACATGAGGCCTTAGATGTGAGTTGCTCAGACGTGTCCAACTCTTTTCAACCTCATGGACTGTAGCCTGCCAGGCAAGAATACTGGAATGGGTAGCCATGCCCTTCAGGGATCTTCCCGACCCAGGGATCTAACAGGGGTCTCCCGCACATTGTGGGCAGATTCTTTACCATATGAGCTACCAGACAAGCACCGTCAAATTTCCAGGATCACCAAAGATTTCTGAGCCGCAAGTGTGACTCAGAATCAAAGTCACCAAACTAAAAGAGACCTGAGGTATCAGACAAATCTCATTATAGACCATGAGCTGATGAGTGGATGGGACACCTCTACAGTTACACCCAATTGCGCACAAAGGTTCACTTTGATTAAAGATTTAAAATATTAAAAAAAAAAAAAAAGCAGAGGAATATACTATCCTTAGCTCAGTTGGGTTGTAAAGTAGGAGTCACATCCTGACATGCCTAGAAACATGAATGACCCCATTGTCCTGGCAAAGATACCAGTTACATTACCTTAATACCCCAATCTTATTAGCTCTAAGCTCCCATCAGCTAAGGGAGAAATTATAGTCCCATGCTCTGTTGGTTGGGATGCTCTAGCCGCAAGTAATAGTATTCTCTTGCTGCAAATAAAGGAAAACTCAGATTCAAACATGTAAAGAAGTACACTGTTATCACTAATGAGAATTAGAAGTAGTGAGTTCCAGCTATAGTATAAGGTGTACTCAAGGTGTAAAGGACTCAGGTTGTCTTCATCTCTCTGTTTTGCTGTCATCAAGATGTTGGTTTTATCCTCCAGCAGGCTCCCTAGGTGGTAATAAGATACCTTCATCAGACAAAATAACATCCCAAGGAAGCAAAGTACACTCTTCCCATGGCTGCTTCTTAGGAGCATGGAAACTTTCCAAAGGTCCCCTGTAGAATTCCTTTCATGTCTCATTAGGCAGAATTGGGTACATTCCCTCACTTAAACTGATCTTTGGCGAGGGGAATGGGATTGCCATGGTTGGCTTGAAGGGAAGCTCAAGAGTCCACCACAGAGAACACTAATCAAGTACTTTCCACCTTCTAAATGCAGGCTTGCCCACTGTGATGTCAGACAGATATAGTTTATCTGGGATCATTCTTAATTTATGTTAAATGCTTTCTTGGGGACCCTAGCATCCCCTTTTAAAGCCTGGAAGGCACTCAGATTTGCTTATCCATTTCTGAACCCCACATGTGAATGCTGCTCAAGTTTCCTTTCCCGAGAGATTCTTCAGAAGAAGCAGCTCCTTAGAGGAACATAATGTCTCGGGAGAGGGGTGACTCATACTGTGTATGCCAGAGAAATCTAACTTCAGATCTGGCTCAGCCAAAACCTCCAGCTTGGGCTCTAGACCTTATGTTACCTTTTACCTCCAGGGGAACATAGAGGTGGCTGGTGGCTGTTGGGCCACCAGCAATATAAGCTGCATGAGCCATGGCAGCCACATTGAGAAGAGACCAGTTGTGCTGTTTTTCTCAGAGGAAGGCTGTGTATTTGGCCTCATAGTTCCCCCTTCCAGTTACTTAGAATTTTGATATTAACCCCACTTTATGTAAGAGGAAAATGAGGCACAGACTAGTTGTGCTTAATGTCACTCAGCTAATTAAGTGGCAGTGCTAGGAACATTCTTGTTTGAGTCTTTTTATGGACATATGTTCTCCTTTCTCTTGGGTAAATGCCTAGAAATTTAATTGCTGGTTTGGAGTGTGTGCATGTCTTACTATGAGAAATTGCTGAGCTGGTTTCCAAAATCTCATGTGAGTACTCCAGTTGCTCCACATCCTCATCAACATTTGCTGTTGTCGAGTTTTAATTTTAACTATTCAGTAGGTGTGTATTTGTTTTAATTTGCATTTCTTGCTGACGACAGAGGAGCCTGGTGGGCTGTCATCTATGGGGTCACACAGAGTCGGACACAACTGAAGCGACTTAGCAGCAGCAGTAGCAGCAGCAGTTATGTTAAGCACTTTTTGACGCGCTTACCAGCCATCTGTACATCTTCTTTTGTGAAGTGTTGGCTATATTTTTTAAATTGGGTGACTTTTTTTCTATTATTCAGTTGTAAGAAAGTTTTACGTTTTGCTAATAACTTTTTTTGTTATGCAAATACTTTCTCCCAGTCTATGTTTTGCCTATTCATTTTCTTAAGGGTGCAGAAATTGTAAATTTTGATGCAATCTAATAGTTTTTTTCTTTTATGTTTATTGTTTTCTGTAAGCTGTTTAAAATTTTTTTTTTTTGCCTTCTCTAAGGCTGTGAAGATATTTTCTCATTTTCTTTTCCAGAAGATTTACAGTGTAGTTTTTACATTTAGGTCTATGACCTACCTCAAATGAATGCTTGTATATGGTGTGAATTAAGGATCAAGTTCATTTTTTAAATGGAAATCAAGTTCTTCCAGTACTGTTTGTTAAAAGACTATCATTTTCCCATTGAAGTGAGTTGGCAACATTGTAAAAAAATTTAGCATTGTTAAAAAAAAAAAAGAAACAGCCATTTTAATGTAAGTCTTTTCCTCTACTCTTTTCAACTTTGGTCTATATGACTATTCTTATCCCAATATCCTACTCTCTTGAATACTGTAGCTTTGTAATAGATTTTTAATTCAGGTAGTTTGAGTTCCCTATCTTCATTCTTTTTCAGAATTGTTTTAGTTATTCTAGATCCTTTGCTTTATCACATATTTTAGAATTTCTTTTTTCAATTTCTACCAAAAAGAAAAAAAAAACACCAACAACTCTGCTAGGACTTTGGGATATATTGAGGTAGGTAAGTGTAAAATGAAAAGCCAACAGTGTTTTTCTTCCTATGTGGAGAAAAACCCAGTTCTTCCTTACTTACGACATCTTTCCTTCCTTTATCTCTCACACGGAACAGGTCCCTTCCAGCCCTGATATTTTGTAACTCTTCAGTCTACAAAGAGGGTATTGAAGCAGGAGCAATAACAGCCTTCAGCCTGTTAGGCTGAGTGCAGAGACTGAATCCTTAGCCCAAGTTTTTGATCCAGCCAATGGGTCAGATTTCTAGGGGCAGAGTGGTCATCAAAGGTCTAGTGGCTCTTGAAGTAGGGGTTTGAGGAAAGACCCAGTGGCCTGTGAAGTAGAGGTTTGAGGAAGATGGAGAACAAGTTTGTCCTCCTTCCTCCTGGATGATCTGTGTAGAAATAACAACTTTCTCAAGATTTTGAGTTCATACCCCCAAGGATTCTGTACTCAGTCCCAACATGTGTAAGGTTTTCTCACAAAAGAGATTCTCTGTGACACGAGGTGGGTGTCCTACAATTCAACTCTGACACTATCTACGTGGAGATAGGGTCAGAGTCTATGGGTTAATGGCTCAGTTCTACAAGACTGCCCGCCTCCTTCCCTCCACTTCACCCAGGTTCAAGGTTGTTCAGGTTATCACCCGTGCTTCTGATCAGCTGGCTTACACTGGAGAAAATAGAGCATTAGAAGAATTATTGTAGATAGATTGGAGGTTCCAATGACCCCTACCTTGGGTTTGATTAATTTCTTAGAGTGGCTCATTGAACTCAGAGAAACATTTTACTCACTCGATTATCAGTTTATTCTAGAAGGCTATAACAGGAACAGCCAGATGGAAGAGATGCTTCAGGCAAAGACTATGCCCTCTGAGTTAGCCACTCTCCCCTCTTCTCCAGGTGTTCACCAACCCAGTTCTCCAAGCCCCATCCTTACTGAGGTGTTATGGGGGTTTCATTACAAAGGCATGCTTGATTTAATATTTGGCCACTGGAAACTGAACTCAATCGTCAGCCCTTCTTCCCTCCCTAGACATCAGGGAGTACAACTGAAAGTGCCAACTCTGTAATCACTTCGTTGGTTACCCTGGCAACAAGCCCCATCCTAAGGCTGTCTAGGGGCTTTCCAAAAGTCTAATAAAGACTTTTTTGCTCTCTTCACAAAAACTTCAAATAGTTTTAGGAACTCTGTGCCAGGAACCTGGAGGAAGACCAAATATATATTTCTTATCACAAATCACAACTCACTTCCACCTTAGAATATTTTTCTGCTGGTGTATCAATCGTCTTCAACTTCTCTGTCACAAAAGAGAAGGATCCCTCCATGTTTTAAGAGCCTACTTCTCTCCCAAACTTCTGATCCCATCTCAGTCTGACTTTTCTGCTCCTTCTCCAGCATTTCCAGCCTTCCTTCTCCAGTAACCTCTGCCCTGTCTTCAAGCATTCCTGCATTTAAAAAATCCTGAATCAAGTTCAAATTACCCTTAGCGTCCATTTCACTCCTGCCTTCCCCTTCCAGGATTCTCTCTAGTTTTATGTAACTGCTGCCTTCCTTTCTCACACATCTGTTCAATTCTTAAATCCTTGTAGTAGAAGGCCCACCCTTTATCAAATGTTATGAATCATCTCCAACTGACCAAACCCCATGCCTCATCAGCCCTCAGTTTCTCCTTTCTGGGACACTGTGTCCAGGAGGCTTTCTTTGTCTCCTTCATGGACCTCTCTTTTCCTGTGACTCCCCTCGCCCTGATCTGCTGCTTCTCTTTCCTTTATAACTGTTCCGATCAGTTTCTTGGTCATAGAGAGACTACAGGCCACCAGACAAACAGCCCCAACTTACCATCTGCAAATCTGAAAATTCATCACGTGTCTGATTAAAAAGGAACATTTGTCTCTTTCCTGACCTGCAGCAGATTCTCCATCTAGAAGGGAATCCCATCCATTCACACCTTTCTCAAAAAATTAGCTTCTCTTGTTCTTGAATCTTAAACTTTGCTGCTATTCTTTCCCAATATCAAGAAAACATTGTTGGACTTCCCTGCTGGTAGAGTGGTTAAGAGTCTTCCCGCCAGTGGGAGCACCAGTTCGGTCCATGATCCGGGAGGATCTCACATGCCACACACCAACTAGGCCCACGCGCCACAGCTCCTTGAGCCTGTGCCCTAGCGCCCACAAAACGCAGCTACTGAAGCCCACACTTGTGTTCTGCAACAATGAGAGGCCCACACCCCGAAACTAGAGTAGCCCCTGCTCTCCTAGAACTAGAGAAAGCCCCTGCACACAGCAACAAAGACCCAATGCAGCCAAAAATCAATGATTCTTTTTAAAAAAGAAAGAAGACATTGTCACCACCTCTTTCTCTTTTCAAAAATTGTCTTGTTTTTACCTCCTTTTATACTTACTTCACTATCAAACTTCTGAGTTATGTGTTCCCACTGTCTCCCCTTAGACCCTTTCTGATCCCTCCTCAGTCCTCTGAAACATGGCTCTTGTTTCCAATGTGTCAGTAAAAATAACCTCACCAAAGTTTACCAGCGACCTCTTTGTGGCCACAGCTTTTGGTTCCTTGTAGTTCTCTTGCCTCCTTGAGAGTACTGACATCGCTCACCGCTTCCTCCTCTGTTTTGCACTTCCCTCCCCATGACCACGCCTGCTCTGAGGGCTGCTTCCCTTCTGTACCGCGACAAACATCTCTCTTCCCACGCGGTGGCAGTGGCCCCCCTCAGGTTCCATCCTGGGCCTCATCCTTTCCTCACTTACCCTGAGGGATCTTGTCTACTCCTCCACTGCACACATATTTATTGAGCACCCACTGTAAGTCAGATGTGTACTGATTTAAGCCCCAAGGGTAAAACAAGTCCCTGTTCTTGTGGATCTGACATTTGCCAGTGGTGTCAATTCCATCTTGATACTGATGACACAAAACCCTGCTCTCGCTCTCTCTTTCTTTTGCCCATTTGGTCTGCTTGGCTATTCCACGTCACCTCAGACTCAGCATTTCCAAAACTGAATTTTTCATCCTTAGCCTACCTCCAGTTTCTCCTCTAGTCTCAGCTACACAAATCAGAAAGTGCTCGTCATCTTTGTTCATCACCATCTTTGTGTCTTCATTTTCCTTCTTCTCCTAAACCTGATTTGTAACCAAGTCCTGTCAATTACGCCTTCGAATCCTCCAAAATACCTCTGAAGCCCCTTTGTTGTTCTCCATGCCTGACACCATTACTCGCTCTTCCTTGATCCCTGACAGGTCCCTCTAGTCTAGATCACCTTCATGCCCCATCCCACCTTCCATACATTGTCCACATCATGGCCACAGTCATTTCCAATACAACTCTGGTCACATGACCTCCCTGTTTAAAACTCCTCATTGCCCTTCAGATAACAGCCAACCCCTTTAACGTGGCCCAGAGTGCTCCTGCTTACCTGTCAACCTCATGTCTCCCCATTATCAGCATCACTCTCAACTCTTCTGTCATATAAGCTTTTTCTTTCAGTGACCTGACGTTTTCTTTCAACGACCTGGATGTGCCGGGCTTTCTCCTGCCTCCCAGCCTCCCTTAGCCTGAAACACTTCCCCATGCCTGACCTCCACCCCTTCTCCTGGCTAACTCTGACTTACTCCAGTCTTAGTTTAAATGTTACTTCTAGAATACTTGCCTTAAAATCTCTAGTCTGTGGTGGTTCCCCACCTCTGCACATCAGTGCCACCCTATCTTATTTACCCTATTAAGACTTTCTGATTTTTTTTGGCATATTGAAAAAGTTTAATACATGTTTTATTAAAATACAAAATTATAATTACTGATTATAATAATTATTAGTGAAATTAAATTATAATAGTATTAATATAATTATACTTCCTTTCTCATGGGTTTTGGCAAGAAATACATCAAAGGACAGAATATGTATACATACCTGCTAGAGATCAGAGCAAAATTCACAGACAAGAAATGGCAGATTTATGATTACAACGTTATGTTATTTTGTTGACAGTTGTAACATTGTTGTTCAGTCGCTAGATTTTCTGATTTGTTTTGTTATTTTCCATGTCCTTTTTTTCCATTAGAATCTAACCCATGAGATCAAGGCAAGGGTAAGGTCTATGTCACTCATGTTTTTTGTATTCCCAACTTGTAGAAAACACCAGTCAACACATATTTGTCAAATGAATGAATAATTTCTTGCCCTCCTCCTCCTACCATCTAAATACAGACATGCTTAAGAATCATATTTCTGAGCTGTATTCAATTTTCTTCTTTATATTCCATCGATTCCTATGATTTCAATGGTCACGGCAGTGTGAAGTCTCCAATCCACCCGCAGGCTGGTATCACTCAGATCCACATCTGCATTTCCAACATTATGCTAAACACTTATGCTTGGAGGGTTTCTCAACATCTCAGATGTTTGTTTAGTTGCTCAGTCATGTCCGACTTTTTGCGATCCCATGGACTAAGGCCCGCCAGGTTGGCCATGGGATGCTCCAGGCAAGAATACTGGAGTGGGTTGGCATTTCCTTCTCCAGATAAATGATACACAACATTAAAAGCATGCAGAGATACATATTCAAGGATGTGTGATGTATCATTGTCTATAATATTGAAAAATTGAAAACAACCCAAATGCCTATCAAAAGAGAATTGGTAAACAAATTACAACGGCAGACCCTTCAGTTCAGTTCAGTCGCTCAGTCAAGTCTGACTCTTTGTGACCCCATGGACTGCAGCACACCAGGCTTCTCTGTCCATCACCAACTCCTGAAACCTACTCAAACTCATGTCCATCGCATCGGTGATGCCATCCAGGCTTCTCATCCTCTGTTGTTCCCTTCTCCTCCCACCTTCGATCTTTCCCAGCATCAGGGCCTTTTCAGATGAGTTGGTTCTTCACGTCAGGTGGCCAAAGTATTGGAGTTTCAGCTTCAGCCTCAGTCCTTTCAATGAATATTCAGGACTGATTTCCTTTAGAATGGACTGGTTGGATCTCCTTGAAGTCCAAGGGCCTCTCAAGACTTCTCCAACATCACAGTTCAAAAGCATCAATTCTTCAGTGCTCAGCTTTCTTTATAGTCCAACTCTCACATCCATACATGACTACTCAAAAAACCATAGCTTTGACTAGACAGACCCTTGTTGGTAAAGTAGTGTCTCTGCTTTTTAGAGCCTTAGAAAGACTAAAAAAGACTCATATATTAATGTGAAAAGATATATCTGATATACTGTTAAGTTAAAAAGGAGGCTTCAGAATAATAAATACGGTTTAGTTTCATCTTATTCAGTTATTCAACATGCATTTATTGAATGCCTGCTATGTGCCAATTTCTGTTCCAAGTGCTGGGGTTGCTCAGAGGACAAGACATTTCTTTTTTCTCACAGAGCTTTCTAGACAAGCTACGCGTGTGCACACACACACATGCATATATATAATATTTCAGGGCTTCCCAGGGGGCTCAGTGGTAAGGAATCTGCCTTCAATGTAGGAGACATGGCTTCGATCCCTGGGTCAGGAAGATCCCCTGGAGAAGGTAATGGCAACCCACTCTATCCTTGCCTGGGAAATCCCATGGACAGAGGAGTCCGGTGGCTACAGGACTTGAGGTCGCAGAGTTGAACACAGCGTAGCGACTGAGCACCCACTTATTGTGTCCGGTAATGATGAGTGCTATGAAAAAAACTTGGAAAAGTCAGCAGTGGCCACAGGACTGGAAAAGGTCAGTTTTCATTCCAATCCCAAAGGAAGGCAATGCCAAAGAATGCTCCAACAACCACACAATTGCACTCATTTCACACACTTGCAAAGTAATGTTCAAAATCCTTCAAGCTAGGCTTCAACAGTAGGTGAACCAAGAATTTTCAGATGTGCAAGCTGGATTTAGAAAAGGCAGAAGAACCAGATAGCAAATTACCAACATCTGTTGGATCATTGAAAAAGCAAGAGAGTTCCAGAAAGACATCTACATCTGCTTCATTGCCTATGGTAAAACCTTTGACTGTGTAGATCACAACAAACTGTGGAAAATTCTTAAAGAGATAGGAATACCAGACCACCCTACCTGACTCCTGAGAAATCTGTATGCAGGTCAAAAAGCAACAGTTAGAACCAAACATGAAACAACGGACTGGTTCCAAATTGGGAGAGGAACACATCAAGGCTGTATATTGTCATTCTGCTTATTTAACTTATATGGAGAGTACATCATGGAAAATGCCAGGCTGAATGAAGCATAAGCTGGAATCAAGATTTCCAGGAGAAATATCAATAACCTCAATTATGCAGATGACACCACCTTTATGGCAGACAGTGAAGAGGAATTAAAGAGCCTCTTGATGAAGGTGAAAGAGGAGAGTGAAAAAGCTGACTTAAAACTCAACATTCAAAAAACAAAGATCATGGCATCTGGTTCCATCACTTCATGGCAAATAGATGGGAAAAAACAGAAACTGTGACAGTGAGAGACTTTATTGTCTTGGGCTCTAAAATCACTGTAGATGATGACTGCAGCCAGGAAATTAAAAGATGCTTGCTCCTTGGAAGAAAAGGAATGACAAACAGAAGCAGCATATTGAAAGGCAAAGACATTACTTTGCCTACAAAGATCTGTCTAGTCAAAGCTATGGTTTTTCCTGTAGTCATGTACAGATGTGAGAGCTGGACAATGAAAAAGGCTGAGCACCAAAGAACTGATGCCTTGGAACTGTGGTGCTGGAGAAGACTCTTGAGAGTCCCTTAGACAGCAAGAAGATCAAACCAGTCAATTCTAAAGGAAATCAACCCTGACTATTCACTGAAAGGACTGATGCTGAAGCTGAAGCTTCAATACTTTGGCCTCCTGATATGAACAGCTGACTCATTGGAAAAGACCCTGATGCTGGGAAAGATTGAAGGCAGGAGGAGAAGGGGACGACAGAGGAAGAAATGGTTGGATGGCATCATTGACTCAGTTGACATGAGTTTGAGCAAACTCAAGGAAATGGTGAAAGACAGGGAAGCCTGGCGTGTTGCAGTCCATGGGACACAAAGAGTCGGACATGACTGAGGGACTGAACAACAACAATGAAAAAAATGTCTGTGTTATTTTAGGTAGAGTGATCAATGAAGGACCCTCTAGAATGGCAACATTTGAGCAGACATCTGAAAGAATCTTGTGAATGAATATTTGGGGAAAGGACATTCCAATCAGGGGGATCAGCCACATAAAGCCGGGAGTAGTGGCAAGTGTAACTGGCTCTGGAAGCAAGAAGGAGCCCTCTGCAACTGGAGCGAAGTGAAGGCGCGGGAGAGTGGGACTTGGGACCACAGAGGCCACCTGCAGCCAGGCCAGGCAAAGGTTCTGGAATCCATTCTAAGTATGACTGAAAGTCCATCTTTGGAGGTGTGTATGTTACAACGTGTTAGTGTTTCACATGTTGAAACACTAAAAACATTTAAGTTTTAAAAATATATACCAAACTGTTATCAGAAAATATTTTCAGGACATAGGATTACAGGAGACTTTCATTTTCAAAACCATATCCTTATGTTGTGTTTTACAGTGTGTTTTATATATATAAATTTGGTAATCAGAAAAAAAAATGATTTTAAAAGTTTGTGCAAACTCTTTGACTCATCAACTCACTTTAAAGAAACATATCCTTTAAAAAAACTGGTTAAGTTCGTAAAACGGTGTGTATAAGGATGTTCATTATAGTGTTACTTATAATAGCAAAAATTGGAAATAACTTAAATGTCTGACAATAGGGAATTGCTTAAATAAATTATGGTAAAATTATACAATGACATCACAGGAGCCCTGACAAATTATGTCATAGAATATCACCCCACGTTCAAAGCCTAGCTCAATTTCCAACTCTAAGAAATCTTTTCTAGCACCCCGGCCTGAAACAATCTCTTGAAACTTATTTGTGCATGTTGTCTACAGCACTCTTGTGACCCTTACTACATACTGTTCCATTATGGAACAACTTTGGTTCCCACTTGGCTTGCCACAAGCTGTGCTAATGGAAGCAGAGCAGGGCAGAACAATCCCAAACAATAGATAATTCATTCCTTTGTAAATCCGTCACACCATTTATCTTGCAGTGGATTCACCTTCCTAATTAGCTTTCCTTATGTTGATATCGAAAGCAACGAGCATCTCTAAGGACACACACAAGTAGCAGAGGGAAGAGATCCAGAAGCCTGAAGTTCCCCTGCGTAACCCCCAGAATTGATGGCAGGCACTGGGGTCCAGAGAGTTGCCAGGGCCCTTCCCCTGCACAGTCACCTTCTCCCTTTTCACAGAGAAACTGGAGCACTCCCCTCTTCTCAGGCTTCTGTGCTTGTGCCCTTGGCTTGCAAGGCTGGGCTTCTGGTTCTGAGCCCCTGTGTGCACACATTTCTCCTTCTGGCGCTGTCCTGGGGCAACGAAAAGCTGCCGATGAGTCACAGAAGCCCTTCTTCCTCCAGGCCCATGGCTGACTCAGCTGCTGCCACAGAGGCCAGGATACATTCCTTCCACCCATCCCACAGTTGGAAGTAGGGGCCAATGTCACTGGGGAGAGAGAGGCCACATGAACTTACTTGCTTACCCCACAGCCATCCTAAACCGAGCTTCCTTTGCTTACAGGAAGGCTCACTGTGGACATCTCTTCTGCCCCAGCAGTGCTGAGAGTCAGGCAGGGTTTCCTAACTTGTGGGACATTTGAGCAGGCTGGAAAGGAATACCCTTCTTCCCTACCAAGTCCTCTGCCAGCTGAGGACTTATGAGTCACAAATGAGTCAACATACGGAGACTATGTTTAATACTGATAAGTGCTGATACAGTGACTATGTTTCTGTTTAGGGGCCACCTACTTCTGAAGCCCAGAAGACTACCTGGATGTCTCTTAAACTTTTCCATATTGATCTTGAAGTGGACTTTTTGGTGTCTCAGTTCAGCTCCCCTTGCAGTAGCTCAGCAACTCATGTTAGGAAAAAACAAAAAACAGAAAGAGAGAGAGAGAGAGAGGATATTGAGTTTTGGAGATGGGAGGTGTGGTTGCCTCTGAAAATTTCCCAGGGGAAGAAGATCTATTGTTTAAAATCCATCCTTTTTTCTTCCCCTCTCTCTCTCACTCCTTTCTTTCCCTCCTCCTATCCCTCCTATCCCTCTCTTTCCCCACTTCTCAGTTCAGCCCATAAGTCCTCTCCCTCCACTCCTGGACTCCTATCTCATTTCCCCACCTTAGACAGGAGCTGGGAGTGATTCTTTCTGCTTTGTTTTTAATATTTTTTTTATTTATATATTTATTTGGCTGTACCAGGTCTTAGTTGCAGTATGCAAAATCTTAGTTGTGGCATATAGGATCTAGTTTCTTGATTAGGGATCAAACTTAGGTCCCCCTGCATAGGAAGCACAGAGTCTTTACCACTGGACCAACAGAGAAATCCCTGGGATGGTTCTAAAAGGAGACCAGGTACTACAATCTCCTGCAGATGCCTCCACTCTCAGACAGATCCAGGTAGCTAGCACTCTTATCTCTTGTCACCCCGCTTTGACACCATCCCATGGTCCCAACAGCTTCTGAATAAAAGTCTGGTTTCCTTTAAGAATGTTTGAAGGCCATTTCCATAGCCCTACTGGCTGAGGTACTCAGAATCAATCCTTTCCATGAGCAAGATGGTGGCTTTCAAAGTGGAATCTGGGACTCCAGAGCTTAAAAAAAACAAACAGCAACAAAAATCATTCCAGAGTTCCCTTGTTTAGCTAAACAAAGATTTGGGTGCCAGGTTCTGTGGGGAGGCCTTCATCCCTCTCCCGGGGAATTCACAGTCTGACTTCTCACTGCTAGATTTTCTGGAAAACAGTTACCAGCCAGCAGAATGAAGCCACCTGTTGGAGGTGGTCCCCTTCCTGACTCAGCCTCTAAGAAATATGGCAGTTCTGCTTCCTTTCAGATTCACAAATGTTCTGGATACGTGAACAGTCCTTCAGCATCTCTTTTTCAGAGGTGGAAACTGAGGCCCAGAAAAGAGACTTGTCCTGAGCAGGTCACAAAGCTGGTGGCTGTGTTGGGCCTGGGTCTGCTTCCTGCTCCCCACATCACTCTGCCTCCCAAGCATTCCTTTGAACTAATGAGCCAGGCAGGATCCATGACAGCTGACTGCTTCTGAGCTTGCCCTGATTGTTCCTCCCTCTTGAGAGGTGTCCAGATAAGCTTCACCAGCATGCTGAGAGGCTCTCCTCCCAAGATGGAAAAACAGTTCTCTGTGAGCATCAGAGCCAAAAAAGCTCAATCAAGTAACCACTGATAACCTCATGCTCTCTGCACAAGTTATTAATACAATAGTCTCCTGCCCTATGACCAGAGCCCTCTACACACCCAAGGTTCTGAGATGTGCTTAAGAACATGAATTCTTGGTGCTTAAAAATATCCAGTATAAAGTTTTTGAACTAGTGGTCCTAATCCATTAGTTGGGTGACAAAAAAGAAAAAAATCTAATTTTTTAAAGGAAAGAAAAATGTAGAAACTACCAGAGTCCATCCTATTTGTGGGAGGCAGAATTCTCAGATCACATCCCCAGTGACCTTTGGTCATGCCCTCCCCTTGTGTGTGGGCAGAACCTCTGAATATGACAGAACATCATTCCCAACATTACAGTAGTCATGTTAGGAGAAGCACTGGCTAAAACTGCCCACTCTGGCCAGGCAGCATAGTAACCACTTGCATGAGTTATCTCAAACAGGAAGTCCTGGTAAGGAATGAGGAATGAACAAGCTGCCACCAACCAGAAGAATTCAGAAAAGGCCAAAAAGAGAGAGGCGCCTCTAGTCCCTGTGTCCACCAACCTCCCAGAATCCTTCTGGCTGGACTCCATCTTGGCTAAGTGATGCGCACACCACCAGGAAGGACCCTGGCTCAGAGTGACTGGCCGGAGACAACTCAGAAACTAACCTCATCACCAGAAACTTCGAGGCTGTACGCCATGTGGCGGAGAAGTCTCCTGGGTTCCCTTACCCCACTGCTCTATGTCTCGGCACCCTTTCGCAATAAAATCTCTTGCTTTGTCAACATGTGTGTTTCCTCTAACAATTCATTTCTGAATGTTAGACAAGAGCCTTCTCTCAGACCCTGGAAGAGATCCCCTTTCCTGCAACAGTTACATGGCAAAGGAAGGGCTCTTGCAACATAGTCAAGATTCATAATGCAGACCCAAAAGCATTACCTTCCATTTCAGTAAACAATGACTTTTGCCCACCATCAGCATTGCAGCATTCCTGAGGGGGATTCAGGACGGAAAAAAACACCAATACTGGCCCTAGACTGTTAAGGTACATATTGAAGGAGTAATATCAACGATCCCAGGATCTTGCATCTTACCACAGATAAAAAGGAACTAAAATCATTAACTTGAGACTTTTGTCTTTTGTGATTAGCAGCGATCTTATCTTCGACTACATGATTTGTTTTGTTTTGTTGGCAAAATCTTCTATATATCCCGTCTCCTCTCTTACATCTTCAGAATGGTTCCTCAGAGCTATCTAAGAGGCTGTCTTTCAGGCTATAGTTTTCAAAGAAATTTCCAAATAAAACATAACTCAAAACTTTTACATTGTATATTATTCTTCAGTCAACAATAATCAGTTGACTTTGAGATAATCAAAAGAGAGATTATTCTGGATGGGCCTGACCTAATTATGTAATCCCTTTAAAAGAGAGGTTCTCCTGCTGGCCCTGAAAAAAACAAAAGGAACAAATGCCAACAATCCCATGAGATTGGAAGAATATCCCAAGTACAGGTAAGATGGCAGCGCCAACTGACACTTTGATAATAGGCTTGTGAGAAGTTGAGCAGAGCATTCAGCTAAAGCTGTACTTAAAACTCTAACCTATGAAAACTGAGATAATAAATGTACGTTGTTTTAAACCATTGCATTGGTGGTAATTTGTTGCACAACAATAGAAAACTAATATAATACTCTAAACCATAAAGATGAGCACTATATGTTATAACTTTTTTCAGTTTTATATATATAGATATATAATCATTAGACCATGGTATAAAATGCATTTTTGTTTTCAGAGGTGATAAAAACATTAGAAGCCACTGATCTAGTTATTTGTTGTTGTTCAGTTACTAAGTTGTATCTGACTCTTTGTGATTCCATGGACTGCCACACTCCAAGCTCTCTGTCCTTCTCTATCTCCTGGAGTTTGCTCAGATTCATGTCCATTGAGGCAGTGATGCTACCTAACCATTTCATCCTCTCCCAGCATGTCTTTTCCAATGAGTCAGTTCTTCACATCAGGTGGCCAAAGTACTGGAGTTTCAGTTTCAGCATCAGTCCTTCCAATGAATATTCAGGACTTAGTTGCTTGAGCGTTGACTGGCTGGATCTCCTTGCAGTCTGAAGAGATTCTCAAGAATCTTCTAGTCTAGAGTGTCAGCTAAAAAAAGCTGCACAACTTGAGAGTCACGAGTTAAGTTTTATTGGGGGCAAAAAGAGGATTGCAGCCCAGGCGAGAGCACCTCTCTGAGAGACTGCCCCAAAGAGGCAGTGGGGGAAGGTCAATATATAAGACTTTGGTGAAGGGGGAGTTCAATATATTAAGCACTACTTTTACAAAAGATTAACTGGAAGTGGGCAAACAGGAGATGGCAAAAGTGAACATCAACATTTTAGGAATCAGTGAACCCAAATGGACTGAAAAGGGTGAATTTAATTCAGATGACCATTACATCTATTACTGTGGGCAAAAATCCCTTAGAAGAAATGGAGAGGCCCTCAGAGTCAACAAAAGAGTCCAAAATGCAGTACTTGGGTGCAATCTCAAAAACAACAGAATGATCTCTGTTCATTTCCAAGGAAACCCATTCAATATCAGAGTAATCCAAGTCCATGACCCAACCACTAATGTGGAAGAAGCTGAAGTTGAATGATTCTATGAAGATCTACAAGACCTTCTAAAACTAACACCAAAAAAAAAAAAAAGTCCTTTTCATCCTGGGGAATGGAATGCAAAAGTAGGAAGTCAAGAGATACCTGGTAAAACAGACAAATTTGGCCTTGGAATACAAAATGAAGCAGAGCAAAGGCTGACAGAGTTTCGATGAGAGAACGTACTAGTCACAGCAAAATACCCTTCCAACAACACAAGAGAAGACTCTACACATGAACATCACCAGATGGTCAATACTGAAATCAGATCGATTATATTCTTTGCAGCTGAAGATGGAGAAGCTCTATACAGTCAGCAAAATCAAGACAGGGAGTTGACTGTATCTCAGATCATGAACTCCTTATTGAGAATTTCAGACAAATTGAAGAAAGTAGGAAAAACCACTAGACCATTCAGGTATGACCTAAATCAAATCCCTATGATTATACAGTGAAAGCGACAAATAGATTTAAGGGATTAGATCTGATAGAGTGTCTAAAGAACTATGGACAAAAAAAATAAAAAGAACTATGGACAGAGGTTCATGCCATTGTACAGGAGGCTATGATCAAAACCATCCCCAAGAAAAAGAAAGGCAAAATGGTTCTCTGAGGAGGCCTTATAAACAGCAGAGAAAAGAAGAAAAGCAAAAGGCAATGGAGAAAAGGAAAAATATACCCATCTGAATGCAGAGTTCCAAAGAATAGCAAGGAGAGATAAGAAAGCTTTCCTCAGTGATCAGTGCAAAGAAATAGAGGAAAACAATAGAATGAGAAAGACTAGAGATCTCTTCAAGAAAATTAGAGATAACAAAGGAAGATTTCATGCAAAGATGGGCACAATAAAGGACAGAAATGGTATGCACCTAACAGAAGCAGAAGATATTAAGAAGAGGTGGCAAGAATACACAGAAGAACTATATAAAAAAGACTGTAATGATCCAGATAACCACGATGGTGTGATCACTCACCTAGAGCCAGACTTCCTGGAATGTGAAGTCAAATGGGCCTTAGAAAGCATCACTATGAACAAAGCTAGTGGAGGTGATGAAACTCCAGTGGAGCTATTTCAAATCCTAAAAGATGATGCTGTGAAAGTGCTTCACTCAATATGCCAGAAAATTTGGAAAACTCAGCAGTGGCCACAAGACTGGAAAAGGTCAGTTTTCATTCCAATCCCAAAGAAAGGCAATGCCAAAGAATGTTCAAACTACCACACAATCGCACTCATCTCACATGCTAGCAAAGTAACACCAAAATTCTCCAAGCTAGGCTTCAACAGTATGTGAATCGAGAACTTTCAGATGTTCAAGCTGGATTTAGAAAAGGCAGAAGAACCAGAGATCAAATTGCCAACACCTGTTGAATCATTGAAAAAGCAAGAGAATTCCAGAAAAACATCTGCTTCTGCTTTATTGACTATGCCAAAGCCTTTGACTGTGTGGATCACAATAAACTGTGGAAAATTCTGAAAGAGATGGGAATATCAGACCACCTGGCCTGCCTCCTAAGACATCTGTATGCAGGTCAAGAAGCAACAGTTAGAACTGGACATGGAAAAACAGACTGGTTCCAAATGGGGAAAGGAGTACATCAAAGCTGTATATTGCCACCGTGCTTATTTAACTTCTATGCAGAGTACATCATGCAACATGCCCGGCTGGATGAAGCACAAGCTGGAATAAAGATTGCTAGGAGAAAGATCAACAACCTCAGATATGCAGATAACACCACCCTTATGGCAGAAAGCAAAGAAGAACTAAAGAGCCTCTTGATGAAAGTGAAAGAGGAGAGTGGAAAAGCTGACTTAAAATTCAACATTCAAAAAACAAAGATCATGGCATCTGTCCCCATCACTTCATGGCACATAGATGGGGAAACAATGGAAAGAGTGAGACTTTATGTTCTTGGACTCCAAAATCATGGAAGATGATGACTGCAGCCATGAAATTAAAAGACACTTGCTCCTTGGAAGAAAAGCTATGACCCACCTAGACTGCATATTAAAAAGCAGAGAACATTACTTTACCAACAAAAGTCCATATAGTAAAGCTATGGTTTTTCGAGTAATCATGTGTGGATGTGAGAGTTGGACCATAAAGAAAGCTGAGTGGCAAAGAATTGATGCTTTTGAACTGTGGTATTGGAGAAGACTCTTGAGAGTCCCTTGGACTGCAAGGAGATCAAACGAGGAAACCCTAAAGGAAATGAGTCCTGAATATACTTTGGAAGGACTGTAGCTGAAGCTGAAACTCAATACTTTGGCCACCTGATGCAAAGAACCGACTCATTGGAAAAGATCCTGATGGTGGGAAAGATTGAAGGCAGGAGGAGAAAGGGATGACAGAGGACGAGATGGTTGGATGACATCAGCAACTTGATGAACATGAGTTTGAGCAAGCTCTGGGAGTTGGTGATGGATAGGGAATCCTGGCATGCTGCAGTCCATGGGGTCAGACATGACTGAGAGCCTGAAGTGACTGACTATCTGCTAATCACAAGGACCTGACGTCACCATAAAGGGTTTTAGGACCTTTCTAGATATGAGAAGATGCAAGGATGCAGATCATAAAATCTGTTACTGAAAGTATCCAGCTTCTAAAGACCCATCCCACCAGATTCCCTGGATCACAGAGTGCCTCACTCCACCCTGAACTCCCTCAGGAGGTGCTGAAGGTCAATAGCTGCAGCAGCACAGGTTTCAGTCTCCACAGAGGCAGATGGCAAATGCCCTTGTTTTTCAGTCCTTGGTAATGCTCTTGGCAAGTGCCAATTTGTAGTTGACAAGAGTAATTTATCTAAGGTCAAGCAGTCATTTATAGACAAATCAAATCTAGAATCCAAGCCTCCCTGTGAAATCAAGTGGGGCCCTGTGGGGCTCCTGGGCACAGAGGCCTTTCTGTCCCCCACCTCTTGTAGGCAAGAGTCCGCTTCCACGACCCTCTCTGGGTTCCAAAGGGCAGTTTTTCAATACAGAAACCAGTATGTTTCCCTTTGTCTGGCAAAGCAATAAAACTCTCCTTTTCCACTTCACTCAAAACTCTGCCTCTAGGATCTGATTCAGCACTGGTGTACAGAGTCAGAGATTTAAGTAACACCTGGTCAATACTTTCTCCATCATAGGAGACTGCTTAATGTTGTTAGGAAATGAAACAGCAGGATCCTGTGAAAGTGAAAGTGTTAGTTGCTCATTTGTGTCTGACTCTGCAACCCCACAGATGTAGCCTGCCAGGCTCCTCTGTCCATGGGATTTTCCAGGCAAGAATACTGGACTGGGTTTCCATTCCCTTCTCCAGGGGATATTCCTGACCCAGGAATCTGTCAACTACAAAATGACACTTACCAAAGGCACTGCCTATGACTAAACAACAAAGGCGTTTGCCATCTGCCTCTGCGGACATTGAACGCCATGCTGCTGCAGCTGGTGACCTTCAACAACCCCTAAGGAAGTTCAAGGTGGAGTGAGGCACTCTGTGCTCCAGGGAATCTGATGGGACAGGTCTTTAGATAGTTGGATGTTTTTAGGAACAGATTTTATGATCTCCACCCTTGCATCTCCTCATATCTAGAGAAGCACTAAATCCCTTCATGGTGACATCAGATACTCATGAGTAACAAAAAACCATTTGTAAAATGAGTACTTCATAGTATTGAACTCCCCCTTCACCAGAACGTTATATATTGGCCTTCCCCACTGCCGCTTTGGAGCAGGCTCTCAGAGCTCTGAGATGCTGCCCCCCAGGCTGCAGTCCTCATTTTGCCCCAAATAAAGCTTAACTCGGAACTCTCAAGTTGTACATCTTTTTTGTCAACAGTTATGGCGACCACAAAGGGACCCAGAGTGGACATCCTTCCTTCAACTGGACTCCACAAGGAACCGGACCTTTGGTACCAGCAGCAGCCCCTTGGGCCCATCTACCTCCTTAGGGAGTGCAGGCAAATTTGGGTAAGTCTCTCCTGGTTCTTGAATCTGCCGTATTGGTTGAGTTTCTGAGTTTTATTTGATGGTGGAGGAGGTTACCTGCCCCTTCCCAGTAGGAAAGATACTGGGTGAAATATCCAGGGTATACCCACTCATGGTCGAGACACTGAGTGGGGCTCAGTTGAAAGATACCAAGAAATTCCCACCCACTGAAAAGATACTGGGTGGCATGCTGGCTGAAAGATGCCGGGGGAATTACCCACCCAGTGGAAAGGTACTGGGTAGAGGGGCTCTATTGGAGAAAAAAATCAAGGAATACCCGGAGCTCAGCTGAAAGATGCTGAGGTTGCTCCATGGTAGGGGACTGGATGCTTTTGGATGAGTGGTTAAGTAAGAGGCTGATCTGACACTTTCCCTCAATTTGACTGCCATTATAGAATTTCCTGGAAAGGGTAATGGCAACCCACTCCAGTACTCTTGCCTGGAGAATCCCACGGACGGAGGAGCCTGGTTGGCTATAGTCCATGGGGTCGCAAAGAGTCGGACACGACTGAGCGACTTCACTTCACTTCATAGAATTTGTCAGTATAAAAGTGAGGAAAATAAATGAGAGCTTTTCTCTGAAGAAAAGGGACAAGACTTCTCCTGGCTGGTTTGGTTTTCTCAAGTGACTGAGAAATTTACGGGAGTAGTGGAGGCCAAGTCTTCATACCGTGCAGTGGTCCCATTGGGAAACCCACTCATTAATTAAAATACTTGCTCATCCAGGGGTCACACATAAGAACTTGCCATTCAGCGACCTGAGCAGCCACGGTGGTCTTAGATTGCTGGAGGCGGAATCCGAGACATGTAAGACAAGCTGGGGTAACTCCTGGCGGAGTTAAGCTCACGCAGCACGTGGGCCCACTACCCACGTTCACTAGTGATTTTTAGCCCTGACAAATTCAGCTTAGAATGGGAAACAGAATCTCTCAAAAACAGAAACATAGGGGTGTCAGAAAGTCAGTCTCTGACTAACACTCCAGCCAGATTAGTGTACAATACGTATGGAGTTCATACTTGCAAGTACCTAGTTAATTGGAGAAATTATACTAAAAGAGATCTCAACTTAAAATGGCCAAACTGGGGTTCCTTTGATATTTCAAAATTGATATTTTTGTGCACACAATTAGAAAAGGCTGGCCGTGCTTACTTTGACTGGTATCTAGAAGCTTCTAAAAGAGGAAATGATAGAGTAACTTCTTCATAGAAAACAAACAAGAAATTGCTTGAAACTATCAGAGCTAAAAAAGGATGTTAGCACTGACTCTCCCAGGTCACAGGTCTAGTGGAACTGGGAAATCACGTTCAGCATTTATGCCATTTGGCTTTTGATTTCTGGGCATCTCTTTGCCTTTTGTTTCAGCGTACGACTCCTGGCTGGTGAAGTTCTGGTTTGGTTTGGTTTGAGCATGCAGACATCTGGTACATACTGCTCGAGCTAATATGAGCTAATATGGGAATTGCTAACTCGAAGGTTCCACACTCCACCTGGGAATTCCTTGGAAAAACAAATTTTTTTTGGACTGGTCCGTCTATAGCTATGACAAGAAAAATGGCCTAAAAATATTAGATCTTTATTGACAATAGGATAGGAAAATGGACTAAAGTTCCCTTATGATCAAGACTTCCTCCTGTAATCAACAGCCTAGGCCTGATCAAACTAAGACCCACACTTCTCGAGAGGGACAATCCCTGCTGAGACCAATCTGTCCTTGTTATAAGGGCCAATTTGAGCACTATCTGGTCTAAATTTTGGCGATAAAACTATGGTCACAGAAATATACTATTTTTGACAATGTGGTCACAATATTCTTCAGACTCCAGAGAAAGCTAGAAGAAAAAAATTCTCTTTGAGAATTCTTGCCCTGAAGAAATAACTCCTCCTACACCTTTAGACTAGAGCTCTCTGGATCCCTTATCTAGACCATCTCTAATTCCTGAAATCAAAAGAAAAAAATAGGGGAAACAAAGCCTTTTAAAACCTTATCCCAAACTTTTTTTCTTTTTACAACTAGTATTCATAACTGAGTTTGGAAAACAAAGCTATAGGATCTCTTACGTCTATTTGGATATATGTATGTCTCTGTGTGTCTTTGTTTTTTGGATAATATTGCTGATTGCTGAGATCAGTGTGTAAATGAGCTCTAATCTAATTAACTTTTTTAAAAATTAAGTGGTTAAAAGTAAGATAATTCTAAATACAAGAGAAATTAACCTAAATGAATTTCAGGTTCATGTGAACTGGGAAATATTCAGTATTAAATACCTGGTATTAATGTTTGTTTGATCTAACTAATATAGATATGTCTGGTTCCAAATATGAAAAGGGGTATGTCAAGGCTATATATTGTCACCCTGCTTATTTAACTTCTATGCAGAGTACATCATGAGAAACGCTGGGCTGGATGAAGCACAAGCTGGAATCAAGATTGCTGGGAGAAATATCAATAACCTCAGATATACAGATGACACCACCCTTATGGCAGAAAGTGAAGAGGAACTCAAAAGCCTCTTGATGAAAGTGAAAGAGGAGAGTGAAAAAGTTGGCTTAAAGCTCAACATTCAGAAAACGAAGATCATGGCATCTGGTCCCATCACTTCATGGGAAACAGATGGGGAAACAGTGGAAACCGTGTCAGACTTTGTTTTGGGGGACTCCAAAATCACTGCAGATGGTGATTACAGCCATGAAATTAAAAGACGCTTACTCCTTGGAAGGAAAGTTATGACCAACTTAGATAGCATATTCAAAAGCAGAGATATTACTTTGCCAACAAAAGTCCGTCTAGTCAAGGCTATGGTTTTTCCAGTGGTCATGTATGGATGCGAGAGTTGGACTGTGAAGAAAGCTGAGGGCCGAAAAATTGATGCTTTTGAACTGTGGTGTTGGAGAAGACTCTTGAGAGTCCCTTGGACTGCAAGGAGATCCAACCAGTTCATTCTAAAGGAGATTAGTCCTGGGATTTCTTTGGAAGGAATAATGCTAATGCTGAAACTCCAGTACTTTGGCCACCTCACGCAAAGAGTTGACTCATTGGAAAAGACTCTGATGCTGGGAGGGATTGGGGTCAGGAGGAGAAGGGGACGACAGAGGATGAGATGGCTGGATGGCATCACCAACTCGATGGATGTGAGTTTGAGTGAACTCTGGGAGATGGTGATGGACAAGGAGGCCTGGCCTGCTGCGATTCATGGGGTCGCAAAGAGTCGGACACAACTGAGTGACTGAACTGAACTGAACTGAGGACCAAGTTTAAAATAAAGTTAATTAAGTTTACCTTTTAAATAAGCTGGTGCAAAAACTTGAATTTAGCTTTTCTCTTTGTTCAGAGGACATCTTTTCTTCAGATATTGAACTGCCTTTCATAATAGATTTAAGTTTCTTTATCTCTTAAATAATCTGTTTTGAAATCCTTTATCATTACGTTGGCTAAGTGAATAGTATTGTTTCACAATGATCTATGATCCTATGTGACTGAGTGTTCTAAACCTTTTTGATATTTGTTGACAAAACTTTCTAAATCACTCTAATGAAGAAGATTTCTAGCTAACTTTGGGATGCTTCAGAGGGCCCCGAAACATCCCAAAGAGAGATATTATACTAATTAGGTTCATTTTGTATACAGAATTACATGCAGAATATTGTCAAGTGAGTAATAAGTCTCCAGTTATATTGTATGGTAAATGTTACTAATATAGATATCCTAGAAACTGTTTAGAGTTCCTAAAATCCTTATATATTTGGGTAAAATGTTATCAGATACAATTCTAGTTACTATCTCAAAATATTGTCATAATATTAACCACATTTTACAAAAATGCTTCCTCTTAAAGAAGATTTATAGAAAGGACTTTTGGATAAATGCCAGTTTCTGAACTAGGTAAGGATTCTAATGGAAAACCTGATGACTTCACAAAGGTAAACAAAAGGACTGAATGAACTGGCAAATATGCTTATACTTTCATGGTTTCAATCTAAAAAATTACTGGGTTAAATCTGTGTTTTCCAGGTGTAAGAAAAACCCTCCCCTCAAACTAATTATGACAGCAATTTGCCAAAATTATATTTTATAAACAAATTAAAACATTTATCTTTTCTCTCTATCTGAACCCTCAAGAGATTGGAAGCTGTTCAGTTCAGTCACTCAGTTGTGTCCAACTCTTTGTGACCCCATGGACTGTAGCACACCAGGCTTCCCTGTCCATTACCAACCCCTGGAGCTTACTCAAATTCATGTCCATCGTGTCAGTGATGCCATCCAACCATCTCATCCTTTCTTGTCCCCTTCTCCTCCCACCTTCAGTCTTTCCCAGCATCAGGGTCTTTTCCAATGAGTCAGTTCTTCACATCAGGTGGCCAAATTATTGGAGTTTCAGCTTCAACATCAGTCTTCCCAATGAATACCCAGGACTGATCTCCTTTAGGATGGACTGGTTTGATCTCCCGCAGTCCAGGGAGTCTTCTCCAACACCACAGTTCAAAAGCATCAATTCTTCAGGGCTCAGCTCAGTGTCCCCAACCCTGCACCAGGCCACCACTGACCCATGCCTTTGCCAGAGACTCCGACACTCACAGGCAAGTCTGGGTCAGTCTCTTGTGGGGTCTCTGCTCCTTTCTCCTGGGTCCTGGTGCTCACAGGTTTTGTTTGTGCCCTTCAAGAGTCTGTTTCCCCAGTCCTGTGTAAGTCCTGGTGGCTCTATTGTGGAGTTAATGGCGACCTCCTCCAAGAGGGCTTAGGCCATACCCAGGGCTGCTGCACCCAGAACCCCTGCCCCTGCAGCAGGCCACTGCTGACCCTTACCTATGCAGAAGACACTCACACACAGTTCTGGCTCAGTCTCTGTGGGGTCTCTGGGTCCTGGTGTACACAAGGTTTTGTTTGTGCCCTCAAAGAGTCTGTTTCCCCAGTCCTGTGTAAGTCCTGGTGGCTCTATGCTGGGATAAATGGCCATCTCCTCCAGGAGGGCTACTGCCATACCCAGGGCTGCTGCACCCAGAGCCCCTGCCCCTGTGGCAGGCCACTGCTGACCTGTACCTCCACAGGAGACACTCAGACACTCCAAGAGGTCTGGCTCAGCCTCTGCAGAGTCTCCTGTTGCACACAAGGTTTTGTTTGAGCCCTCCAAGCGTCTCTGGTGGATTTGGAGTTTGATTCTAAACGCAATTTCACCCCTCCTACCATCTTACTGAGGATTCTCCTTTGCCCTTGGACACAGGGTATATTTTTTTTGGTGGGATCCAACATTCTCTTATCAATGGTTATTCAGCAGTAAGTTGTAATTTTGGAGTTCTCGAAGGAGAATATGAGCTCACATCCTTCTACTTCACCATTTTCCATTTATTTGGAAACTCTTAGTTTCTGGTAACTTTATCAGATAAGTTAGGAAAGTTATCTCACTAACAGGTACAGAAATTTCAAGGAATTTTGGAGACCTTGAGAAGGGAGGAATTCACTTAGATCTGTTAGACAAAGTTTGTGATAAAACTTTGGGATGACTTTCCTAGCCCTGAAAGGTTTTATTTTAAAAATTCAGTCTGAGACTCTGTAAAAGTTTCAGCAAAGCAAAAGTGTCTTTGATCAATTATGGTTATATAAATCATCAGGCCTGTTCAGTCCTGTTCTATCTATTCATGATATTACAAGATGGGATCCTCTCACCTGGCCAATTAAAAATACATGCTCTGATGCTGGCCATAGATTTAAGTTTTCTCTTAGAGTCATTTGAACTCAATTGGAGTGATGAGCTAAGTCTCAATAAAAAAATTAACCTCTCATCTATTACAAGGAAAGCTCCCATGATTATGGGATGGATTTACATGGTTAACACCAGGCTATGGTCAATTAAGTTTAAAAGCTCCTTTATTTTGGGAAGGGTTAAATCATACTGAAATTGATCAACCAGGTAATTATGAGAAAACCTGGGTGCTTTATGAACTATGCCTATTTTTATTTACCCTTAGAGTAATTGGTATGGGACTCAGTGGTTTTGTGGTACTAATGTATGGCCTTGACATCTACAGGGATGGATACAAAGGTGTAAGGTCATACATGTTAAAAAAATTAGAGGTAACCCCAACCAATCTACCATTGGTATAATCTCAGTGGGTCAAAGATCTGTATTCTACAAGTATGACCATTAGGCAACTTTGTGTGTGTGTGTGTGTGTGTGTGCACGTGCGCACGTACCTTCAGTGGGGTTCAGTTCAGTCAGTCAGTTCAGTTGCTCAGTCCTGTCCAATTCTTTGAGACCCCATGGACTGCAGCATGCCAGGCTTCCCTGTCCATCACCAACCCCTGGAGCCTACTCAAACTCATGTCCATCCTCTGTCATCCCCTTCTCCTCCTGCCTTCAATCTTTCCCAGTATCAGGGTCTTTTCCAATGAGTCAGTTCTTCACATTAGGTGGCCAAAGTACTGGAGTTTCAGCTTCAGCATCAGTCCTTCCAATGAATATTTAGTACTCATTTCCTTTAGAATGGACTCATTGGATCTCCTTGCTGTGCAAGGGACTCTCAAGAGTCTTCTCCAACATCACAGTTAAAAAGCATCAATTCTTCGGCAGTCAGCTTTCTTTATAGTCCAAATCTCTCTCATATCCATACATGACTACCAGAAAAACCATAGCTTTGACTAGACAGACTTTTGTTGGTAAAGTAATGTCTCTGCTTTTTAATATGCTGTCTAGGTTGGTCATAACTTTTCTTCCAAGGAGCAAGTATCTTTTAATTTCATGGCTGCAGTCACTATCCGCAGTGATTTTGGAGTCCAAGAAAATAAAGTCTCTCACTGTTTTCATGGTTTCCCCAACTATTTGCCATGAAGTGATGGGACCAGATGTCATGATCTTAGTTTTCTGAATGTTGAGTTTTAAGCCAACTTTTTCACTCTCCTCTTTCACTTTCATCAAGAGGCTCTAGTTCCTCTTTGCTTTCTGCCATAAGGGTGGTGTCATCTGCATATCTGAGGTTATTGATATTTCTCCCAGCAATCTTGATTCCAGCTTGTGCTTCAACCAGTCCAGCATTTCTCATGATGTACTCTGCATAGAAGTTAAATAAGCAGGGTGACAATATACAGCCTTGACGTACTCCTTTCTCAATTTGGAACCAGTCTGTTGTTCCATGTCCAATTGTCTTGACCTGCATACAGATTTCTCAGGAGGCAGGTCAGGTGGTCTGGTATTCTCATCTCTTTAAGAATTTTCCACAGTTTGCTGTGATCAATGGGGTCAGAGGATGTAATTGGTCATATCAAAGCCTTAACAACTTTCATAAGCTTTAAATGATAGTAACCAGGCTATTAGCCTACTGAATTCTGAGATCTCTATGATGAGAAAGTCAGTGCTACACAACTGCAAGGCCCTTGACAACTTACAGCATCTCAGGGAGATATCTTTGCTATAATTCAAACTGAATGCTATATTTTCATACCTGATAAATCCTTTAATGTAACACATTTGATGAACCACATGAAAAATCTGTGGTTAAAGCAGAAAGATTTCTGCTTCAAGTGACCCGTTCCCTAGTCTTAATGATCTTTTTTAAAAAGCCTGCTTTGGTGTGGGAGGCTCATGGCTAAAACAATTACTTTTAATTCCACTAATGTTGTTAACTACACCATTTGTATTTTGCTTGTTTCACAAGATTATTATTTCTTGTATTACTAAGTGTATGACTGAGCTTCCAGTGAGTATAATGATGACTAAACTTAAAGCAGTTGATCAAATGTATAGCTTGATATATGATTAATGATTGTAATAGTGTAACTCTAGACATGGGAAGATGCAACAAAAGGAAATACTTTCCAAGACCTTAACTAAAAGACAGGTGTCCAGAGATCTTTGACGATTAAGACTTAATCCAGTAATAGCATATTGAGAGGACTATCAACAAAAACCTTCTCAGAACTGGGAACGAGCCTCCCCAGCAACACGGGACAAAATGGTCATGAAATGCCCCCCAAAGTACGGTCAGATTTATGACCACAACGGGGGGCATGTCAACTACAAATTGACACTTACCAAAGGCACTGCCAACGACTGAACAACAAAGGCATTTGCCATCTGCCTCTGAGGACATTGAACCCCATGCTGCTGCAGCTGGTGACCTTCAACAACCCCTAAGGAAGTTCAAGGTGGAGTGAAGCACTCTGTAGTCCAGGGAATCTGGTGGGACAGGTCTTTAGATAGTTGGATGCTTTTAGGAACAGATTTTATGATCTCCATCCTTGCATCTCCTCATACGTAGAGAAGCTCTAAATCCCTTCATGGTGACATCAGATCCTTTTGACTAACAAGAAAACTTTTGTAAAATGAGTACTTCATAGTATTGAACTCCCCCTTCACTGAAACCTTATATATTGACTTTCCCCCACTGCCACTTAGGAGCAGCCTCTCAGAGCTCTCTGAGATGCTGCCTCCTGGGCCTGCAGTCCTCATTTTGCCCCAAGTAAAACTTAACTCGCAAATTGTACAACTTTTTTTTAGTCAACAAATCAAACCCAGATCTCCCACACTGCAGGCAGATTCTTTACTGTCTTAGCCACCACGGAAGCTGGGTCCTCTGGGACCCTCCTAAGTACAAAAATATGTTTGTGTCCTCCATTTCTTATTTGTAAGAAAAGCCTCCCTGAGTTCCAAAGGGCAGATTCAAGCCGTTACTGTTAGGGAAGTCGGGGAAAGCAGAAACAAAAGAAAAACAGTCAGGAAATAATAGTGAAGCAACAAAACAGAATCTTAGTTTCTCCTCAAGGGATATACATAACAATCTGATACAGATCTTTGAGTTGTTCTGTAGGAACAAAGGCTCCTCCCAGGTGGGAGATGGTAACTGCATGCTGAGATTCCAGACTGGTTGGAACCAAAAGGCTAATGATTGAGATTTCTGTAATACCTCCCTGTTACCTCACCACCAACCGATCAGAAGAAAGTCACATACCTGCAACCCTCACCCATCAGTCAGTTCAGTTCAGTTCAGTCGCTCAGTCCTGTCCGACTCTGTGACCCCATGGACTGCAGTACACCAGCCTTCCCCATCCATCACCAACTCCTGGAGCTTACTTAAACTCATATCCATCAAGTTGGTGATGACATCCAACCATCTCATCTTCTGTCATTCCTTTCTACTCCTGCCTTCAATCTTTCCCAGCATCAGGGTCTTTTCCAATGAGTCAGTTCTTTGCATCAGGTGGCCAAAGTATTGGAGTTTCAGCTTCAGCACTAGTCCTTCCAAAGAATATTCAAGAATGATTTGCTTTAGGATTGACTGGTTTGATCTCCTTGTAGTCCAAGGGACTCTCAGGAGTCTTCTCCAACACCACAGTTCAAAAGCATCAATTCTTTGGTGATCAGCTTTCCTTATAGTCCAACTCTCACATCCATACATGACTACTGGAAAATCTATATAGTGAGGATACATCTCTGGGCACACTTTTATGTATATTTCTGGTTCTTTTGAAGCTTATTAATGTTCTATGTAATAAAAAAATAAAGTTTAATAAAGAAAGATAGGAGAACATCTAAAAGCTGGAGAAGCTCCAGCAAAGATGGAAAAGGTCTATACAGTCAGGAAAAACAAGACTGGGAGCTGACTGTGGCTCAGATCATGAACTCCTTATTGCCAAATTCAGACTTAAATTGAAGAAAGTAGGGGAAACCGCTAGACCATTCAAGTATGACCTAAATCAAATCCCTTATGATTATACAGTGGAAGTGACAAACAGATTCAAGGGATTAGATCTGTTAGACAGAGTGCCTGAAGAACTATCCACAGAGGTGAGTGACACTGTACAGGAGACACGGATCAAGACCATCCCAAGAGAAGAAAAGCAAAAAGGCAAAATGGTTGTCTGAGAAGGCATTACAAATAGCTGTGAAAAGAAGGGAAAGGCAAAGGAGAAAAGGAAAGATATAGCCATCTGAATGGAGAGTTCCAAAGAATAGCAAGGAGAGATAAGAAAGCCTTCCTCAGTGACCATTGCAAAGAAATAGAGGGAAACAACAGAATGGGAAAGACTAGAGATCTCTTCAAGAAAATTGGAAATACCAAGGGAATATTTCATGCAAAGATGGGCACAATAAAGGACAGAAATGGTATGCACCTAACAGAAGCAGAAGATATTAAGAAGAGGTGGCAAGAATACACAGAAGAACTGTACAAAAAAAGATCTTCACAATCCAGATAATCATGATGGTGTGATCACTCACCTAGAGCCAGACATCCTGCTGTATGAAGTCAAATGGGCCTTAGAAAGCATCACTATGAACAAAGCTAGTGGAGGTGATGAAACTCCAGTGGAGCTATTTCAAATCCTAAAAGATGATGCTGTGAAAGTGCTTCACTCAATATGCCAGAAAATTTGGAAAACTCAGCAGTGGCCACAAGACTGGAAAAGGTCAGTTTTCATTCCAATCCCAAAGAAAGGCAATGCCAAAGAATGTTCAAACTACCACACAATCGCACTCATCTCACATGCTAGCAAAGTAACACCAAAATTCTCCAAGCTAGGCTTCAACAGTATGTGAATCAAGAACTTTCAGATGTTCAAGCTGGATTTAGAAAAGGCAGAAGAACCAGAGATCAAATTGCCAACACCTGTTGAATCATTGAAAAAGCAAGAGAATTCCAGAAAAACATCTGCTTCTGCTTTATTGACTATGCCAAAGCCTTTGAGTGTGTGGATCACAACAAACTGGAAAATTCTGAAAGAGATGGGAGTACCAAGAACACCTGACCTGCCTCCTGAGAAATCTGTATGCAGGTCAAGAAGCAACAGTTAGAACTGGACATGGAACAACAGACTGGTTCCAAATCAGGAAAGGCGTACCTCAAGGCTGTATATTGCCACCGTGCTTATTTAACTTCTATGCAGAGTATATCATGAGAAACACTGGACTGGATGAAGCACAAGCTGGAATCAAGATTGCTGGGAGAAATATCAATAACCTCAGATATGCAGATGACACCACCCTTATGGCAGAAAGTGAAGAAGAACTAAGGAGCCTCTTGATGAAAGTGAAAGAGGAGAGTGAAAAAGTTGGCTTAAAGCTCAACGTTCAAAAAACTAAGATCATGGCCTCTGGTCCCAACACTTCATGGCAAATAGTTGGGGAAACAATGAAAACAGTGAGAGACTTTATTTTTGGGGACTCCAAAATCACTGCAGATGGTGACTGCAGCCATGAAATTAAAAGACACTTGCTCCTTGGAAGAAAAGTTATGACCAACCTAGACAGCATATTAAAATGCAGAGAACATTACTTTGCCAACAGAGGTCTGTCTGGCCAAAGCTATGGTTTTTTGAGTAGTCATGTGAGAGTTGGACTATAAAGAAAGCTGAGCACCAAAGAACTGATGCTTTTTAACTGTGATGTTGGAAAAGACTGTTTAGAGTCCCTTGGACTGCAAGGAGATCCAACCAGGCAATCCTAAAGGAAATAGGTCCTGAATATTCATTGGAAGGACTGATGCTGAAGCTGAAACTCCAATACTTTAGCCACCCGAAGTGAAGAACTGACTCACTGGAAAAGACCCTGATGCTGGGAAAGATTGAAAGTGGAAGGAGAAGGGGACAACAGAGGATGAGATGGTTGGATGGTATCACCGACTCAACGAACACGAATTTGAGTAAACTCTGGGCATTGGTGATGGACAGGGAGGCCTGGCATGCTGCACTCAATGGGGTTGCAAAGAGTCAGACACAACTAAGCGACTGAACTGAACTGAATGCTAACAAAAGCAAATAAGTCCAAACATGCCTGCTAGTGTCTCTAAGTTCGAAGCCCAGCCTTTTGTACTCTGCTTTGTGAGGTTGGAGCAAAGGTTCTGCAAACCACATTTCCACATTGCCTGCTGCCTCTCTGTTGAGCTCCATCCAGCAGAGCCAAGAGAGGCCTTGCTTGCCTCTCTGGTGGCAATTCCTGTGAGTCTCACTGCAGCCTCTCTTCACCCTGGCAGCAGAGTTCCTTCTCATAGCAGCAGTGACATGCAGCTTACAGTTTTTCCAAAACTTAAAAAATTAGCCTCATTACATCACTTTAGAGACACCAGCACCAATCAGCAGGCACCCTCTTTTCAAGCTCTTAAGTTTCCAATCCTAAGGGCCCCTTCAAGGAAGTCACAGAAGCCAGCCCCAGCCAAGTGTCCCCTTTCCCTCAGAGGAGCTTTGAGTTTCAATTCCACAATTCCTTTCTAAGTTTCTGAGTTTTAAAAATATTGACATATGGACATCATCGTGTAAAGCACAGGAAGCTCAGCTTGGTGCTCTGTGATGACGTAGAGGAGTGGGATGGGGAAGCAGGGGGTAGGAGCGAGGTCCAAGAAGGAGGGGATATATGTATGTACATAGTTGACTCACTTCATTATACAACAGAAACCAGCACAACATTGTAAAGCCAGTTTTAAAAATTCAACTTCCTCCTTTTATTCTCTCAGCAGTCGGGGTGGTAACTGCTTTCTATTGTTGCTACTATGAGAACTCAGAGTAGCAGTTCTCAGAGTGTGGTTTGTGGATCCCTCTGGAGGATCCCTGAGCCCTTTCAGGGGATCCATGAGGTCGAAAATATTTTCAAAATAATCGTAAGACATTCTTTTCCTTTTTCTGTGTTGACATTTGCACTGATGGTGCCTAAGGCATAGTGAATAAGACGGTTGACCCTTTAGCATGAATAAAGGGAGTGCCACACTAGCAGTCATTGTATTTTTTACCATTATGTACTTTCAGGGGAAAAAATCCAGTTCTACTTAAGAATAACCCTTGACAAAGCAGTAAAATGAGTAACTTTATTAAATCTTGATTCTTATGTTCAGATCCTTTTGTTGACTACAAATTGGCACTTGCCAAGAGCAAACTGGCGTAGAAGGTCTTTAGACAGTTAGACATTTTCAGGAACTCATTTCATGATCTTGCATCTCTTCATATCTAGAAAAGCACTAAATCCCTTCATGGTGACATCAGCTCCTCATGACTAGCAGAAAACATTTTGTAAAGTGTTGACTGCACTGAACTCCCCCCTTCACCAAAATCTTATCTATTGACCTTATCCCATTGCCTCTTTAGAGCAGTCTCTTAGAGCTATATGAGGTGCAGTCTGCTTGGCTGTAGTCCTTACTTTGCCCAAAATAAAACTTAACTAACAACTCTCACATTGTGCATCTTTTTAGTCAACAACTTCAATATTCTTATGATAACTGAAACATTTGTGCTGTAGAGTAAAATGTGATATTATGACTGTCTCAAGGAATAGCATTTGCACAATTGTTTTAGTTAGCTGAACTAGCCATATTTTTCATTGCACACCAATTTTTACTTTCAGAAACAATGAAGAGGCAAACTATGGTTACTCAGATTTGGACATTAAGCAGACTTTTCTCAAAAATGAACAAAGTAAGCCTGTCACTTCAAGGAAAACAACTGACAATTTTTGTTGCCAATGACAAAATATGAGCTTCTAAACTAAATTTAAAAATTTGGAATATATGCATCTGCCATTGTGAGCTTGATAGTTTCCAATACTTTAAAAAACTTTTCTGATGAGATTTGTGATGATATTAACAAATAGGAACTTTTTTGAATGATGTATAATGAAATATGGCAACATTTGAAATATCTGCATTATGAAGTCAACTGATATTTTCCAATGACCGATGCATGCAATTACTAAATCATGCATGAGGAAAAGATCCTTTCAAACTGCAAGACAGACCAATGGGTTTTAATATAACAGATTAACAAAATGTTTTTTAGATATGGTTTTAGATTATACATTGCAACCAATCTTTAAGAAACTACTATTTGTCTAGTGTTGCTGTAATATCCAAAATATAATAATTATTAGCTAAAAAGCCTATTAAAATATCCTCCCTTTTCTAACTATATATCTATATAGCCAGATATGGATTTTCTTCACATATTATGACCAAAACAACATATAATAGACTGAATGCAGAAACAGATACAAGTATCCAGCTGATTTCTGTTAAGCCAGATATGAAAAAGGTTTGCAAAAATGTTAAATAATGCCACTCTCCCCACTAAATTTTTATATAGTTGTTTTTCATAAAAATATGTTATTTCTGTTAACATGAAAGTAAAAATCCCTTAGTCATGTCCAAGTCTTTGCAACCCCATGGATTGCAGCACACCAGGCTTCCCTGTCCATTACCAACTCCCGGAGCCTACTCAAACTCATGTCCATTGAATCGGTGATACCATCCAACCATCTCATCCTCTGTCATCCCCTTCTCCTCCTGCCTTCAATCTTTCCCAGCATCAGGGTCTTTTCCAATAAGTCAGTTTTTGCAACAAGTGGCCAAAATATTGGGAGTTTCAGCTTCAGCATCAGTCTTTCCAAAGAATATTCAGGACCTATTTCCTTTAGGATTGCCTGGTTGGATCTCCTTGCAGTCCAAGGGACTCTCAAGAATCTTCTCCAATACCATAGGTCAAAAGGATCAGTTCTTCAGAGCTCAACTTTCTTTATACCACAGGCTTTAGCCAACATATGAGCTCCTTGGGGTCCTCAGTGAGTTTGTAAAAGTATTTTTAAAACTCTTGAAACCAAAAAGTTTGGGAAATGCTGCCTTAAAGTTCTTTTTAAAATCTGTGCAGGTACCTACTTATTAATACCTAATTAACAAATATTTATATTAAATTCTGTCTGTTAAAATAAATTTTGTGGGTTCTACCTCCTGACTGGACCCTGACAGGTATACAAATATATTTTAAAAGTATAACATAATCTTACTGAAGTGAGGGGGGATAATTAATCCAAAGAAATTTTGAGCACAATATTTTGATTATATACACTCAATCTAGTGAAAACAAAATCTTAAACTTTTTCTTAGTTTATTTTCTATAGTATTATATCTTCTAGTAGTACAGCAAAATTCTGAAACAATGGTCAAATGAACATATATGTCAGTGTTGTTGGGAGCCAGGGTTCTTACCATGGAGAAGTGTTCTTACCATGGAGATACATTTATGAGATATGCTGGATTGGAATTGAATGTGTTACATGAATTCATGACTTCTAAAATCCAAACACACATACTTCCACAACTGCCACCATTACCATTGCTGTCAAGGTACAAAACACTTTATCACCTCATAAAGTCCTTCTTGTGTCCCTTTGCAGTTATGTATATCCTGCATGGTTGAATTTCTTGAATCTTGTGAGTCAAAATTAAAATTTTTTTTTCACCCATTATTTTTTCAAAAATATTTTCCACTTCTCTCCTTGTTTTATTATTTTTTAAATGTATTCATTAGTTATCTTACTTTTTGGCTGTGTGGGGTCTTTGTTGCTGCTTGAGGGATTTCCCTGGCTGTGGTGTGTGAGCTTCTCCCTGTGGCAGCCTCTCTATGGTGTGAGAACTCTAGAGCGTGGGCTCAGTAGTTGTGATGTCAAGCTTAGTAGCCCCGAGACACGTGAGCTCTTCCTGAATAAGGGCTCAAACCTGCGTCCCCTGCATTAGCAGGTGGATTCTTAACCGCTGGATGGATCATCAGGGAAGTCCCTCCCCTTGTTTTGTTACTACCAACGCATGTAAGTCAGACTTTGTGATATTTTTCCATAGGTCATTAAAACTTCGTTCATTTTTGTTCATTCTTTTTCCCTGGTGTGCTTCAGTTTGAATAGTTTCTATTACTGTGTTTTTAATTTCACTAATATTTTTCCTTTGCGGTGTCTAATTTTTCATTTTAGATGTTGCATTTTTTACTTCTAAAAGTTCCATTTGGTTTCTTTTTATAGTTTCTATTTCTCTCTTGGTTATGTTTTCCTTCAAATCCTTTAGCATACTTATAATGCTTTAAAAGGGTCTCACCTGTTAATTGCCTCATATCTCTCATTTTTTGATTTCTCTCTCTCTCTGTTTTTGTATGTAAAGTAACTTTTTTAACAAATGCGGGACATTGTAAATGTTACACTGTTGAGGGACCAATTTTTTTTTTTTTCTTCCTTCAAAGAGTTTTTAATTTTGTTCTGGTGGTCAAAGTCTTTTACAGATCATTATGAGTTCGCTGGAGAAGGAAATGGCAACCCACTCCAGTGTTCTTGCCTGGAGAATCCCAGGGATGGGGGAGCCTGGTGGGCTGCCATCTATGGGGTTGCACAGAGTCTGACATGACTGAAGCAACTTAGCAGCAGCAGCATGAGTTTGCAAGCTTTGTAGGGGCTGATCTTGAGTGACCTTTAGTGCAAGGCTATTTGGGTCTCATTCCCAAGGTCTTGCTTTTCTAAGATCTTTACTGAATATTCCAGATGTTCAGTGTGGTCTCTTTATTCTAGCTGATTAGAGCTTAGCAGCTCCAACCACGTACAAGCTTCTGGAGGCGTTCAGTCTGCAGCTCCCCAGTACTTGTTCTTTCCCCCATAGTTGCTTTTTTCCTCAAAATCATGAAAACTATGCCTGTGTCCTAGGATTCAGCCAAATCCTTTTAAGAACTCCAGCAAAGCTATTTGCAGTTCTTCCTCTGAGCGGTGCTCTTCTTCCTGGTTCTCTGTCTGGCAAATTCCAGCTGACTCAGCCTCCCCTGGTCTTTGTCTCCTCCAATCAGTAAGATTTGATTTCCACATCCTGCTTGTTTTCCATCCCTGCACTGTGGTCTGGAATGTGCTTCTAGGCAAAATGCAGAAGCAATCTAGGGATCACCTCATTTTGCTTCCATTCTCTCAGCAAATGTCTGAAATTTGTGAAAACAGTGGTTTCATACACTTTGTCTAGTTTTCTAAATGTTTACCGTTGGAGAGCTGGTCCAATATTTGCCTGCTTGGTTTTTGATCAAGTAAATTGACAGGTACACTTTCTCTACTTCTAGGCAGTTCCACCTGGTCCTCTTTCTCCATATGGACATAAATGAAAATAAATGCTTAAAACCAAAGGTCCTGGATTTTAGTCCTTTAGAACCAGTCCTGCTGGTATGTGAGCTCTGTTCTATCTTAGCCCCATAAAAGAAGTTCTCTGAGGATTACCGTAGAGCTAATCATAAACTCTGGTGCTAAACGATATATCCTTCAGACACTTCCAAAAGATTGAATGGCACCACTGTATTTTTTTTTTAGCATCCATAAATAAAGTTTTATTGGCACATAACCTTGTTCATCCATTTACATATTTGTCTCTGGCTGATTTCATGCTACAACAGCAGAGTTGAGTAGTTGCAACAGAGCTGTATATGGCCTACACAGCCTAAATTATTTACCATCTGATCCTTCACAGAAAAAGTTTGCTGGTTCCTAATCTGGAGTATAGGTGGGGGCTAGCAGTCCATGGCATAAGATTGTTCCAAATAACATGAGTCTGGATGATACCATCAAGAAAGCTGGTTAGACTTCAATAGGAGGGTCATAACCCAGAAGGAATTCAGAGCCTAAGGAGAGAGGACCAAGCAAAGACACCTGGGAAGGAATGATGGGGAGGAGAGCTGGGGTGGGGGGCGGGGCACAGAACAAGACAAAGTGTTCTGTATTCACAAAATGTCTTTGTATTTTTTAATCAAAAAACACTTTTTTTTTCATGCTGCTGCTAAGTCGCTTCAGTCACGTCCGACTCTGTGCTGCCCCATAAGACGGTAGCCCACCAGGCTCCCCTGTCCCTGGGATTCTCCAAGCAAGAACACTGGAGTGGGTTGCTGTTTCCTTCTCCAGTGCATGAAGGTGAAAAGTGAAAGTGAAGTCGCTCAGTCATGCCCGACTATTCGCAACCCCATGGACTGCAGCCTACCAGGCTCCTCCATCCATGGGATTTTTTTTCATAAACAGGTATAAAATGGAATAGAAAAAGAAAGGTAGAAAATACACCAAAAGGTTAACAATAATTATCTTAGAGAAATGAAATTCTGAATGTTTTTTTCTTTTTGCTTTTCCAGAGTTTCTAAATTTTAAAATAATGAACACATGCTGCCTTTATAGCAAGAAGATGAATGATGCCATATGTTTGTGCACCCTTCCCACATAATGACGTTTCACTGTGTGTTTTTAAGGTCATGGGAGTAACTGATGTTGAGGATACTCAGCCCTCCTGGGTGATGGCCAAGCTCTGCCCTTACTCAACAGAACAGGCCTATTGAATTCTCACACCCTTCTTACTCTCTTCTCCCCAAACAAAAGATTATTTGAAGAGTTTCCTTGTTCTCTAAGCAAATGACATCAACTCCAAAAAACCTTTTTTGCTCAGAAGGGTTTCCAGGACATTCTGATAAACCCAAATCTCCTACAGGTGGAGTCCAGGGTCCAGGAGAAAGAGGAGACGCTGTTCCACGTGGGCATCGGCATGACTGTGCACTAGGTTCCTGGGCATTCTCTCAGGCACAGCTGGGAGCTGTGTGCTGTGCCTGGGCACTGCCCTCAGCACAGCTAAGGGCAGAGGAGAGGACAGAGTTTCTGCCAGCGGGACTCACAGGGCCTACACTCCAAGTCCTACATTCCCAAAGACAAAACAAGAAATCTGCTCCTCAAAACTCCAGGCCAGGAACTCTGGAGACATTAGCATACTCTGGCAAGCAGCCAGATGGCTAATAGATAGCAGGTAGTTCAGGAAACAATTAGAAGCCTGCGCCCACACAGATCAGTTGCAAAAAATGACCTCTGTCATTCAGGATATGGCCCTGGAAGTAAAGAACCCTTTCTTCTATCACTTTCGGGGATTGGGGAAATGTCAGATCTCTCTCTCTTCTTTGATGCGGTGACAAGTTAACAAGTGCTGAGTCTCCAACAGGCACTTCTGCCCCACTAAGCACAGGGTGGGGAGACCCAGCAGGTTCGCTCCAATGAGGCCTGGTGCCCGGGAGGAGGGAAGCAATCCCTCCGGTGCCAGCCACAGGGTAGGAGGCCCTTGCCAGCTTTCTTTTTCACCATTTACTGCCTGTGTCTCCAGTCTTCTTGCCCTCCTGCCCACACTTCTGCCCTGACCTGCTCCTTTCAGAGTCCATGCCTGGCTTCGGAGGGAGGTCTTTCTAGCCCTGCTTTTGCCTTCCCAACTCAGTACATTGCCCTCCCCCAGCTGGTCCCCTCCCTCTACAAGCGTACACACACACTTGGTTTGATTTGGGGAATCGGGAGGGAGCAAGATTCAGAAAGAAAAGCTTCTGTTTACTTATGACGAATGCAAGTGTATTCACTGTCACGGATTTCATCGTTTGTGTATCATTTGTTTCATTATCATTTGATGTAAATTGTTGCTTTCAAAACTATTTTTTCTTCAGAACTTTATCCTTTTCTCCAGCAAGATGTACAGAATTTGAATGTTAAAGAGGAATGCAATGACAGATTGAGGCGTTCTCACTTTCTCTTAAGTAGATGGAAACTGCTAATAATTCTCTTCTTATATATTATGTAAAATCAGTCAGACTTTGCCTGTCTTTACATTTGGTCCCCATTTTTCTCTCATAAAATCAACAGTAATAACAGTAATATTAATAACAGTACCTATTGGAGTTTCAGCTTCAACATCAGTCCTTCCAATGAACACCCAGGACTGATCTCCTTTAGGATGGACTGGTTGGACCTCCTTGCAGTCCAAGGGACTGTCAAGAATCTTCTCCAACATCACAGTTCAAAAGCATCAATTGTTCGGTGCTCAGCTTTCTTCACAGTCCAACTCTCACATCCATACATGACTACTGGAAAAACCATAGCCTTGACTAGACGGACCTTTGTTGACAAAATAACGTTTCTGCTTTTTAACACATAGTCTAGGTTGGTCATAACTTTCCTTCCAAGGAGTAAGCAGCTTTTAATTTCATGGCTGCAGTCACCATCTGCAGTGATTTAGGAGCCCCCAAAAATAAAGTCAGCCACTGTTTCCACTGTTTCCCCATCTATTTCCCATGTAGTGATGGGACCAGATGCCATGATCTTCGTTTTCTGAATGTTGAGCTTTAAGCCAACTTTTTCACTCTCCTCTTTCACTTTTATCAAGAGGCTCTTTAGTTCTTCTTCACTTACTGCCTTAAGAGTGGTGTCATCTGCATATCTGAGGTTTTTGATATTTCTCCCAGCAATATTGATTCCAGCTTGTGTTTCTTCCAGTCCAGCATTTCTCATGATGTACTCTGCATAGAAGTTAAATAAGCAGGGTGACAAGATATAGCCTTGACGTACTCCTTTTCCTATTTGGAACCAGTCTGCTGTTCCATGTCCAGTTCTAACTGTTGCTTCTTGACCTACATATGGGTTTCTCAAGAGGCAGGTCAGGTGGTCTGGTATTCCCATCGCTTTCAGAATTTTCCACAGTTTATTGTGATCCACACACTCAAAGACCTTGGCATAGTCAATAAAGCAGAAATAGATGTTTTTCTGGAACTCTCTTGCTTTTTCGATGATCCAGCAGATGTTGGCCATTTGATCTCTAGTTCCTCTGCCTTTTCTAAAACCAGCTTGAATATCTGAAAGTGTTCATTGGAAGGACTGATGTTGAAGCTGAAACTCCAATATTTTGGCCATCTAATGCGAAGAGCTGACTCATTTGAAAAGACCCTAATGTTGAGAAAGATTGAAGGCAGGAGGAGAAAGGGACGACAGAGGATGAGAGGGTTAGATGGCATCACTGACTCAATGGACATGAGTCTGGGTAAACTCCGGGAGTTGGTGATAGACAAGGAGGCCTGGCGTGCTGCAGTTCACAGAGTCGCAAAGAGTCAGACACGACTGAGTGACTGAACTGAACAATGTTTGGAACACTAAGATGTGCTGGACTGTGCTAAGTACTTGCATGCATTGCCTTATTTAACCTTTTCCACAGTCCTGTTTTATTATCCCCATTGTATAGATGAGAAAATAGATGGAGACATACAATAACTGTCCAGAGGTTTTTTTTTTTTTTTTTTTAAGATAGAGACAGCAAAGACTATGACATTCAAATCCCTGCCTGTCAGATTCCAAAGTCCTATCCTCTGTCACCTATATCCTAACTCCTTTAAGGAAGCAGCAGGTGAGAGTCCTGGGCCCTGGGAGCTGGGCTAAAAGGGATAGTGATCTGCAGAGGAGGGAGCAGAGAGCCCATTACTGATGTCATAGCATCCAAAATTGTCCATCATGCTTGGAGTTCCAGTGCTCCACAAGCATCATCTCATTTGATGCTGACTGTAGTCCCATGAGTCAGGCATTATTTTTCACCAACCGCTTCCCTGGTGGTTCAGAGGTTAGAAGTGTCTGCCTGCAGTGTGGGAGACCTGGGTTCGATCCCTGGGTCGGGAAGATCCCCTGGAGAAGGAAATGGCAACCCACTCCAGTATTCTTGCCTGGAGAATCCCATGGATGGAGGAGCCTGGTGGGCTACAGTCCACGAGGTCACAAAGAGTCAGACACGACTGAGCAACTTCACTTCACAGTGACCTTCAAAGTGACATGAATGAGGTATGTGAAAGGAGCTTAGGATCACGCTTGGCATGAAGAAAACTATCAATAAATGGAAGTTATTATTGCTACTTAGCCATTTTGCTTAGTACCCAATAACTGTATTGACAGAGAAATTTTCAGCTAATATACATTACATTTGCCTGCCAAAGACAAGCCGTCCAGACTTCTCTGCCATGGTTTGAGTTCTTCCCATGAGCAGACTCTGGGGCAAAGATTCAAGTTGCAAGTAGTTGATGGGGGTGGTGATTCCAGAAAGTTCTTTGAGAGAGTAGGGAAAGTGAGACAAGAAAGGAAACAAGTCAACAAAGGGAGTTAGTGAGCCACTCACCACTGGTTGGGGGGATGGGGGCTCTATCCTACTGGGCTCCCCCGAGAACCTAGATACACAGACCCCAAGAGTAAAGGTTGCTCCTGGGGCATTCGGTCCCTGTCCCTGTCGACCTCGGGGCTAAGCATGCTCCAGGCGCCAGGGCATACCACCAGGCAGCAAGCAACAGAAAGCTGCTGTAAGTGAGGAACACATTGTAGATGACCCTGGGGCAGGCCAGGAACATATGGGTGGGGCCATACTTATCAGCTTTACTGTAATTGCTCAGTGTTGCTAATACTCTAGAGGTATTTTTTTTTTCCCTCAAATACATTTGCCAAACAATCCCTTTCTGTGCTCTGGATCTAGTTTTGAAAAGCAAAGTTTCCTCTTTGAACTACAAGTGCCTGCTTTGAAGCGTCTTTAGAAATTCTAGATAATCAAGGCCCCCTTACTGTGCAAAATTCTGAAAGAGATGGGAATACCAGACCACCTGACCTGCCTCTTGAGAAATCTGTATGTAGGTCAAGAAGCAACAGTTAGAAGTGGACATGGAACAACAGACTGGTTCCAAATAGAAAAAGGAGTACGTCAAGGCTGTATATTGTCACCCTGCTGATTTAACTTCTATGCAGAGTACATCATGAGAAACACTGGACTGGAAGAAACACAAGCTGGAATCAAGATTGCTGGGAGAAATGTCAATCACCTCAGATATGCAGATGACACCACCCTTATGGCAGAAAGTGAAGAGGAACTAAAAATCCTCTTGATAAAAGTGAAAGTGGAGAATGAAAAAGTTGGCCTAAAGCTCAACATTCAGAAAACGAAGATCATGGCATCCAGTCCCATCACTCCATGGGAAATAGATGGGGAAACAGTGGAAACAGTGTCAGACTTTATTTTGGGGGGCTCCAAAATCACTGCAGATGGTGACTGCAGCCATGAAATTAAAAGCTGCTTACTCCTTGGAAGAAAAGTTATGACCAACCTAGATAGCATATTCAAAAGCAGAGACATTACTTTGCCAACTAAGGTCCGGCTAGTCAAGGCTATGGTTTTTCCTGTGGTCATGTATGGATGGGAGAGTTGGACTGTGAAGAAGGCTGAGCGCTGAACAATTGATGCTTTTGAACTGTGGTGTTGGAGAAGACTCTTAAGAGTCCCTTGGACTGCAAGGAGATCCAACCAGCCCATTCTGAAGGAGATCAGCCCTGGGATTTCTTTGGAGGGAATGATGCTAAAGCTGAAACTCCAGTACTTTGGCCACCTCATGCGAAGAGTTGACTCATTGGAAAAGACTCTGATGCTGGGAGGGATTGGGGTCAGGAGGAGAAGGGGACGACAGAGGATGAGATGGCTGGATGGCATCACTGACTCGATGGACGTGGGTCTGAGTGAACTCTGGGAGTTGGTGATGGACAGAGAGGCCTGGCGTGCTGCAATTCATGGGGTCGCAAAGAGTCGGACACGCCTGAGCGACTGAACTGAACTAAAGCTTCCATACTCACAACAGTCCAGCTCACCTCTGTACAGTGTGCCTTCTAGTTTACAGAATACTTTTGCACATGTGACCTCATTTAATCCTTACAGTAAGCAGTGAGGTAGATGATGGTCCTCGGAAGCAATCCCAGAGTTGTCAACCCTCCTACCAGGGATTAGAAACAGGTTAGTGGTTTCAGTTGACACACAATTCCGAGACCCTGAGGCAAGTTTCATAGCATCTCTTCTCTACCTGAATAGTCCCCAAGGTCCACTCTCCTCAGGCTTGAAAACTTTAAGAATATTGATGATTTGAAAATAATAAGGCAACCCAGTTGCTCTATTCATTTTTCTGAGTACATATATAATAAGATGTTAGAAATTTTGAAGGCAGTAGAGCTCACATTCCAAGGAGAGGTTCAGACCATGGTTCAGGCTTTGGAAGAAAGGAAGCCAGAGAAAACCAGTTTACTATCGTACCCCTCATTCATAGTGACAAAACAGCCAGGAGCTTGGAAACGAAAAAAGAGGGTTTCTAGGCAAAGTTGTTGCTGTATTGTGAGTCTAGTCCCATCCTTGGTGGGGAGAAGGGAGTATAGGGCCCTTGTCACAAGCCTAGAAAAAGAGGGATCAACTTGTCCACTGAGAGAGCGTAATATGTGTCCCTCAAAGCTTAGGGGACCCTGTGCACAGGTACAGAAAATCTAAAGGACAAGTGACGGGCTGACTATGGCTTTGATTGCGGAGTAGAGGGAAGGTCAGGAGGAGGAAGCTATGTCAGCTTGGGCTTCAAACCTAGCTTTCTGTACTCAGCCTTGTGATCTAGAGCTGCTGCTGCTGCTGCTGCTAAGTCACCTTGGTCGTGTCCGACTCTGTGCGACCCCGTAGACATCAGCCCACCAGGCTCCCCCGCCCCTGGGATTCTCCAGGCAAGAACACTGGAGTGGGTTGCCATTTCCTTCTCCAATGCATGAAAGTGAAAAGTGAAAGTGAAGTTGCTCAGTTGTGCCTGACTGATCGTGACCCCATGGACTGCAGCCTACCAGGCTCCTCCATGCTGGGACTCTGCAAATCAGATTTCACCTTTGCCAACTGGCTCCAGATTCACTCTTCCAATGGGAGACCCTAGAGGGAGACAGCATGGCTGGAGGAGTAAGGAGGGGCTTGTTCCTTCCTGCGTGGGTTTCCTGTTCCTATCCATGTCGGCCTAGTCTCCCCTCTTCACCCTGGCAGTGAAGGTGAATCTTGCACCAAAATTTGTACGCAGTTTTTATGCAGGATGTGTACGCAGTTCGCCATTTTCCCAACACTTACAGCCTCATCACACTCCCTCCTCCCAGGAGACACCGGGTCCCCACACCCTACCTCCCCAACTCTCCCTTCCCAAACCACCTGGACCCCTTTTCCCCAACACTTACAGCCTCATCACACTCCCTCCTCCCAGGAGACACCGGGTCCCCACACCCTACCTCCCCAGTTCTCCCTTCCCAATCCACCTGGACCCCTCTGTAGCTCCGAGATTCCAGCTCAGCTGAGCAGAACCTCCTCCTCAATATCTGATTTCAGGTTTCTAAGTTTTAACAGTTCCCACCTCTCCCCACTCCTGGTCCTAGGGGTGGGGGCTGCTCCTGCAGTTGCTGACCCTGTGATACCTTAATGCACTCTTTTTGCCTTTTCTGTTACCTAGATAACAACTTTACACTTAGTTCCAATCATTAGATGACCCTCTCTGTTTAAATAACTGATATTTCTGTCTCTTTGCCAATCCCTGATACCCCTCTTAATAACAACTGGAGAACTGGAGTATCTCAGGGGACAGAGTGGGGTAAAGAGTCCACGAGGCTTCTGGGGAGAAAGGCTGGAAGATTTTCAGAGTAGTTCCTCTTTCTGAATCATGGAGCTCTGTGAAAGACTGATGAAAACAATGTGCTTTCTTCTCTAGAAACTGTAAGTATCTGTCAACACACCCCCCACCTCCAAGCCTCACACACAACCCCACACCCAGTTGCAGGGGTTGTGTGTGCTTGTGAGTGTGCGTGCTGAGTCACTTCAGTCGTGTCTGACTCTTTGCGACCCCATGGACTGTAGCCCACCGGGATCCCCTGTCCATGGGATCCTCCAGGCAAGAATACTGGAGTGGGTGGCCATTTCCTCCTCCAGGGGGTCTTCCCAACCCAGAGATGGAACCCGGGTTTCCTGCATTGGTAGGCAGGTTCTTTACCACTAGCGCCCCTTTATAGGGGTTGTATGCTAGTCACTCAGTTGTATACGACTCTGTGACCCCACGCGGACCCCAAATCTCAGGTTCATAATTCCTGTGGTAAAATGCTGGCCAGGTTGAGTCTCTCTCATGGAGAAAATCTGGTTGGCTCTCAGAGGCTGTTGCCTCAGAAAAGTCAAACAAAAGGACCGTCAGTACTGGGTTGCCAAGGAGCTGTCCTAGATTTTCAAACTCCCTGAATTTGAGAGAAATATCCCGACTGTGGACCTGCCAGCCATCCTGGATCTGTAGTTCTTTTGCATCTGAAGCTTTAAAACTGTATCTTTTTCAGTAGCAATTATTTTACTTATGGGGGTTTAGCCAACAAGAATGAAGCATTCTGAGGCAGAGCCTTGTTTGGGGGCTCTCCTCCCTGAAGGCCCTGCCTGGCTGACCCAGCCAGCCGACCTGGCCAGGCCCAGTAGCTCTGCGCCCTTCAGTGGCCTGCTACTGTGGAGACCTCCTGGAGAGAAAGGCGAGTCGCCACCTCCTGGGCGGCTCTATTATTGCATGTCAAGTTTCCGGAAAGCAATTGTTCACTCAGTCGTGTCCGAGGTTTGGGACCCCCTGGACCGTAGCAGGTCAGGCTCCCTGTCCTTCACTGTCTCCCAGAGTTTGCTCAAACTATGTCCTTTGAGTCGGTGATGCCATCCAACCATCTCATCCTCTGTCGCCCCTTCTCCTTTTACCTTCAATTTTTCCCAGCACCAGGGTCTTTTCCAACGAGTTGCCTCTTGGTATCTGGTAGCCAAAGTATTGGAGCTTCAGCTTCAGCATCAGTCCTTCCAATGAATATTCACAGTTGATTTCCTTTAAGATTGACTGGTTTGATCTTTTTGCTGTCCAAGAGACTCTCAAGAGTCTTTTCCAGCACCACAGTTCAAAAGCATTAATTCTTTGGCACTCAGCCTTAAAAAGCAATTGGTGGTGTTAAATTTCTAAGGACAACAACTTCCCTTTTACTGTGAGTTAGTTATCTGGGTATGTTTTATAGATAATTATGTCCTAGGCCATTAAAGGGGAGAACACAGAGATTGAGAAAAATTACTACCTTTGGGCCTCAGTTTTTCGTCTCTAAGACAAGGCTGGCTGTTATCTTAATGCTCAGAAGCCTGTCACTAGTTTTTCCTTTCTCTATTAAACTGCCTTGTTGAGCTTTCCACATTAGAAGGCAGTACCTCAGAGTAGAATAAAATTCTTCCCCACATCACTGACACAATTAGATAGCTACCACATACCCCTGCAAATCTGTCTTATGTATATTGCTTATTAGTTGAATGTTATCTTTTAAGCTATCTAGACATTGCTCCAGATATAGACTGATTTTTTTTTCTATTGATTAAGAAAGTCTCTTTTGTTTTATACATTCATTCATTCTGCAAAATGATGCATACATTCACCACGTTTTTAGTGAGTGACCACTGTTTTCCAGGCATTAGAGATGCAGCCGCAGACAGACCCAAGTCTCTCCCTTGTGGAGATTCTCATCTAATGCAGGAGACAGACAACAAATACAACACATGAAATATGTAGTGTGTCAACTGAAAAAGGATGTGGGTTAAGAGCAGGTATTTGTTTTGCTTTGTTTTTTTTTTTAAGTAGGAGAAATTACGGTGTGTTTGTCTGTTGATGGGAATGATCCTAATAAGGGATGATGGTGATAGAGAGAAGAAGGAGTGTTAGTGGCACAATGCCCTTGAGGAGGTGAGAGGGGATGGGATGCAGTGCAGAAGTGGAAAGGATGTATCAAAAACTGTCAGGTGTCAGAACCTGGACCGGTGCTAGAGACAATAGCAAAGAAAACAGACTTCCTGGAGAATTCATCCCAGCCTTCCTGGAGATTTCATTCTAATTAGGGCAATGGACAATAAAAAGGCAAACAAATGAATGGATCCATGGTACCCATGGAGTGGGTAAGTGCCATATTACATAAGCACAGTGGTCATGGAGGTCCCCTTTGAGACATGAGAGTTGAGCTGAGTCCTAAAAGCATGATAGGGGCTTCCCTGGTGGCTCGGTGGTAAAGAATCCTCCTCTAATGTGGGAGACATGGGTTTGATCCCTAGGTCAGGAAGATACCCTGGAAAAGCAAATGCCAACCAAATCCCATATTCTTGCCTGGAGAATCCCATGGGCAGAGGATCATGGCGGGCTACAGTCCGTGGGGTCTCAAAGAGTCAGACACAACTTAACGGCTAAAAAAACAACAACAAAGCATCACAGGGCACTATCCACACGAAAAATCTGAGGGATGAGGATTCCACACAGAAAAAAAGAACATGTATAAGAGCTTGAGAGGGAAGAGCTTGGCCGTCTGTACACTTGTAGGAGGTGACGCTGCAGGAGGGTAATTATCAAGAATGAAGCCTGAGATGAGGTTACAGAGGTTGATTATTGATGGCTTTTTGTGAAAAGCCAATAAATTTTATGATCAAATTTATAAGTTACTCAAGGCTAGGAAGGAGAGATAACACTGTTAAATGACATAATCAGAAATTAAAAAGAAAAGAAATTTCAATAGATGGCTTGTGACAAATTCCCATGTCAGTTCTTGCACTGAGATTCCAAAAATCAAGTGCAAAAAAAATAGTAAAAAGATCAAGTGCACCACTAGCTCCTGTACAAAAGGATTTGGGGGTTGCAGAGAGCAGAGCGTAAAACAGAGACCTGAGTGCAAGCTCTCTGGGGCATGCAATCAAAGGAGGGGAAGTGAGGGAGGATGGAATTGATGCAGGAAGAAAAAAGAACTAAGACAGAGCTGTGTCTGGAGGTGGCCATGCCTCCAGTCTTTGGCTTGTACTGTCCAAGGAGACCAGACAGTCACTGTCTGAAAGGTGTCTCAGCAACAACCATAAGGGGGAAGTGGGGTGTCAGCAGCTCTCCACTGCCACCCAGACCACTGGGCAAAGGTTGTCCCCATGGACATCTGCTGTCACCCATGTGTGTGCTAAGCACATTACCATGTGGCCCCACCCACAACATTACTCAGAGGCCTGAAGGCAGAAAGTGAGACCATACAGAGTGGATCTGAGGTCAGCATGGTCAGCTGCACCTGTGGGAACTAGCTGGCGCCCCACAGAACTGGACACAGCACGAATAAGGGACAAGTGAGGCCCAGACCTTGGAAATGAGTCTCAAGATTTGTGACATACACACACATTGGTGAGAAGGGACAATTCTCCTTTCACCATTTTGCAATTTTATCTCTATCTTTTTAGATTTTTCATGAATATATGTGTCTAACTAAATCTCACTGGCAATGCTTTCAAGACATTTAGGCCCTTAGAGGTAAAAGGTTCCCCACAAATACTGTCCCAAAAGCTATAATAATCCCTTCTTCAAAATCTCCCTAATTCAACAAAAGGATCTTTATTAAATATTATCTAAGTCTTCTAAGTCTTTATAAAATGCTGCACTTATGTAAACTCCTTAGTTCTGCTAATCCAAGGGCTACTGAGGAGGTGAGTACTATGTTGGGGATACTATTTATCCCAAGTCAACCAAAGGCTTCAGATTTAAAATTTTGATTCATCTCCAAATGAGGTTACACATACAGTCTCAGAGCTACTCCGCAGCAAAACTGAAAGACGATGATGTTCATCATACAACTGAAACACATTGTCCCATTATCTAACTCAGACTGCAAATCATACATTATAAATTCATATATTTTAAAAGCCCTATAATTATTTTGTGAATAACTCAGTGCCTTTGGTGCTAAATTATACCAATTTATTAAATGAAAGTTTGTTTTTTTTTAAATCACAATTCTTGTGATTGTTTCGACATTTCTCCTTTTTTTTAAATATACCTGAAAAAAAAATGAAAGTGGCCCATGTCTTTCTTGTTCTCTAAGATATCTTACCTAATCCTCACCCAACTAGCTGAAAGTACTGCTGATGGAAGTTCCATTTTTCTCCCATTTCGAGGGCTCATTAGTCCTACCACTTTTGTCTGCACAGGAAAAAGCAAAGAACTAGTTAGAGGGTGAGTGAGGAACTGTGCTCCTTTCCCCACCTCTGGAGGTGCTGTGAATACCACCCAAGGCACTCTGGTATTGCACTGGAGATTGGTTAATTTTTCATCTCCTGAAGGGTTAGGAGCCCCTTTATGTAACTTTCTGTGGAAGGCCACTGCTCCTGGATATGCCTCTGTTGGATCCCCAAAGGGTTGTCTTCTCTTAGAGTTTCTTCAACCTATTTATTCTCCAGGCTGCTTCAAGTTCACACCTTGATGCTGCACACTCTCCTCATTGCACCCCTGCTCGATCTCTAATGGTGCCTTTCAGGAGGGCTTGCAGAAGTCGGGGGTCACTTATCTCTGCCCTCCAAGCCCTAAACTGGCTGGTTGCTGTTATGCCACTGTCCACCTCCTCAGTGGGCTCCTGGGCCTCCTCTCCTTGCCCTTTGGGTTCTAAGTAAGGGCCTCACATAGTCAAAAAGGACAGCACGAGCTTGCAGAAATATCTACCATATATAGAATAATCACCATGATATTTGGGCCAAAGTGCCTCTCCTTAAAGAAGCAGAGACTTAGGCCAGACTTCAGTTTTATTCTTGCTAATATGACTGGTTGTCCCTAGCCTATGTGTACCTGGCCTTGTGCTGATGTTGCTTAGTAGCTGCTGCTGCTGCTGCTAAGTCGCCTCAGTCGTGTCGGACTCTGTGAGACCCCATAGACTCCCCCATCCCTGGGATTCTCCAGGCAAGGACACTGGAGCGGGTTGCCATTTCCTTCTCCAATGCATGAAAATGAAAAGTGAAAGTGAAGTCGCTCAGTCGTGCCCGACTCTTAGCGACCCCATGAACTGTAGCCCACCAGGCTCCTCTGCCTATGGGATTTCCCAAGTAAGAATACTGGAGTGGCCTATGGGATTTCCTGGGTAAGAATGCTGGAATGAGTTGCCATTTCCTTCTCCAGGGGATGTTTCCCACCCAGGGATTGAATCCGCATCTCCTGTGTTGGCAGGTGGATCCTTTACCACTTAGCCACCAGGAAAGCTGCTTATTTCTGATGTATGCACTCCCCATTTGGCTTTCATTTCTTTAAACGGTCCAGAAGCCTCTCTCTCCTCACCTACCACGTATCTCCATGTTAATCTTCCCTCTAAGCCTAACCCTGGGGGTTAGAGAATAAAACAGGGATGAGAGGAACAGAAATGGTTCCAATAATCTTCTTTCCAGGAGACTGTTGAAAAACAAGATTCAAAAAAATGATGTGGAGGTGCAGGAGAGTCTTCCCAGTCCTAAAGGAAAGCCACAAGAAATGCAAGACGAGGCTGTCATTCCCCAGCCTCCCAGCATAGACCACACTCTGTCTCTGCTGTCAGGCTCCACTGGAACTGAACTTATTAAGACCTATTTGGCCACCTCTCTGGGAACTTCTTTTCCAGTCCAAAGAAGCTAGAAATTACACCAAAACCTGGACCCAGAACAGTGGCAACTTCTTCCATTCCAGTCATTCACAGAAGCCCAGCCTGGCCAATGGCACTGTTCCCACCCGGTAGGGCTCCTCACTGGAGAGGCTCAAGCATCCTGAGAAGTTCACAGAGGTCCAGAGCCCAGACCCCACAGGGTGTCTGGGGTCCAGGAATTGAGCATGACTTGGTGAAAAGGAATGGGGGTGGGAGGGGAGAGAGCACAGAAACTTCAGTCTAGGCAGGGAAGAAAGTCTGTAGCCTCAACAAGTTTCGCTCACTCTCCCAAGGTCCATGGAGCATGTGCTCTATTAAGTTTCTACTTCTGAGACACATGCACCTTTTTGGGGAAATGCAACAAAGCCACAGAAGAGATTAACAGGAGTCAACCCCTGTTGATGCCCTTGTTCAGCCCCCGTTCATGCCACTGGAGAGGCACAGGCGATAGGGAAAGAGGGAGCCCAATGGTCAGAGCTATGGGGAGCTTGACTGGGCTCTGGACGGGAGGGGCATCTGGCCAGGAGGACATTCTGAATCCAAGAAAATAAAGAAATAATTTCATGGAAGTTCTTTCCACTGGATGAAAGCGAGTTCAAACTTTGAATATGATTCCCTCTGTGCTTTTCTGGGCTTTCCAGGTGGCTCTAGAGGAAAAGAAGTAAAGTGAAGTGAAAGCCACTCAGTCGTGTCTGATTCTTGGCAACGCCATGGACTATACAGACCATGGAGTTCTCCAGGTCAGAATACTGGAGTGGGTAGCCTTCCTCTTCTCCAGGGGATCTTCCCAACCCAGGGATCAAACCCAGATCTCCGGCATTGCAGGTGATTCTTTACCAGTTGAGCCACCAGGGAAGCCCAAGAATATTGGAGTAGATAGCCTATCCCTCCTCCAGCAGATCTTCTCAACCCAGGAATCAAACCAGGGTCTCAACGCAGGTCTCCTGCATTGCAGGCAGATTCTTTACCAACTGAGCTGTTAGGGAGGACAGTGGTAAAGAACCTGCCTGCCAACGCAGAAAACATAGGAAATGCAGGTTTGATCCCTGGGTCCGAAGATCCCCTGGGGAAGGGAATAGCAACCCACTCCAGTATTCTTGCCTGGAGAATCCCATGGACAAAAAAGCTTGGCGGGCTATAGTCCATGGGGTTACAGAGAGTCGGACACGACTGAAGTGACTTTACACACACACACACACACACACACATGCTTTCCCTCTGGACAGAGACAGAATCTCTTCTTACCCTTTATCCGTTCCTCCAAGTAGTCTACAGGGAATCAAAGCACTCAAGAACCTGGTGGTAATAGAGAGCTATTATTACCACCACTGACACTAATACTAGTGGTCATGATTTTCATTTACTGAATGTTTTCTCTGCTCCAGGCACTGTGTTTAATGCTTTACAAACGTTAGTCTCATTTAATCTTTACAACCACTTTACCGTGTTAGTACTATTATTATCCCCCTTTTATAGTCAAGAAAACGAAAACTTGTAAATGTTCAATTATTTGTCCATATGAATAATAACTGGTAAAATCCCAGGCTGGAACCAAAACTTTAACTTCAGAGCTCTAACGTCTAACTACTGTGCACATTATTCCACAGTCCTTAAGTATTTCTTTGCCCATTTAGACAATGAAAGCCACATTTCTACAAGATGGATTTACTCATCTGCTTGAACTTTACCCAGTTCAAGTCTTATCATCTCTCTGAGACCTTCCCCAGCCCCGCAGAGCCTCACAGAGTTCCCTTTTCCTGAAACCTCATGGCACTTAGAACATGTGTCACTCACAGCACTTCATCATCCAAGGTCTCAGGTTATTATCTCATTCAAGTGGCAACAGCTTGTCTTTCCAGCAAGGCTGCAAATAACCGCAGGTAAGGACATGCCTTACTTCTCAAGCCGATAGAAACACTTGGTAAATGGGATGAATAAGTCCTCCTCCAAGTCCTTCCTGTTGGCACAAGGGCAAGCCTGCAGTGTGCCCTCCAAAGGGCCCTGCTCCAGACTTCAAGGTAGGGGTGCTGGCCCCTGAGATATCTTGGCTGGCCGCTCCTCTCCCTACTCCTTCCTTGCCCTTATCAATATCCTCACTCACTTGCACATAGTCACCTGGCAAACAGAAGTCCGACAGCCCTCTGCCACCTTCCTGATGGACTGTCTAGCTCTTTTCTATCCAGAGAGGTCACGGCAGCCTATTCCGGGCCTTCCCCTGGGACTCCCACCTGGGCAAGAAGTGGCTCCGGCGGTGCTGCCCTGGAATGTCGCTGAGTAGCATCTGCGTCCCCACCCCCTTGGTACTTTCTCCGTAAACTGCCATCTCTGAGGAGGAATCAATCCATGCTATAATCATTGTCAAGGGGGGCCTGGGAGCTGATTGATGGATCTAGTTGTTTTATTATTAGCCAGTGTAAGTTAAGTAAGTCAATCAATAAACTTTATAGGTCTCCCCAGATGCTCCAGGGGTGAAACCCAGCTGCTCTCCCCTCAATAGATTCAGACCCCTGCCTAAATAAAAAGCAATACTCACCTAGAGAAGCAGTTTGATTTCCTTTCAAGAGAATCTCGTAGTGCCCTTGAGCCTGTCCTGACTTAAATCAATAACCTTAACAGCTTCCAAGAGGAAATCAGTTGCCTTTGGAGCGTCTCTGTGCACCACCCGCTCTCCCTGGCATGTGACAACGTAAGATTCCTGGACTGAACCAGGCAGAGCGGTGAGCACCGAGGCCTCCGCCTGCCCCAGTCCTGGGCTCCGGGCCCTCCTCCCAGCCCTGCAGGCCAGACCTCTCCCCTCAGTTCACCATTCTCTTCTCCTGTCCCACTGTCCCAGACCTCTCCCCATCCAAGACCCACCCCACCCCCCAGAAACCCACCCTGCTCTGCATGCCTGGCCTCCAGGACCCTACATGACCAGGCTGATTACCAAGGAGCTGGTCCTCCTTGTCACTTTCGTGGGGATGTAATAATCCCTCCATGCGGCACTTTTGCGTCTTTACGAGTGTATCTAGGAAGCGGAGTGAAGACGGCAGTGCTAGTAACAGATGCTACGGCAGGACCACAGTGGAGTGACTGCTGCGGTAAGACTTCCAGGTCCTGGGTGGGGGAGTCTATCTCAGGGAAAGGCAGCACCTCTGTCCACCTAGGGCCCCTCCTGGCCCTGTCTGCCAGGACTGGTTTAGGGGTCAGCCTCATTGCCTTAAATGTGTCCCTTCATCAGACTGGTGAGTCTCCACTTCCCCATCCTGCAGGGACAACACACTGGAAGCAGCAGGGAAATGGTCTGTCTACCAGCCAGAAACAAGCAGCAAAGTAAAGGGACCTCCATACCTCTACCCAACGTCAGGGTATTATGCCTGTGAAAGCCCCCAAGCTGCCCATCTGGAATGGTGGCTAGAAATTTTCATTCTTAAGTGGGAAGAAGACCCACCACTCCTCAGCCATGGGATCAAACTCTTAAATACTGGGATTTCCATGGATGCTCCAAAGCCCATTCCGGGCTGCCAAGACAGGTTCTTCAATCAGGCCATTAAATAGTCAAGACCAGGTTGTGTTAAAAACATCCCTATGTTGGAAAAAGCTTTAAATATTAATAAAATGTTGAATCTTTGTCCTGAAGAGATGCAAGAGTTCCTGCAGCCCAGAAGCCATCTCCACCTGAGAGATTAAGCAGACCTCAGAGCAATGGTGTGTTAACATTGTGGGCAGATCATTTTAACAACCCCCTATTCCACGTGACAACTCTGAGCAACAATCAGGAAATGAAACAAATGATAATAATGGCCAGAAAAGATTTGTCAGAGATTCATAGAGATCCCATTTCACAACCAATTTCAGAAGTTATAACACTGTCCATATATTTGTTTGTTTAGAATCTACTTTAGCTGCTTTTCAATGGTCTCCACGGTCAAAAAATTCAGCTAAAATATCTTCATCAAAAAACTCACCATAAATTTCTGTTATAGTTGCTAAAATTCTGAAGGTTTTCTTCTGTAAAAAACTCAGAGGAAATGGCTGAGTGACAGTAAATATTGGAACTATTCACTGTGTTGCTTTAGAACAAGCATCCAGCTCTCGATGAAAACAATCAAGGCACTTAGACATTGTTCTTTTGAGTTCTTCTAACATAGTCACATGGACAGCAAGATGGAACTATCTTGTATTCTGTTTCATCATGTTCATAATCATTTGCTATCATTGTTTATTTTGACTCTATTGTTTAAACACAGGAATATGTAATTCCACAGAGTTTGGAACTAAAGTGCTTTCAAATCATTAGATACTTATTCTGGAAACAAATACTTGTGGGTGATTCCACATGAGTTAGGGGTTAATTCTCAAATTAATGTCCATGTAGAGCACAATATTCATCAATAGATAAGTTATAGAAATGTGTTAATTTGAAGCATACAGCTATAGATAGACAGAGATATATTTAAAACTCAACAACAACTGCAGCAATTATTTAGAACTTAGACCAACAGAAGTTTTTTTTTCAAGGAGGATATTTTTATCACTAACATTGTTCAGGATTGCCAACACATGTTGATAATAGAAAGCAGACTGAATTTGTTTATTATTGTTTAAAGTGTGCTCAATATATCCCTTATTGCCTGCATATGGGATGGATAGATGCCACTGTCTGCTCCACCCCAGTGCCCCACTGCTCAGATGAGTGCCAGGGGTAATTGCAGCCCCTGACCATTAGCAGATCAACCTATGAATCTTGCCTTCAAAATCTTACAAGGAAAGGATGGGTGAGAGAACTCACAAAGTAGAGGCCTACAACCAGGTTATAAACCTGTTTTCCCCCAGTCTATAATGTTAAAAACAAAACAAAAACAAACATTAAACAAAACCTAAGGTCTCTCTGGTCAAAGATATGCTTTTTCCAATAGTCATTTGCGGATATGAGAGTTGGACCATAAGGAAGGCTGAGTGCTGAAAAATTGATGCTTTCAAATTATGGTGCTGGATAAGACTCTTGAGAGTCCCTTGGTCAGCAAGGAGAGCAAAGCAGTCAATTCTAAAGGAAATCAACCCAGAATATTCACTGGACGGACTGATGCTGAAGCTGAAGTCCCAATACTTTGGCCACCTGATGCAAAAAGCCAACTCACTGAAAAAGACCCTAATGCTGGGAAGGATTGAAGGCAGGAGGAAAAGGGGACGACAGAGGATGAGATGGTTGGATGGCATCATCAACACAATGGACATGAGTTTGAGAAAACTCCAGGAGACAGTGAAGGACAGGGAAGCCTGGTGCACTGCAGTCTGTGGGGTCACAAAGAGTCAGACACTACAACAACGTTAAAGGAAAAAAGACTCCCCACACAGTTAGCGAAAGTCACTTAGTTATGTCCAACTCTTTGCCACCCCATGGACTATACAGTCCATGGGATTCTCCAGGCCAGAATACTGGAGTGGGTAGCCTTTCCCTTCTCCAGGCAATCTTCCCAACCCAGGAATCAAACCCAGGTCTCCCACATTAGGGTTTCCCTGGTGGCTCAACAGGTAAAGAATCCTCTACCATGCAGGAGACCTGGGTTCCATCTCTCTGTTGGGAAGATCCCCTGGAGAAGGAAGATCTTCTCCCCTGGGAAGATCCCCTGGCCAGTATTCTGGCCTGGAAAAGTCCATGGACTATCCATGAGGTCTCAAAGAATCAGACAAGACTGAGCAACTCTCACTTTCAACAAACAGTATTTCAATGTCTTCTAGTAGTACGTGTGCTTATAACAGGTCCCAGTACCTACCACGCCCCATTTTATACCCTGATTTGCCCACATAAAGTCATCTGCCTGGCCCTTGTATTCCACGACTGTTTCTAGAGCTGTCCCAATAGTAACCAAAATGTTTTCCAGTTCGTTTTATAAGACTTTCTCTGTCCTTCTTCACCCTCATTGATCATAGCTCATGGACCTCTTCTTAACCCTTTAGCTCCACACTTCAGAGGCCCTCTTTCCTCTTGTTTAAACCTGGTGGTTTTCTTCCCTTACACCTCACTTCACGACAGCCACTCTTCTTCAGGAGGAAGGCACTTAGGCAGCCACGAAGTGTCCCTTCTTGAGCACGAGTCAGGCAACTGCCTCCCTGTGAGTGGGAACCTTGGCCTTCAGCTTCATCTGCGACACTCAGAGAAGCCAGTGATGCACGGTGAGCACACACGCAGCCTCCCCAGAGTCCAGCAAAGGGCTGTCTCCCCTGGTTGGCAGTCAGGGAAACAGGGGAAAACCACTTCCAAGCCCTGAATATACACGCCGAGTCCCATTCATGGTTGATTTAACTGAGTATCATGCAAAACACATTCCTGGCCAAACTATTCCCCACCGACTTGAATGGTTACTTTCAGCTAGTGGTGTGCTGGAGATTTGTTGTTGTTCAGTTGCCAAGTCATGTCCAACTCATTGTGACCCCATGAACTGCAGCACACCAGGGTTCCCTGTCCATCACCATCTCTTGAAGTTCGCCCGACTTCATGTCCATTGAATCTGTTACGCCATCCAACCATCACATCCTCTGTCGCCCTCTTCTTTGCGGAAGGTGCTAGAGCTGGTCTCTGCCAGTTCCTGAGAAGCTATTGTTAAGTACTCTGGAGTTTTACCAGCAAGTAGGTACCTTGAAATCAGCCCAGACACAAGGACTTACACACAGGAAATTGGCAAATGTTGACCAACAAATCACTGCTTTTAGCCCATCCCAACCTTTTCTTTGCACTCAGACAAGGACTAGAAACTCTCAGCTCTGTTTGGTTTATTTCCCTGACTGATGCTTTAAGAGAGACTGTAGAGTGCAGTTAAGAGGTGAGACACTCCACCTGGGTTCGAGTCTACCTCCCACCTGTGTGACCTTGAACACACCGTGTAATCTCTGTGCTTCACTGTTTCCATCTCTAGGGTCAGATTAGTATTAGCACCTTCTCACAAGACTTCCATGGGCTTAAACAAGTCAATACATATAAAGTACCCAGAGCAGTGCTGGCACATAAAAGGCACTCCACAAATATTAGCTATTATTCTCAAACTGAAATATCCTTTAGTTCTCTTATTTTGGCTGTGTAGTTAGAAGATGCAAATATCTAGTAACCAATTTAAGCCCTGCACAGCTTGCTGAATATAAATATCACTAATACATCACTCTTTCAGGTAGGTATATATCAAATCAACTTCTGTCCTCTTCCTGTCAAAATAAAAATAGCAATGACACATGGTAAAAAGCCTATTAATAAATTACTCCAAAATATGGGTATTGGTTTTACATCTCAATACCAGAATTAGAAAAGTCTCTTCTCAGATTGTTTTTTTCAATCCTGCTTTTTTATGTCATTTTTAAGATGCACTGTATTTTTCACATGTTAATAGTCACGCAATCAAGATAGGTGTTTGAATTGTTGTGTACCTATGATGTGACCATGTTTCTTTCCCCCTCAATGAAAGCAGTTATTAAAGTGATGATGGATCTTATAATCAGAGGTATCTGAGAATCTGGGAAATGCAGTAATAATAGTCAAGGGCAAAGTTAGGACAGGACCCAGAACTCTGGCCTCCATGTCTTAGTGTCATGTCCCCAAAGACACAGTCTTCCAGGGATGAGGTTTGTCATGCGTGTGGCTGCTGAGGCCACTTGTCCCTACCCTTCGGCGGTTGTTGGTGGGGGCTTGGCCCTAGCTTGGACTTTTTTAAGTGTGCAAAGATTCATCCTCATTCTTCAACGAAAAACATCGTGCACCCTCCCAGGGGCTGGGTTCTGACTGCCAGCGAGGAAGACAGTAAGACAACATGAAAGCAAAGAGGAAGTAGGAACAAGGCTTCAGTATAAGGGGCAAGCCCAGCTGCAGCTGGCAGAAAACCACATGCGCACGCACACACACGCACACGCGCACACACACAGCGGTGTTCGGCTCTGAGTCACCCCCCTTCCCGATTTCACATGCTTGGTCTGAGTGCCACACTTTCTCTGTAATTTCAGTTTCATCCACCTGGTTTCCTCCCCAAGCAGCTTGTGGAGTTTAAGAAGAAGAAATCAACAGTCAACTACAAGGGCCATGAGACTCGTTCTGGGTGTGGTAAATCTCACGTCACTCCACCCCAGCCCACCCACCACTGCCCCTTCCCAGCTCTGATGGCATGAACAGCCATAACATTCACCACTCAGCAGTCCTCTTACAGGGAGTAGGCCCGGTTGGAGGCCCCAACTGCTGACCCCCAGAATCTACGCCCACACTCACTCTGAGACCACACTCCCCAGGCCTACTCCCAGCTGATGCTGAGTATGGAGGCAGGGGTGCTCCCCCCAGGTGCCCAGAAGTCCTCCAACGGGCATCTTTGGCTTGAGGACGCCCTTCATCTGCCTGGACCTTTCTCAGAGCTGCACTACTGAGACTCTTCCTACCTGTACAGTAAAAAAATTGAACCTTTGCCCTTGGCTCCCAGGAGATAATCTCTATTTGCCTGGGGCCTTGAGTGTCAGTGTGGCTTACAGTGAGGGCAGGCCACACCAGAAAGAACCACAGTATGATTTATGGCGGGGCTTTGGGTCATGCTCATCTCACATGCTAGTAAAGTAATGCTCAAAATTCTCCAAGCCAGACTTCAGCAATACGTGAACCGTGAACTCCCTGATGTGCAAGCTGGTTTTAGAAAAGGCAGAGGAACCAGAGATCAAATTGCCAACATCCGCTGGATCATGGAAAAAGCAAGAGAGTTCCAGAAAAACATCTATTTCTGCTTTATTGACTATGCCAAAGCCTTTGACTGTGGGGATCACAATAAACTGTGGAAAATTCTGAAAGAAATGGGAATACCAGACCACCTGACCTGCCTCTTGAGGAATCTGTATGCAGGTCAGGAAGCAACAAGTAGAACTGGACATGGAACAACAGACTGGTTCCAAATAGGAAAAGGAGTACGTCAAGGCTATATCTTGTCACCCTGCTTATTTAACTTCTATGCAGAGTACATCCTGAGAAACGCTGGACTGGAAGAAACACAAGCTGGAATCAAGACTGCTGGGAGAAATATCAATCACCTCAGATATGCAGATGACACCACCCTTATGGCAGAAAGTGAAGAGGAGCTAAAAAGCCTCTTGATGAAAGTGAAAGAGGAGAGTGAAAATGTTGGCTTAAAGCTCACCATTCAGAAAACTAAGATCATGGCATCCAGTCCCATCACTTCATGGGAAATAGATGGGGAAACAGTAGAAACAGTGTCAGACTTTATTTTGGGGGACTCCAAAATCACTGCAGATGGTGACTGCAGCCATGAAATTAAAAGACGCTTACTCCTTGGAAGAAAAGTTATGACCAACCTAGACAGCATATTCAAACGCAGAGACATTACTTTGCTGACTAAGGTCCATCTAGTCAAGGCTATGGTTTTTCCTGTGGTCATGTATGGATATGAGAGTTGAACTGTGAAGAAGGCTGAGTGCCGAAGAATTGATGCGTTTGAACTGTGGTGTTGGAGAAGACTCTTGAGAGTCCCTTGGACTGCAAGGAGATCCAACCAGTCCATTCTGAAGGAGATCAACCCTAGGATTTCTTTGGAAGGAATGATGCTAAAGCTGAAACTCCAGTATTTTGGCCACCTCATGCAAAGAGTTGACTCATTGGAAAAGACTGATGCTGGGAGAGATTGGGGGCAGGAGGAGAAGGGGACGACACAGGATGAGATGGCTGGATGGCATCATGGACTCGATGGATGTGAGGCTGAGTGAACTCTGGGAGATGGTGATAGACAGGGAGGCCTGGCGTGCTGCGATTCATGGGGTCGCAAAGAGTCGTACACGACTGAGCGACTGAACTGAACTGAACTGAACTTGGGTCATGCAATACCGGTCAACCTGACGACTGAGAACAACTACATGGACAATCAGTCAATCATGCCTACACAATGCAGCCCCAGTAAAATCTCTGAATACCAGAGTTTCCCTGGTTTGTAATACTTCATGCAAATTGTTACACATCAATGCAAGAACAGTAACACACCCTGGCTCCACGGGGAGAAGACCATGGAAGTTCAGAGTCTGGTAGTGCCCTGGACTCCATTCTATGTACTCGTTCCCTTGCTGACTTTACTCTGTATCCTTTCCCCATAATAAACAGTAAACACCAGTATGATAGCTTTCAGTGAGCTGCTTGAATCCTTCTGGCACATTATTGAAATGTGAGGGTGGTCTTGGAAGCGTTTAAATCTGCAGCTGGCGTCTGAAATGAGAGCAGTCTTGTAGCCATTGTTTCCTCTAAATGTCACTGTTGCCCTAAGTCTTTTTACTGCCCATCCCTCTCCTTCCCAGGGGCCAGATCTGCACTGGGGCTCAAGTTCACCTCCTCCCTGGGCTCCCACTCAGGCATTTCCCCACCAGATCTCTTTTGTGTTCCATCCCGTCTTGACGTCTCTTTCTCAGGGGACCTGAATGAACATAGGTGGTCTGTGAGCCACCAGCACTAGAAATGCAGAATCCTGCACCCCATCTCAGGCTTGCTGAGCCACACTCTCAGAGGTGGGGCTGGGGGGGCCACCTGGGGTGAGCTGCCCACATGAGGCACTCATGTGGGGCCACTGGCCTGGAAGAAGGCCCGTTCCTGACAGCTGCTGCTGTGAAGACTCAGAGAAAAGTCTGCCACCTGTGGGAAGTGAGCTTCTGAAGCACCAGCAGGCTGCAGCCCTCGGTGTAACACTAAGTTCTCAGCGGTAGGTAGGATGAGTCCTGCGGTAACCCCAGGGGTGGGGTGAGTGCAATGAGTGTAGGAGCCGGCCCCACATGTTAGGCCCCTCCACTCCTTACCTGACACATCAGCCCATCACCCTCACACTCAGCCTGCTCTTCAGGAACCCAAGCTTCAGAACATCTCCCTGCAGCATCTGCCACCACATCCCTTTCCACCAAGATTCTGGGGCTCCAGCTCCTCTCTAGGGCTTTTTATAGGCCTGCATCATAAAAACTCAATCATCCAAAGCCTGACAAACTCAGGCCACTTCCTCTTTGCATTTCCTCATACAGATCTCCATTTTTCACAACACTTCCATTTATCCCACAAATATTATAGAACACTTAGTTCATACCAAATACCTAGTAGAATAAATGAGCCATAGCCCTCAAGTGGAATCAACCCAGATACAATGGACCAAAGAACCACAGATGTTGAGACCACAAGGTAGTATATCACATAACAAGAATAATAAGGTGGTCAGATTAGTCACCTAGATATTGTCCTAGAAATAAACTACCATGATATTCAACATGTGAATGCACTGCTCATGTGATTAAGGTGTCTTCAAAACTCCCCTGGGAGCTTGGTTGGTATGAATCAGTGCTCCTGGCCTTGATGACCACATCTCCAATCCCTCCTCCAAGACCTGAACCTAGATAGATGAGGACTTCATCTCTTTGGATTAGGGACCTTGTTGAGAATATGATGAAAGTTATGGGCCCCTTTCTCCACAAGTAGCATTATACATGCAAACTTGTGTATACATTCCAGACAGTTCCATTCCCAGCTCACAGATTTAGCTTCAAGGATGTTTATCACAGCATTACTAGTATTAGCAATTAAAAGAAAAAACTCTCTCTCTACTCACAACATTTCTTACTCCAAATGTGTTTGGAGACCAGATATTTTTTATTGTGTCACAGTAATAAAAACATGATAAATGACCTAAATGTCTAATAATAGGATTAAAGTATAGAATGTACATATAATAGTGTATTCAGAAGCCATTAATATATTTTTAAAATAACCTTGCTGACATGGTAAAAGCTAACACATACTGCTTATCCTGTGACAGTCAAGATATAAGTTCTTTAATTATATTAACTCATGTGATTCATACCAATACCCTATCAGGTATGTATATATGTGTGTGTGTGTGTATATATATATATATATATTTATTTATTTATTTATTTACTATGTCTGAAATTGTTTCTAACAAGATTTGCAGCTGTATACACATATTTTTATACACATTTTTTTGGTCGCACTGGGTCTTTGTTGCTGTGCATGGGCTTTCTCTAGTTGCAGTGCGCAGAGACTATTCTTCATTGCCATTCGAGGGCTTCTCATTGTGGTAGCATCTCTTGTTGTGGAGCACAGGTTCTAGACATACAGGCTTCAGTAGCTGTAGCATGCCCGCTCAGTATCTGCAGCTCCCAGGCAGCTCCCAGATTCTAGAGCACAGGCTCAATAGTTGTGGTGCACAGGCTTAGTTGCTTCGTGAAGATTAGAGATTCTCTTGATATTTTTAATATATGTCCTTTGTTCTTTTTCCAAAAAAATTCTTTTTCTTTCAAGAGTTGGAAGTTAAATCCTCTCCCCTTGAGTGTGGACTTGACTTAGTGATTTTCTTCTAACAAATAAGAGTGTGGTGGAAGGGACAGGGTGTGACTTTCAAGACTAGGTCATAAATGATACTGCAGCCTCCTCTTTGCTCTTCCTCTTGGATCACTTGTTCGGGCAGAAGCCAGTTGCCATGCTGTGGAGTTACTCAAGCAGTCCTACAGAGAATCCATGTGCTGGGGAACTAAGGCCTCCAGCCAACAGACTGGTGAGTGAGTCACCTTGGAATCAGATCCTCCAGCCCTAGGCTAATCTCATTCATATGGTTCCAACCTTATGAGAGCTCCTGAGCCAGAACCACTCAACGAAGCTGCTCCCAAATTCCTGACCCATAAAAACTGCAAAATGATAAACGTCTTTTGTTTTAAACCACTAAGTTTTGGGGTAATCTATTATGCAGCAACAGATGAGTAATACATCCCTAAAATGTTAGTCACAATGAGATTATGGGAATTTTCATGTTTAACTTTTTGTCTTGTCTGTATCTTCAAATAGTTCTTCAATGAACCTATATTAGTTGTATATCTAAACAAGCACACATAAAATAACATATTAAAAAGACTAGAAAGAATAAACAAAAGAACAGCCACCCACCATCCTGGGTTACGGATATCCATCAATTACAACCACTTTGTAATGTTTGACTTGAAACTTCTGAATCACCTTTTGCAATATGTGTTCTAATAACACCACAGGGGATGAATCTGTGAGAGGAGACTCTGTGGCTCTGCAGGCAAGTTTCTGAGGAGAGCAGGTCAGCCTGCACTCCTTTCTGACTCCTGACAGAGTAGGGCAGGCTGGAAAGAGCCCTGGATCTGTGCCCAAGAGAACTAAGATCTCGTCTTCTATGTGGCCTCAGGAAAGTCACAAAGTCAGTAGGTCCATTTTCTTGTCTGTCAAAGGAATGTTGCTTATAACAACAGGAATTTACTTCTCACAGTTCTGGAAGCTGGAAACCCAAGATCAGAGTGCCAGCGTGGTCAGGTTCTGGTGAGGGCCCACTTCTTGGTTCATAGCAGGTACCTTCTCACTATGTCCTTGCACGGTAGAAAGGGCCAGGGATGTCTCTACAGCCTCTGATAAGGGCACAAATCCTGTTCACGAGGGTTCCACCCTCATGATCTAAGCACCTCCCAAAACCCCCACTTCCTCATACAGTACCATCATTTGGGGGTTAAGGATTTCAATATATGAATTTTGGGAAGACAGAAACATTCATATTATAGCATTTATATAATATGTATGACTCTATGCAATTATAAAATAGAAACATATTTCCCTACAAGAATGATTTTTGCGACATATGGTCTTGTGAATGTAATACCATGAACTAACGATTCTTGTTTTTAAGCTTGTTTAATTAATGCTGAAGTATTTTAAAATAAATTATAGATATATTATGATTTTTACTCCCAAATACTCTCTTTAAAAAGTAAGAACATTTTCCTGCATAATTGCCTGACATTTTGGCCAATCAGACAGCAAGAAAATTCAATCAATAAAATTTCAGAAATGACTGCCTTCCCCTCACATACACCTTGCTTGTAAGCCTAGGTTATCTGGATCCAATAATTTCATGGCAGTTACAGTTGATTGACAGGCCTTTTGCAAATGAATTGAAATGGACCGGTTGAAATGGAGAAATATCCATACCTAGCCACTTGCAATTAAATAGGTTTCTACCCATCTACAAGTGAAGGAGGATCCAGCCTGGAGAGGTTACACAAGAAACAGAAGGGAGCCAGAAGGAGAATTCCAGGCTCTGCCAACCTGGCATACCAGGAGGGCTGCTGGCTCTCTTTCCCAAATCAAGGCCAGAGCAACTACAGAGCAAAACAGGGATTCCAGGAATCAACAACAACAGCAACAAAAGCAACAAGGCATGAGAAGCCCCCAGGAGGATGGCTCAGACAAGGGCCAGGCCTTGCGCAGTTTCCTGTGTACAACACCAGACAAGCAGCCAGTGCTCCTGGGGGTTGTGTGCTCCCAAACAGGACACTGTCACTCCTGCAGAAGGAAAACAGCAACCCACACACGCTACTATCTGAAGCAGAAGGATTAGAACATGAGCAAACAGACCAACATTTAAACCAAGACTCAAGTAGAATGAAACATAGAAGATAAAAGTGATATTAAACAAGAAGTTTAAAGAACCAGTAAAAATGTCAGGTGTGTGCTAAGTCACTACAGTCACGTCTGACTCTTCGCGACCCCATGGACGAAAGCCTACTAGGCTTCTCTGTCCTTGGGATTCTCCAGACAAGAATACTGGAGTGGGTTGCCATGCCCTTCTCCAGGGGATCAAGCGATCAATGTTAGGTATGAAAGCTCTGTTATAAAATAATGGCCACAGGTCCGGGGTGGGGTTGAAATAAGACCAAGGACCAAGCCAAAGAGAAAACCAAGTATTAACAGACCTAGAGAGGCAGATAGTGGGGCTGATTCACCACCTCCAATCCTCCCCCGACCCCAGTCTGGGTTTGCCGTGAGAGCCTTCTCATTAAAGAGCCTGATGGAGAAGCTGGCACCTCCAGTCTCCAGCGCCTTGCTCAGTGGTACTTGCTTTCATCAGACCTGCACCTTGGAGGTCCCTCTCCCTTCCCATGGGGCCTTTTGGCCCAGCAACTTCAGGTGAAATTTCTCTTTTCTGATGCCATACAGGTGGGACTGGCTACACAATCTGCAGGTCCCAGTGCAAAGTAAAAATGCAAGGCCACTTGTCAAAAAAAGTATTATGAATTCCAAGATGGTAACAACAGAACGTTAAACCAACAGTGTGGCTGTTCTGAGGGTGGGTCTGTGTGTGACTGCTCAGATCATGTGACCACAAACTCTACTCAGCCCACAAGGCCTGGGGACTCGGGGCCTGCCCATCTCCACCCTTGCAGCTGGGGATGCATAAATTCCGCTTTGGTCAACATCGCCCCTGCCTCCCAGGTCATGTCTCCTTGCAGGATTCAGGCCAAACCTTACCAGAAAATGTTGTCTTTTCTCACCAGCATCTTCCCATCAGATGAATAACCTCAGAGCAGTAGTTTCTTTGGGAATCTCTTGGGGTCCTGAATTGCTCACAGGCAAGCACTCAGACCCACTCAACCCTCAGCCCCCAGCAACAGCGGTAGTGGGCTGCCAGCAACCGTTCTTGGGGGATCTCATTACTAAAAAGAAAAAAGAGAAAAAATTAGGATTTATCTCTTCCCCTAGGGCTATCAGTTCATAAAACTGCATTATCAAAAAATACCACCAGACTTAGAAAAATTTTGAGTCAGCCTAGGAAATTTTATTTATCTGCTGATGAATGATGAGGTAGTTCAGAGTCCTGAAACCTCACGGTGAAAACCTAAGGGTTCTGGCACTTTGTGGGTTCTGATTTGGGCAGATGTGAAAGCCTCTGTGCTAAGGGGGAAGGGAGGGTAAAATTTTTATACAACACAAAGTTTAACCATTTAAAAATGTACATTCAGTGGCAACATGTACATTCACGCTGTTTTGCAACATCACCATTATCCTTTTCCAGAACTTTGTCATCATCCCAAACTGAAACTCCCGTTAAACAATCGTTTGACATTCCCTCTTCCCCCAGCCCTTGGGCATCTCTGTTCTACTGATGGTCTCTGAATTTGTCTGTTCTGGGTATCTCATGTAAGTAGAATCACCCAATATTTGTCCTTTTGTGTCAGGCTTATTTCACTTAGCACAGTGTTTTCACTTATTATACATGCTGTGGCATGCATTAGAATTTCACTCCTCTTTATGAGTGAATAGTATTTCATTGTATGTATGCATCCCATTTTGTTTATTCTTTCATCTGTTGATGGACAGGTGGGTTGTTTCTACCTTTTGGCTATTGTGAATAATGAATAATATGTGAATATTAGTATGCAAGCATATGTTCAAGTCCTGGCTTTTGATTTCTTTGGGTGTACACCTAGAAGTGGAGTTGCTGGATCATATAGTATTTCTACGTTTAACTTTTTAAAGAATCACCAAATTATTTTCGACCACATCTCCGTTAGTTCATATTCCCACCAGCACAAGGGTTCTAATTTCTCCACATCCTCGCTGACACATTATCTTCGGAGTTTTTGTTTTGTTTTGTTGTTTGTGTCTATAATAGATGTCCTGATGAGTGTAAACTAGTATCACATTGTGGTTTTGATTTGCATTTCTCTAATTACTGACATTAAGCATCTTTTTATGTGCTTATGGGCCATTTACCATTTCTGAATTGCACTTCTGTTGTTGCATTTTCAAAGTTTTTTATATGTTCTGGATATTAATCCTTGATCAAATATATGAGTTGAAAATATCTTCTTCCATTTTGTGGACTCCTTTTTTCATTCTTTTGTTAGTGCCCTTTGATTCATATAGTGAGGAGGTTTTTGAAGAAATAATACTAACACAGCAGACTACTTATGCCTAAAAAGGACACAAGACATTTTGCGTTGGCCTGCCCACCTCAGATTCACTCTCCAGCCTTTTCCACCCTGTTTCTGTCACCAGCTGACTAGCTTCTAGGTGCAGCTATGTTTGACTCCCTCGCCCTCTGATTTCCCATTTGGGTTAAGTCAACAGGAGACACCATCAGGAGACCTGCAGGACCACAGGCTGGCTAAGCCTCTACCAAAGGCGACAGCTCCTGTAGGTGGCTCTCCTGTCTCTAGGTCTGGTAGCTGGCTCCCCCTCTTGCACCTTAAGGCCTTTTACCTTTAGGTGCAGGAATGACTCCCTACTACTCCCTGCCATGACTCCCTACTAGCTCACAGATACTGAACCATGCATATTAGTTTTCCTTAACCTCGTGTAGGGGAAGAAAACCTCCTCTGGGACCCTCTCAGGGTGACTCTGAAAATTAAATTGACAAAGACAGATGAGGAGAAAAAGCATAGAAGTTTCATTAAATTTTTACATGTACCTGGGAGTCTTCACCAGAGGATGAAGACCTGAAGAAGTGAATAGAGCAGGAAGCTTTTATAACCTTCTAGGTCAACAGTAAATTTGTCAAGATTTGACAAAGCACAGGGATTTGGGCTTGGGGTAGTAAATAGTGAAGAAGTAACTGGGAATTAAGGGCTAGTTTAACAAGAGTTTTAGTACAGATTTCTTGGCCCCAATTCCCATCTCTAGTGATAAAAATATTCCTCCTGGTACATGGAGAGTACCTTTCACATAGGACTTCAAAATGCTAAGGTGCCATATTTTAGGGTAGCTTGTCCTGAACCCCATCACCTGCCCACAGCTTTATAAGCAGCTCCTTTGTTAAACTCTCCTCAATAACTCCATTTGAACATTTCCTGTTGGAACACTGACTGATAGAAATGAAAACACTTTAGAGACAGGAAGACCAGAGTTCAAGTCTTGGCTTTACAGTTCAATAACCAGTAAAGAACCTTGCCTGGAGAATCCCAAGGACAGAGAAGCCTGGTGGCCTTCCATCCATGGGGTCACAGAGTCAGATGTGATTAAAGCGACTTAGCACACACCTAACATTTTTACTGGTTCTTTCCTGGGCAGGTTCAACTGTCTGAGCCTCCTCTTCTCCAGCTGGCAGACGGAGGTAATGATTCCTACCAAACGATCCTCCTGTTGGGAGGGTGGAATGAAGGAGCAAACGTGAATACCCAGCATACAGTGTATGCTCAGCAAATGTTAATTCCCTTTCTTTTGCTGGGCAAAGCTGCTCCTTGTCCACTCTCCCGGCCTCCTTCTGCTTCCCAGCTCTGCTGCCCTTACTTAAAGCTTCTATCTTGGTGCTTCACCACTGGTCTGGTGAGTCCTCTAAGTCTCTTCCCTGTCACCTAAGTAGCCCCACAAACATCCTTACAGACACTGTTTAAAACAGCACACACAATTGTGCCATTACTTTAGAAGTCTTCCTGCCTAATGAAGTGGGTGGGAACACGTTACCCAACAAATTCATCCCATTCCTACTCATGCAAACATGACAGTCTCAGGAAAGAAACGTGCATAACTCCATTAAAATTTCCAACTCCTTTAAGTGTACATAAAGCCAAGAAGAAATGCTCAGGACACTTGGCTAGTAGTAATTCTCCCATAATCTGGCCTGTAACAACTTCTGAAATCCTGCCAGATCTGTATTGGGGTGGTAAGAGGCAGAACAGGACTGAGAATGTGGCCTCTGGAATCAGTCTACCTGGGTTAAAAGCCAGCACCTCCATTCACTAGCTGTGTGACTTAGGCAAAGAAACAAATCACTCTGATCCTTCGTTACCTCACCTATGAAATCAAGGGTATTCATGCCAACTTCATAGGGATGAGGTGGTAATTACATAAATAATCCACTATAATAATAAAGTGCTTACAGTTCCAAGTATATGAGTCACACTCAATAAAATTTAGCTAATATTTCAATTCTACTCCACACTAGTATAATTAGAAGGATTCACAGTGTACAGTGAAGGCAGGTACTACCAGCAAATGTTTTATCATACTGGTTTTAAAATAGGTTCTTTTTGTTGTAAAAGTCATGACTATTCATTGTGTAAAGTTTGGAAACTGAAAACATATAAAGAAAAAAAAAAGTCACCTGTAATCTTACATAGGAATATAACCACAGATTCTTTTCAGTGATTTTCCTTCAGGATCTATATACATTTACTTTCTTTCATGTGTATTTGTATTTACAGCTGGGTAGTTTTATAGACCAAGAATTTTTATACTGATTTATCACTGCCATGACCTTTTCCCCATGTTATTGGTCTTCTAAACTGTGATTTTTAACTTAAACTCTATATTGGTTTAGTTACACATACATCTTTAAAATCACGTACTGCATAAAACAACACACTAAGGTAGAAATACGACTTTCTTCCACTCTTACATTTCATGACATAATGTATTCAAAGTCTTCCCATGTCTCTTTCACATTAGCGTCTCTTATCTTCCCCAGAGCCGCCTTTTGAGTCATCTCAGTTTTCTAGAGTACATTACCTTCTCTTCCATCCAAATTGTTTGAGTTATAGCACTTTTTGGATCCACTTTCTGTCACTGGAAATTTTATCCTCAACCACAAGTAGGAGAGTTAGTTCCACCTAAAACAGTTCTGCTTTTCTTTTGAAATACAATGCAAAATAATAGAAGTTAGGTTTTTCACGTGCCACGTAATCTCTACAACAGACTTATAATTGTTTTGTTTTGTTTTTTCGAATGTTACATTTCCAACAAGTATTATACGGACACAACAGTCGAAAAGAAAGGTGATTTTTCACTGATAAATGATTTTCCTTCTTAAGATAGAATATACTTAATCTGTCCCCTATTAATGGATAGTTAGATTGTTTTCCTTCTTTCATGGAGTTTATTTTTGCAATGGCTTGGAGAAGAACTGGGAGAGAGAAAAAAAAAATCAAGATATGCTTCAAGAGATAACCTCTATTTTTGACTGTTCTTAGCAGCATCCCTCTGTCCTCCTCCTACCTTCTTTAGAACTAATGTTCTTTGACTGTCACTAGCGCTCAGGTGGCTGAAGCCCCAGGCCCAGGCATTGTTCAAGGTCATGGAAGAAGTGGATGAGGGGGCAGGGCAATAGTTTGTCAAGCAGCTCTGCTCAACTCCAAAGCCCCAGGAGCTGCCAGCAGCAGAGACACAGCCCAGCAGGGAATCTGGTCATCAGGCAGTTGCTCAAGCCTATACTTCCCCAAGTTTCTGCACACCAATGTCCCACCTCTTTGCCCCTTCATCATTTTATATAAATCAAGGTCACAGGCCTCCAGGGAGTCACCAACTGAAGGCAAGTCAGGACTGAAAAGAGAAAGAGAATAGAACAGGGATAGTCAACAGGGATAACCAGAGGCCTCTGGCCCAATAATGTGCCATCTGGGATTGGAATATCCCAACACACAAATACAGCATTGACAGGGGACAATCAGGGACCCTGACAGTTGTTAATTTGCAGTCGGGATATATAGAAGAAAACAGATCATTTCTTTCCTGAAAATTCTGCCTAATATCTCCAGAATCTACACAACCACATACCTAGTGGCGCAGTGAGTTTTTCATGGTGATTGAGCAGTTAGAATGTTCAGAACCAAGTGAGAGTTCAGAAGCAGCTGAGAAAGTTGGGTTCTGCCCAGAGGTGTGCTAATAAAGGGGTAACAGCAGGCTGTCATGTGTGTGGAGTTTGGGGAGCAGGAGCCACAGTGAGTAGCATTTGCCATTTTCAATGGTGTGCATACTCCCGTCTTGACCAGTTTCAAGCTTACCAATATGATGTCACTGAATACAGAGTTGTAAAGGAAGGGTGGACACTAGTAATTATATAGTGTCTCCACCATACAGACACAATAGATAGAAATAACTTCAAGAGCAAGGATAAAAGTATATGTAGTCAAAGAGTTAAGATGTGATCCTTTATGTATTTATTAACATTGCTTTTAATATAACTTAATTGTAAGTTTACATAATTCAGTTTTGAATAATAAGTGTTTGATGGCTTGCAAATTTTCTGAAAATTGATCAGCTTTCATTAGCTTGTACAAGACAGTACACCATTTTGCCCTTCACACCCCACCCCCCACCCCCGTCCCTGGCATATCTTAGACCCCACTTCACTGTAGACTTGGGAGAGCAGCCGTGGGCAGAGTTAAAAAGCCATGTTGAATCTGAATGGCATTTGGACTGTTCCCTCATATCCCTATTTCTCTGATGACATAACCTGTGTTAGTCAGGATTCTCCAGAGAAACAGAGACAATGGGATATACATAGATGACAGACAGACAGAAAGAGAGAGAGAGATAAGAGGAGATTTATTAAAAGAATTAGCTCACATAGTGATGGAGGCTAAGAAAATCCCACAATCCACTGTCTGCAAGCCAGAGAACCAGGAAAGCCAGTGATATAAGACAGTCCAAGTTCAAAGACTTGAGAATCAGGGTGGCCAAAGGTATAATTCCCAGTCCTAGGCTAAAGGTTTCAGAGTCAGGGGTCACTGCTAAAAGTCCCAGAGTACAAAGGCCCAAGAACCTGGAGCTCTGATGTCAAGGGCAGGAGAAAATGGACATCCCAGATCAGGAAGAGAGTCAGAATTCACCCTTCCTTGGCCTTCTTGCTCATTCAGTTCCTCAACAGATTGGATGATGCCTGCCCAACTAGGTGTAGGCAGAGCCTCTTCACTCAGTCTGCTCAATAAAATGCTAATCTCTCCAAGAAATACCCTCACAGACCCAGTCAAGATGACACATAAAATTGACTGTCATACAACAAAACCCCTCTTTAAAATTTGTTTTTAAGTATAAAATATAGCATATATGCAAATAAAACTGCATAGACCATAATATAATGAGAATTTGCAAATTACACAGTTTGCAAAGATGAAACATTGCAAACTCACTGAAAGTTTTCTGTGTATCCTCCTCATCATATCCCCCTCCCTCTTCCTCAGAGGAGACACTGTCCTGAATTTGGTGATTAACATTTCCAGGTTTATCTTCATTATTTTAGTACACAGTATATATATATGTACATGTGGATATACAGGTGTATATACATATGTGCATATAGTATTGTTTCTAGTTTCTTTTTACAGATAGGAAAACAGAACTCAAAGTCCAACTTGCTTGAATAAAAATATCTTTTATTAACTTTTTTCTTGAGTGTCTGAAAAGAGCTCACTCAAAACAAGGTTTGGGAGTGAAAAAATGGAAGTGAAAGTCATGCAGTCGTGTCTGACTCTTTGTGACCCCATGGACTGTAGCCTGCCAGTCTCCTTGTCCATGGAATTCTCCAGGCCAGGATACTGGAGTGTGTAGCTGTTTCCTTCTCCAGGGGATCTTCCTAACCCAGGGATCGAACCCAGTCTCCCACATTGCAGGTGAATTCTTTACCAACTGAGCCACCAGGGAAGCTTTATTTCTAGCCTAAGGACAATTTAGAAGGGTAGGTGCACAACCCCCCATTTCCGGACTAGAATAAATGCTAATGAGCAAAGGGAAGTCTTTTTTAAGACTTCCAGATGATGGCCTGTCTTCTGTTTCCCTATGAATGCCGTCAGCAGCAGACCATGGTTGTCACTAAAGATTTCACCTTCTGGCTTTTCATGGTCATCCTTTATAAATGCCATTATGAAGACATCTTATTCATGATGCTTTACTAACAGCATTTTTTTTGTCCAAGAGGTGAGAGTTTACATGGTATTTCTATCTCATCCCTTTTAAAAAATGACAAATATTGACAAACATCAAGGCAGGAAAATGTTATTAACAAAGACTGTTGTAAGCTGAAAGTCACAAGATGGAGATTTGTGATTCTTTATCGAACCTGATTATAAAAGTTTTTATCGAGCACTGTCAGATTCTAAGCTGGGGAGAGACTTCAGATTTATAACTTGGACCTAAATGGGCAATAACAGATATAAAATCTTGGAATTTAATATCACCTTTGAAAATGTTAAATTGAGAGTTTGAGCAGTTTTCACGTTATGAGCTGGCACACTGTAGAGAGCAGAGACTCTATTGATTTCTGATAGAAGAGGCCATCTCTCAAACGGATTTAAGCCTTTTCATATTCCATTTAATTCTAAAGACACATTTTAAGTGATGTCCTCTTCATTCCCAGTTAGTGTATGTGACTTAATTGAAGAAGAAAGAAAACAGCTTTTCAGAGAAAGACCTCTTCCTGAGAGCTGGTTGGGGTCACAGCAGGGGTGGAGAATATAACTAAAATATCTGCTCAGTGACATGAGGTTCACATTGTAGATTTTTTTCCCAAAATGTTCTAGTTCAAAGAAGATTCAAATCTCTTTCCTTGGGCTGTTTTTGCAGTAGAGTGCCAAGAGGAAAGGGGTCCTTTGTGTCACTCCTTAATTTTTTCACCGATCATCCCTGCCTGGAGAGGCCTCCTGGCCACCTCTGCCTGCGTCTCTTACTTGCCTTTCTGAAAATGCCATGCTCTCAACTCAAGGTCTTGGGGAAGGGAGGACCCCAACTATTCCTGGCCGGGTGAGCAGTGAAGAACAAGGTCTGGGAACATGATTATTGGAGTGGAAGCTCACTTTAGCATCAGTTATGCATGTTATGAGACAGATAACCAAGGTGACCTTTATGCTCAGGATTCCAGTCCATTGGTGTCTATGTAGAGACCCAACTCTGGTTGGCGAAAAAGCTGCCTTAAGTGGTTTTAGTGTAGCCTGTGATCAAAGGATGCTGGAAAGGAACCTCTACCCCCAGATATCCTCCGTGTTTGTTTTCTGATTCTGTTATAAATTACATAAATTTAGTGGCTTAAAACAGCACCAATTTATTCTCTTACAGTTCTGGAGGTCAGAAGTCTGAAATGGGTCATATGGGGCTAAAATCAAAGGTCATGCTCCTTCTGGAGGTTGTAGGCAAGAAGCCCTGCCTTTCCTAGATTCTAGAGGCTGCCTGAATTTCTTAGCTTGTGGACCCTTCCCTTCTGTCTTCCAAATGCATCAATCCCATCTCTGCTTCTGGCATCACATCTCATCTCTCAGCTCATGACCCTCTAGCCTCCTTTATACATGCTGCTGCTGCTAAGTCGCTTCAGTCGTGTCCGACTCTGTGTGACCCCATAGACGTCAGCCCACCAGGCTCCCCTGCCCCTGGGATTCTCCAGGCAAGAACACTGGAGTGGGTTGCCATTTCCTTCTCCAATTCATGAAAGTGAAAAGTGAAAGGGAAGTCACTCAGTCGTGGATGCTTGTAATTCCATTGGCTCTGCGTGGATAAGCCGAGCTGATCACCACAGCTCATGATCCTTAATTTAATCCATCTGCAAAGTCCCTGTTCCCATAGTTGTTGTTCAGTCACTATGTCATGTTCAGTTCTTTGCAACCCCATGGACTGCAGCACGCCAGGCTACCCTGTCCTTCACTATCTCCCTATGTTTGCTCAAACTCACATCCATTGAGTCGGTGATGCCATCCAACTACCTCATCCTCTGTTACCTCTTTCTCCTCCCGTCCTTAATCTTTCCCACCATCAGACTCTTTTCCAATGAGTCGGCTCTTCACATAGGTGGCCAAAATATTGGAACTTCAGCTTCAGCATCAGTCCTTTCAATGAATATTCATGGTTGATATCCTTTAGGATTGATTGGTTTGATCTTCTTGCTGTCCAAGGGACTCACAAGAGTCTTTTCCAGCACCACAGTTTGAAAGCATGAATTCTTCAGCATTCAACCTTCTTTATGGTCCAGCTCTCACATCCATACATGACTACTGGAAAAACCATAGCTTTGACTATACAGGCCTTTGTTGGTAAAGTGATGTCTCTGCTTTTTAATATGCTGTCTAGGTTTGTCATAGCTTTCCTTCCAAGGAGCAAGCATCTTTTAATTTCGCAGCTGCAGTCCCTGTCTGCAGTGATTTTGGAGCCCAAGAAAATGAAATCTGTCAGTGTTTCCACTTTTCCTCCATCTATTTGCCATGAAGTGACAGGACAGGATGCCATTAGTTTTTTGAAAGTTTTCATTTAAGGCGACATATTCTGGAGAATGGGATGTGCACATTTTGAGAGACAATCTTCAGTCCACCACACCTCCCTACTGCCTCCCTGGTAGCTCAGCTGGTAAAGAATCTGCCTGCAATGCAGGAGACTTGGGTTCAATCCCATGGGCATTGGGAAGATCCCCTGGAGAAGGGAATGGCTACTGACTCCATTATTTTTGGGCTTCCCTGGTGGTTCAGATGGTAAGGAATCTACCCGCAATGTGGGAGACCTTGATTCTATTCCTGGGTTGGGAAGATCCCCTGGAGAAGGGGAAGGACTACCCACTCCAGTATTCTTGCATGGAAAATTCCATGGACAGAGGAGCCTGGGAGGCTACAATCCATAGGGTGGCAAAAAGTCAGACATGACTTTCACTTTCTTTCATGCCACTTGAGAGACATTGCTTTGGGTCTTAAATTTCATTTGTTTAAGAATCTCTTTTAAAACACAAACACTCCTGGTAAAGGTGATGCCAAGTGTACTGGAGAAAGCCCTGGCCTGCTCTTGAGTTCCCTCTGCTCTTAATTCTGCTATCCAATAAGGCTGAATTACATTGGCTTATGGAAGCTCCCACCCTGGCCCTAGAAACCATGAGACAATGAAGAAAATAAGATGATAAGATTATATAAGTGAATCCATCCCTAAACTGATCAGATAGAGATGCCCAGAGTCACCTTAAAGAAAGAAAATGAGCAGGAAGCCCCCTGTGTAGCCAGATCCAAGGAATTACCCTGAAATGTCTCAAGTAGAAGCAAAGTGGTCCTGACAAAGAAGCATGGGAATGAAGAGGCACAACGCTCACAGGCCTTGCGCCAGGCTCACTGTCCACCCATCAAGATCCACTCTCTGCCTTCTCTGCCTCCCTCTGTGATCTAAAAAGCTGCTCTTTGTCCAGCCTTTTGTCTTCCAGGTGTGTTCAGCCAACTGGAGGCCACATGCGGGATCAGAAGGCCATAGGAGAGATGGGCAGGAGTATTTCTTCTCCCAGTTCCCTCCCCATGAGACCGTTTTGGCAGTGACTGTCTTCCTTCATCAAAGGCCATGGATCATGAGGAAATGCTCCCCTTAGAGCTGCAGGTACAGCTGGAGACTGCTTCCAAAAAGGAAGCAGCAGAAGATACCGCTGGAGGCGGTCTTTACTCCCAGAGTTGCCAGACTGGAGACAGACCAGGGGTGATTCATCATCCCTTGTTGGTTTTGAAATATGCTTGAAAAGAATAGTCCCTTTGTCAAACTCTCTGCAATTACTATTCCCTTTTGAGAATGCTGTTTAGTATTTTCTGCCTAGACCTTGTCTGATACCTGCCATGTCCTAGCACTGCCCCTTCTGATAAGAGGATGTGCCTAGCCATTGCGCCTCAGACTTTCACACTCAATACCATTGAGCTCTGGTCATTCTGGAGTTTCCCCTGTGCAGTTCTAGGAGCCTTGAACAACCAGCCAATATCTTGATTCTCCGTGAAGTTTCTCTCCCTATTCAAGAGAAGGCACTGGTCAGGCTAAAGCCAGCTTAGCAGGTTTGTGTCTTATTATACATTAATAAATTGGCTTTTTTGGAGAGGGTTATAGTTCTCTTTGAGCTATGTTACTATAAGTCTTCATTGCTGCATCCATTCGAATTTGGGGCATAAGAAGACAGAGTGTCTAAACTGGTAAAGCTGGAAACAGACCACAGGGAATGCACAAAGGTCAGTGCCACCTTGCAAGGCCTCCTGGTAGCCAGGCCCTCCTCCAGGCATCTCCTGTGATGTCTGTCTTAGCACACACTTGCTTTTAGAGTTCTACAGCCTTTAATATCCTCCACTGCTAACAGTGTACAATCCTCCCACAGACTGTTATCAGCTAACACCTTGCAGGGATTATGACAGCTGGCTCAGAACAGGAACACGTAGAAATGGGACATGGCTCAAAGCCTGGAGTGGGGAAGGAGGTAGGAGGGGAGAGGTGGGGTGAACTTGAGGCAGGATGAAGCTGACAATAAAGAGGGGGTCAATTTGACTCATGTTACTTTTTTGCAGCTGTTTCCTGGAGCTCTTGATCCCTGTTCCCTCTGTGGGTCCAGCTGTTAACCTTGGCTCTGCCACTAACTACCTGTGCAATCCTTATCTTCTTCAGATAATGGTGAAAATCCATGAGTCTATTCTACACATATTTAATGTTACATTCAAGTATTTTTTTTTAATGTATATCTGAGTAGCATCTTGTTTGGAAGTAGAGATTCAGTTTGATGTGGGTTATTTAGACCTCAGGTTTAGAGCACAGGAGGTCAAATGAATTCAGTCTTGTAACACAGCTCCACTACTTACGGGGTGACCTTGAGAAAGTTATTTTACCTCTCTGATCCTTAAGTTCTTCATCTCTAAACCAAGAAAATGCTTCCCGGCTTGCACATCTGTGAGGGTTATATGAGATAATGTTTATGCATCCTGGATATAAGCCAGGATTTCACATCCCCAGAGTCTGCACAGAGTTACAGTTGAAGACATTTCTAAAACCAAATGTAATTTATAAAGTTTTCTAATCTTACTAGCAGCACTCAAAGAACATAAAAGGGGATCCAATTCACTTGAAGAACATAAAAGGGGATTCAGTTTATAAACCACAGCAACACTTCTTAAAATAATATTTTCCTCTTCTGTCCAATTCCCCTACCTCTCACCCACTACTACTCCAGAATATCAACTCTAGAAATCTCCCCAAATTCTCCCCAACACTAGACTTCACAGATTTGGCAAAACAGAACAAACAAGAGAAAGGGATGCCCAGTTAAACTTGAATTTCTGATACACAACAAATGACTTTTTCAGTACAATGATTTCCCATGCAATATTTGGGACATCAGTTCAGTTCAGTCGCTCAGTTGTGTCTGACTCTTTGCAACCCCATGAATTGCAGCACACCAGGCCTCCCTGTCCATCACCAACTCCTGGAGTTTACCCAAACTCTTGTCCATCGAGTCAGTGATACCATCCAGCCATCTCATCCTCTGTTGTCCCCTTCTCCTCCTGCCCCCAATCCCTCCCAGCATCTGGGTCTTTTCCAATGAGTCAACTCTTCGCAGGAGGTGGCCAAAGTATTGGAGTTTCAGCTTCAACATCAGTCCATTCAATGAACATCCAGGAATGATCTCCTTTAGGATGGACTGGTTGGATCTCCTTGCAGTCCAAGGGACTCTCAAGAGTCTTCTCCAACACCACAGTTCAAAAGCATCAGTTCTTCAGTGCTTAGCTTTCTTCATAGTCCAACTCTCACATCCATACATGACCATTGGAAAAACCATAGCCTTGACTAGATGACCTTTTGTGGCAAAGTAATATCTCTGCTTTTGAATATGCTATCTAGGTTGGTCATAACTTTCCTTCCCAGGAGTAAGCGTCTTTTAATTTCATGGCTGCAATCACCATCTGCAGTGATTTTGGAGCCAAAAAAAAAACAAAGTCAGCCACTGTTTCCACTGTTTCCCCATCTATTTCCCATGAAGTGATGGGACCAGATACCATGATCTTAATTTTGTGAATGTTGAGCTTTAAGCCAACTTTTTCGCTCTCCTCTTTCACTTTCATCAAGAGGCTTTTTAGTTCCTCTTCACTTTCTCACATAAGGGTGGTGTCATCTGCATATCTGAGGTGATCGATATTTCTCCCAGCAATCTTGATTCCATCTGGTGCTTCTTCCAGCCCAGCGTTTCTCATGATGTACTCTGCATAGAAGTTAAATAAGCAGGGTGACAATATATAGCCTTGACGTACTCCTTTTCCTATTTGGAACCAGTCTGTTGTTCCATGTCCAGTTCTAACTGTTGCTTCCTGACCTGCATATAGGTTTCTCAAGAAGCAGGTCAGGTGGTCTGGTATTCCCATCTCTTTCAGAGCTTTCCACAGTTTATTGTGATCCATACAGTCAAAATCTTTGGCATAGTCAATACAGCAGAAATAGATGTTTTTCTGGAACTCTCTTGCTTTTTCCATGATCCAGTGGATGTTAGCAATTTGATCTCTGGTTCCTCTGCCTTTTCTAAAATCAGCTTGAACATCTGGAAGTTCACGGTTCATGTATTGCTGAAGCCTGGCTTGGAGAATTTTGAGCTTTACTTTACTAGCATGTGAGGTGAGTGAAATTGTGCGGTAGTTTGAGCATTCTTTGGCATTGCCTTTCTTTGGGATTGGAATGAAAACTGACCTTTTCCAGTCCTGTGGCCACTGCTGAGTTTTCCAAATTTGCTGGCATATTGAGTGCAGCACTTTCACAACATCATCTTTCAGGATTTGAAATAGCTCCACTGGAATTCCATCACCTCCACTAGCTTTGTAGTGATGCTTTCTAAGGCCCACTTAACTTCACATTCCAGGATATCTGGCTCCAGGTGAGCGATCACACTTATAGTCGAAGACTATTTGTTATTTATCTGGAATTAAAATATAACTGGAGTCCTGTATTTAACCCCACCTAACACCCAACCCACAAAGGTTTTTTTTTTTTTTTTTCTGCTGCTTTTCATTCCTCCCCATCCCATGTTTGTTTCATAGATTTGTCATGGTTAAAGCTCACTAACAATTCCTAGAAAATAAAAATAGAAAGTGGGTAATAAAGTCTAACATTTTTCCCCCTTTTCCTTGGTGCTTCAATGAGTTTCCCTTGCTCAGAAGGTGCTGTGTGCAGTGGCCTCGCACTCAGCACTTGAGGCCAGAATTCGCAGTGTGACATGGCTGCGCTGACACCTCAGCTCCGCCGACCGTGTTCGGAAACAGGGCAACTGACACTTCAAGACGGCGGCGCAGGCTGTGTACAGACGCTGCTTCCACACTGCAAGCTGTAACCTGAGTCGCCCAGCTGCACGGGATCCCGGAGAACTTGGCTCCCTCCATACTGATGAGCAGCCCTGCTCAGGGTCCTTGGGGAGAGCATGTGGTCTAGGGCAGCTCAACTTTTTGGCACCAGGGACCAAAGGTTTCATGCAAGAATTTTTCCACAGACCAGGGCAGGTAGGGCAGATGGTTTCAGGATGATTCAAACACATTTCATTTATTGTGCACTTTATTTCTATTATTGTTACATCCTCTCCACCTCAGATCCACAGGCATTAGATCCCAGAGCTTGAGGACCCCTTGTCTGGAGCTCAAGGTTATTCTGCTCCATTCTTGGATTGGAGAATAAGGCTTTCCTTCACTTCTGAACTGAACTCAGTCTGTTCTGTCAGCTCCAGTGACACTGGGCAGAGGGAATCCTTATTGGGTCCTGACTTGCAAAGGTCAGCAACAGGCTGTCTTAACTCACTGTTTCTCTTCCTTGGTGTTTTTTTTTTTTTTTTCCCCTCTACACTTTACCCAGTACCAGCCTTCTACACAGCAACGGAGAGTTTGGGAGCTGGCCCAACAAGAAGAATCCTTTCCTTTCCCTCCCGCCTCTCCTGTCCTCCCCCTCTCCATATCCACTCTCCTGATTCTATGCCTCCCAAAGCTCAGTAGCCAGGAAAACCCTGAGAAGGCAGGAGAAAGTTCATAGCTAATGAGCAAAGACTAAATTTTGGGGCGGTTAGGAAGTGAAGGCATCGCTCTCACACGTGTCTAAATAAGGTCCTTAACCCAGGGTCTGGAAGTACAGTAAGCACAGAACAAACACCTGCCCTTACTCCTGCCATTCCTCATTACTATTACTAGGTGGACATCCTCTCCCATCCACCCAGCCCAAATCCATGGCCTTGTTCTCTTTAGCAAGGGTCCCCAACCTCCAGAATCTAATGCTGGATGATCTAAGTGGAACTAACGTAATAATAGTAGAAATAAAGTTCACAATAAACGTAATGTGCTTGAATCATCCTGAAACCATCTCCACACCTGCCCCAGTCGATGGAAAAAACTATCTTCCATGAAAACGGTCCCTGGTGCCAAAAACTTTATGGACCACTGCTTTATAGAACACTCCAGGGAGCTTAAAAGCCTCAAGGAGGCCTGTCCAACAAACTGCCCCCACAGATATATCGGTGATGATCCCAAGCCCCTGAGGACTGGATCCATACCAGCCCACAGTCTCTCCACTTCAGGAATGGTCTCTGCTGCACTGCTTGGAAGCCCCAGGTAATCGTTGCATCACTCTGTTTGCAGGGTCACGTGACCCACTCTGCTGGCCACCCAGGAAGTTAAAGATTTCCAAAGCACCCAAGGAGCCAAAGGACCCCTCCTGGGACAGTGACCTCGGTTCTCTTTCCAGATGCTGAAGCCCCACTGCTGCTAACGGCAGTGATACGGCTCCATTCGGGGCCACCTCAGGGAGTTAAATTCCCATTATGAAAACAAAGCCCACTGAACTGGAAGAGAGTTGGTCCTGAGCACCAGCAAGAGCCTTGCCTCATTCCCAAAGGGGTGCTGGGTCCATTAAAGCCTTTCACAGCTGACTGCCCACCTGTTCTTCATTTTCCACTTCACTAGGTGCACCAAACAGTGTCCTGGGGAGAAGGACCCAGCAGAACAAACCAACAAACTTGAGCGTTTCCCCCTCAGTCCTCTTTGAGGCAGACCCTTCAGGCTGACTGGATGAGAAGATGCAGCTTCATTTCTCCTTCCTTCTAAGACTGGGAATTCAATCTGGGACAGAACAGACCCAGGGCTTTAAAAAAAAAATGCCACCACATTCATTTCCCCTTACAACTATCAAGGGATTGCCCTACTGTTCTTTCTTCCTATATCATGGCTACTTTCCAAAAAACATACATTTAAAAAAAAGAAGAAGAGGGGAAAAAAAGACTTTAAAAAAAACACTGAGCTGCATGGGACACATTCTAATTTCAATTCTTTTCAGCAAACATATGCTCTGAGGAACCAACCCAACTTGGGGGATACAAATTAGGATAAAGCCAGCACCCGCCCCCTCTTGATACCCACTGTTCTGTGAGACTCAGATGTAAGTAGAACAAAGCAGGCTGACCCCACCATCATAGGGAGGACCTGTGTGTGCACCGGGAAGTGCGTGGGAACAGGGAGTGGATGAGAGCTGGATTTAAGGCTTCAAAATAGGAGCAGTGTTGTTGTGTTTCTGCTCTGTTAGTTTTGTGTTTTTGTTTTGTTTTGTCTTACTTTCTATTCCCTCACTCTTGTCATCAAGCCCATCAGGCCCCAAATGGCTATGAGGATGGCTTAGCTTGAACTTCATAATCCTCCACACTCCTCAACATTCCTTCCACCTCTGACTCCTGTTTATCTACCTGTTCCTATAGGTCACTTTGTCCATAAGAGGTGCAATATGCAACATACACATATATTTTTACTTGAGTATTTATGTGGTAAGCACGGAGAAAGTGGCTCTGGAAACCAGCCATAAGCAAAACACCTAGACCTCACCTTCATGGAGCTTACAGAGCAGAGCAGTGGCTGCACAGAGTTGGAGTTTTAAACACACGCACTTTGGAGTTGAAAAGAGTTGGATTGCCTTATCTTGCATAAGATAGCAAGCCAACTCAATTCTCTGTGACTCAGTTTGCTGATGTATAAAATGGGGACAATAATACCCAACTCAGTGGCTTGTTATGAGGTTTAAACAAGATGTGCATAAGCGCTTGGTGTATGTCAGCATCTACTTCTAGTGTTTGTGGGGCTACTATTGTAACACATATTTCAGCACCAAAACAATAATGCTGACAACATTTATTGTGCTTTGCTGTTCTCAGATTGTTTCACATGTGTCTGTTTCATTTCACCAAGAACATCATAAGTTTCTTGAGGGCGTGACAGCACTCAGCATATGGTAAATATTCAACAAAGAGCTGTTGGTTTTAGGCTGCAGGAGAATGTGGGATTTTTCTGCAAAACCTCTGAAGTTTCCATTTTAGGCAAGAGCAAAGTGGTGTCAGAGAATCTCCATGGCTGAAATGTCAAATGCACACGTTTGCTCAGCGAACAGGGCAGAAGGAAAGATCAAGTGAATTCCAATTGGGCTGTGACAGCCTCCTGTGACAGATAGCCTGCGGAGCAGAGGAGAACACAGCTGAATAAACCCGGGCACAGGGAGAAATGAGTGCAGCCAGGAGGAGGCTCGGCAGGATGAAAGATAGTGGGCCAGTGTGAGGCTGGAGAGGAAGCCTCATTACTGCCCAAAGAGACGCAGGGGCTGCTCTTTAGGTGAAGTGGTGCTCAGGAAATTCCAGAACCTGGATGCATGATCCAATGAAACAGCTGCTAATTGGCAACCACCAACTCAGAGGGAGGGGAGGTAGGTGATAATAAATGCATAAGTGAGCAATAGGATGCTTCTTTTCAACACCCACCCCCACCAACCTCCACCTTGGAGACCCGGGTTCTACCAGAGAGAGAAACCTGTGTGATACCAAGAGACTGGCAAATGTTTCTTTTCTGGGAGATCCCACAGGTGCCTGGCAGATAAAACCAGGACAATTAATGTTTACCCCTGACTATTTGAGTTCTGAGAATCAGAAACCTATTGGTTGGCCCAAAAGTTCATTTGGGTTTTTCCATAACACCTTGTGAAAACTTGAAAGAATCCTTTTGGCCAATCCAGTATGATACAGTGCTGTAAGGGGCTTCTCTGGTGGCTCAGAGGTTAAGTAACCCGCATGCCAATGCAGGAGAAGCAGATTCGATCCCTGGGTCAGGATGATTCCCTGGAGAAGGAAATGGCAACCCACTCCAGCGTTCTTAACTGGGAAAACCCGTGGACAGAGAAGCCTGGCAGGTGACTGACCATGCGGCCACAAAGCGTCAGACGTGACTTAGCATCTAAACAGCAACAACATAAGGGGATTATCTAGGCCTGTCCCTTCACTATATTGGGTAGAAAACTAGTCCAGAGAAGTCAAGTGACCTGCTCAAGGCTGGGAAGTATTAGCTGGGATTGTAGCTCCAACTGCCCAGGTCTGGGTTCATTGCTTGTTCTTTAGGCAAACTTATCCACAATTAGCAACATTTCTGTGTCTCATGGCTGGAGTCTCAGCAGCACCTTGACCTTCATTCAAGCTAGAGTGGCTTCACCATGGTGCTTTCCTTTCCCCAAATTCTCCTCCAACCTGGGTTACACAATTGCTTTGCCTTATTGCCTCCCTCCTGGTTCTAACCACACGTCTTTCAAAGTGGGAGAAACCTTAGCAATGGGTCAACATTCCTTCCTTCACAGAGCAAAAGCCTCAGTCCAGCGTAGCTCTTGTGATTAACACTGTCATTATCATTACTATTATTGTCTGGGCATCAACGGCTAGCTAGGCCCAGGCAGTGACAGGCCAGCAACTGAGCTGGTCCCCCCAACCAGGCACTTAGAACCCCTCTGTCCCCTGGCAGACACTGCAGGCCTCCTGCAAGCCTCCCACAGCCAGGAACAGGAAGAAAATAAACAAACCAGTTGATGCTGGCCTGAGCTGAGTCATAAAGACTCAGACGGCAGAGTCTGAAGGGAGGTGCCTGGATTGTCTGGGCCTTGTGAGCAAATAACTCTGAGGCTGTAGGAAGATCTCTCCCCGCCCCTCCTGGTGACAGAGCTCCACAGGTGATCCTCAGGGCCCAGGGTGAGCTGGGGCTCCTCAAACTGACATTTTATTGCTGATTCTAAAAACTGCCCGTCATTGCCAATCCCTGTTTTATGTCTTGTAATTGTTTTTAACTCGTGTGCTCTTTGCCCTGAGGTGGTTGGAACACCAAGGGCAGCACTTCATAAAATAAACAGATAACGAGCTGTATTTGCTTTCCTGCAGGGTGGAGATGAAGCAGGCAGGAGCTGGGGAGAGGAGACACAGAGGGAAGGCTTCTGAGGGTTTGCAAGCGCAGGGCCTTCCCCTGGCGGGACCTTCCTTCCCTTGTTCCCTCTACAGTGTCGGGCTGGGGATCCGAGCACCAGCAGGAGCCAGAAAATTGGAGGACAGGAAGTTGCAGGGGTCTTTTGGAAGCATCTGTGGGCTTCGCCACTGCCCAGCCAGCCAGGCAGAGCCAGCGTGAGAAGATGAGTGAAAAGGACTGTGTCTCTGTGGAATTCCAGAGAATGTAGGAGAGGAGATCTAGAATTAAAAAGAAAAATCTAGGCCAGCAATTCCACTCCTTGGTATATATATCTGGAAAATAAACAAAAATACTGATTCAAAAAAATACATGGACCCCAATGTTCATAGCAACACTATTTACAATAGGCAAGGTATGGAAGCTACCTAAATGCCCATCAACAGACAAATGAATAAAGATATGATATGGCAATTACTGAGGCATTAAAAAGCAATGTATTGATAGATGAACCTAGAGAATATTATGCTTAGGGAAATAAGTCCAGAAAAAGACAGATACTGTGTGATATCACTTATATGTGGAATATAAAAAATAATACAAACAAATATATATAACAAAGCAGAAGCAGACTTACAGATACAGAAAACAAACCACTGGTTATCAGAGTGGAGAGAGGAGGAGAGAGGGACAAATTAGGGGTATGGGATTAAGAAATACAAGCTACTATGTATAAAATAAATATATAGATAGCAACAAAGATACATTATATAGCACAGAGAATTCCAGCCACTATCTTGTAATAACTTTTAAAGGAGTATAATCTGTAAAAATACTGAATCATTATGCTGTACACCTGAAATTAATATATTGTAAATCAACTGCACTTCAATTTTTTTAAAAGAAAGAAAAAAGAATAATCTAGAATATCTTCCCCAACTCCAACTGAAAGGCCAAAAAACCAACCAGGAGTTGCTGACAGCCTCCACGTGCTCCTTGCAAAGGGGCCACTTCGGCCTGGTGACTGAGACAGAGCAGGTCCGGATCCCAGTCCCCTGCTCTGCCACTTACTTGGTGTTCACTTCAGGCCAGTGGCTTTGCTGTTCAGAGTTCTAGTTTCTTCATCTCAGTTAAATGGTGGTAAAGAGGGTGTGTGTATGTGTGTGTGAGTCACTCAGTTGTGTCCAACTCTTTGTGACCTCATGAACTGTAGCCCACCAGGCTCCTCTGTCCATGGAATTCTCCAGACAAGAACATTGGAGTGGGTAGACATTCTCTCCTCCAGGGGATCTTCCCAACCCAGGGATCAAACCAGAGTCTCCCGCATTGCAGGCAGATTCTTTACCATCTGAGCTACCAGGGAAGCCCCACGATAAAAATACCTTATTCATATCAGTGTTGGGAAAAGCAAAAGGAGATGGATAATCCAAGTAAAGTGCTTGCTTTGCCTAATGCTGGGCATGTGGCAAACACTAAATATTAGTTATTATTGTTATTATGTATTTAGTGCTGTATTAGGCAATCATAGAAGATGCAAAAAGAGCCAAAATAGTCCCTGTCACTGAGAAATATGTTCTCCAACATCCCACTCTGTCTCCTCTCTGCCCACCAAACCTGATTTATGCTCAGAAGCACCTCCAGGCAGTGCAGAGAGCCTGGATTTGTGGCCCCGCTCTGCTACCCTCCAGCCCTATGCCTCTGCACACATCACCTAACTTCTCTAAACCTCAGTTTCCTCTTCTGTAAAATGGAAATAATGATAAGGATTTTGCAGCTTCATAAGATCATCATGAGGTTCAAATGCGATTATGTGTGAACATGCTGCAAAAGCTGTAAAATACTGCAAAAATTAAAAGTTACGATTCTACCCAAACTTACAGGTTTCACTCAGATGCCACCTTCTCCCATCTTTCTTATGAATGAAGTCCAACTCAAACTGTCTTAAATGGGGAGAAAAAGGATTTTCCTAGCTTTCACAACTAAAAACTTCTGAAGTAGCTGGCTCTGGTTTTCAAAAGATGACATTTTCAAAAATCTGATTCTCTCCTTCTCTCAGCTCTGCTTTCCTCTGTGTTACCTTTACTCTCAGGTAGGCTTTTCCTGTGAGCCTCTGACAAAGACAGCCACACGCTGCTCTGGACTTGCAGTCTATCAACTCCGCAACCCAAATGGAAACCGTCCACCCATTTCTTGAAAGTTCCAGCAAAAGTCCCAGAATTGAGTCTCTGGGGCCTGACCCATGTCCCATGCTTGTCGGTGGCCCTATTGCCTGTGGCCAGGAGAATATGTGTGCTTTCTCACTCAGTCATGTCCTTTGCGATCCTATGGACTGTAGCCCTCAAGGCTCCTCTGTCCAGGGGACTTTCCCAGCAAGAATACTAGAGTGGATTGCCATTTCCTCCTGCAGGGGATCTTCCCGACCCAGGAACTGAACCCACATCTCTTAAGTCTGCTGCCAGGAGAACAGAATATACTAACTGGCCAAACATGGGTCATGTCCCAGGTGATGAGGTTATTCCACCCCCAACCACATAAACAATGGATGGAGGTGGTTCCTTAGAAGCAAAGCAGGGTGCTGTTTCTAAGAGAAGGGAGAAGGAGACTCTGGATGACACATGCCACTGCACACAGATTTACTCTTGTATTTTCTGGTAGGACATAGGGAAAAGAAATGAGAGTCAGACAAAAAGTCACAAAGAGCAACCAAACATTTGCTTGGTGGTATGTGGTTGAATCAGCAGTTTCTTTCCCTGGAAAACTCTGCCTAGTAATATGACTTCAGGGAAATGAAGGTGCTGGCCGTTTCAGGAAAGGAACCCTCCTCTTGCTGGGAAACACAACGGTGAATGATAAAGGGAAACAGAATCCTACTTCTTGATTCATTAAAGCAAGACACAGTTTAATAAATAGAGCATGAATGCACTCTCAGTTGTTTCAGTCGTGTCCGACTCTTTGGGACCCTATGGACTATAGCTGGCCAAGATCCTCTGTCCTTGGGATTCTCCAGGCAAGAATACTGGAGTGGCTTGATGCTTTTTGCCAGGGGATCTTCCTGACCCAGGGATCAGAACCTGAGTCTCCTGCATTACAGGTATATTCTTTACCAATGGAGCCACCAGGAAAGCCCTATAATAAATAGTATTTGATGATAAAGTTTTGGCAAGACCACTCAATAACCATGATGCTGACTCTGATTCTTATTTCACTTGAGAATCTGCAAAAGTCCAGATTTCTGGCTGCTATTAATAGGGGTCATGTTGTGGGCAGGCTGCCTGAAGCAGGTTCTGTGCACAAGAAGGCAAATCCTGGGTGGGTATCCCTAAAAAATCACAGTTATTTCAGTCTAAGCCACAACATCATTGCAACCCAATTCCATTTTCCTTAGGGGCCTGGCAGACTTCCTACCCTCCTATCACTACTTCCACCCCTAAATAAAACTTCTTTTACTGTTTTATCATATTAGAAAAGCTATATACACACTTATTCAGGAAACTCAAATAGAAGCATAAGGTCCCCATACTCTACTCAATCTTGTTGCAAATCTTCACATCCTTTTCCAGGCATATACAGTACATAAGATTTTTAAGTGAGATCAAATTGCTTCATAATATATACTAGGAATACCTCTCTATGCTTATGATACCCTTATATAGCATCAATTGTAATAAATTCATGCTTTTAACTATATGAATATACCATAAATTACTTTTGTGGTCCCCTACTATTGGACAGCTAGATTATTTACAAATGTTACTATTATTGTATTCTCTGGAGACATTTAAAAGTAAAATGAATGTACCCCTGGATAATGGGGCTACAGTAGGGAGCTATAATGGTCAAATAGGGTAGAAAATATGGGACCCAGTACAGAAGAGGGACTATAAGAAAAAAAGAGCTGTTCTCAGAAAAATGTTATTCCTATCTGACATCATCTAGACCACAGTTGGAATCCTGGAGTTTTTCTGGGCTTTGCTCCCAGCTCAGTGGAAATTTTTATTTGAATGACATAGAGATTTATCCATCTGGGATCCGTTGTTTCCCTGTGGTAATAATGGTGGATTGGTCACTAATTCCATTAGCTTTGATTGTATATGTTTTAGTTAACTAACTAGATAATAAATCACCCCCAAAATTACTGGCTTAAATCGACCGTCTTATTTGCTTATGATACTCTAAGTCGGCCAACAGGGCTCTGTTAGGTGGTTGTCCTGCTCTATATGCCATTGGCTGGAGTCACTCATCTGGCTTCCTTTATTTGGTGACTGGGCAGGTAGGGCTAAAACAATCACTCACATGAGTAGCACCTCCACGCTTTACGCCATAGCCTCTCTCTCTCCCCAAGGTTAGCTTGGGCTTCCTAACAGCATGGAAGTCTCAGGGAAGCCAGACTTCTTACATTTCCAGTGCACTCTGTTTGTCAAAGCCAGTCTTAGGCTCAGTCTAGATTAAAAGAGGACACAGACTCTACTCTTGATGAGAGAAGAGGCAAAGGATTTGCATCCATCTTTAACCTACCACAGTAAACATGATGAAAATAAAAGGTTATAGGGTTTACCTGTCATGAAGAAAAAATGGAACATTATGATGTTGCAAATTGCCAAGTCCCAAGTGCAGACTCAAGAGGCTAAAAGAGTTTACCCCAGGGAGACTTCCCTGGTGGTTCAGTGGCTAAGACTCTGCACTCCCAGTGCAGGGGGTCTGGGTTTGATCCCTGATCAGGGAGCTAGATCCTACATGCCACAACTAAGCATTTTCATGCAGCAACTAAAGACTCTGTGAATCACACCTAAGACTCAGTGCAGCCAAATAAATAAAAGTTATTATTTTTTTTTACTTTAAAAGAAGAGTTTGCTCCAGTTCTGAGCAATAAACCAAAGAGACTATTACCAGGGTGGACTGTGGGGAATGAAATCCCCGGCAGAACTCACACTCAGGAGATGACAGTAACACTCATCCTGACCCACAGTGCCACCCACAGTATTGGAGAAGGGCACTTCCACTGGGTCTTGGATTTCTCACCCAGCTCCTCCCTCTGCTGGGGCGCTTACTTGTCCCTGGGCTCCAGCAAGTCACCTGCTTCTCCTTTTGCAGATCCCTGCTCATTCCTTAAGTATAGTTACTCATTCCTTAAATATAGTAATGTGAGTTCTGAGATCTTAGTGAGAAACTTTCTCGTTGAAATTACAAATACTGGTTCTGAAAGTGTAGATACGCTTCCTTAGATTAGCAAAATAAAAGAAGGTATAAGTTGTCCCATGAAAATAATGAATTTCCTATGTAACAATAATAATATTTTTAAATAATATTTTTCCATATGGGAGCCTTGAAAAAAACTAAAATTCCCCTCAGGTCATTCGGTCCTAGAGGTCTAAGTGAATCAACCAGAGGGAAGGAGCCTGGCTCTCCCCATAACATTTCTTGGGATGGCACAGAGAGTTTCTTGGTCATTCCCACCTCCATCTCAGAGTTAGTTTTACAGTTTCTTATAGGTCTGTCCAGTGCTGGTCTAAATTTTATATTAAGTCATTTATTGCCTGATCCCCACTTGGTTGATAAAAAATGCTGCTACTTGGTATACAGTAACTCTGAAACAAAGCCAGCCATTTGAGGTTAGTATGTGGACGATTGGGCCACACAATGGCAAAAAGTTGGATCCTCTATAATCTATGCACAATCTTGGGCCCAGCCATGGAGGTCTAGCTTCTCTGCAGAAACATACAGACTGTGGTCTCTTTAAAAAGGTCTTACACATAGTGTCTTTACTTTTCACTCTAAATGGATCAGATTAGAGCTGACCAGCTCTTTAATATTTAAAGTTTCTTTTTCACAGTCCAGCCTGAAGCCTTGTGCCTATTTGATTTGTATAACTCATATCTGGCTGACGGTAGATTGAGACAAATATCATCTTTTCAGAACTGAAAATGACTCCATTTTTTTTCCTTCCCCGTGCCTCCCTCCCACCACAGGACAGTGTTCGAAGAGCTGGGAGTTGGACAGATGCCCACTTCCAGGGGCATCTATCTCTACCATCTACCCCACTTCTATTCTACCCACTTCCATCTATACCCCACCCATCCCTTAGGCTTTAGATTCTCTAGTTATTGTCCCTAGACCTCTGGGAAGAAATCAAGACATTATTTCACTTGATCAGGATCATTTAGAAATAGCGGAACCACTTTCTGCTTCACTGCCACTCAGAGTATTGAGATGAGTGAATTAAAGTAAATGGCTATTAGAGAAAGCAGGGGAGTGAATGTCAATGCAGCCCATGGATGACCTTCCTTTGGTATCTTTCCACATCATGACCATCACATAGACACTGGGGTATGTGGTTTGGAACTTGTATGCCAAGTTTTGGCCCTGGATACAAGCTCTGGATGGGCTGGACCAAATGCAGGAAGATGGAGCACGAGGCCTCACGTGGTCCTCCCATCCACCTTGCCACCTTCTAAGCCCGAAGTTAGCAGGTTTCTACATGCTGCACTTCCTTCCATGGCCTCAGGGGAAGAAAGTGCCCCCTTTTCCGGAGAGATGTTCTGTCCCTCATAGAAAGGGCCCCTTTACCAGTTATCAGAGTGTTCGGAAAGATTCTACAAAATAAGAGGGAAGAGATGGGGAAGGGTGGGGAGGCATGAGAGAGAGAAAGAACGAAGATTCATTTCTGGGCTTTCTCACATCCTAGGCTGGCTGTCAGCTCTCACTGAGCTGGGTCAGTACCTCCCGCCCAGGCCACACCCTCCCTTTCCTCAGAAACCTAAAAGGAGTCATCAAGGGGCCTTTGACTTCATTCCCTAGCCTGATGTGGGCATTGTAAAATGACTCTCTCCTGGCTTCATGTTTGGCCTCTGGTGACACCCTGAGGGAGACGCTCCCTTTTCCTCAATCACACACAGGCACGTACACACACCCTCCTCATACTCCCTCATTATGGCAAGATTCTCCTGCTTTGTTCAGGAGCTGTGAGAACCTAAAATCTACAGGGCAGGATGAGTGGGGGAAACAGGGGCAAGGAGAATGGGAGGAAAACTTGCCTATAAGGACTTTCAGTCTGAAGATGGGCTATTTTTTAATCTTTATTTTGAAATCATTTCAGACTTACAGAAAAGTCCTTTTTACAGAAAAATACAGGGAATTCCTGTAAACCACCTCATTTGCTTATCATTTTCTATCTATCCATTTATCTTACATACTTTTCTTCCTGAACTGGTTGAAAGTAAGTTACAGATATGATGCTCTTTTATCTCGAAAGACTTGAGTGTGAAATTCCCAGAGGAGAAAACGGACACTTTCTTTTATGACATCAATACCTGATCAAAATCAGGAAATTATTTTGATACAATACTAGTACCTAACCTACACATCTTTTCCGGACTCCATCAGTTTTCCTAGCAGTGTTCTTTACAGCAATAAACAAAAAAGTATTTGATCCAGAATCCAATCCAAGATCTCCTGTTGTTGGGTCTCTTCAAGTTTTTTTCAATTAGGTTAGTTCATCAGTTTTTGTCTTTCACGACATTGACATTTTTGAAGAATAAAAGCCGCTTATTGAATAGACTGTCCCTTACTCTTAGACCTTCTGATGTTCTTTCACAATTAGATTCAGGTTGTGCAGTTTTGGCAGGAGTACCACAGAGGTGATACTGTGCCCTTCTTAGCGCATCACATCCAGAGAGGCATGATACTGATTTGTCCCTTGTGATGCTAATTTGGACTGTTTGTTTCAGATGGGGTCTTGTCAAGCCTCTCCACTGCAAAGTTACTGTATTTCTTTTTGAAATCAATACATATTTTATGAGAAAACTTTGAGATTGTATAAAAATACTGCTTTTCATCAAATTTTTACCCACTGGCTTATACCTCCATTGATAGCTCTTGCCTGAACCAATTACTATTATGAAGGTTGCCAAATGGCAATTTGGCCAGTGGGAGCGACTTCCAGCTCTCTCCTTTGTCCTTTTGACATGTCCAGGCAGGGCTATTTTTGAGAGAGGATGTTCCAGAACTTGTGCAGAATATTCCTCCAAACTATGAAAATTTCAATATCAATCAGGAATCTCGTTTTTAACATTATGACAAAATAAACATTATGAACCAATGAATTTTAGAGTGCCAATGGAATAACAAAATGCTTATTAAAGTGCATTGTATTTTCTCTCTCTGTACCAGACTCATGGTCAAAGCTTGACTCCTCCCCTCTCCCGGCCAGTCCATGTCACAGTGGACCTACTAAGGAAATAGAAGAGGAGAGAGAAGAGGCAGGGAAGTGGGGGAAAGAGAACGGCAGGTGGAGAGGCGAAGGAAAGGCAACGAGAAGGAATGAGGTGGACTCCTCCCCTCCTCCTTTCAGACCACCCTAGTACCAACAGCCTCTTCACTATGCCCATCCACACTGACTCCTCCAGGAAGTCAGCCCTCTGCTGCCACGGGGATTCGTGTTGGCAGGATGCAGGATATTTTGTCAGAGGTTAGAAACAGTCACCTTCGTCTCACAAAAGGCACTGGGACACAATCTGGGTTGCAATGGAAGCAACTCAGGTTCCTTCACTACAGAAATACACTGGAAGGGATGGAGGGGAGAAAACACCAGATCAGGGATGCCCCCATCTCTCTCCTCACTGGGACTCCCACCACAGGCTGGAGGTGCTTCTGGCAGAACTGAGTGCTGGGGGAAGCCAGCGATAAATCAGCTCTGTCTTTACTAGCCGGGGGTTGCTATGGCAATAGGAATACACTGTAGGGTTTAAGAGATGTAATTTTCTGTGATTCACTGTATATTTTTAGCATTTATCTTCCTGTATTATCTCCCTGTGGCAATTGCCTATTAATGCTGGTCCACACCAAGATTGGACTAAATGGTCCCTTCTCAGAAGTGATGAAAGTCCTGGAGACCAGTAAGTACCAGGGGGTTATGGCCCTTAGACCAAGGGGAATCTAGAACAGCCAGACTGGTTAAGGAGCTGGGTTAACAGGCATGGGTCATGCTACGTCTAAGGAAGAATCATGGAGAACGAAAGACCTCAGAAATGCAGCGCTGGGTTGCTTGGAATGGGAAACTGAGTCACAGTACTCGCGGTAGTCAGCCTGCAAGGTGTCAAGGGCAAACCTTTACTGGTCAGGAACAAAAACCCTGAGGAGGGAAGCTAGGACCCTAGGGAAGCTAGCAAGTTCTGGACATGGAACTATAAAAGCATACCCATCTTCTGTCAGACTAGCTCAAGTCTTACTACTGTGTGTCGTTCTTTTCTTCTCTCCTTCCTTTAACGTTCTCACTTTCTCACCGAAATCTATGGAGGAGGGACTGAGAGGAGCTGGAAAACTTCACTGGTCTACTTGGCTATCTGTTAATAGTTATATGAGGAGTTTTTCATTTCAGGCAACAGAAAATCCAACCTAAACTGTTGAAGCAGAACGAGAATGTACTGTCTCTATAATGAAAAGTCCTGGGCATTGAGCTAGCTTCAGGCACAGCTGTCCTCACGGAGCCAGATGACATCACCAACATCTGGGCTCTCTGTCACACCACGTTCTTCTGATGTTTTGGTGTTTTGGCTGTAATAACATAAAACTCAGCTAATAGAGCCTTCAAGGAAGTGTGGTTTGTTTTTCTTGTATGAGAAATCTGGAGATAGGTTTATTTTTCTCATCTAGTAAGTAGCCCAGAATAGGCATAAATGACATCACCAAGCAGCAGTTCAGTAATATCATCAAGAACTCAGCCTCTTTCTTCATTTCTGTTCCACCATCTTTAGAGTCATAGGAGGACAATTCTAGTTCCAGACATTCAAGGCAGAAAGAAGAGACTGCACCTAATTCTTTTATCCAGAGAACAGCAAGAGGAACCCAGCCTGGTCAGGAAATGCCTCTGCTCTTGGGCTTCCGATCAGCCTGGCCAAGACTTTCTTGGAGCTGAGCTCCAGCCTAAGGTTCTTTCTACCCAAATCCTCTTTCCTGTCCTCTCTCCTTTGGCAAGTCTCAGGCCTGCCTTGTTGCCTGAAGGCTCTTCTCACCAACCTCTGCTCCTCTGCCCTTTATTCTTCAAAGGTGTCCTGCCAGGACTTCCCTGACGGTCCAGTGGTTAAGACTCCATGCTCCCAATGCAGGCAGTCCACACTCACTCCCTGGTCAGGGAACTAGATCCCACATGCTGCACCTAAGATCCAGCACAGCAAAATAAATAAATCAATGTTTGTTTGTTTGTTTTTTTAAAAAAGGTGTCCTCCCCAATTCACCTATTGCATACTTCATTCCATCCTGGTGTCTGTTTCTCAAAGGACCCAAAATGACATGCTTCTTGTGCCTGCTTTGACTCACTGTCTGGACTATACTACAGGTATGCATATTTCCAAAGATTCTTGAGTGTTAAGAAACAAGCAAGCAATGAAAAGAATAATTCAGAGTTAGGAGTGGGGCAGATCAAATGCAGACCAATGAGGGAGGCTCTCGGCCTGACACTCAAAAAGTGAAGCCTCCTTCTCTGAGCAAGTTTTTGAATAGAAGGAAGACAACAGTCACTGATGATCTTAAAGAAAACTACTGCATTGCCTGTATTGGAGGTGAGTGGGAGTCTGAAACTTGCCAGGAGTCACACTGCAGGGCTGCAGATAGATTCTAGTCATTCTCATTTTCATCCAGAAACTTTCAACACTACTTAAGCGAGGAATTGATTCTTTATAGAAAGGGCAGAGACTGCTGCTTAACTCAGCCCAAGGGAGAAAGTAATCAATTAGGCGAAATACACCGGCTTTTGACAAGGCTCTCCAAAGGATTGGTCATGGGATTAACCTTGCTGCCCCCAGGAGCATGCACCACAACCACCCCAGCCCACCCCCCTCACCCACTACCTTAAGCCTTATCCAGTGATTGCTAACTGGTAGTAAAGGTGGATGCAGCCTACAGACATGTTTGACTTTGTTCCCACAGTGTTTTGTTTTGTGTTGCTTTTTATAAAACTTAATTCATGTCCGTTGGATGGCATCATTGACTCAACGGACATGAGTCTGAGCAAACTTTGAGAGATAGTAAAGGACAGGGGATCCTGGCAGGCTGCAGTTCATGGGGTCACAAAGAGTCAGACACAACTTAGCAACTCAACAACAACATTAGTTGGCAAGATTTATCAATTGGGATATTTCACATAAAAATCTGGAGTCCTTGCTTCTCTGGAAAAATCAGATGATCTGGTTATACTCATTCTGCACGTCTATTCCTGTGTCAGACAGGGCCGGAATCCCCACTGTTTCTATCTTATTGTACCTGTTGGCCCTGAAATCTTTTGAGCTTATGGTGCAAGGGTTAAACTGCTCAGGACAGGAAACCTCCTTGATTTTGAGCACTCGGGTTCAGATCATGAGGCCTAGAGAGCACTGGGCTGAATTTAGCTGTGAGTTCCTTAAGAAAAATGAGTTACTAAGCAAATTAATAGGTAATAAACCACTTATTACCTGCAAAACAGCCTAAGTGCTTTATAAGTCTCCTCCGACTTCACACCAAGCTTGATTTTCACACCAAGTCAAGCCCCAGAGTTATCCCCAAGCACAGGAAAACTTCATGACCTGTCCAAAGTCAGAGAATCCATAAGCAACACAGTCAGAATGTGAAGCCCAGACGCTGACTTCAGAGCCCACACTGTATCCACTACACTGATGCTTCCATTGGTATCACAGGGCTGTCCGTGAGAATTATACAAATGGTGTAGGCCAGGTGCTTTTTGTAAACTGTAAAGTGCCAGAGCAATGTTCAATATTATCTATCACTTGATCACTGCAATTTTTTTTCAAAATTGATGTTTCACCTAAAATTCACCCAATCAGTTGGGCCCCTTTCTGTTCCTTTCAAATTAATGATTTTTCTTTTAAAGAGAATCAGAAGGAGCTATAGGTCAAACATCATTAGTCCTATAGTGCCCTCTGCTGACCACAGCCAGGAAAATTGTGAAATTCTAACAGGTGATGGGGACTCCCTTGGATCCCTTGAACAAATGTTTCCAAAGCATGTACTTTGTCTCTGCCATGTGGCCTAGAGAGACTAGGAACAGAGGACACAAGAGGTCCCTTTCCAGCCAAGTCTTCCCTCTGTGATTTAGGTATAGGAAAAGGAAAGCCAAGGTCAAGGGTGACCCCATGTCCCATTGTAACATCACAGAGAGAAGCTCAGAGTCAGACATCACTGTCACTGTCTCCCTTAAAAGGCCAAAGCAAGCCCAAAACCATGAGGTAAACGGTGCCCCTGTCCAGGGGAATGCAGGTAAACCAATTCTCTGGCAGCGAGAAACTCTGGTTTGTAGTGTTTGTCCACTTTCATGGTGGAAATACTCCCCCAAGACCAGTTTCAAGCTGTTATCAACATGATGATTCACATGATTCTTGAAAACAGAACAACTGGCCTCTTGAAAGCTGGCAGGAGCTGACTCCAACACACCACTTCTTTTATTTCTCAAAAAAACAGGCCTTCTCATTTTCCTTCCCAATCAACCAGACTTGAGAATTTTTCCAGCTGGTCCACACTGATGAGCGGGGATAGACCAGCCTCACCCCAGCGAGGCTGACACCCAACAGAGAAGGAAGACTGCCAGCTGCAGCGTTCCCTGAGCACCCTCTGATGGCTCTGCCAATGGTTCCATTTACTTTCCCTCTTTCCAGCTCTGAAAGAGAATCTGCTTCACCCTCCACCTCCCTGTCTTCATCTCTAAACTCCCTGCCTCAGCCTGGAAACCTCTACTCCATCAGAGGGCACCTCTTAGCTCCTAGAGGAGCCCAGGACTAGGGTATAAAGAGGCTGGCCAACCCTGGATCTTGTGCCTCTCACTTTGTCCAACACAAGGAAGAAACCCTGCCTTGGGCCCAGGAAAGGAGGAAAGGGACTGCAGGGAGCAGTTCCCTAAATGTCTCCAACTAGACTGGTGAGCTGGGCAGAGCAAAACCCAGCTGCTGGGAGCTCCAGAGGACCAATACCCTGAGGGCATGCTTTCTACTCAGCTCAGAAATCATCACCAAATGAAACCAGAAGAATGATGCCCCCAGTTCTCCAAAAAGCAGCCGCCAACCTTCACCTCCCATGAGGTTAGCATTTCCCTCTGCGGCCTTTCAATCCTCTCATCCCAAGATTCTGGAATCCTAATGGATGAGGGAACCTATAGTAAGAAGACCAAGTTCCACTCTGGCTTGTACGTGTCCTTGAGAAAGTTTTTAAACCTCCTGAGGCTTGTGTTCTGAAGCTGAAATAGAAATCATCATCAGAGAGTGCTGTTGAAAGGATTAAATTAGAATGTATGTGAGAAGGACTTTACAAATCAGAGTGTTCTATAAATGTTTGTTATTTTTCTACCTGAGAGAGGTAGTTATGTGGGTTTTTTCCTCTCCTTATTAAACAAACACATATTCTCTGTGGGAATTCTGAAAAAAAAAATTAAGCATTAAAAAAAAAATTCAAATCACCTGCAGTGAACCACCCTGCACATTTGGTGTTTTCCCCAAGTCTTTTTTTTCTACGTGGATATAGATACACCGTTGTTAAAAGAAAGGATGGGGATATTTATGACTCAGGGGTAGTGATCTCTCCCCTCTCCAGCCCACAGGCCTGACAGCAGTGTTTCTCTCCACCCCTGCAGAAGGGAAGAGGGCAATTAATCTCTTACTAGAAACAGGGCTTGCTGGGATCCCAAATAAGCAGACCTCGGAAACTGAACCTGTTCTTCCTGATAGAGAATTTCAAACTGTTTGCCCTGCAAGCTATTTTGGAAAGACTACATGCCCTTAGGGGTCTCCTTGCCTGCTTACCCTGATTGGTAAAATCAATTTTAAAAAATTATCTACTGTACATAGGTTTGATTCCTGGTCTGGGAAGATTCCACATGATGAAGAACAACTAAGCCTGTGCTCCATGACTGCTGAGCCCAGGAGCCACAGCTACTGAAGCTGGACTGCCCTGGAACCCGCGCTCTGCAACAAAAGAGGCCGCCACAATGAGAAGCTCATGCACTGCCATGAAGAGTAGCCCCTGTTCGCCGTGGCTAGAGGAAGTCCATGTGCAACAACGAAGACTCAGTGCAGCCAAAATAGATAACTAACAAACGAATGAATGAAATAATGTCTAGAACAGGGAATGCTACTCTAGTGCTCTGTGCTGACCTAGATGGGAAGGAAATCCAAAAAAGAGGGGATATATGTATATGTATAGCTGATTCCCCATTCCGCACAGAAGAGACTAACACAATATTGTAAGGCAACTAGACTCCAATAAAAAAAATTTTTTAAGTTTTTTTTTTTTTTTAATCAGGAAGCCTTTCACCTAGTAAAGCATATACTGCTGCAGCTGTGCTGTTCAAATGCTCGTTCTTGGGTGCTTTTCAATATGGAACTGAATTTGCTGTAGGAAATACTTTTGAAAACCTCACACGTTTTTCTGTGGCTGGCCCATGAATCACCAGAGGAACCCATGTAAAACATCAATGCAAATCTGTTCCGCTAGGTCCTTTCTCGGTATCAGACAAAACGTCATGCTTTCATCAACATTACCAAGATCCTATCCCTCACTTCTGCCCCGAAACAGGTATTTCTCTGGCTGTCAGAAGCAACCTGGGTCTTTCCCTGTCCATTATGATAATGCTCACGGCCCTCTGAGTCCACCTCACCCTGACTTCCCCAACATTACTCTGAGAAAACGAAAGTGTTAGTCCTTCAGCCGTGTCTGGCTCTTTGCAACCCTGGACTGTATAGACTGTATAGACTGCAGCCCACCAGGCTCCTCTGTCCATGGAATTCTCCAAGCAAGAACCCTGGAGTAGGTTGCCATTTCTTCCTCCAGGGGAGCTTCCCGGCCCAGGGAGGGAACCTGGGCCTCCTGCATTCCAGGCAGATTCTTTACCATCTGAGCCACCAGGGAAGCCCCACAATCCACTTGGGAGCAGGAGGTAACTTCAGGTCTCCGAACCCTTGGGAGGGACCTCAGATGCTTACACAACTTAAATGCACTGAGATGAAAGAATGTGTCCTAAGAGGCACATCCCAAATGCCACTTCTCTGTGGCGTGCAGGTACCAGGAGACCTTATGACTAAGTATTCACAGATGTTTCAGGCTAGATGGTGTGAAATCCAGGGCAAGCACTCTTCCCTTGAATGCCTACGACAAGCCCAGGAGCCTCTTGCTACTGCTCCTCTCCAGACACATAAATGCAAGGAGCAAAGGATACCTCCTCCACTGGTCCTTTCTGCTGCTGCCACAACAAAAGTCTTGGTGATTTCTGTCCCCTAAGAAAATGTGTAGCTCCACCCAGAGCACAGGTGCTGCCATATTCCTTCAGGGTCCCTGTGTATGAGAGGTCCCCTAGTGTCCGTGGTCGGAGAAGGCAATGGCACCCCACTCCAGTACCCTTGCCTGGAAAATCCCATGGACAGAGGAGCCTGGTAGGGTGCAGTCCATGGGATCGCTAAGAGTTGGGCACAACTGAGCGACTTCACTTTCACTTTTCACTTTCATGCTTTGGAGAAGGAAATGGCAACCCACTCCAGTATTCTTGCCTGGAGAATCCCAGGGACAGAGGAGCCTAGTGGGCTGCCGTCTATGGGGTCGCACAGAGTCAGACACGACTGAGCGACTTAGCAGCAGCAGCAGTGTCCATGGTAAAAACCTGGGCTCTGGACCTAGGCATGCATCCTGTCTCTCCCACTTCCCAGGGAGTTTGGCCTCAGGAGAGGGTCTCTACCTTGTGAGTTTGAAGAAGGGGTTGTGAGTGTGTCCAGCAGTCATTCGTGAAAGACTGCTTTGCAGGAAATGGTGATGAGAGAGACAGGGCTTCTGAAACAGGCAGCTTGACACTTCACTCCCAAGCACAGCTACAGTAGTGGGAGCTGCTGGCCAGGCTCAGCAAGGGTGGTCTCACTGCTCTCACATGCCTGCTGCACCTGCCTGTCTCCACTGAACTTTCACAGTTCCACCACAATCCTCCAAAGTCAGCACCGACCAGTCAGGACTTTCCTCTTCTCTCCAGTGGAGCTGTGCTTCTGAGTGGCCAGCCCCAAGGCCTTTCCCACCTCTTAACCAGGACTCCGTTCCTCAGCAGGTAAAGGTAAAAGTGGGCTATCTCCAGCCCTCAGGAAAGCACATCACCTATTTATGATTTGTTCTTTGTAGGCTCACTTCCCAGCACCCAAGGACAGCAATTCTCTGATTCCAGTCCAGGGTTCCAGAGCCTACTCCAAAGCAGGGTAAGACTTCTTCAGCTCTCCCCTACCCACCAGCATGTCCGCAGCCTCACTTCCAGGGGCAGGAGTCAATGTAGACAGAGCTCCAAGCCCTAACACCATCCAGATAGCTTCATCTGGTCTTCAGCTCTCACCCCCAGAACCTGGGACACCTTCCCTGATCCTGACTCTCTTCCCTGTAAGACCCAGATGTCACCTGTCACTGAGGCCACCCCTGAAAAAGCACACCCCCCCACCATCCCCCGTCCCTCATTTCCTGTTGAACGCCAAGCCTAATTTTCCATGTGGAGAAGTTTTAGAAAAGCACCTCTCCTCCCAAATTCTCTCAAGATGTGACTCAGACAGCATCTCCTTGCCAATTTCTCAGAGTCCTTCCTAACTCTCAGGAAGCCAGACTTCCGGCCCCGCCCCCAGCCCTGTCAGCAACCGGAGCCCTGTGGGTGCAGTCAGATCGCGATGGAAACCAGCCATCACATCTCCGGTGGGTTCACAGCTTTGGGGCCAGCACAGCAGTTACGGCAAAGCACTCTCCAAACATTCTGATCTGACAAGCCTGGAGCTCCGGGGGCCCGTGGAACAGTCACTGGGGTTAAGTCCTTGTTGGTTTCCCCACCCTAAACAGTCTCTTTCCCCCGATACAGACAGTTCCACAGGCCTGCTGACAGGAAAGCTGCAGAACCAAGGGAAGCAGCTTCTGACTGGAAAAGTGAAAGGAACCAAAAGCCAAAAGGCTCAGATTACTTGTAGGGGCTGGTCTGGGAGGCCCTCGTCCAAGCTCTCAGCTCAGAGGAGATGACGAAGAGACTGGAGACACGGAAGGTGAAATCAAACCTGTCCTGGCAGCTGCTGATCCAGTCGCCACCGCAAGGAGGAAGTCACTGCTGCTGTGCTTCCAAAACCTCCAGCAAAGACCCAGAATCACAGAGTGGGGCCACAGCTCCTGCCAGGCCAGCCAACAGGCAGCTGGGAACCGTGGGCATCAGCAGGCTGCCCTGGAGTAGGAGGCAGGGCCCCTGCACCTCAGGGCTGCCGGCAGCACCTGGAGGACGAAAGACATCAGTAAGAAGGACCAGGAGGCCCATCCTCTGCTGGATTTGCCTGGACAGCTGAGCCGAGTTGAGGACTCCCACTCACATGGGCTGGTGGGTTTAAGGGAGAGGAAGGAGAAGGGGGTTTAACCTGGAGATGGACAGAGAGAGGGCAGGGAAGTGGCGGAGGGATGGGGAAAGGATGGAGGAGAGAAGGGAAGAGATGGGAGGGGACCTGGAAGGCAGTGCCTAGTTTTAATGGAGGGGAATATTTTCCCAGTGTAAGCCACCACACAGCTGCCCGTCATGTTCACACAGTTTTCCTTAAAAGCTGTACAGAAGAAAGTCATTTTTTTTCACATGCCCTGGTAGTTAAAGGTCAGGGATCTGGAGTTAGTCATATAGATTCAAATCCATGCTCTGCTTCTTCTCCCAGGGGTTGACCAGGATAAACGTCTTAACTTCTCTAAACCTCCATTTCCTCATCTATAAAATGAGGACAGTAGTCCCTACCTTTAGGGTTGTTGTAAGAATTAAGTCAGGTAATGTTTATAAAACACTTAACACAGTGCCTGGTACCTAGAAAACTTTCCCTTACTACTATTGTCACTAGCGGTAGATAAGCATCTGGATAAACAAGGATTCCCAAAGCAAAACCTTACGGAAGATGTATGTCTAGCCCCAGGATCACAAAGATACAAAAAAAAAAAAAAAAAATTTTCCCGATAGCCAGTGGTAGGGTGCTAATGGCTCCATCTGTAGTGTTCAGTGGCTGTGGCTTGATCTCTGAAGTCTGCAGCCAGATTCATTGTAGACATGCTCCACTGTGACAGTAGCAGACGATTTGATTTCCCTATTTCTTGTTTCTTTTTCTTATACGAAATTTTCTCTGCCTCCCTCCAAGATGGGATCTACAAGGCCTGGGGACCTTATTAATTCACAAGGAGGGCCAACAAAAGCAGGAAGAGCACTGACCAGCATGGCCCAGTGGCCCCATCCTCTTCCTGACTGTACCTTGGGCTATAAGCCTTCCTGCTCCTCCACAGAGTGTGCATGGAAGGTGTGGAGAGGCCACGACACAGTCCACATCTCAGGACATAGCCAGTGGTGTCAGGAAACGGACTAAGTGTAGCCAGCTTGAGGCCAACATTTTAGCTCAGTTTTCACAAGGTCACCTAATCTTTAAATTGGAGAGGATGGCAGGTGCTTGAGCTACCCAGGTGTGATCCTCACTCCATGGCATGAGCTCAGAGGTGCTGCAAACCATGGCTCTCAAATCTCCCTTCTACACCCCTGTCCCAACACCTGACATCTAGACCAAGAAGGTCATTCCTTGAGTCACAGGGTTGGCAAACAGGTATTATTGCAAGTGCCAACTCCAAGTTATTGACATTAGATTTTGTTTCAGAAAGATTCTCAGGCCTTTTCTGGTCTCAGCGGGATGTTTCCAATCAATTAGCAGTGTCTGCAATGGACACTGGAAAAGAAGTGCCAGTGGTTTTGTACAGAATTACTGTCCTTAAAAAACACTTTCTTTTTATATTTACAGTGCAGCAGTGCAACTATATGGCCAGTAGAGAACACGTGAACTTGTAATGACTAATAACCATATCAGGGCCTTGAGGGCATAGGAGGCAGAACAGGGACTTTCTTTATTACCTATATGCAGGTCAGGAAGCAACAGTTAGAACTGGACATTCAAACTTTTATTTTACATTGGAATATAGCTGATTAACAATGTTGTGATAGTTTCAGGTGGACAGCAAAGGGACTCCATCATACATATACATGTATCCATTCTTCCCCAAACTCCCCTCCTATCCAGGCTGCCACATGACATTGAGCAGAATTTCCTGTGCTATATAGTAGGTCCTTGTTGGCTATCCATTTTAAATATAGCAGTGTGTACATGTCCATCCCAAACTCCCTAACTATCCCTTCCCTCCACCCCCTGCCCCCCAATAACCATAAATTCATTCTCTAAGTCTGTGAGTCTATTTCTGTTGTGTAAATAAGTTCATTTGTATCATTTATTTTTAGATTCTGCATATAAGGGATATCACATGATATTTCTCTTTCTCTGACTTATTTCACTCAGTGAGACAATCTCTAGGCTCATCATTACTGCAAATGGCATTGTTTCATTCTTTTTAATGGCTGAGTGGTATTCTGTTGTATATATGTACCACATCTTCCCTATCCATTCCTCTGTTGATGGACGTTTAGGTTGCTTCCATGTCTTGGCTATTATAAATGGTGCTGCAATGAACACTGGAGTGCATGTATCCTTTCAGACCAGGTTTTTCTCCAGATATGTGCCCAGGGGTGGGATTGTAGGGTCATATGATGGCAACAAACTGTGGAAAATTCTGAAAGAGATGGGAATACCAGACCACCTAACCCGCTTCTTAAGAAATCTGTATGCAGGCCAGGAAGCAGCAGTTAGAACTGGACATGGAACAACAGACTGGTTCCAAATAGGAAAAGGAGTACGTCAAGGCTGTATATTGTCACCCTGCTTATTTAACTTCTATGCAGAGTACATCATGAGCAACGCTGGACTGGAAGAAACACAAGCTGGAATGAAGTTTGCCGGGAGAAATATCAATCACCTCAGATATGCAGATGACACCACCCTTATGGCAGAAAGTGAAGAGGAACTAAAAAGCCTCTTGATGAAAGTGAAAGAGGAGAGGGAAAAAGTTGGCTTAAAGCTCAACATTCAGAAAACGAAGATCATGGCATCCAGTCCCATCACTTCATGGGAAATAGATGGAGAAACAGTAGAAACAGTGTCAGACTTTATTTTTTGGGGCTCCAAATCACTGCAGATGGTGATTGCAGCCATGAAATTAAAAAATGCTTACTCCTTGGAAGAAAAGTTATGACCAACCTAGACAGCATATTCAAAAGCAGAGACATTACTTTGCCGACTAAGGTCCATCTAGTCAAGGCTATGGTTTTTCCTATGGTCATGTATGGATGTGAGAGTTGGACTGTGAAGAAGGCAGAGCACCGAAGAATTGATGCTTTTGAACTGTGGTGTTGGAGAAGACTCTTGAGAGTCCCTTGGACTGCAAGGAGATTCAACCAGTCCATTCTGAAGGAGATCAGCCCTGGGATTTCTTTGGAAGGAATGATGCTAAAGCTGAAACTCCAGTACTTTGGCCACCTCATGTGCAGAGTTGACTCATTGGAAAAGACTTTGATGCTGGGACAGATTGGGGGCAGGAGGAGAAGGGGATGACCGAGGATGAGATGGCTGAATGGCATCGCTGACTCGATGGATGTGAGTCTGAGTGAACTCCGGGAGTTGGTGATGGACAGAGACGCCTGGCGTGCTGCGATTCATGGGGTCGCAAAGAGTCGGACACGACTGAGCGACTGAACTGAACTGAACTGAACTGAACTGATGATGGCTCTATTTTTAGTTTTTTAAGGAATCTCCAGAGAATCTCAGGGACGGGGAAGCCTGGTGGGCTGCCGTCTATGGGGTCGCACAGAGTCGGACACGACTGAAGCGACTTAGCAGCAGCAGCATACTGTTCTCCATAGTGGCTGTACCAATTTACATTCCAACCAACAGTGTAGGAGGGTTCCCTTCTCTCCATACTCTCTCCAGCATTTATTGTGTGTAGATTTTTTGATGACAGCCAATTTGACTGATATGAGGTGATATTTTATTGTAGTTTTTTAAAATGCTTTGTTTAGACATGATTTTCTTTTTGCAGGGGACGGATACTACACTGATTCTTCATTGCTGTGTGTGCTAGCAGTAGGCAGTGGGGACTATTGTTCCTTTGTGGTCCATGGGCTTCTCATTACGGTGGCTTCTCTTGTGGAGCATTGGTGCTAGGCACAAAAGCTTCAGAAGCTGCAACGTATGGGCTCAGTAGTTTTGGCTCCTGGGCTCTAGAGCATGGGCTCAGTGGTGGTAGCACACAGGCTTATTTACTCCATGGCTTGTAGAATCTTCCAAGACCAGTGATTGAACTCGTGTCCCTGCATTGGCAGGCAGATTCTTATCCACTGAGCCACCAGAGAAGTCCCCTCATTGTAGTTTTGATTGGCATTTCTCTATTGGTGATGTTGAATATCTTTTCACATGCCTCTTGGCCATCTGTTTGTCTTGTTTGGAGAAATGTCTAAGAACACAGACTTTCTTAGAGGGGATTTAAGAATGGTATGCTGCCTGAGGCCTGGTATTCATGGTTGAGGAGGACAAGCCCAGATGGGGGCACAAAAGGAAAGCTGGGATGACTATGGAGCAGTAACAGACCTTGGGTTTCTTGGGAAGGGACCAAAACATAGGTAACCACCTCCAAATGGGTCACCAAAGCAAATTCTAGCACAGCCCTTTGAGTTCCACCCTCCTGCCAGTCTAGGGCACCCCATACCCTCTGCCCAGAGGGAAGCAATCAATTCTAACTCCAATGTAAGTAGCAGCTACCATGTACCTACCTCTATGTTCCAGCGGCAAGCTTGGGGCACATTTAACCCACTCCCACGTGGTAGGATTTTCCAAGTTCCACAGTATTATATGTTATTTATCTATTTATTATAAATATATCATGTTCTCATAGTTTTTTTTTTTTAATCAAATAGTACAGAAGGGTCTGAAATGAAAAGTAAGCCCAAGTCCTACTGTTCAGAGATAACTACTCTTCAAAGTCTCTTATTGGACACCCATGATTGTAACAGCATTATTCTCAATGTTCAAAAGGTGGAAGCAGCCCAAGTGTCCATCAACAAATGTGTGGATAAACAAAATGTAGCATGTTTGTACGGTGGAATATTATTAGATGATAAAAAGGAATGAAATGCTGACACGTGCCACAGCATGGATCGACCTTAAAGACATTATGCTAAGTGAAATTAAACAGACACAAAAGGATTTGTCCTTGTATGAGCCCACTTATACAAGCTTACCTAGAATAGGCAAATCCATAGAGACAGAAAGAAAGGTGGTTACCAGAGGCAGGGGGAGGGGCAGAATGGGGCACTACTGATTAATGGGTGCAGAGCTTCAGTCTGTGATGATGGAAATATTCTGGAGATGATGGCTGTTCAACATTGTGAAAGTACTTCATGTAACTAAACTGAGTACTTAAAAACATTAAAATGGTTAATTTACATGTATTTTACCACAATTTAAAACAACAATCCAAAAATGCTATTCTGTACTTTTCCATGAGGAAGTAAAGGTAATCTTGCTTTGCACAGCAGCACAGGACCATAAACATAACCATGCAAGCTGACACCATTCAAACTGACCTAAATAGTCAAAGGGAAAAATGAGGATTGTTCCATGACCTTTAAATTTGTTGTCAAAATTAAAACCCTCTTACTGTCAGTTATAAAGGTAGAGGGAAAAACTGGTAACTCTATTATTTATATAATACATTGTTATTTAAAACATTAGGAATTTTGAGAGTGTGTTCTATTTCTTGGTTTAAAAAAAAGCTTATCAAGAGTAGTTTGAATAGTGCTTGCCTTCTTTTTCTCTTCACATAATTCACAATACAGGGCAAGCATCATTTACATGCCTTAGTGAATTTTCATGCTCCTTTGGATCTTTTCAATATTTATCCACTGAACTTTCAATGCTGTGAAATCGTTCTAAGGTTTTCTTTAATGTCAGATGATTTTCAACGTCACTTTTTCTGGGACATCCTCCTCCTTTTTGTCACAACCACTTTCCTCATTTATACCAACAAATCCACCTTCACCAAATTCCTCTGTCCATACATCTAGAGTCTTAGTAATGGCAGCAGTGTCAACATTCCTGTGGCCACCTATTTTTTTCCCTACCTTCATTTACATTAGATTCAAATCCTGAAAGGTTATTTGCACAGTGGAGGAAAAGTTACTGCCATACTGCACAGACTCCAAAGCAGAAGTAAATGCTCCATTTCAACTATGACCAGCTTTCTGTTCCTAGTGCAATTTAAATTACAAGATGTTGAAGGGACTTGAGCCTGTATTTATATTCACTGGACTTTTTCAATACAGTTTGCACCATGGCTATTCTTTTAGATCTCATATCTTTGCTCTGATGTTGCCATTTTTCAGATCTTTTGGTCACATACGGTTCTACTTCCAGTCTTATCACTTTTCACTTATTTGCTGCGCTTACATCTCTGTTGGACAGTCCTCTTTTCTGATGAACCATCTCTGTAAAATGGCATGTGGGTTTATCACTGGAAGACAAGGAAGCCAAATAACCAAGTCCTTTGCTGTCTGTGCATGAACCCAATACAGGTGTGCAGTTACCAATACCCACTAGGCTTTAAAATAAGTGGCACAACTAGTCATTCACTGATCATGGTGTGCATCTGTTGTTCACGTAGTGATTTGTGGACTGAAGAGCTAGCAGCAAGTTGTACTTTATGCAGTTATATTTAATACACAATGGTAACTGAAATATGATCTGTGTTACTAGGGGACTAGTGTTTCTTAAAATGTGATAACAAGTTTGTACATACTGGGGCTATGCAAAGCAAGGACTGCCTGTAGTAACAATGGGTGTTTGACAATTTGTTATATACCAGGTCTTATTCGGGGCTTCCCTGATGGCTCAGATGGTAAAGAATCTGCCTGCAGTGTGGGAGAGCTGGGTTCAGTCCCTGGATTGGGAAGATCCCCTGGAGGAGGGCATGGCAACCCACTCTAGTGTTCTTGCCTGGAGAATCTCCATGGACAGAGGAGCCTGGTAGTCTAAACTCCTAACTCCCACTATTAGTTCCCACTTTACAAATGAGGAAACTGAGTCACAAAGAGATTTAATAGGCCCAAGGTCACACAGCTGGCAGTGGTGGAGCTGAGCCTGTGTTTTAAATTTATATGCTGTACTTCCTTTGGTAGAGATAAGGAAGAGGGATTTGGGGTAGGGGTGTCATGTGGCTCATAAAAGAGGCTGTGTGTAAGCTAGTCCATCACAGCTGCACCTCCCTCCCAACCTATGTGGGAAGATTATCATTCCAACACGAGTGCCTTTCACCACTTACCCTGCTCACCGAGGAAGAGAGGCACACCTTTGTTTCTTCACTTTTCTCCATTTCTTTTGGAATCGGTAATACATTCACGTAAGTACAAATTCAAAAGGTACAAAGGACTGCATCATCCTCTCCTCCAGCCATGACTTTCCTCCCCAGAGACAACCAAGGACACCAGTTCCTTCTCCCTCCACTCCAAAACTATCCCAGAATGTCTCACACCACCTGCCCCTCATTTCCTGTATCTAAAGTAAACTAAAGTTTGGACAGGACCAGAATCCTGGGTTATAGAAAATCTTGGAATACAAAAAATAATAAAAGCACTAAAATTCTTTAAAAATTTATTTGTGTGTTTCCATGGAGTTGAGAACCATTTGGATACCATAAAGAAAAAGAAAGAGTCTGTCTGCTTTGGAATTTGAGAAGGGAGGCACAGTGAAGGACCAAGAACTCCTGGTAGGATGACTGGGCCCACAGGAGTGCTCAGAGAGGGCCCTGACTCCCGAGGGGAGGGGAGCAGAGGGGTGGCAAGTGGGGCCCTACCCTGCCTCGAGGTCTGCCAATCACTCATGTTCAGAGAGAGCTCCACATGCAGGCTGTGAATCTCGCACAGTCTATTGAGAGATAGTATGGGGAGGGAGGTGGGAGGGGGGTTCAGGATTGGGAACTCATGTACACCCGTGGCGGATTCATGATGTATGGCAAAACCAACACAGTATTGTAAAATAAAGTAAAAATTTTTAAATATATAAATTAAAAAAATAAATAAATAAAGGGCAAAGAAAAGAATATCTTCACCTACTATGCTGGATTTTTCAGGATAATACTGATTTCAATGGGCTTCCCTGGTGTCTCAGTGGTAAAGAATCTGCCTGTCAATGCAGGAGACATGGGTTCGATCCCTGGATCTAGAAGATCCCCTGGAGAAGGAAATGGCAACCCACTCCAGTATTCTTGCCTGGAGAAGTCCATGGACAGAGGGGTCTGGCAGGCTACCGTCCATGGAGTTGCAAGTCTGTCTCGACCTGGGGACTAAACAACAAAATTGATTGCAAATATTCTATCCTGCTGTCCCCTTGAGGTACCACAAATGTTTTAGAAATTCCAACGTTGCAGTCTGTAAACCATACCTTCAAAACTGCCTCTCTCTAAACTTCTTACCTTCTGCAGCCTTTCTTTGAACATATATTTCAAATTTTCAGCTCAGATAATAAGGTAATCATAGAATATTTGAACAGAAGGACTTGGCAATTTAAAGGAAAAAGGAGGAATAGTCAATGTAAAAACACACCCTAACCCATCTTTATTGAGAGGCTGTTTAGTGTAGCACAGATGAGCATGGTTGCTGGAGCCAGTCTATCTGGGTTCAAATCCCAGCTTTGATGCTTACTGACTGTGTGTCCTGGACACAGTGATTAACCTCTCTGGGCTTCAGTTTCCTCATCTAGTAAAATGAGGGAATTGGTACTTGGTTCTGAGGGGCTTTGTAAGGATTAAGTATGTTAATACAGGACAGTGCCCAAGGCAGAGTATCATACTCTATGGATCTGGGCTGGGCGCTAGTCTCTTACATGCTTGAAGTCATTTAACCCTCACACCAGCCCTCAGTATTTCTAATCAGCATTTGAGGAAACAGACCCACAGAAGCTGAGTTGCCCAAGTCACCCCCCTCAAAATAGAGAAGCCAGAATTCAATGCCAGCCCCCAGATGCAAGCTTTTGCCCCCATGCTGTCCACTGTTACGAACACAGTGAGTGTACTGCAAGAGATGTTTTTGAGTAGACCAAGGTCCTTCCTGCATCTCTGCAGCCTTGCATTTCACTGCCTGCTCACCTGGTGTTGCTCAAAACCACTTTGGTTGCCTCAGTCTAGTCGCATCTCAGTATCAGCTGCTGATCAGTCCATGTCCACCTGCCCCCAGTGAAACTGTCACCACATGGGAGAGTCAGAGGGAGGCCTTCGGGTAGGAACAGCATCTTCCAGCCACATGAGGTCTGGGGGAATGAGCTTCTGGGGCTATCCTATTCTCTCTCCAGCACCATCTCCGGAAAACACGACAACAAAACATACCCACGTCAGCTTCCAGGAGGGCTATGGCAATGTGGGAGGAAGAAAAGGCTGTGGGAATGTAGGATAGCTTGGTAAATGCTTTGAAGTCTTTGGAAATTATTATTGTCCCTGTTTTGGGCCACCTTTCACTAATTAATCAATATGCCTGATTAACTGGGATCAAATTCAGGTGAGTTATTAAAACACACATATAAAGTTCCCACACAGGCACTTGATGACTGTTGATAATACTTATTGGACAATAAGGTAAACAGGATAACATAAAGACCGCCAGACTTGGAATGGCCCAAAAGAATTTAATGAATGGGCTGCATGGGCTATATTGACGGCTAGGGGCTGTGTGACTTTGGGAGAGCCAGGTAACATCTCTGTGCCTGAGATCCTCATTTGAAAGGAAAGGGTTTGGCCAGTCTGTCTCTTTTAGCTCATCTTTTTCTACTCAGCCCAATCCAGCCAACTGTTTGAATGTCTCTTACATGCCTGCCAGATAATGCTCCTCCAAGCACCCTGTTTTTCCTCCATGACATTTCTCACAACATATAATTATGCACTTGTTTTCAATTTTAATAACTGTCTACCCAGCCAGACAAATCAAGGACCATGTCTGACTCAATCACAGCACCTAGCACGCTGCCTGGAGAAGGCAATGGCACCACTCCAGTACTCTTGCCTGGAAAATCCCATGGACAGAGGAGCCTGGTAGGCTGCAGTCCATGGGGTCGCTAAGAGTTGGACACAACTGAAGCGACTTAGCAGCAGCAGCAGCAGCACACTGCCTGGCACGTGTGCCTGAGTCAGCTAATGAATGAAACATGGGGAAGGCTAGTCACTCTATTCACTAGGACATAACATGATATTTACTAGAGCAAGTATGTAAAGAGTCTGAACTTGCAGAGGGCCAGTGATTAAATGTAAGAGAGGGTAGAATTGAAAAAGACTTCCTAGCATTTTGTTTTAGCTGCTCTGGGTCCCAGAAAATCCCTAGGCAGATGTGTATGAGTTTTGTGGAGTGGAGGAGGATTAATAACTGGAAGGATGGAAAGGGGGAATCTTGTGTATTGATTATCAAAGAGAAACTTCCTTGGTGGTCTAGTGGCTAAGACTCCGTGCTCCAAGTGCAGAGGGCCTGGGTTTGATCCCTGAGCTGCTGCTGCTGCTGCTAAGTTGCTTCAGTCATGTCCAACTCTGTGCGACCCCACAGACGGCAGCCCACCAGGCTCCAGCGTCCCTGGGATTCTCCAAGCAAGAACACTGGAGTGGGTTGCCATTTCCTTCTCCAATGCATGAAAGTGAAAAGTGAAAGTGAAGTCGCTCAGTCGTGTCCGACTCTTAGCGACCCCATGGACTGCAGTCTACCAGGCTCCTCTGTCCATGGGATTTTCCAGGCAAGAGTACTGGAGTGGGGTGCCATTGCCTTCTCCGGATCCCTGGGCAGGGAACTATTAATAGATCCCCCAAGCCGGAACAAAAGCTCTTTCATGCCTCAACTAAAAGCCAGTGCAGCCAAATAAATAATTTTTTTAAATAAAAGAGTATCAAGGAAAGGCAGGAAATATAAAAATATATGTTTGGGGGAAACTTTAAGCCATCTGATATTTCTGGAGCATAGAGTGGGAGGCAAGAAAAAGCAAGGATAAAGAGAAAGCAGCATCACTGATGGAGAAGGCAATGGCACCCCACTTCAGCACTCTTGCCTGGAAAATCCCATGGACGAAGGAGCCTGGTGGGCCGCAGTCCACGGGGTCTCGAAGAGTCGGACACAACTGAGTGACTTCACTTTCACTTTTCACTTTCATGCAATGGAGAAGGAAATGGCAACCCACTCCAGTGTTCTTGCCTGGAGAATCCCAGGGACGGGGGAGCCTCATGGGCTGCCGTCTATGGGGTCGCACAGAGTCGGACACGACTGAAGTGACTTAGCAGCAGCAGCAGCAGCAGCAGCATCATTGATGATCAAGGTACCAGAGGAGACAGGGAGTGAGGATCTGTAACGTGGGGTTTCGCAAGCCCAGGGCCACATCTTGCTCTGAAGCAAGTGGTAAGGAGGGAAAGATGGGAGGAGCAGCTGAACTCTGAGGAGGAACAGCTCTGAGTCTATCCCTATGTTCTTTTGACACAGAGGTCAGCAAACTTTTTCTATAAAAAGGCCAGATAGCAAATCTTTTTGACTTTGTCAACCACAAGGTCTCTGTTACAATGACTCAGGTCTGCATGGGCGAGGCAAAAGCAGCTACATACAATACTTAAGGGGTTCCCTGGTGGCTCAGATGGTAAAGAATCTGCCTGTGATATGGGAGACCTGGGTTCGATCCCTGAGTTGGGAAAATTCCCCTGGAGGAAGGAATGGCTACCTACTCCAGTATTCTGGCCTGGAGAATTCCATGGCCACAGAAGCCTGGCCCAATACAAGTATATGGGGTCACAAAGAGTCGGACACAACTGAGTGACTTTCATTTTCATAATACTTAAAGGATGTGTCTGTGTTCCAAATACATTTTACATATGGACACTGAAATTCGACAGATTTGAGAGAGACTTCAATGATAGAGCCTAACCATGGCTGCACGTGGAGCTTGAAGGGGAAGAGAAATCCCAAGTTTCTAGGCTGAGTGTGAATGGCTTCCGTAGCCTCAATGAAACAGCAGGCAAGTCAGCTGCAGAGATTTGGGGAGGAGACTCAGACTGGCTACTTGTCCCCCCTGGAGCTGTTACACTGCTACACAATGACAAGGGTGAGGTCCCCGTGTTTTGTTTTGTTTTTTAATGTTTATTCTTTCAAGTCATTTTTACCTGTCCTAAAACAGCTGTTTATTGCTACCAAAAGTTTCAAGAAGCTGACCACCAATCTCAAGATTCTCCTCAAAGCATTATGTTCTCCAGCATTTATTGAGTGACTGCTATACGTAAGACCTTGAGGATTAAATGAGGCATGAAAGAGACGATCTCAGTCCTCGATCTAGGAGGGTTGCGTGTATGGGCTCAGGTGCATCCGACTCTTGATGGCCCCATGGACTGTAGCCCACCAGACTCCTCTGCCTGTGGAATTTTTCAGGCAAGAATGTTGGAGTGGGGTGCTATTTCCTACTCCAGGGGATCTTCCCCACCCTTGAACCCATGAACTGTTGTCTCTTACATCTCCTGCACGGGCAGGTGGATTCTTTACCACTAACGCCACCTGGGAAGCCCCAACCTTGGAGGTAAAACATTTCAAATCAAAGGAATAGCATTAGATATCATGCCATCAATCCCCTTCACTATTTTACGTCTCCTGTTTGGAAAAGTGATTTATCTTAGGTTACTATAATTAACAAAATATCTAAGCAGTTTCAGTACCTTCTGGATATGGACATTTAAGAGTAAGGCAAGTTTTACTATTCAGCAAAGGCCAGTAGAAATTCATTTTCTTAGACATGACTAACTTTCTTAGACATGACTAGATTGGGCTAGACAAGTATAGACCTGGGTTTAAAACAGAGTTCTGGCACTTACTGGCTGTATAATTGTACATAAGTGTAACTTCTCCAAGCCTCAATTTGTAAAACGGGATAATGACCTGGTAGAATCTATTAAGTGAGATAGTACATGAGAGTGGCTTGGCAGAATGTCTGATATTTAACAAGTGTTCAATAAATAGTGACTGATATAAAGCTGGAATCTGTGGGAGAAGGCGAGGGTGGGATGATTTGAGAGATATAGCATGGAAACATGTATATTCCCATATGTGACATAGATGACCAGTCCAAGTTCGATGCATGAAAAAGGGCACTCAAAGCTGGTGCACTGGGACAACCCAGAGGGATAGGGTAGGGAGGGAGGTGGGAGGGGGGTTGGGATGGGGGGACACATGTACACCCATGGCTGATTCATGTCAATCTATGGCAAAAACCACCACAATATTGTAAAGTCATTGGCCTCCAATTAACATAAATAAATAGTGACTTATCAGTCAGTCCTGATTTACTCAATGTTGTCAGCTGGTCAGGTGGATAAATAACGGTCATTGCTTGTCTTCCCATGTTCTCCATCACTCAATTCTGATCAAAGCCAGGTTGGCTGGGCAGAAGCAGCTCTGCTCCTCCTTGCTTTTAATTTTTTTTTTTTCTGGAAAAGATGCATTATATATTCTTTACTTGTTAAGAATATGTCTTGGCCTATGGCCAGTTTCTCCCCCAAGTCACATGGGAGTTGAGGTATGAAGTAGAAACCAGAACTTGAGTTAAGATCTATCACCATCCTTTGCTGCTGGTTTTTGTCACTAGTGATTAATAGTGATAAATTCAGGCAGTGTAAGACCACAGTTAGATTTACTTCTAGCATAGGGAAATGCACGCAGTAAAAAATGGACTATTAAGTATCCTCAGATGATTTTTACATATTTTCACCATGTTCCCCATACAGCATCAGTCATACTATGGGAAACCCAAGTGTGGGCCATCTGGCCATTTCCAAGCCTTCCAGCTGGCTCTGGTCACTTGCATGGTTGGAAACCAAAAATGTCCGCATGCTCCCAGTGGGACTGTGTTCTCACGGCCACCTCTGGTCCAATTTCTTGTTTATGCTGAAATGTGAGTCTCCTCCTAGCCCTGCCTCCCAACTACTGTTTTGTTCCCTCCCCTGGCATGGACTCAAACAAGGAAATCAGTCCCTTTAGAATTTAATTTGCCAAGGCAACTGCTGACCCAACAGTTGGGTGTGGAGTGAAGGTGCAGAGTCATTTCTTTTCAGAAAGTAGAAGTGATTAGGCTGCACCAGACCTGGCTTCACGGGGTCCAACTAACGAGGCCCCACAGGCACCTGTGCTCAGAGGGGCCTGAGCTCCCAGTTTCATGCTTCGTGCTCACTGTCTTGAAATCCTTAAGAATTTTATCTCTGAATTTGTGCTTTTGTAAGTGAAGTCTGACCGGTCACAGAGTATCCGTCTGGGACTCACACTCAGCCCTCTTGTCAACACCCCGCCTACAAGGGGCAGGTTGTCTTGAAGGGGGGGTGTTGCGCCCCCGCCCCCTTGAACTACCTCCCACCTTTGCCTGGTACTCCAAGCTCGCTTTCCCACCTCAACCTGTGACCTACCCAGAGCAGCTTGCTTGTCCAGGGCAGGTTGGGATGGCCGGCCCATGGGAACTGGACCAGTCTGGCCTGACTTCCCCACCATGGCTTGGGCAGGACATTTAGCCTGGGGGCTGGTGGCAGAGGGAGCTTGCAGATGGTGGGTGGCATGCGCATGCCCAGAGCCAAATCCCAGGTGCCTACAAGATCTGCCCTTGAGGAGCCCTTATGCCTGAGGAAACAGGAATTAAATAAATTAAAACCAGCATGACAGAGAGAAACACCGCAGTTGAAAGAAAAAAGCTTTATATTTTAGTGCCTCTAATGGCACCTTTTGCTACATGTTGAACATTTTCATTTTGCAATGGGCTCCACAAATTATAAAGTCTGTGCCCAGCCCCAAACCCCAAGTTGTCCTCACTCTACTATGCGGAATTATTTTAACACTCTCTTTGTTTCCTTTTTCCACCTTCCAAATTGAGTTCCCGGAACCTAATTTTGCATGGCCGAATGACCTAGAAAATGTTTTATGAAACAAAAAAGTTTCCCTCTGAGAGAAATTCTACCACCAGTTTTCTAAGCAGCAGGATTTCTCCCCCTTGCCCCAACTGTGTATGGATAAATCACCAATTACTTCTCATCAGTATTTACCAAGTCATGTTCCATGGAACATTAGTACCACAAAAGAGCCCTCTAAAGAACAAGGGAGAGAAAGAAAACATTCCAGGGACAATAAGTTTAGAAAACACCAAAGACTTTGCTTCTCTTTCCCCCAACTCTTCTTTTTTTTCTTTTCTTTTCTTTTCTTTTTTTGGTAGAGTTCTTTGTCACATTAGCTTATTAAAGAACCATTTGATTTTATTTAAAATAGCATTTCCTGGTTTGTCAATGGAACTCATTTCTTGGGGAAGAGCTACTAACTGTCTAATTGGCAAGAATTTCCTTAGAGCAGGGAAATTTTTTCTTAAAAGGGCCATTAGTAAATATTTCAAGCTTTGAGGGCCATTTAGTCTCTGTGCAATCATTTACCTCTGCAAACATAGACAATATATAACTGAATGAGCATGGCTGTGTGCCAATAAAACTTTATTTGTGGACACTGAGATTTGAACGTCCTATCATTTTCACAAGTTACAAAGCATTCTTTTGACTTTTTTCCACCATTCAAAAATGTAAAAACCATTCTTAGCTCAAGGGCCAAACAAAAACAGGAGGTGTGGGTGGTTCTTGGCCAGTGGGCAGTAGTTTGCCAATTCTTGACTTAGAGGAAGACCAAGAAAAAAAGTCACTTATGAACACAAGTTGGGTACAGTTTCTCTACCTTAACAGTTATAGATTCTGAATTTTTTTTCTAATTGAGCATTTTATATTTGGGCGATTTTTTTTTATGTTATTGCCAGTTGTGGTTCAGATGGTTCCAGTTCCAAATACAGTCAGCTCCTGGTAAATACTTAATTACCTCCTGTCTGCTACTGTTTCTCAACACACACCCTCTGGTCCAAGCTGGTTAGCTATCTGAAACACTTGCCTTCTGCCTCTTAAATTCACTCTTCATTCTGTGTTCTGGAGTCACTCTCATCTTGTCAAGGATGGTGTCCAGATGCAGCAGAAGTCATGTTCCTTGAACTCCTCCCATTTGCACATTTTAAGATATGTATACTTCCCTAGAGCCCAACACCAGAGCCAAGGAACTGAACCACAAAGCAGACACCCACATGCTTTACAGAGTAACTCACTCATTCCTAGTCTTCTCATAATTACACCCACAAACACATGTTCTTGACTTCATGACATGTCCCATTCTCCCTTAGAGATACATGGGCACATCTATTTTTGAAATAAGGGTGAATTAACATTATTTTCTGAGAGGTTCATAATTAAGATTATCCCCTAAGATCACTGAAGGTAACCTTGGAGCTGCAAAAACTCAGTTTGAAATCACATTGCATGACATACACTTTGAAGTTCTAAATACATTTATGTTTTGTCTCCCTTTTAAAATTCCTTTACAGTGGGTATGTGATGGGAATAGAATCAAAGAAGAAATTATAGAGCAGCATATGTGGGCAATGATGAAAAGGAAAGATGCATGTGATTACTTCAGTGTTCATGTGACCACTTATCTCTATTTTAGAAACAAACAGAAACTGAATGACAAAAAGTCGCCTGTGAGTTTGAGAAACTCTATCAGTTCCTAGAGGACAAGGGGAAACGCCTTCTGTCCCAAATGAGGGAGATCAACAAAGCCATTTTAAGAAACAAACATGAAAACATGAACACTGTCTTAAGAGAAAAGTCACTCCTCAACTACCATAGTCAATAGTCTTAAGGGTGGGATGTATTGGAGGACTGAGAATCAGGATGGTGAAGCAGGTGGGTGGGTAGCCGGTGACACTCATGCTTGGGAAGCTCCAACCATGTGGTTTGGAAAATAAATGAGGAAAGCCATCAAAGTAATACTCCAGGAGGAAAACCACTGGTATCGTTCATGGCTAAAAGCTCCCTAAAAACTCAGGTCTCACTCTAAGGAAGGGGAAGTTGATTATCTGAGTCCCTGATTATCTTTGACATAACACTCTTAGGATAATTACCCCTGCAGCAGTCAGAGCCAGTGGCTGGGCATCAGGTGGCCAGTCTGTCTTCTTGGCCATGCCACAGCCTTGCTAGGTGAGCTTGAATTTGCTTCTCCAAGTTCTGCTTCTGCCACAATCATTATCAGATGCTTACAAGCACATCAAGGCTTTAGAGTCCAGTGGCTGAGAACAAGGGCCCCGAAGCCAGACCACATTCGAATCCTGTCTTTCACCTACAAGCTGGGAGACCTGCTTCACATTCCTTAACATCTATCTCTGTGCTGAGTTTCCTCTTCTTGACAGATGTTACTTAGTGAATGTTAGTCATTACTGGGAAGTTTAAGAAATGTCCTGAACCCCTCTTAGCCCTGCCTCAGGGATGGAGAGGGAGCCAGGTCTAGCCCAGATGGCAGTGAAGATCTAGGGATTTGGGGAATGATAGCTGAGAACCCTCATCTGATGCAATGAGACGCTGACAGTAAGGAGAAGACAATGTGCTCCTTTGAGGGCTGATGATGCTCTTCGTGTGTGGTACTAAGTACACGTAACAGCTCCATGAAGGCTATTATTCTGATTCTTATCAGCTCAATTTTGCAGATGAGTGAACTAAGACTTGGGCTTCCCAGGTGGCGCTAGTGGTAAAGAATCCGCCTGCCAATGCGATGGAAGAGACGCAGGTTCCACCCCTGGGTCGGGAAGATCCCCTGGAGTAGGAAATGGCAACCCACTCCAGTTCCCTTGCCTGGAAAATTCCATAGACAGAGGATCCTGGTGGGCTACAGTCCATGGGGTCACAAAGAGTCAGACACGACAGAGAGACTGAATAAACTAGAGATAGGGCAGGTTGATGCCTAGTAAGGGACAGAGCAAATATTCCAAGTCAGGTTCCTTGGCTCTAAAGTGCATAAACACTGCACAAACTAAGGATCAAAATGCCAGGAGATAGGAAGTTATTGCTCGATGGGTACAGAAATGTTTGGGTGATGGAAATGTTCTGGAAATAGTGGTGATGGTTACACAACATTGTGAAGGTAGTGAAGGCCACTGAATTGCACACTTAAAAATGCTTACAATGATAAATTATCAGTTGTGTAGATTTTGCACACACATGCATGAAAAATGCCAGGAGAGAGGTTTGAAGGGCCTTGCAAACTCCCTGAGGTCAAAGACAGTTATGGAAATCAGGGACCAACCTAGGAGTCAGTGATTGAGAAAAGCAAAAACTAGAACGTACTGTTGTCTCTCCCTTGCAAAGAAGATAGTTTATAAAACTCTGGAGCAATAATAAACTTGAGTTTATTCCTTGAAGAAAGCATTTTGCACCTTTGGAAGCCTACAAACTCAAACACACCACTTTTATGAGCCATTTCTAGGGCTTCACAGAGAAACTGTATCGTAAAAGCCAGAGAACCACCAAGGGGGAGAAACCCCAACTTTTAAATGAATAAAAACTGAATCAATATAATAATGGCCATGTCTGTTGGACAATATTTCTTTCTTATATGATTAAGACTTAGAATACAAAATGTTCTTGCCAAATAATGAATGAATTTAAATAAATGTGTGAAAGAGCCAGGAAAATAGAACAGATGACACCTCTGTAAATCCCACAAGAGAGATTTACAATAAGCAGGTTATTTCCAGTCATGAAACAGCCTATAAAACAAAAGCACAGGATGAATGCTGGTCCGCTTTGTTAAGGAAACTGTGGATTACCTAGGAAGTCAGGAGCCTCATGCAGGGCTGCCTTGGGCTGGCATCTGGGGATTACCTGAGTCCTCTTTGTTTTCTTTACAGAATAGCAGGCATGTCTTAAACAGGCATGTAAAGGCAGGTGGGCCAAAGGGGAAAAACAGTGGTATCATCAGATGTCTTGCTTTTGCTTCTTTATCCAGAGAACAAAATGGTCTGAAGATGAACAATTAGCCTGGCAGGCTCTGCCATAACAACACCACTCCCAGCCCTGCCTATTTCCTTTCTCTACAAGGCATTTGGGTGGATCCCATAGAACCTGAGAATGGCCATTTTTTTCTATTGGGTTCAGTTCAGTTCAGTTCAGTGCAGTTGCTCAGTCATGTCCGACTCTTTGCGACCCCATGAATTGCACCACGCCAGGCCTCCCTGTCCATCACCAACTCCCGGAATTCACTCAGACTCACATCTATCAAGTCAGTGATGCCATCCAGCCATCTCATCCTCTGTCGTCCCCTTCTCCTCCTGCCCCCAATCCCTCCCAGCATCAGAGTCTTTTCCAATGAGTCAACTCTTCGCATGAGGTGGCCAAAGTACTGGAGTTTCAGCTTTAGCATCATTCCTTCCAAAGAAATCCCAGGGCTGATCTCCTTCAGAATGGACTGGTTGGATCTCCTTGCAGTCCAAGGGACTCTCAAGAGTCTTCTCCAACACCACAGTTCAAAAGCATCAATTCTTTGGCACTCAGCCTTCTTCACAGTCCAACTCTCACATCCATACATGACCACAGGAAAAACCATAGCCTTGACTAGCCAGACCTTAGTCGGCAAAGTAATGTCTCTGCTTTTGAATATGCTGTCTAGGTTGGTCATAACTCTTCTTCCAAGGAGTAAGCATCTTTTAATTTCATGGCTGCAATCACCATCTGCAGTGATTTTGGAGCCCCCCCAAAAATAAAGTCTGACACTGTTTCCACTATTTCCCCATCTATTTGCCATGAAGTGATGGGACCAGATGGCATGATCTTCGTTTTCTGAATGTTGATAGGGGCTGGTTATTCCTGGCAGCACTGCCCTTGCACCTGGTCCTGGGAAAAGTCCCCTCTCTGGCCCTCCTCCCTCTGGGCCAAAGTAATATTTTCACAAACACACACCCAAGCCCCAGGCCCCTCTTCTAAACAACAGTCCCAGAATTTCCTGCCCAAATAGCCCTGAGCTTACTTCCAGGGCCTGCATTGTCCTCTTTTCTGGGTAATGCTCCCCAAACCCAATGGTGGCCAAGGGTGACGTCTGCATGCAGCCCAGACATGCAGCCTGGGGTGTTCACACGTGTATGCAAGGCCCCTCATAGTTCAGAGCAGAGCCATGACAGGAAGAGAAGAGGGTGGCAGGGGTGGGGGTAGGAGGGGCGAGGCAGGCACTCCCCGGACTACGTGTCCCTGGGCAGAAGTCCAAGAATTCTCAATTTGAACTTGACCTTTTAGGTTACGAAAGTAAACGTAGCAGCGTAGGAAGATCCACTTGTTAGGCAGTTCCCTGGTTTGAGGGATGACTTCTGAAGCTGTAGATCTATGACGTGTGGGCCTCCATTTTTCCCCTCATCCCAGGCCTTGCAAATGTGAGGGGCAGGCTTGTCCCCAGGTGCATCCCTCTCTTCCAGATGCCCCTTTTGGGAAAGACAGTGTACAGTTTGCCCTTCTCTTGCTTATTCCTGAGAAATAAATCAATTCATCCTTGCAAAAAACAAACCTCTGTTTATTCCTAGGAGTGAAAACATTAAGGTTAAACCATTAGTCTTCAAGTTAACTAACTGGGCTAGAGAAACGATGCTTTCTCCAGGCGGGGTGAGCTCAGTGACCTCCCGCACAAGTTCAAAGGTGATGAGAGGTCCTGCTTCCCCCTGGGCGGTCACTGTTGTTCTAGAAGCGGAGGAGGGAAGAAGGCTTTTCCCTGCAGCTGGAGAGTAGCCCTTCTTTAGTGTAGAGGGAAGCACCTGTTGGCTGGGAGCTCAAAGCCTTTCCCTTTTTCTGTCCCCAAAGAACCTGTCAACTGCCCTGGAGGAGACGGGAATAGCTCATGATAACGAGCCTGGTGAGGCATCTAAACAGCCACCAGCCAGAGTGACCTGTGGAAGGGAGAGGAGATAATATGTCCGCCAAACCCTGGAGACTGAAACAGGTTTGTCAACAGTCAACTTCCCTGAGTGTGCAGAGAGGGCACCAGGCAGGGCCTCTGTTCACATTCCTGGTCATCTTAACACGTTTCAACACACTTAAAGAAAGCATCTAGGTAGGGTTATTGACATTCACGTGAAGAGGGAGGAATCAGGCCTGGGAGAAGGGAACAGTGAGGGGGGAGCTGTGAGCAGTGGGTCTGGGCAAGCTGTTAGGCCAAGCTTGACCAGCGGCCTCAGGATGTCAGTAAAGCTTAAGCCTAAAGAACGCCAGCTCCTGAGCACACAGCCCAGTGCTGGGAGAAGGGCCAATAAGCAGGGAAGGGGGCATTTGCCCAACCTGAAGCTCAAGCGCCTCCTTAAACTCTATGCCTTTGGCACCTCGTTTACCTCACCCTATCCAGGCCCAGCAGGTGTTTTGGGGGCCTGTGCTGACTACATACTCACCAGCAACTGGGTCACATCTGGGTCTTCCAAGTTTTCCCTGTCTTGAGAGAGGAAGAGTAAGGCCTTCCACAGATACGCAGTCTTCTAATGGCTAGTGGGCTTGCCCAAGCCTGGGGCAAGCAGGCTCCCCTTTCTTAGCAGAGATGTAGGGAGGCATTCCCCAAGCCATAGCTTCTCTGGGTTCCAGGCGGCTTCCCCAGAAGCTTTCCTTTTCCCTGCCTTCAGCATCCTGCCCAGCACTCCCTCTGGTCTCCCCTGGCGATGTGACCCTGGACCCGGAAACTGCCAACCATTACCTCCAAGCAGTACATGAGCAGAATAAACACGGGTGAAATTAGCTGTCAGCTAACCCAAAGAGACTCCTTTCTCTGTGTCCTGTCTCTGTGTGTGGGATTTCATCAGGCAGGCACCCCAGGCATGTGCAGGTGGACTTTGTGGCTACCAGGGCCTTGGTATGGTCAAAGAATCTGGGAAAAAGAAAAAGGGGCTTAAACCAAAACCTGAAAAAGACATCTGGGCTGTAAGGATCTACCAAAGTCACTATCAGTCTTTCACCCACCTCTGCAGTGACATCTTAAAAGACCCAGGAAGGTTCTAGTGTCTTTGGACTATGAAGGTGGTCACTTGTCATTCCACAATGTGGAGATTTGACTTCCATTTTGCCTTCTCAGCATGTTTACTGAAAAAATCTTTTTTTCTGGTTGCCCTCAAAAGAGGCCAGTACAACCCTTCATCCCTAATAGGAAGCCCTTTCTGAGCATGTGTCTTTCCAAGAAATTCAGGATGTGGGCACAGTTGGGAGCTGCTCCTCGAGCCGTCTTTGCTGATAGCAGGAGAGCATGGGACTTCAGCTGCTCAGTTTGTGTAGTCAACTACATAGCAGAAATAAAATGAACAGGATAGCCTGAACCATGCACTTTATCCTATTTTAGTGTGGTAGTCAGATTTTCAGAGCTCACACTTTTCTTCTACTTCTGTCTTTATCAAGTGCCTTTAAAACTCCACTTCAGAGTCTCAAATAAAACCCAGCTTACCTGCTCTAAAGCCTCTCCTCCACGCAGTAGTGAGGAGAACAGGTGAAGATAACTGTGTAGCCATAGAAAAGACTTTACAACAAGGGCATTATCAATAATCATATTTAATACATACATGTTATTTCCATAGTAAGAAGTAATGGGAGGACAAAAATTATAGCTCTAAATGTTCTGGATACTGTCTAAAATATATTTCAGATAGACTGTGCAGTGTGAGTGTACACCTCACAATAAAGGTTTTTCTTTCTCAGTTTCAGCATATGTGCAGCTGATGCGTTCAGTGTGGCTTTTTTAAGGACTGGCAAAATTAGAGGCACTGCTTCTCTCTCTGGTCCAGATGGTGCTTCCATTTCCATTTATAGCAATAAGGAAATTATAGAGCCTTAAAGACAAAGACTGGCCAAAATAATCTTACTTTGCCTTCATTCCTTATTAAATGCAGTCCCAAGCAATATCCACATTGTTCCCTATCTTCTGCCTGATGATGGGATTCTTGCATTATCTGCATGATCTTTGACCCCTAAACTGGGCAGTTCACTGGAACTGGGGGTGGAAGACAGGGGGACTGGCCCGTATCCGTCGTGGGGCTTCTGTCAATGAGGGGAGATGGTCTGCCTCTTGTTTATCACATTCCCAGTGCAGAAATGGTCCTCCTACAGCACTATGCTGTCAAAATGCTCACACCCTGTTGGGACCTGAGAGGATGTGAGTCCTATTCTAATATATAAAGCATGTGTGATTTCTAAACAGAGAGTTACTTTAACAAGAAATGTGTGGACTTTGTTCTCTTTATGGCAACTATCAGCCTATTTTCTGGGAAGGGTGTTCAGACCTTGGAGTTCCACTGCTTAATCCCAATAAATAAGCACCACAATGCCAAATGTGAAGAAGACTCTGAAGTCTGACCAGACTAATGGGTTTAAATCCTGCCTCTGCTGCTTCGGAACCATGAGATTTGGGGTACGTTGCTCAGCGTCTAGGTGGCTCAGTGGTAAAGAATCCGCCTGCCAATGCAGGAGATTCAGGAGAAACTGGTTCGATTCCTGGGTTGGAAAGATCCCCCTGGAGTAGGAAATAGCAACCTGCTCCAGTATTCTTGCCTGGAAAATTCCATGGACAGGGGAGCCTGGCAGGTTACAGTCCATGGGATGGCAAAAACTCAGACAAGACCGAGCATGCATACGTGCTCAACCTTTCTGTGCCTCAGCTTTATGGGACTAATGATAGTCTTGCCCCAGAAGGCTGGTAGAAGGCTTACAAGAGTTACTACTCATGGAATACTAAGCACTTAGTAAGTAAAAGAGTCTGTAAAATAAATATGTAGTTATAAGTTGATTCATCTTATATGCCTACCATGATGAACATAAAATCATTTCTTGGTTGTATTAGGAGATCTCAGGACCCACAAGGGTCTTGCATGAAAGAAGCTCAAAGACTGATATTGAGCTGAGGCTCCACCTGAAGTAGACCCTTATCTTACAAAAATTTATACAAAAATCACACTGAAATAAGCCCAGTACAAAATAAATTTCCCCCTTGGGTTAGCCCTATCCCAGGATAGCCCGAACCATGCACTTTTTCCTATTTTAGTGTGGTAGTCAGATTTTCAGAGCTCATACTTCCACTTCTGTCTTTATCAAGTGCCTTTTAAACTCCACTTCAATCTCTCAAATAAAACCTAACTCACCTGCTCTAAAGACTCTCCTCCACGCAGTGGTGAGGAGAACAGGTGAAGCTAACTGTGTAGCCACAGAAAGCTTTTATAATAAGGACATTATCAATAATTATATTTAATACATACATGTTATTTCCATAGTAAGAAGTAACAGGAGGGCAAAAATTATGACTCTAAAGGTTCTTGATACTGTCTAAAGTATTTTCCAGATAGACTGTGCAGTGTGAGTATACCACCTCATAATAAAGGTTTTTCTTTCTCAGTTTGAATGTATGTGCAGTTAATACACTCCATGTGGCCTTTTTAAGGACTGGCACAATGAGAGGCACTACTTCTCCTTCTGGTCCAGAGAGTAATTCTATTACAAACAGAATTACTTTAATCAAAGGAATTTAAACTACTTTCATATATATTTTTAATTTTTTTAGTGGCATATAATTGCTTTAAAATTTTGTGTTGGTTTCTGCTGTTCAACAGTAAGAATCAGCTATAAGTACACATATATCCTCTCCTTCTAGAGCCTCCCTCCCACCCATCCCCATCCCACCCCTCTAGGTCATCACAGAGCACTGCCTTAAGTTCCCTGTGTTATACAGCAACTTCCCACTAGCTATCTATTTTACACTTGGTAGTGTATGTATCTGGAGAAGGAAATGGCAACCCACTCCAGTGTTCTTGCCTGGAGAATCCCAGGGACGGGGGAGCCTGGTGGGCTGCCGTCTATGGGGTCACACAGAGTCGGGCACGACTGAAGCACCTTAGCAGCAGTGTATGTATGTCAATGCTACTCTCCCAACTCGTCCCACCCTCCCCTTCCCTGCCTGCAGGCACAACTCTTAAAAATAATTTCTTGAGGTGGAATTCACTCAATTGTTTCTTTTTAATCTTTAAACCACCTAATTGAGAGGCTAGCCAGAAAGATGACCTCAAGTTTCACCTGCTGAGAAGCTACTCCCAAGTCTCCCCAACACGTGCCCTCCAGGCGAGATTTTACCACCTCACTTGGTAAGTGAGAATGACCTTACCCGTGCTGTAAATGTGCTAATTCATACTGTGCGAATGGTATATTTACTATGTGGTTATTATCGGGTTGTGAAACTATAATAGGCAGATTTTACAAGACCCTTCCTTGGGGCAGGGACTAGAGTGAGTCATCACAGAATGTTTCTAAAGTAGGTAGAGCCAAAGATTTAAGTAGGAAGGGCTTAAAGATGTCCAACAGCATTGCCTGAAAGCTCAGCTGTGAACTAGGTCTGCCCTTGTACTATCTTGTGCTAGGAAACAATAAGAGGCATCCAGAGGTTCCAGCAAGTTGAGTTTTAGGGAGCTGAGATTTGCTCCTACATGGAACAAGATGTATTTTCTGGACCAGCTTCCCTGGAGTAGGAAACAAGATGGCACCCAGAGAACACACAGCTAAGAGGCAGGCACAGGGAACTGGGAGGATCAGAAGCCAGACCAGATGCCTGCAAAGTTATACTAGGACTTTAAGAGTTATTGTGAAATTATCTCAAGAGCAGGGATATGTACAGATCTTTGATCTTTTCATAGAATTCTTCAGAATAAGAAACCAGATGTAGGTGGCTTAACTGTTTTTACATGGTACTGTCAGGCACTGTTTTCTTTTTATATTCCCTAGGTTTTTCATAAAATAAATATTTTTGTTTACCTGTGACTGTGCTGTGTGTTTGCTGCTGCACAGTAGCTTTCTCTGGTTGCAGCCATCACGGGTACTCTCTAGTTATGGTGTGCAGGCTTCTCACTGCTGTGGCTTCTTGTTGCAAGGGCACTTGGGTGCATGGGCTTCAGTATTGCAGCTCACGGGCTCTAGGGCGTGAGCTCAGTAGCTGTGGCAACAGGCTTAGTTGATCCACAGCATGTGGGATCTTCCTGACCAGGGATTGAACCGGTGTCCCCTGCAATGCAAGGTGGATTCTTAACCACTGGACCACCAAGTGAAAGTGAAAATGTTAGTCACTCAGTCATGTCCAGCTCTTTGCAATCCCCGGGACTGTAGCCCTGGGGGGGACAGGGGAGCCTCTGTCCATAGAATTCTCCAGGCAAGAATACTGGAGTGGGAGGGTATACCCTCCCTCTTCCAGAGGATCTTCTTGACCCAGGGATAGAACCTGGGTCTCCCACATTGCAGGCAGATTCTTTACCATCTGAGGCACCAGGGAAGCCCCACCAGACCACAAGGGAAGTCCTATAAGCTAACTTTTGTTCACATTAACTCTTTTAACTCTATTAAGGGTGTTTTGCCAGGTGGAACTAGTGGTAATCAACCCTCCTGCCAATGCAGGAGATATAAGAGATGCAGGTTCAGGCAGATCCCCTGGAAGAGGGCATGGCAATCCACTGCAGGCAATTCTTGCCTGGAAAGTCCCATGGACAGAGGAGTCTGGTGGGCTACAGTCCTTGGGGTTGCAAAGAGTTAGACATGACTGAAGCAACTTAGCACGCACATTCATGTTTTCACTGGAGTGAATGGGGGCTATATTTTACCCCTAGGTCCCTGAACAGTGGGGAAGTGAAGTGAAATCACTCAGACATGTCCGGGAAGTCACCAGGGAATGGTGGGGAAGGAGGAATCAAAAATGAGAGAAATTAAAGGAAATACAAAAACTCAGGAAAGAAAACTGCCTATCATGTCAGCTAAGCATCTCCCTCAGCTCCCCACCTGGCTCAGATCTCTGAACCATGTACCCACTTCCCCACTCTCAGAAAACAGCCTTCCCTCAGCTTCCCATGACCCCCTCTTCTTCAAAATCCATCACACAGCCAAGACCTTTCTAGTTGTGCCCTGTTCCATCTCCCCAAGTCCTCTAATATCAGTCTTTCTTCTTTCTTATGTCCTCATTCTTTTTTATAGTTGCAGCTTGCCTCTAAATTTATATCTCTTCTTGCTATATGTATTCTAGACCATATATGTAATTTTTACATTGTCCTGTTCATTTTGAGTTTCCTTGAAGATGAATGGTTTCTATCTCCTTTTAAAGTCTCTACCATATTATTTATATTAAGCAATTCTTCAAAAATAAAATATCTTTATTGTGTGTTTTTAATGCATCACTCTAAAAAACATTCAAAGAGTAAAGAAGAAAATTCATAATTTCACCCCAAAGAGACGGTATTTTTAACATTTTGGAATATATCTTTCACTGCACTTGGTCTTTGTGTGTATAAAAATTGATGAGAAGGGGATCTTCTATTCTATTTCACAACTTTGTCCTTTTATTTTTGTGTCATAGAGATGCACTTCATTCCTCTGAATAGCAATATAATATTCCAAGGCATGGGCTTCCCTGGTGGCTCAGTGGTAAAGAACACACCTGCCAATTCAGGAGACGTGGGTTTAATCTTTGGGTTGGGAAATTCCCTGGAGAAGAAAATGACAACCCACTGCAGGATTCTTGCCTGGGAAATCCCATGGACAGAGGAACCTGGCAGGCTACAGTCCATGTGGTCACAAAAGAGTCAGACATGACCTAGGAACTAAACAACAACAGTTCCAAGGCATAGCTGTTTCTTATTACTGATCCATAATAGATGTTTAGGTTGTTCCAAATGGACTTTAACATTATAAGAAAGATGTCAAGGATGAGTCTCTTATTACAAGCTTGAATTTTGGGATAGATGATGGTAGCACCAATGAGGATGGAGAATACTAGAGAAGTAGCAGGATAAATAGTTGTTTCCTTTCCCTGATTCATAATAACCATCAAAATCAAGAACCAGCATCAATACATTATTACTATTGAATCTTCATGCTTTATTCAAGTTTCACTAATTATACCAATATCATCCTTTATAGGAAAAGAATTCAATCCAGGATCATGCATAGTATTTAATTGTCATGTGTCTTCAACTTGTTTCAATCTGAAATAGTTCCCCAGTCATTTCTGGTCTTTAAAAGCCTGGAAACTTTTGAAGATTATAGGCCAGTTGTTTGCTAGACATTCCTTTTTGAGGGTTTGTTGTTTCCTCATGAGTTTAGTTTATGCATCTTTGTCAGGAATATCACAGAAGAGCTGCTGTGTGCTTCTCATATTCTATCCAGAGGTGCTTGATATTGATTTGTCCCATTCCTTATGATGTTAACCTTGATCATCTGATTAGACGGCATCTGCCCACTTTCCCACCACAGTCACACTTTTTTTCTTTTGTAATTATCAAATATTTGTTGGGAGGTACTTTGGAATTATGTAAATATTCATTCCTCATTCATCTTTTACCCGCTATTACACATTCTTTTGTGCTTTTTGACTGCATTATTATTATTTTGGTTGCCAATATGATTGTCTAATTCTGTCATCATTTCATATTCATTCATTAGCATCCCACAGTTAAAAAAAAAGCCTTTCTCCTCTCTCCATTTATTATTCATTTATTTCACTATAAGCACATCAACTCTCATTTTATTAAGTGGGGTATAGTCTATAACTTATTATTTACCTTGATGCTCAAATTATCCCAGATTTGGAAAGTGGCAGTTCCTCAAACTGGTTTCTCTGTTCTTTTAATATATTTCTATTATTCTTCTATAATTTCCTAAACTTCTGACACAAAAAAATTCTAGGCTTATCTTGTACTTACCTTGACCCAGCCCTGAAATCAGCCATTGCTTTAAAGCATTCTTGTTTCTTTTAGTGGAGAATGATATTTAGAAGCCAAGATCTGGGGACTGATGTGTTTGATGCTATTAGAATGCTGCTCCTCTCTGAATTTCTGAGTATAGAGTTAAGGAGATCTATATATCTATCTCTTAGCTTTAGCTTTTATTTTCTGATAGGGTGACATCTGTTCTTAATCATTCTTGATACATTTAGTTGATCAAAGCCCCTGTATGTAACCAGGCATCTGTTGCCATCATACCCCTGCTCAGATACCCTCATCACATCACCTGGCCCACCTTCACCCCTACACTGGCATAGAGGCCCTTCTCACTCAGTGTATATCCTGACAACCCTGTTGAGCCATCATCAACCTTCCGTTCATAGATTATGCTTCAGTACACTTGGGTTCCTATGTCTGTGACAGGCCACTGAAACGTCCACTCCCCACACTCCACTGGTGAATACTTTGTTTTGGCCCAAGCTAATAGACCAAAATTATGCAGAAAGAAGGAAGAAGATAGGGGAAATTTTCTCCTGATTATTTTTCAATTAAAAAATTAATGCAAATATCACTAAAGATAGAAACTGAGGAATTTTTTTAAAAAGAATAGAAACGGAGGAGACATGACAGCTAAATGCAGTGTAGAATCCTAGACCAGAAAAAAGGCCATTATTTGGCAAGTGGTAAAATTTGAATGGCTTCCCTGGTGGCTCAGTGGTAAAGAATTTGCCTGCCAATGAAGGAGACGTGGGTTCAGTCCCCGGGTTGGGAAGATTCCCTGGAGGAGGACATGGCAACCCACTCCAGTATTCTTTTCTGGAGAACCCCATGGACAGAGGAGCCTGGTGGGCCATAGTCCATGCGGTTGCAAAAGAGTTGAAATAATGTCATGACTAAACAACACCAAAAAAAATTTTAATAAAATCTATAAATTCATTAGTAACATTTTATCAGTGTTAATTTCCTAGTTTTGGTCATTATACTATAACTATGCAAAATGTTAACACTGGGAATCTAGGTGAAAGGTATATGTATTATTATTGTACTCCTGCTGTTTTTCATAGCTATAAAATTATTTTTAAAATAGAAATTTTAAAGTACAGTTGACCCTTGAACAAACTGGGGTGTTAATCCATGTATAACTTAGAGTTGACCCTCTGTATCCACAGTGCCTCCAATTTGCGTAGTCATACAACCATGGGCTATGTAGTACTGTAGTATTTACAATTGAAAAATATTTGCATGTAATGCAAATGGACTGAGGCAGTTCACACCCACGTTGTTCAATGGTCAAAGGTATTATATTCTTTTTAGAAAAAAATTAAATGATATAGAAGTATTCAAACCAAAAAATAAGAAATAGTACACAAATTTACCCAGAAAATAAGATTTTACACAAATTTTACCAGAAAATTTACACAAATTTACCCAGAAAATAGAAGAGGAGAGAATACGTCTCCCCTCACTATCCTGATACCAAAATCAGACAAAGACACCACAATTAAAAAAAAAAAAAAACTATGGACCAATATCCTTATTTATTCTAAAAGTAACAATTCTTAATAAATATTAGCAAATCAAATCCAAAAATATATAAAAAGCATAATACATCATGACCAAGTAGCGTTATCCCTGGAATGCAAAGTTGGTTTAACTTTTAAAGAAATCAACAATGTAATTCCCCATGTCAGCAGACTAAAAACAAAAACCATGCGATCATCTCAAAAGATGCATACACCAAAAGAAAGGCAAAAAACATTTGCCAAAATCCAACATCTTTTTATGATTAAGAACACTGAGATAACTAGATTAGAACTTTCAAACTGATAAAAACATCATATTTAGTGGTAAAAAACTGAACATTTTCCCTCTGAAATTGGGAACATGGCAAAAGGTCTCTTCTTACTCCTTCTATACAACACTGAACTGGTGCTTATTGCCAGTGCAATAAGGCAAGAAGTAAGAGGCATACATTTTAAAAAAAAATAAAAATACTATCACCTACATAGAAAATCCCAAAGAATTCACAAAACAGCAAAGAGAACAAATAAGTGAGTTTAATAAACTCACAGAATACAAGGTCCATGTGCAAAAATCGTATCTTAAGATACTAACAATAAATAACTAAAATTGAAATTTTAAAAGTAACATTTAAGCATAAAAACCATGAAGTTCTTAGGAGTAAGTCTGATAAAACATGCAAGATCTAACACTGCAAACTAAAATATTACTAAGAAAAATTAAAAAACTAAATTAATAGAAATACATACCATGTTCATGAATCAGAAGACTCGATATTGTTAAAATGTCAGTTCTCCCGAAATTAACCTAAAGGTTCAAAGCAATCTCCATCAAAATTCCAGCAGGCTTATTTTAGAAACTTGACAAGCTGATTCAAAGACTTATGTGGAACTTCAAAGGACACAGGATAGCCAGAAAAAGAAGAAGAAAACTGATGGACTCGTGTTACCATATTTCCATTTTTTTTTTAATTTGTTGTAATCAAGACAGGGAGATTTTGACATCTGGATAGACATATAGTTCAATGGAATAGAAGAGAGAGTTCAGAAATAGACTCACACACGTAAGTCAATTGATTATGGACAAAGCTGATAGAGTAGTCCAGTGGAGAAAAGACAGTCTTTTCAACAAACAGTAATGCTGTAGCAATTGTACATACATGTACCAAAAAAATGAACTTTAACTCTTACCTGTTTTGCCTCTTCATACTGTTCACAGGGTTTTCTCAAGGCAAGAATGCTGAAGTGGTTTTACCATATATAAAAATTAACTCAATAGGCAAATCTGTAGGGACAGAAAATAGATCAGTGGTTGCCTAGAGTTGAGGGGGTGGGAGGGGAAATATGAAGTCACTACCAGAGAGCTTGCGGTTTCTTTTTGGTTTGATGAAAACTTTCAAAATTAGATTGTGGGGATGCTTGCACAATTTTAAATATGCTAAAAACCAGACTTGTACACTTTAAGTGGATTAAATGTGTAGCATGTGAATTATATCTAAAGCTGTTTAAAAATCAGCTCAAAATGAATCATAGACCTAAATGTAAGAGGTAGAAGTATAAAGTTCCAAAAGGAAATGTGGGAAAAATCTTTGTCACCTTGGGTTAGGAACAGGTTTCTTAAATACGACACAAAAAGGAAAAACTATTAGTACATAAAAAAATAAATTATATTTAATCAAAATGAAAATGCTTTGCTGTTCAAAAGACACTTCAGAAAAATGAAAAGATGAGTCACATACTGTGAGAAAATATTTGCAAAAATACATCTCTGATACAGAACTTATATCCAAAATATGTTAAGAAATCTTATAGATCAATATTAGAAAGAAAACCCAGTTTTTTAAATGGATGAAAAGCTTGAAGACGTGTCACCAGAAATAATACAGATGGCCAATAAGTACATGAAAGGATGTTCAATATTATTAGTCATTAGGGAAATACAAATTAAAACCATAATGAGATAATACTATCTGCCTTCTAAAACGACTCAGATCCAAAAATCTGCCAATATCTAAAGCTGTTGAAGAGGTGGAGTGGCTAGGGTACCCGTGGGTGGGAATGCAAAATGGTATGGCCACTTTAGAAAACAGTTTGGCAGTTTCTTATAAAAATTAATCACATATTTAACACATGACCCAACAAACCTCCTAGGTAGTTACCCAAGAGAAAACTTACATCTACACAATGACTTATACAAAAATGTGTACAACAGCTTGACTTATGATTACAAAAAGCAGAAAACAAGCCGCATTGGTAAATGAACAAACTAAGGTACAGAGGAGTACTACTCAGCAAAGAAATGGAACAAGCTACTACAAGCAGCAGTAGGGATGAATCTCAAAAACACTGTGCTACATGAAAGAAACCAGGCATGAAAAGCTCCCTGTTCACTATATGATTCCATTTATTAAGATTCTAGAAAAAGCTAAGTGATAAGGACAGAAATCAGATCAGCAGTCACTTGGGGCTGGGAGTAAGGGCAGGAGATTTGCTACAAAAGGGCAGAAGAGAATCTCTGGGGGCAAAGGAAATAGTCTACATAATTAATTATTGTGATGAAGCTTACATGACTATGTACATTTGTTGAAATTCATCTAGCCATACACTTTTAAAGAGTGATTTTACCATAGTATGTGTATAATTACTATATAATGATATGCTAATTTTACTTCATCAATCTGACTTTTAAAAAACCATATTGTAATAAATACTAAAGAATATTGGGGGTGAGTGGAAGCAATGCATTCTCTTTAGAAAAATTCAAATAATCTCAAAGTATACATGATAAAAAAATGAAAATCCCCTCTCTGCCTTCTTCCATCCCATTTCGTTCGTTTGTGTATATTGTTTTTTTTTTTTTAAGATTTTTTTTTTGACAAGGACCATTTTTAAAGTCTTTACTGAATTTGTTACAATATTGTTTCTGTTTCATGTTTTGCTTTTTTGGCTAAGAGGCATGTGGAATCTTAGCTCCCCAACCAGGGATTAAACTCTGCATTGGAAAGCAAAGTCACAACCACTGAACTGCCAGAGAAGTCCCAACAGTTTGTGTATATTTTTCAGATATTTTTATGCAGACTCATATTTGAAAAAATACGTAAATGTGATACCATGTTATGCATTATTTTGTAATCTGCTTTGCACGTGTCACTTTTCATTGCTGTTTACCAGTACATAAAAATCTCTCATCTCCCACCTCAGCACACCTTGCTGACAAGGATACAGCAGGCTTTCCGTAACTGTTGTTGATCATCTCCATAATCATGAGTCAACTTGCCAGAGAGGGTCGGCCTGACCGACAAGAGGAACAGACTTATTCCAGCAGCTGTCAGTGTCCAGAGGACACTATGTTCCTTGGACCTATTACCAAACCAGCCAGGTCAGTTTCTCCTCCTATTTCAGAGCAAATTTCCTCTCATACTTTTTGAATGGCCACGGCATTTGGCCTGTAACTGTGCTGCAGGGTGGGGGAAGAAGGGACTTTGGCCTAGAAGAAAATTTTCCTATAAACACAGAACATCATCATTCCTCATGATTTATTTTAATCAACGTGCTTAGAGCTTAAACAACTCAACTGATCCTTGAGAGACTTGTTCGAAGTCAAATAAGCCACTGGCAGTGCCGGGAAAAAATAGGGTGAGAAGGCCGTGCTGACTGCAGCCAGCAGACTGGCCATGCCAGCACTACTATCCCTACCAAGCCCAGAGGGAAATGCCAGAGGCTCAGGGTTTGCTGTTGGCGGCTGGAAGAGACGGCTGGATTTTGGGAAAGCATAGGACAGCTTAGGCAATGTTTTCTCCACTCACCCTAAGAAAGAGGACCTGAGTGCCCTGGACACATAACTGTCTACTCACAGCTTGAACCTCTCAGACGACTGCGCTTCATTCCCCGAACACCCTTCACCTCCTTGGTAGTCAAGAGCATGGCAACTTCAGACTGTACTGATCACAGGAGGGTCCCACAGAAGGAGTTTGCAAGCCAGGGTTCCCCAACTCACTGTGCTACCAACTAGAGAGGACAGGGAGCTTATGTATCAATAACTTGGTAGAGGGAGCAGCACCTGTGCTGAGTTTGATTAAAAGGAGTGGTTTGGGGCCACATGACTAGGTAGGTCATTTCCAAAGTTTCCTTCTATTCTAAAGTTCTCTATTATGGTTGCAGCCAAGGCAGCAGTGCTGTGCTTAAGAGCATGCATTTCAGCATCAGAGGGGCTTCCCAGGTGGCCTGTGTGCTTATGTGTGCTTAGTCGCTCAGTTGGTCCGACTCTGCGACCCCATGGACTGTAGCCCACCAGACTCCACTGTCCATGGGGATTCTCCAGGCAAGAATATGGGAGTGGGTTGCCATGCCTTCCTCTAGGGGATCTTCACAACCCAGGGATCAAACCTAGGTCTTCCTCATTGCGGGTGGATTCTTTACCGTCTGAGCCAGGGAAGCCCCAGGTGGCATAGCGGTAAAGACTCCGCCAGTCAATGCAGAAGAGGCAACAGACGCAGGTTCAATCCCTGGGTCAGGAAGATATACTGGAGGAGGAAATGGCAACCACTCCAATATTCTTGCCTGCAAAATCCCATGGACAGTGGAGCCTGACGGGCTACAGTCCATGGGGTCGCAGAGTGAGACCAACTGAGCGAGCACACATACACACAGGGCATCCGAGAGGCTTGGGTTCAGATCCTGGCTCAGCCCTTTATCAGCTAAGTGATGCTGGGCAAGTGACTTGACCTTGCTCAGCCTGTTTCTTCATCTTCACCGGGCTATTGGGAGGCTTCTGTGACACGATGCAGGACTCAGTCCAGCACCTGGCGCAGCAAAAATGCTCAGTACTGTGGCTGCTATGCTATGTTTAGTTGCTCAGTGATGTCCAACTCTTTGCAACCAACCCCATGGACCGTAGCCCGCCAGGCTCCTCTGTCCATGGGGATTCTCCAGGCAAGAATATTGGAGTGGGTCACCATGCCCTGTGGCTACCATCATTATTACTATTTTAAAAAGTCTCTTTCTGGGGAAAACACGAAGTTTTTCTTAAACCAGGATCCTTCCTTTTGAAACTGAGTAGAATAAAAGAGGATGTGGCAATCTGAAGGTTCAGCTGGTTCTTTTTAGTTTTTACTCTAAAAGGTCAGAGGGATAGCCATAAGGAACAATCCTCAGAGGTAATTACTGAAGGAAAGTGAGAGGGGAGGTCAAATGACCGCTCAAGGTCACAAAGCTAATTAATTGGCCAATCTGCTCTTAATCTCAGATTTCTCCTGTGTCCCAATCAAGCATCCTATTTGAGCACCACACTGCCTAACTCTAACTGTGCTCTGAGATACCTTGGCATGAGAAGTATCACTCAGAGTCTCTGGGTTGTATTAGTATTAAGCTACCCTGGTGGCTCAGCGGTAAAGAATCCTCCTGCAATGCAGAAGACACAGGCAGGAGAGGCAGACTCAATGCCTGGGTCAGGAAGATTCCTTGGAGCAGGAAAAGGCAGCCCACTCTAGCACTCTTGCCTGGGAAATCCTGGCAGGCTGACAGTCCATGGGGCCGCAAAGAGTAGGACACGGCTTGGTGACTGGAAAACTAACAGTAACCATTTAGTAAGCACTTGCGATTTGCCTGGCACTGTACTTGAATTCAGTCCTGTTCATTCAGTCCTTAAAACACCCCATGTATAAGCATCACTTCCCTAATTTATGACAGAGAAATTCAGGCACAAAAAGGTTAATCATGTTGCCCGAGGTCCCACAGCCAGTAAGTGGCAGAGTCAGAATTCTGGCAGTGAATTAATTCAGTGGATCCAAGGGAATCAGAATGCAACAGAGTCCTTGTCAGCTCTAAATCACACCATATGGATCTGAGGAGTTAGGATTCTAAGGCACTCTGAGGCACCCAACATTTGAAGCACAAGATAAGCCCCCTAAAACTCTGTCTCTTTGTGCTTCTGTGTGGTGTTGGGAATGACCCACATCAAAGCAAGAGCTGGAGAGAAAGGACCCGACCCGTGCTTGGCAGCACACTCTCAGCATGACCTTCTCAAACTAGAAGAGAAAGGTCATTCCATTGGACTTCCCCACATTCATCAGGAGGCTTTCTTTCTAGAATATTCTCCAAATCTTCTCTAAAGACACAATGTGCAGCTTACAGCATGATTCAGAGGAAGCCAGTAAGTCTGAGAGCTGGGAGCACAGCCTGGCAGGGTAGACTTGTGGGTTTGGACTAAAGGAACAGCAGCGGAGCTCAGGGTTAGCTGGCAGAAAGTTTCATATCTGCCCATGTTCCAGCCTGGTGTCTGTGTGCAAAGAAATGCAGAAGGTACAATCTGAGAAGCATTAATAACTAGTAGTAACTCTCAGCAGCTAAGAGGCTAGCACAGGGGAGCAGTTAAAAGGGTACAGTGTCTAGAATTCAGCACACTTGGATTTTATTGCCTGTGAGGTCTCTTATGAGCTGGGTTGTAATTGGTATGTCATTACCTTCTCTGGGCCTCATGTCCTCACGTGTAAGGTGGGATCATAACAGCAGTCATTGTGAAAATACATGTAAAACAGGAAGCCCAATGCCCAGGACATGGAAAGTGCTCAACAGATGTCTGTCCATATTAACTGGAATTCAAAATAAACACTCTCCTTTGAAGAATTGCTCCAAATGCTCAGTCAACCTTCTCAGCTAATTTCTGCGGCCTCTGTATGCTAGTTTGGCAAATAGATTTAGAGTTGTCTCTGAAAATTCCTCCCAATACTGGGAAAGTTACTTTATACTTGCCTTTAAAAGTGATGTGTAGAATTTTGATTTTTCAAAATATTGTCATACAAACACATATATTGCCGCTGGGGATGCAAAATAGTACAGTCACTTTGAAAAACAGCCTGACAGTATCTTATAAAATTAAACATACACTTACCATATGACCCAGCAATTCCACTCTTAGGTACTTATCCAAGAGAAATGAAAACTTACGTTCACACAAAAACCTGTATGCAAATATTTATAGCGGCTCTATTCCTAATTGTCAAAAACTGGAAACAACCCACATGTCCTTCAGCTGGTGAATGGGTAAACAAACTAGTATCTCCATCAATGGAATACCACCTCACAGTAACAAGAACGACTGGTAACATATGCAATAAGCTGGATGAATCCCAAATGCAAAGCGAAAGAAGCGAGACACAAAAGGCTACATACTGTATGATGCTGTTTCTGTGATATTCTAGAACAGGTAAAATTATAGATATAGAAAATAGATCAGTTGTGGCTTTCAAAGGCTTGAGGTCATGGGGGGTGTTGACTAGAAAGGCATAGAAGAATTTGGGGGGATGGTAGAACAGTTCTATACTTGATTGGATTGTGGTGATAGGTTGCATGATGGTCTGAATTTGTCAAACTGGCAGAAATGTACACTAAAAAGTGAATTTTACTTTATATAAATTATATCTCAATTCTTAAAAAACAAAAGAGAATATCGGCATATGCATAATCTCATTTTATCTGCATAGCTCCATCCCCTCGGGCAGGTTCTCTCCTGTTTGCTCTGGGATAGAGGCTTGTAGAAGCCCTGGAGCTCCAGAAGAATCAGGACCACCCCTTTACTTAGCTGCATCCACTCTGATTGCAGGGGACTCCAGGGTAATAGCCCCTACAGTCACTTCTTTCTCCCATTTTTCCTTTTCCACAAATATCTAATGTTTTGAGCCATCCATTTAAATAACACCAAGAATTAATCCATTTATTTGTTAATTAAATGTTTGGTGGTGGCTGTTTAAATTCCACAAAGCTTCAGAGAGACATATTCCTTCCATGGTCCCCAGTTTTTTCACAGGCAGGAGACAAAGGACATCTCTTTGAAGAAACCACGTGCCCTAGGGCATACATGTTCCTCTAATGTAAAAGGAACTTGGAATTGGTAGGCAAAATGTTCTTGCCACAGTCAGGAAGAAGCTGGATCAAAGTTGCAAAATCTATCATATTTGATACTTAGTCGTGATTTCCAAATTGCCTTGAGGAGTACATTTTGATTTTGAAGAGCCTCACAATGAAGACTCTGATTGAAATATTATTTAAAATAAAAGCTGTTGTCCCATTCAACCTCAAACATCTCCATGAAAGATCTGTAATTTCTGTTTGTTTACTCTTCTTAAATTGGGCTTTGATTATATGGTCAAACATATGAGAAATATTATTCCATTATATTAAAATTTATCCTACCTAATATGAAAAATATTATTCCATTATACTAAAATTTCTCCTACCTAATAAACTATTGTATTCATATACCATACCAGTAAGCCAAAGTGATCAGTGTAACAACTTCCATGAACAAATACCAACGTCTATAAGGAAACTAACTTTATCAAACAAAACATCCTCTGCAGGCCCTTAAGAAAGCTGTGAACAGATGCCTTTGCTTTTCTGACAAAGGAGTCAAATTAGTTCAAGGACTACAAGAAAAGCATAGGCTAAACACAGATTGGCCCTTGACATAATCTCCTCCTCTCCATCCTGACCCCTAAGTCCTCAGAATTATTGAAACACATTTTGAGAAGAATTCAGAGCAGGGCATTATTAGCAGGGACTGCCCTGCCAAGCACAATGTGTGGAGCAAAACCCAAACAAGTAGCCTCTTTGTTTCCTATCAGCCCCAGGGATTCAGGTCAGGTAGGGAAGCTCTACTTAGCTTTCTGGCAAAGAAGAAACCATTTTCATAATTCTTTCTCCAGATACTTCTAAGAATAAATTAACATTTACTGATGGATTCTGTGGTGTTGGAGAAGACTCTTGAGAGTCCCTTGGACTGCAAGGAGATCATACCAGTCCATCCTAAAGGAAATCAGTACTAAACATTCACTGGAAGGACTGATGCTGAAGCTGAAACTCCAGTACTTTGGCCACCTGATGCGAAGAACTGACTCAGGAAAAGACCCTGATGCTGGAAAAGATTGAAGGCAGGAGTAGAAGGGGATGACAGAGGATGAGATGGTTGGATGGCATCACCGACTTGATGGACATGAGTTGGAGTAAGCTCCAGGAGTTGGTGATGGACAGGGAAGCCTGGCGTGCTGCAGTCCATGGGGTCGCAAAGAGTCAGACATGACTGAGCGACTGAACTGACTGATTGGTGGAGTCTATAAAGTATGATGGCCTTGAAATAAACAATTCTTAGGTTCAGGCCTACACTATTTATTGTATACTTGCCACAGGCCAGCTACCATGCTAGATGCCAGGGATATAATTAAGAGCAAAATAGGCATGGTCCCTGACCTAACAGAGTTTATGGTCTAGTGGGGTGATAGTCCATAAACAAGTAAGTAAACATCAAGTAAAAACAGATGGTGATTGTCTTAGTCGATTCATGCTGCTCTAACAAAATACCACAGACTGGGTGGTTTATAAACACCTCTATTGCTCATGGTTCTGGAGGCTGAAAGTTCAAGGTACTGAACAGTCTACTCTGTTCTGCAGAGAGAAAAAAAATATAGTAGGAATACTGTGACTCTGTGCTTCCTCTTTTATTACCCCCTAGAGGAGGAGTGACTCATCAGCTTAGAGAACAAGAGGAGAAACTGATTGCCTGTGGCTCACTCCATTCCCACTAATCCAGCTCTGGAGAATCCAGGAGGACTTCCTGGAGGAGGTGATGGCAAAGTCCCAAAGGATGAGGAGAAAAGGTGAATACATGGGAATGATTTGGGGGAGATACCAGAATGTGGAAATTCCTAGAGGCAAAAGAAAACATGGTTGTTTGGGGGAAAGGCAAAAAGTTCTGCACAGTTGGAGTATAGAGGGTAAGAGATTAGGAGCTAAGAGATAACGCTGGCAAAAAAGCCAGATCATGAGGAGCATTATGTGCCAAACTATGGAGTGTAAACTTTATCCTGAGGGCATTGAGAAGGATCATTGGCCCAGTCTCTCAATCGTGTCCGACTCTCTGTGACCCATGAACTATAGCCTGCCAGGCTCCTCTGTCCATGGGATTTTCCAGGCAATAATACTGGAGTGAGTTGCCCTTTCCTTCTCCAGTGGATCTTCCCAACCCAGGGATCGACCCTGGGTATCTCACATGGCAGACTGACTCTTTACTGTCTGAGCCACCAGAGAGAGATAGAAAGGTTTAATGAAGAGAGTGAAGATATACCATTCCTAGATCAAACTGGCTGGAGGGCAGAAAACAGAACAAGGATTGCAATTCTTCCGCGCTCTCTGAAAAGGTGAGAAAAGGAGGCAAGGGTGCTTTGCTGCGCTGCGTCAGCTTCCTTTTGGCCCGCCACATCAAATTGTCCTGGGCCTCAGCTCTGAGCTCCTATCAGAGGGCCCTCTGCATGCGGCCCTTGTCCCAGCTCCAATAACCACTCCTTCCCTAGCCCCTAAAGGCCGAGCGGTGGGCACAGAGTCCCCACGGTACTGTGTGATTCCTTGCAGTTTCTTTACACCCTGCCCACATATTTGTAAGCAACTTTGTTATTAATAACCCCTCAAGTGATCCTAATTTGAGTATGCCAGCTGGTTCCTGCTGGTATCTCTGTGGCTACACCCTCTGTCTCCCCTGCAAATAAAGAGAAAGCAAGCATAAGCAGCATGGAAAGGAGGAGCCCTCCTCCTCGAGATGATGGCTTGAGAAGTTTGCTGCTTAGGAAAGATAACCGACTTACTGAGATAGTGGTTGTCTTTTAATAGCCCTACTATTTGGGTGAGAATGATGCTGCTCACTTAAAAAGGAAAGAAAAAGAAAAATCTCCGGAAACCACCTCCCAGAGGCAAATGCTACTAACATTTTTGCTCAATATTCTCCTACATATACAGATACATGCAACTTTATATAAATGAATTTTACTCCAAATGCTGAGCCAAACCTACTTTTTCTCATTCATAAGCCTCAGGTTTTGAGTTGCCTGTGGGTGATTCCAAGTATACCTGTTGAGAAACAAACTGAATATAATCGTGTAGAGTTCAAGTCTTGGGGCTGCCATCAGAGAGAAGAAAGACAACCATGAAAACCTCAGGAGGCAGAGGATCCTGTCAGGCAGAGAGTAGGAGGGGAAGAGGTGGGGGCCACCACAGAGCCACTGGACCTCAAACACTGACAGGGCAGGAAGAACCAGAGGGTACAGAGAAGGAGCAGCTAAGGCGGTAAGAGGAAGCCGGAGAGTTCCTGGCCTTTGAGAAATAGGGGCGGTCCACAGTGAAGAAGGCTACTGTCAGCTCAAAGGATTTACCAATAAAAAGGTGGCTGGTAGCCTGGAAAAGAGTGCTTTTAGGTGGGAATTCCCTGGCAGTAAGTACCATAGCTAGGACTCGGTGCTTTCACGGCCGGGGCCCAGGCTCGATCCCCAGTTGGGGAAGTAAGATCCAGCAAGGAGCACAGCGTGGCAAAAAAAAAGAGAGAGAAAGAGTGACTTTAGTCAAGTGGTAAAGTGGAAGCCAAATTGAAAAGAGCTGAGGAGAAAATGGAGGTGATCTACTCCCCAATTTGCTGTGCCCTTCCCCCCTCATCAGAGCTTTTCCAGACCCTATGGAGTTTGAAACTCTGTAAATCCACCTGAGCATACTGTTACAGTTCAGATCTGATTTGGTAGGTCTGGAGTGGGCTCTGTATTTCTAACAACCTCCCTGGTGATGTGGATAGCACTGAACCAAACTTGAAGTAGCAAGGAGTTCGACTGGGCTGCCGAGTCAGTGTCAAGGCTCAGTCTTGATGAGTGCCTTACCAAAGACACTCACATGTACAGAGATAAAAACAAATTCTTAGGGTCTTACATTATCATCCACATCAGAAAAATACTAAAAAGGAAAACAAGAGGAAATCTCTGCACTCCTGTGTCTGGTTCTTTCCTGTATATGTGCCATCCTCATGAAAGTCCCTCCATTTCGGTCACTTAAAACTTACTAGGATTTTTTAGTTATTATTTCTATTTTAATTGCATTAGACTCCAGAACATGCTAAAATCGCAGTCCTTTGAAATTTGTTACTATTTGCTTCATGGCTCAAAACATGATGAATTTTTGTAAATGCTCTGTGAGTGCTTGAAAGGAACATATTCTGTAATTGGGTTCAAGGCTTTATGTCTATTAGGTCAAACTTAATAACTGGGTTTGACAGGTCTTCATAATCTATCAATTACTAAAATGAATAAAATGAAATCTGTTAAAATCACCATTCTCTCTCTACGTGGAAAGTCTTTCCTCCTTACCTCTCCAACTTGCCCAGTCTTCCATCCAACAACTGTGGATTCATGGTGACCAAAATCTGACCAGGTCTCTGCAGAACCAGTCCTTCCCCTCCTGGAGCTGACAGTCTAAGAAGGTTTATCTGGTCAACAATACCTCAGTTGTTGTCGTTCACTCAGTTGTGTTCAACTCTTTGCAACCCCATGGACTGCATGCCAGGCTTCCCTGTCTTCACTGTCTCCTGGACTTTGCTCAAATTCATAATCATTGAGTCAATGATGCCATTCAACCATTTCATCCTCTGTTGTCCCCTTCTCGTCCTGCCTTCAGTCTTTCCCAGCATCAGGGTCTTTTCCAATGAGTCGACTCTTTGCATCAGGTGGCCAAAGTATTGGAGCTTCAGCTTCAGCGTCTGTCCTTCCAATGAATATTCAGGGTTCATTTTCTTTAAAATTGACTGGTTTGATCTCTTTGCTATCCAAAGGACTCTCAAGAGTCTTCTCCAGCACCACAGTTTCAAAGCATCAATTCTTCAGCACTCAGCCTTCTTTAGGGTCCAACTCTCACATCTGTACAAGACTACTGGGAAAACCACAGCTTTGACTATACCGACTTTTGTTGGCAAAATGATGTCTCTGCTTTTTAACACACTGTCTAGGTTTGTCATCTCTTTTCTTCCAAGGAGCAAGCATCTTTCAGTTTCATGGCTGCAGTCACTGTCTGCAGTGATTTTGGAGCCCAAGAAAATAAACTCTGTCACTGTTTCCTTTTTTCCCCCATCTATTTGCCATGAAGTGATAGGACCAGATGCCATGATCTTCGTTTTTGAATGTTGAGTTTTAAGCCAGCTTTTTCACTCTCCTCTTTCACCTTCATCAAGAGGCTCTTTAGTTGTTCTTCACTTTCTGCCATAAGGGTGGAGTCATTATTGATATTTCTCTTAGCAATTTTGATTTGCTTCATCAGGTCTGGCATTTCCCATGATGTATTCTGCATACAAGTTAAATAAGCAGGGTAACAATATACAGTTCTGATGTACTCCTTTCCCAGTTTTGAACCAACCCGATTTTCCATGTCCAGTTCTAATTGTTGCTTCTTGACCTGCATACAGGATTCTCAGGAGGAGGTCAGGTGGTCTGGTATTCCCATCTCTTGAAGAATTTTCCACAGTTTGTGATTCACACAATCAAAGGCTTTGGTGGTATAATCAATAAAGCAGAAGTAGATGTTTTTCTGGAAGTCTCTTGCTTTATCAATGATCCAACGGATGTTGGCAATTTGATCTCTGGTTCCTCTGCCTTTTCTAAATTCAGCTTGAACATCTGGAAGTTCACGGTTCACGTTCTGTTGAAGCCTGGCTTGGAGGATTTTGAGTATTACTTTCCTACTGTGTGCTGCTGCTGCTGCTAAGTTGCTTAGTCATGTCCGACTCTTAGTGACCCCATGGACTGCAGCCTACCAGGCTCCTCCATCCATGGGATTTTCCAGGCAAGAGTACTGGAGTGGGTTGCCATTGTCTTCTCTGGCTAGTGTGTGAGATGAGTGCAATGGTGTGGTAGTTTGAGCATTCTTTGGCATTGCCTTTCTTTGGGATTGGAATGGAAACTGACCTTTTCTGGTCCTGTGGCCACTGCTGAGTTTTCCAAATTTGCTGGCATATTAAGTGCAGCACTTTCACAGCATCATCTTTTAAGATTTGAAATAACTCAACTAGAATTCCATCACCTCCACTAGCTTTGTTCGTAGTGATGCTTCCTAAGGCCCACTTGACTTCACAGGATGTCTGGCTCTAGGTGAGTGATCACACCATCATGGTTATCTGGTTTGTGAAGACATTTTTATATAGTTCTTCTGTATATACTTGCCACTTCTTCTTAATATCTTCTGTTTCTGTTAGGTCCATACTGTTTCTGCATGAAATGTTTCATTGGCATCTCTAAATTCCTTGAAGAGATCTCTTGTCTTTTCCATTCTTTCCTCCCTCCTCTGAGCTCTTACATCACTCACTGCCTATGTAGCTAATGTAACACTCAGATTGTCTTCATTGCAACGATTTGTGTTCATAATTTACTCCAGCTTTTAAATTCCAGGTAAGCCAAGGTTATCCTGTTTTCTATATAACTGCTTTATTGAACTATAATTATTGACAAACCATAAAATTCACTCATAAAGTATAAGATTCATTGGAAGAACATCTTATCTTGGCATCCTCTGTAGCAGTGGTCTTCCATCTTGGTTGCATGTTGGAATTACCTGTAGATTTTATTTTTTTTTAAAGAAACCCATGTTACCTGGTTCTCACCCACAAGAGGTTCTGACTTAATTAGTTTGGAGTGTGGCCCAGGCATCAGAATTTGTAAAACCCCAGAGTGATTTTAACTTGTAGCCTGGGTTGCCTATACTGCTTTGCACATAACTGCCACTCAATAATTGTAATCATGAATTAGTCCTAGGTTCCAGCTAATTAACTCGCCCAAGAACTACCTACCTTCCCTGTTTCCCTCTAGTCCAGCAGCTCTTATAATGATGTTTACGTCTATCTCCTCCACTTGGTGTGAAAGGAAGACTGAGACAAAAGTATTTAGAAAAGATAAGTTTACTTGCAAATATGTGCAGATTTCAAATACAACAGATATTTAAAGGAAAAATGTAAAGATTACCATGCTTACATTTATCTCTTAGGCGTAGATAGTGTGCTTACATGGGGAGATATGTCACAAATGACATATTTCCAAATTTCCGTATTCAAAAGTCAGGAATAAAATGGTTCTCATTATAGATTCAGTAACTGATAGGGAAAACTCAAGATTTCATTCATTTCAGACACCAGACATAAGAGTAGCTTGGTAACTGTCTTAGGCTTGAAAGTGTCTTGTTCTTCTTCATATTTTTTCCTCCCGTGGGACTTAATATACACTTTTTTTTTTACAGTCCTCTAGACACGCTTTTATTTCCAAGGCAGTAATGTAACCATCCTATTTTAATTTCCAGTTGTCTCCATTGATGACATTAGACCATAAAGAATTTTTACTTAATCTTTCTTTCCACACTGCAGTAAAAATAATCCTAACATACAATGAAGACAGCTTTATTACGAAATCTATTTCCAAACTGCTTTCGACAACTTAAACATTCTAAGGTTTTTAAATTAAGGATTTATTGTAAAGGTACACTGTTAAAATTACAGCAGGGCAGTCTCACTTTTGCTTCCACAACTGTGAGCGTCATAAAGACAGGGTCCGTTCCAGTGTTACACATTATGTCAGTTCCATGCTGGCACATGCTGGATGTTCAATAAATATTAGTGAAATAGATACGATCACACCTCATGCCACAATATTTAAATAAGAGTTTAACTAGATAGGGAGCTGCATCACTTTCCCATTTTGGTATTTTTTGCAGTTCTTAATTATAGTACTCTGAACTGGGGCACTCCTTAAACTTCTTACTCTACAACAAATTTAGAAGGCGCTTTTATTTCCATGACCCTCAAGTAAGGAGCAAGATGGTCAGTCCCGGATGAATGGACACTAGATTCTCGTGACTGGGAGAGGTTCCTCAGCGAGGCCGGTGGTCGGTCATTTTGCCAGGCCTGTGACATCATTCAACACCTGCCATTGACACCTCCCCACTGCCAGATCCCCAGGGTCTGCGTGGGCAATCGGAGCCGCGCCCCCTAATTCGCTGCTGTAGCATCCCCCAGCAGGAGGGTCACGCCCCAGGGCGCAACGCAGAGCGATTCAGTCATCCAGAGACAGAGTAAAACCAGTCGCACCAAGGAGAGGCAGCGTTATTTAGGCAGCTGGCTACTCCTCCAGAGCCTCCACCCTGTCCCCTGGGCCCGGCGCCCGGCGCTCAGCCTGTGCCCGGCTCCAGGAGCCCCAGCTCCCTCCACGTGTCCTGTCTTCCCAGCAGCCACCTCTGCCGCCTCGGGAGGAAAATCTCCTGACAACTCGCGGTCTACGGACTACGACTCCCAGCAAGCACCGCGCCGCTTCTCCCTCCGCCCCCTCCACGGGGCACGCAGGCGCTCTGGTCTCCGTCAACAAGCCGGGCTGGCGAAGACTGGATGCAGTTCCTTATGGGATTTGTAGTTTTTGCTTACTTAGTTGGGCCGTAAGTCAAAGGGACAAGAACTACAAGTCTCGGCGGCCCCCGCGTGACGAGCCTGGTCACGTGGCAGGGGGCCGACCGGGCGTGCGTGCCGCCGTTGATCCGGTGCTGCAGTGAGGAGGTGGTTCTCGCCCGTGTTGTGTGTGTGTGTGTGTGAGTGAGAGAGCGAGTGAGTGAGTGAGTGAGTGAGTGTGTGTGGGGGGGGGACTCGGCTTGTTGTTGTCGGTGACTTCCCCCTCCCCTCCACCCCTCCCCCTTCCCCGCCGCCGCTGCAGTGGCCGCTCCCTGGGCCGTAGGAAATGAGCGATAACGATGACATCGAGGTGGAGAGCGACGTGAGTCCTGGGGCTTCTTCCTTCCCTTGCGGGTTGTCAGGCTGGGACAGCGGCCGGGGTTCTCAGCAGGGCGACGGCGGCAGGGGGCCGGGCAGCCGCCGCCTCCTTCCCCTTCCCCCGCTGGGCCGGGACCCGTCGCGCTCCCGGCTCGCTCTCTCCGGGCTCTTGGCCGGAGCGGCCTTCTGGGACTGGAGGTGGGGAGGAGACACGCGGCCTCTGGGACCCCAGCCTCCCTCGGTGGAGGAAGGTGCTGCGGCCTCCCGTTCCCATCCTATCCCGTTCAGGATCCGGGGGACAGGGACGGGGTGCGCCGGGGATCCCATTGTCCGGATCATGGGGAAGGGGGACTGCGCTTAGGACCATGCCCCGTCCGCGCGCGACCCCGTGCTCCCGTGACCCGCGGATCCTGGGGAATGAAGAAGGGCGGAGAGGGATTGGGAGTGCCCACATGCCATGAGCTGGGTGCGAGGAGAGGAGACAGTGCTCTGGATCCCCTTCTGTCCCGGGTCGGATCCCGGAAGGTGGGGCGGCGCTCGAGACCCCCCTGCCCCGCTACCCGATCCCGCTAGGGGGGATGGGGGCGTAGGATGGGGAAGGGGGGGTAGGGCTGACTCCCCACCCGCCGCTTCCTCTGACGCCGGCATTTTCTTTCTTATTATTGAATGTGAAGTGTAAAAATAACTTCTATATTTTCTATTTTTTTTTCTCTCTTATTCCAGGAAGAGCAACCGAGGTTTCAATCTGCGGTACGTCTCCTACTCTCCATTTCATTTTCATTTCCGTTCAATTCTAGTCCTTTTTGGGGTCGGAGAGAAAAAGAGATTGTTCTGTTACTTGTAATGTTGTAGTAAACTCACCTGTTAACTGCTAAGGTGAGGTGGGGCCTTGCTCTGGGGTTCTAGGTGGTGGTGGGGGCGGAGGGTGGTTTGCGAATCTCATAATTCTGGAGTCTCAGATGATAAGTTTCCGTGAATGTAGGTGAGTGAGAGAAGTTGTATGCAAGGAAATGAATCCTTCCGTAGTTTTCAGATGGGGGCTCTAGTTGTCACTATATAAGTGGAAAATGAGAAGTGCATCATGCTGAAGTAAGCTGTAGTATTACTTCAGGGAAAAGTGGTCAGATTTACTTAGTAAGAAGTAGGTTCTAAACCATGGCTGTGTGAAGTTGAAGCCACATGCAGTAATCACCTCTAACCAAAAGTCATGTGACTGCTGTAGACCTATGGAATCTCTCACAATCTGGTGTTATTCTAATGCAGACATTGGGAATGTAGAGGAGCCAAAGGTTGAATCTGAACGTGTCACATTCAGCAGCTTACTGTGATCTGACTATATTTTAGTTGAAGGAGCAGTATAAAGGCAATAAAAGAATTGTTGAAGAAAAGTGGCATTGCAGAGAGAGGTTTGCTAAGAGGTGATGGTTGAGACTATACAGTGTTGTTAGTAATTTCTCAAAGTTTTGTTATAAATCTTCTCAGTAGATGATTCTGTGGATTTAAGATAGACACTAATCTCATGTCCTTGAGACAGTACTATGGGTGTTCCATGAATAGAAGGAAAAAAGAATAGATACAAGATAAATCATAATCAGGGAGGAAGAGAAATAAGTAAATCATGCTGTCTAACATTTGACAAATGGGAGCAGTAGGGAGTGGATAGAATGGAGCCCCAAAATTGAGATGCTTCCAGAGGATCCAGGCAGTGAGATGGTCAGGAATGAAGTGGAGAGCAGAGGTGAGAACTGGGGCACTAAAGAACACATGCGTCTTCTGAAAAGGCAGCCACTGTAGTCCAGTGGGTTGTTACGTGAGAATCAGGCTAAGTGTTGTCTTATCTTCCTATTTTGGAAGAAAGATTAAAAATCCAGACTTTTATGTTATTTTTCTGATTTTTAAAATGATGTTTGAGACAATCAAGTTGTTTAGGGGCTTGTTAGAACTCCAAGGATGCCACTTAGAGACCTCTGGTCTAAGAATTTATCACAGAGTGAAAGCAAGCCCTCTTGTACCTGCTCAATTCTGAGGTTGTCAAAGCAGTTAGGTATTGAGAAAAAGTGTACTTGTTTAGAGCTGATATTTCTGTAAAAATCCAACAATGCAGTTGTTCCAAATAGTAAAAAATAATTTATTTTTCCTTGGAGTATTTGAAGACAATACTTTGAATATTTGCAGTATTGTTAGATACTTAATATCTCTACATACATTTGAAAATTAAATTCCTTTTATTCAGTTACTATTATCCTTAATAATGTAAACATGGGATTTCATGTTTGAAATATGGTCTGTTTTCCTCCAAGTCTCCAGTTATAAAATCTGCCCTAGGGCATGATCAGAATTGGAGAATAGGGGTTGTTTAGGCTTCCTTTGAAGAATTATTATTTAAATTGAAATTATATCAGCTTTCCACTGTGAGAAAATTTTTCTTTATGAAATTTTGGCATATAGTTCCTGAGAGCTTTCTGCTTTTCAAAATATCCATGCATGTGGTTGTTGATGTAAATTGTTTTATTAAATTATTAAAATGTTTCCACTCTCCTAGAGTGCTAATCTCATTGTTTTGTCTAGATATTTTAAGTTTGATGTTAAGGTACTTAGGATTTTCACTTTGATTTTGGAGGGTGGGCAGAGGGAGTGGGTTTGACCCTTTGTTTTTAATTTGACACATCTACTGAGATGTTTAAATGTTATCTGTTGTAAGATAATCACACTGGTATAGAGAGAAGACGCAGTAGGCAAATTTTATAGCATATCAAGCAGTTATTGTGAATAATAGGGTTAAAAGGATTTTATTTTTTTCCGGGTGTGACTATATCTGTCTATCTCCTGACATTTAGTATAGATAAATATATATTTTTTTAATTTGGGGGGAAACTGTTAAGCTTTGCCTTAGTTCAGAAAAGGATATGGACTGTGAACAACCAAATATTTAGGACTACAGAAGAACTTTTAAGAAGTTATTTTGAAAAGGTCCTGTGGGTCCTAATACAGAAAGAGAAATTCATTCATGTTTTATAATGTAACTATAATAGCTACGGCTTTACTGCATAAGAAATGTTGGATATTCAGCAAGAACAGAGGCTTAAAGTAACAGAAAGTGAAACTGACTTGACAAGTATTTTTTATTGTTGCCTCAGTGCAAACGGAAAACAACTTCTCTGGTGACCAATAGGATTTGTTAAAGGAAGTAATCCCAAACAATAATTTTTATTAGTAAATTCACTGTATCTCAGAATGTCACTGATACTGTCTTATTTTTATTATTCTTTGGAGGAAAAAAATTGCATTTCAGAGTTTTCTGGGGCAGGTATATTTCATGCAAGGTAATACTTATTTTATTTCTGTTTGGGATTTTTTTTTTTTTTTTTGAAGGAATGGAAGTATATGAGAAACATAGGGCTAGGGTTAGTGTGTTAGAAACCCACGGTCTTTTTCAGCTTATTCTTCATGACAGCTGCACATGTTTCAGTTACAGCATACCTATCTGGAGGGTGGTTAGAAACAGATTTGTACAATTCTGTTTCTGGACCTTTCTGGTATGAAATATTTTTAACCTCTCAGAGCTCTTTGTTTTTTTAGGAATTGCAGTGTATTCAGAGGGGAATGAGCTTGGTTGGTCACCTTTGAGATCGAAATATAGTCAGGAAATTAGTGTGTTTTACCCTGAATTAGTTGCATGGCAAAAGTGCTACATGATACATGTACTTTGTGTCAGCTTAGAGTGTTCACAGTGATGTGGATGCCAAGTTTGGTTCCTAAAAATACTTATGGAAGGGCGATCTTATATGTAAGTCGTTTTCCAAGATGCCAGTAATAGTAACATTGTTGATCAAGGAAAATGGCTGTAGAATGATGGCATATTTATATGATATGTTTCCCATGTTTTTTAAGGCACCAAGTGATTTTTTGGAGTAGCCTAGAAAACACACATATGTATTGGATATTAAAAACGTATACCAGGCAGTTGGCTTCAAGCTGGAGAGGTGTTGGGAAGTTGCCATTTATATCTCCTAGTAAGGACCTTAGTGAGTTTCTCATCCAAGCTGCCTGTAGTTTCATGTTGCAGTTTTCATGTTGATTAAAGTGAATTAAGTTGCTTAGAAGTTCAGTTTTATTTATCCTATCTACTTCCCATCAGAGATAGTAAATCTTTTCTGATGAGAATTTTGAGCCTATGTATTTCCAGCATTAGTGTTTAATAAGAATACCTTATTAAGTAATCATAAGCAACACTATCTTCCTTCTAAAATATAACTTTTAAATTTCTTAAAGGCAGTAAATGTTTACAGAGCAACTCTTAATCCCATATATGGTGGGAGTTTTCTATATTGATTCGAGAAGATTCCCCTTATAGACAGAATTAGGTGTCAGGTAATCTGCAAGAGATGGCATTGCTCTGGAGAACCTTAGGCATCCTTGCATAATGGAACATTCATTTCCCCATGCGATTTGCCTCCCTAGAACTTGTGGGAAATAATGCTGTTGTCTGATGTAACGCCTCAAAGGAAGATGTAGTCTCTATGCCGTTAGTTGGAAGGAAATAATTTTTTAAAATCCCTCAGTTTTGAACAGCTTTCCTTAGCTTGAATAACCTGCTGCCAGTTTAGCAACTTCTTGGCTAAGGAAATAATGTTTGCCTTCAACATTTAACAACACTTAAGATAACACGTGCTTGTTAGTGTCAGAGATGGACAAATTGTAGGTGAAGACTTGTGTTCTGGCTGCCAGTATGGAAAGTTTGGGGGAAATAATACTGAGAGGCTGAAGAAAAACCTTGGCAGAGATGTTAAAGCTGGAATCGATTTGGTGTTGGAGTTCCTGTTGAGCATCTGTGGGCCACTCTTCAGTATCACACGGCCCTTTAGTGTTGCTGTTAGCCTGGGATGCCCCGAAGGAGGGCTTGTCTGGCAGAAACTGCAAATCCAGCTTGCTTAAAGAGTGACAGCATCCAGCCCGCTCCTGTAGGATGTATAGGGGAGGTATTTGGGGGCTGCTGTACAGCCCAGAATGCCTCTTTTGTCTTCTAGAACTTGTCTGGTAGCACCTGTTTTCATTATCAAACATCTTCCTCAGTATAGGTAAGAGAAAGCTGGCTCATCTGAGTTGAGCTTTATTTGTTCAAGACACACAATTGTTTGGCCCTTTCCCACCCCCCCTCCCCTTTTTTTTTTCTTAATTAGTTTTGCATTTGTTGGAAGGATCTCAGATGCCTCATACGGGGAATCTTCACCCAGTTTTTCATTCTCAGTTCTGAAATCTTGGCCCTTTCAAAAAGGGTTGCCAGCAGGTGAAGATAGTTAATAAAGCAGTGATAAGCCTGGCAATTGGCCCTCCATTTGGGTGAATTGCGGGGGAGGGGAATTCATCCGGCTAGACATTTGGAAATTGTTTCCCAAACAGAATTCTCAGTCTTGTATAAAGGTTTTTCATATGGTCTTTCAAGCCACTAGAGGTATTATTTAATCAGAGTTGCCTGGAATTAGGCATGTTAGTTCTGCATGTTTTTAACTTGCTCTTTCAAATGAGGCTTGAGAAGAAGAAAAAATACATTATTGACATTGTCTCAGAGAGCTTTAAAATGGCCTCTGGTTAAGTGGAGCAGCTTGGGGATGGACATGGCAGCAGGGATTGGTCTAAGATTCCACTCTTCTGCTGGTTAAATGGGGCCTGGAACCGCCGCAGAAATTCCATCCACTGCTTTGAGAACAGCGGTCCCCAGGCCAGGCTTTCTACCAGGCAGTGGACTGCTGCCTTTCCTTGTTGAGCCAACTTCTCAAAGTTGGCTGGCTCCCCAGATGAGAAGCCAAGATTTCTGCTGATGGTCCACAGCCAAGTTCACTTACAGTCCTCTAACCGAAAGACTTGTCCATTTGAGTCCTTTCAGGGCTCAGTGAATGGGAAGAGGGTAATGCATTGTGGGGATGATTTTGGTGTTAGATTATACTTAGCTCCACCCTTCTAGTGCAGGCCTGAGTGAAACCAAGTCCAACTTGATTCTAGCCATTTGAGATTTGCAGGGCTCTCCCAGAAAGAAAACAGACAATTAGAATTTTATGTGTATCAACAAGAAGGATTGTGGGTAACTGGTGTCACTGCTTCTGTGCACAGCTCTTAAGCTGGGAGGAGGGCCAAGAATCAGGGTGATTTAGTAGACAGGAGTATCTTGGGCTGCTGCTGGATACCAAAGCTGGACAATTAATTTGCATGTAAATAAACCATCTTAGGGAGTGTGTAGCAAACACAGGGGAGACAGATAGATGGCAAATGCCATCTCTCAGCCCTCTGAAGTTTTTGGTCTAAGAACCAGCCCAACTTAAGTACCTTATCAATAGATGACTAGAGGGAATGGTAAGTTAGATAAAGGACTAGGTACTTAAATATGTTTAATTCCTTCAAGCTATTCATATAGCTGACAGAAGGTACCTGCAATTTTCTTGCTCTAATGCTATATGATACCTTCTAGCCTCAGGTGATCTGGTCATTCTCTCAGTTTCCCCGTAAATTCCACATTATCGCTGAAGTTCAGCAGACACTCATTTTTACAGAGAATCCAGACGTAAAATTAGGAGAGCTTTAGCTGTGTTCCAGGCATCTGCCCTAAAAACAAGTGCTATGCCATGGAGAACCATGGCTGTGATGGGAACTGTGTGTCCTGTTCAACAGAGCTGTAGGTGAGGTGTTGTGCTTGAGAGACCAGGAAGTGACTAAAATTACCGCAGCTGCTCCCAGCCTCTTCTTCCTCTGTCATGACTCAGACTTTTAGGATTAGATACTAGAATTTCAAGTCCTTTCATTCCCGTAAGTCTTGTCTTTATAGACTTTTATCTGAACATCTTGTCTAGTACAAAGATTCATTTGAGGCTTTCTGTGCTAAGCCAATTTGTTCACTCCTGTTGCTTCATTTTTAAAATTGCGGGTTCTGTGTCTGGGTAGGTTAAAGCTACCTGAACTTCCTATGTCCAGACTTCCTCTTTAGGTTAGCTCAGTGCAGCCTCATGTATTGGGGGTAAATTCTCAGAGTACAGTATTTCCACTAATTCCCGAAGTGCGGATGTGACGTTCCTGCTTTGGGTAAAGCCAGCATTTACGCTCCGTTGGAGGGACTGCCCCTGTAATGGGGGTCTGCCGAAGCTCCCTGCGGTGTTCACCCACACTGTCTTCCATCTGAACCTAGTGTGTTTTGCCATCCCTGATTTGTTGGCTGTCTTTGCCCCTCTCAGCTGATTGTTCTTTGTGATTCTAAGCAGGACAGGATAAGGACTTTGGTCTGTGGGTATTTAGCTACTGCCAAATAAGCATGACATGCCACAGGTGCCTGAAGAAATTTATTCAGAGTATGAGTGTCAGAAGGTTTGCTGTCTAAGAACTACCTTTCTGGCAGCCTGTGAAGGGAAGGCCTTGGCAGAATAGCACTTGGATGCACTTTTAAAAAAAAAAATAGGAGCTCAGAATGCAGTTTGCGTCTATATCAGCTTTGTCATGGTGATCTCAGATTCATGCATCTGGGTTTTCCAGAAGTTTTAGTTTCTCACATATGATTTGGCAAGCAGGTCTTAAAACTAGTACCCTTTAGCAAGGTGGAGACCAGAGCAGACTCACGGTGATGTTTTCGCATGAAAGAAGTGCTGCACCAGTGACCTGACTCCTTTCCTGGGTCCCTGCCAAGGGGAATCTCTTACAGTGAGGGTGATCACCTCTTATGAAGGGGTCTGCTGCAGCTTTCCCCTGGCCACCTCCTGGCCGTGGGACTGGCAGCTGTTGTGTCACATAAGTAAGTTGTGGGAGAAAACTGATGTTCCAGGAGAGTCACACTTTGTCCCCGTGAATAACTTTTATTTTACTTATGCATGAGCTGGATGCATCGAGCTACTTTGGATGTTCCTGTCGCAAGCCTTGCTCACCCCTTTCTCCCCCTTTAGCAGAGCCTAATTCTGGAGACTCCTAACTGCCCACCTCGACAAATCCTTCCCAGTCCAGTCACCTGGGACTGCGCTGACAACACATACTTCCAGGCTGTACCCGCTCAGCTGTGCCCGGCAGGAGGAGTGCCACTGCTAATGTGCTGTTTTTCCCATTCTTCCAGGCTGACAAACGGGCTCATCATAATGCACTGGAACGAAAACGCAGGGACCACATCAAAGACAGCTTTCACAGTTTGCGGGACTCGGTCCCCTCACTCCAAGGAGAGAAGGTGAGTTTAATGAGAAAACTGAGGAGCCACCACTAGCTTAGAATGCGCTGTGGGGCTTAGCAGGGTGCTCACCTTTCCAGAAAGAAATGGAGTCTGGGATATTTGGGTGACATGGTTTCCTTCATCTTTGATTCTTCGGGGAGTCATCACACACCTTACTTATTCTCTAGTTCATCCTTAACAAACGATGTCAGATGTAATGGAGCTGCTTGTTAAGATATCAGTAGGAGCTATCTTTTAAAATTAATATTACATATAATAAATTACTCATTCAAGAAATCATTATAACAAACATACAGTAGTTTGGGATAATGCTAAGGATTTCTGAGGTCAGTGATTCTGTGGCCCTCCATGGAAATTCCTTTCTTATGGTTCAAAGTGGTACTCATTTTAAATGAAACCTCCCAGGAATGTATGTAAACCCATCTGGACACCAGTGATCTCCCAGTCTAAGAGTAGTTATTATTCCAAAGGCATATGTAGAGAGAGCATTTTAAATGTGAACTTGAGTGAAGAGACATGTTCACACAAAATGAAAGAGAAAAATAACCACTATTCTTCCCCCATCCCCCTACCCCATTGGTGGCCTTCCAGAAACTGTTTTCCCTGGAGAGGTAGGCACCAGCTGTTTGAAAAACAAAGTCCAAAGCTTTGACTAAAAAGCCTATAGGTTGGGGTCAGTCCTTCAAATTTGGAGAAGATATGTGTTTGCACAGTTAGTTCCATCCTTGATACACAATATAACTGGCTGCTCTCTGCAGCTGTTCAGTGGTGTAAGTGGAAAATTTGGATTGTTTTGTTGGTTCAATAATGCAGTGTTTCAAAAAGCAACCATGTTAAGAAAAACCATTGCTCTCAGGTGTGCTTTGGGCTGTCCAGATTTAGCTCTGTGGTAAGAGTTTTGGGTTTGTTTGGTTATCCAGAATTAAACTTGGGCCAGTGAAACTGGATGCCATGATGGTTTCATTTTATTTATACTGCCACTCTGGTAAGCCATGTGCTGTATACCTAATCTAAGGTGTGACTGTGTGGTTGAAGCATGAGGTGGGTCTGACCTTTATGAAAAACGTAAAACAGGCCATATAAATACCTAGTATTGCAAAACCAGAATTTGCCATGGGTTAGGCCTACTTAGTGTGGACTTGACTTAATGGCCTTGGTACAAGGTGCTTACCTGGAATAACAGCATTCCTGGGTACAACACTGTCAGAGCACCACAGGAAATCTTTATGATGGGGAGAGAGGCTCACCCTTTTAGTCAGAGTACATGTGCAAAGGATTATCTCTTGTGCTTACCTGAACTGTTGACGTGGGTGCATATTCATGTGCCATGATACCAATTAAAATGGCCTTGGTGAAGTAAACGGACAAGAGCTACCTTTTTCTAAGTCTCACATCTAACAAAGAGTGGTGCTGCTACAGTATATCCCAAGAGATGGCCTGTAGACCATCTCCCTCAGAATCTGTCTTTCTGGAGGTAGTCCTGGAGATCTGTATTTATAACTAGCAGTCAGATGATTCTTAAGTTTGAGAGCACTTTGGGAGAGGTCAGTTCTTAAGAGCTCAACTCTACCTTTTTCTTACCTAGTCTTTTTTACATTATTGTAACATTCTTCCTTAGGTCCTTAAAAATCACATTACCATAATCCTGTTGTCTCATTTCTTCAAGGAAGTTGACAGTTTGAATTTGGTAACCTTACAAACCTTACAGATGGTTGTCATTCATTGTAACCCGTTCATTTACTCACTGACTCCATTCGCAAATACTAGGGATCTGCTGGATGCTAGGCATTGTTTTAGATACTGGGAATACAGCCGTGAACAAAGCAGATGAAAGCAGCTCTTAGTCTGGAGAGGAAAAGATTGAAACGAACTAATAATTAAATATATATATGTATTATGTCAGATAAGTGCTATTGAGAAAATTAAACAAGGAAAGAAGGGTTGCAGGTCTCATTGGGGCAGACCAAAAAAACACACACTGGCAAGACCATAGACTTCAACCATGTATCTGTCTGGTGATGAGCATTCCATGCCAGGAGAGGCAAGTGGAGTAGCCCAGGGGCGGGAGCCTGGGAGCGTCCCTGGGCCTCTCAAGGAGACAGAGGCCGGGGTGGCCAGAATGGAGTGAGTGAAGGGATAGTGGCAGGAGATGAAGTCAGAGAAGTAGCAGGCATAGGGGGAGGAGTGGCCGGGGGCCAGGTTCCTTTGAGCAGGTGAACGGAGCGCCAGTGGCAGTTTACCAGGCCCCTTACCAATTTCAGGGCGCTTCTGTGGGCTCTAGTCCAGATGCTCGTGTCGAGCATGAATAAAGGAAGTGGCTGGTACCTCTGGTTGAACCCCAGCCCTTTCCCACTAAGTTTCACAATCTGTTACTTTCCTTGTCTGCTGACACTGTTCACAGGTGCTGTGCTGAGTCTCACAGAGTACTCTGGTCCCTCAGACTTCCGAGTTTTCACTAAATGTTGCCATTTTTTTTTTAAAGTGGTATTCAAACCAAAGGAAATTGGCTAATTCTTGATTGGGATTACAGCAGTCAAGGTTCTGACATTATGTAAATAATCCTGAAATGATAATTTTGCCCTGTGAGTTGCGGGGGTGCTTAGATCAGCTTTTTGGAAGGGAGGCCCCCCAGCCTCCTTTGGTTTGTGCGTCTCTATGTTCCAGGTGATTTCTCTTTTAGAATTGGGACTATTTGGCCTACGTGTTCTAAGACTTTTGTCTTTTAAAGGGAAACTAATACTGATTGAATTGGATCCTAACCAAGAATGGGGGATACTTTATACTAAAAAACGACCCCCCCCAAAAAAAAACAGCTTTAAATGTGAGACCCAAACCCTATCGTTTGTTTCCTATATTTTACTATAAGATGTTCACCTTTTGCTTAAATAAAATGTTGGTATTAACTAATATTTGTATTGCAATATAAGATGAAGTCTGCACAGTAGTTCTCTGAGATGAGTATTACACACTGTCATAATTGGACAATTACTACTGCTAGCTCTTGCCATTGTTACGTATGAGAGATGAGGGAGCAGGCTCAAGATCATGATTCTAGTCCGTAGCTAGACAGGGGCTAGAACTCAGGACTGCCGATTGCCGAGTTAGTCTTTCTACCACACCCTGGGGATAAACAACTTTAAAACATTTTAAAGAAATTTCCTTAAATTCTTATACCTTGTCTTCATATTGGGGGTTTCCCCTGGATAGAGCCAATATCTTGGCAGTGTGTCATACTAGGGTTACTACAAATGTTCTCCCCTGAATTAGAATATGTAGGCAACACTGAAGTGCAGAGTTAAGCGTCACTGAAGTTTATAAATTTGTCTGGGTCTGTATTGCTGCTCTGAGAAATAGATGATTATAGTTGGCAGTCTAGTTGGGTTTTGCCATAGATCGAATTGTTTGCAAGTGGCCTCTTGAGCTCCTGTTGCTTGAGTCTTGTTTCCCATAGTTTTACAGCTGGACTTGGAGCCCACAGGAAAGATAGAATGGAATTAGAACTATAAGCCAGTCAAGGAAAGTGAGTGAAAGTAAAGTCGCTCAGTCGTGTCTGACTCTTTGCGACCCCATGGACTGTAGCCTACCAGGCTCCTCTGTCCATGGGATTCTCTAGGCCATAGTACTGGAGTGGGTTGCCATTCCCTTCTCCAAGGGATCTTCCTGACCCAGGAATCAGACCCAGGAATCAAACCTAGGTCTCCCGCATTGCGATTGCGGGCAGACGCCTTACTGTCTGAGCTGCCAGGATTAATGAAACAAGGGCGAAAACAACTGTGACCCCATTTTGCAAAGGAAGACACTACTGTTCTTGAACAGAATTATTCTTTGTTTTAAGGGTCCTTAGTTGGGTCCTAGTGAGTGTTCCCAATGGCTTGCTGGCTCTGAGCTCACCCTGTTGTGTGTGTTTGGGGTGGGGTGGGCTGGTGGGGAATGGTATACCTGGTGGTGAGTGTGTCAGTTTGCCTTTCATGGGGCCCTAACTCTGCCCCCACCCCCAATAAGTTAGCTCCAGCCCCTGCACCAGAGAGATTGCTTCCAATCACAGTGTCTGCTTGGCATGGTTGACTTTAGTGATACAAGGTTCTGTTTCAGCATTGCCATGTGTAGCTAAACGGTGGTTTATAGTAATTTCTCATCTTCTAAGTCTCTTCCTAAATGCCTGTTTATCATACTTCATTGCTCTCTTAGGCAGTGGTGCTCTGGATTTCTCCTTTTTGGATAGAGCTATATTAAAAAGAGATTATAACCTAAGATGAAAATAAAGGAAAACAGTGTTTCTTCTACTCAACAATTGAGCGTTCTTCTAGGCAGTGAGTCAGAGTCCCTTCTATTTGGGTGAGACTGTGAAGGCACTGCCTCTGCCAGCTCCTGTCATAGACTCCAGCTCGTGGTAGGTCCCCAGGACGGAGCTGAGGAGTGAGCGCCAGAGGAAACTGAGCTTGCTCAGCCCTTTGACAGCCCAGCCAGCGTGGTTGTGCTCATGTGTTTGAATATGAGCATCGTAGAGGTTTAATACATGGTGTCTGCTCTTGAGCATCTAGCTCTCTTGTTAAGGGAGAGAATTATACGTAACAACAATAACAACATGATGAACATCAAGTAAGAGGTCAAAACACGGAGCTAATTTGTTTCATCTTCATTAAAGCCCAGTGTCCTTAACAGGTAAATGTTGAAATCAAATAGCTCCCTTATACCAGGAAACGTAACAGTTCCTACAGCTGAATATCCCTGTTAAACTCACTTAGCCCTGTGGCCCAGGCACTTATCCCAGGTGTAACTGTACATGTGTTTGTGTAGTTACCTAATGGCTGTCTACCCATCTCCCATATTTCACCATAGTAAGTACTGAAGGCAGGGAGAATATCTTTGGTCATATTTCTTCCCTTAGAGCCTGGCATACGGTAGGAAGCAGAGTGAGTGTTTATTAACTGAAGGAAGCCCCCTCTCCACCTGGCCTTGTTCCATTGGGAGGGGCTCACTCTGGTGGACACCCTTTGAGGCAGGCAGTTCATTTGGCAGCACTGTTTCTACATCATATCTGGGCTGCTGAAAGGATTGTCTTTTAAGTGAAACGTAAACCACAGCCCTACCCATTTCACCTCATTACCCATCAGTTAGTATCTGACCAGACTCCAACTTGGGCATTTCTTCTTAAAATTTCTACATCTTAAGTTGTTGTCCACAGTTGCCCAGATCTCCCTTAAGCTCTGGGCTCAGTAACTGTAAATGCACAGTTTGTATCTGACTTCTTCATACTTCTGCACTGTGAAAGCCTCCAAGGGTTTCTCAGTGCCCATCGAGGTAGGGACTGGTATTCATGGTCTCTAAATAAGGTTTCCAACTTGCCCTCCTGCTTTTTCTGTTGCTTCCCTTGCTGTGGAGCAGTGCACGCCCTCCTCTGTGCAGGAATGTCATCCTCAGGTTTATCTGAATTCTTTCCTTCCACCAAGGTCCCAACTCCAGCCTCACCACCCGGATGACACTGGGGTTTCACAATGAGGAGACCCACTTCAAGGACTCCCCAGCTTCCTGCGTTTCCTGCTCTTGTGCCTTCCTGCATTTCTCCCTGCCAGTCAGTCTCCACCTGCCCGTTGTCACGGCCCACATCAAATGCCTCAGCACCTTGAGAACCCTGGATATCACGGTCCCTGACACCCCAGTGGACCTTCATGGGGCCTCTCCTCTGTCTTCCTTTTTTTTTGTTTAACAATCTTATCACCTAACTGAAGGGTGCACTCCCTGAGGGCAGGAACTTTGTCCATCCTTCTGGAAGTCTGTGCTACACAGTGCTAGAGGGCTCACTACGTACTGTAGAGCCATGAAACTCAGCGACTTGAAAGGATAGGAATTGCTTACTAGGCCTTCCCTCTAGCATGTTTTTTCTTTTTTCCCCTCTAATAAAGTTGCAAGAAACTGTGGGAAAATGGGAAGAAAAGGAACAGCCCTTCCATTCCTATAATAAAACTACAACCTTTGCTTTATTCTAAGATTCTAAGATAAGTGATGTCCAGTGAAAGTTCATTGTGAGCCACAAATACATTTGAAATATAATTTAGTTTAAATACAACTAAATTTTCTAGTTGACATAGTAAAAAACCAAAAATACTAGATAAAATTAATTTTAATAGTATGTTTTATTTATGCTTCCTGGGTGGCTCAAACATTAAAGAATCTGTCTGCAATGCAGGAGACCCAGGTTCAGTCCCTGGGTTGGGAAGATCCCCTGAAGAAGGGAATGGCAACCCACTCCAGTATTCTGGCCTGGAAACCAATACCACCAGTTTCATAGAGGAGCCTGGTGGGCTACAGTCACAAAGAGTCAGATAGGACTGAGCAAGTATTACAACACAAAAATAAGTATGACTTCCATATGTAATCAATATGTTAAGAATTACTAATGGGATTTTATATTATTTTCTTGCACTGTTTTATAATCCAGTATGTTTTATACTTACAGCACTTCTCAGTACAGACTAGTCACATTTCAGTACTCATTAGCCACACATGGCTAGTGGCTATTGTACCGGACAGTGCAGTTCAGAGATACACTCTCCCATCCCATACCCCATTTTAATATGACCGAAATTGGACATCTCCAAGTGGATGTCACACAAAGCTGGCTCCTCTTCCCTATCTCCCTAAAGCTGCTGTTATTAAATCCATGTGTCTGCTGATGGAGTCTCAGAAGCAGGAGTAAAGTGGTCTGCTCCTGGCCTTTTCGTATGCATGCTTCACATGGATAAAGGCCGTAGTTTGTTGCTTTCACATAACATGTCCTTTCCCCAAGTGATCGAATGTTCATATATAGAGATCAGGCATGTTTCTTTGGACCATTTCGGTTTCCTCCAGTTTTTTAACTCAACAAATAATGTAGTGATGCACATCCTGGTGCATGTGGCTACTTCCATAAAATAGATTCCTACAAGTTGGGTTGTTGGGTCTAGTGGTAAAAACACCTGATTTTTTTGCTGTATGTTGCCAAAACGCTTTCCAGGAGGGTAGTTTTCATGTGTTTTTTCTTTTCATTTTCAAGTAAATTCTAAAGATTAGTCTTTGGGTATTGTTTTGAGAGTACCAATTTTGCCATCACTGGGTTTTTTTTTTTTTTTTTTTTTTTTTGAAGGGGGTGACTAATTTAGTAAGCCAAAGATAGTAATTAATTTTGTGGTTTGTCTGTTGCCTGTGAGAGTAAGTCCTTTTCCACATGTTTATTTACTAGTTGCATTTCCTCTTTGGAGGAGCCCTGTGCTCCTGTCCCACATGATCAAAGTTGGATGGGACAGTGTCACACCTTCATTTCAAACTACCAAGGGCCCAAGATAAAAGAATACAGAGTGAAACGTGACTTGTGTTGACCCTTAAACAGATGTCTGGCTCCCAGCTTTAACTAGGTCCTTTATGGAGTGTGATACCTTTGCCTCCTCTAGTAATCAAGAACATGGTCCCTTGGGCTAGGCACAGGAGACCTTGGAGAGGCCACACGGCTGTGCTGGTTCTGACCCCACAGCCTTCTAGCCTCCCTTGTTGGCACTGATGATGGTTCCATTTTGGAATGAACTAGTTTACTGCAGACCCAAATTTATTGTCTGTTTAATTTTTGTTTCCAGAAAATGGCTTAATCAGTTGAAAATATATATCAGCTTTGCCCTAGCCCTCTCTTTCTTTACCATGTGTGAAAGTTTGTGCAGGTTTCAGAAAATAATGGTTTTATTTTCTTTAAAATAACTAGTGCAAAATAAAACATGTCAGTTGATAAGTCAGCCAGTGGTTTTTCATTCCCCAGGATATGGAGTTTTGGTTCTTAGGAGAACAGGGCAACTGTCGCATCAGCCCGGTAGGATCTGATTGTGACAGGAGGAAAAAAATGATAAATTCAACAAGATGACTGTTTCTCAGATCAGCATTAGGACCCTAGGGAACAGCAATGACGTTTCTGTTGTTAACAGTCTAGTACTACTCTTCTCTTCCTCACCTTTCCCCACCTGCTTTCTAAAACAACTTGGACTGATACACAAACACAAAGATGTACAGCTCCAGGAATGTATGGGACTCTTGCCCTGTATGAAAAATTTTGAGAGCCACTGCCTTAACTGGGATTTAATAACCATGGATGTCATTTTAAACATCATTGTTAAGTACTTCAAGAATCATTTGGGACCTTTAAAAGGTACAGATTAGAATCAAACTCTTGGGTTTGGGGCCTCTGGTAAAATACATAGTTGATTCTTGCCACAGCACACAAGGTGAGTGTACTGTGTTCCCAAACAGAGTTCTATTCACGTGGGTGCCTTTGGAGGCTGGGGTGGCCTTTTTCTCCATCTCCTCGCTGCTCGGGGCAGAGATGCAAACAGGCAAGCAGCTGCGGACGAGCAGGAGGAGGTAGGAACCGCTGGGCCCCCGAGCCACACTGGGCTGTCTCCACTATCCATTTTAGGTTTCTCCTCTTAGGTGATAAAGCCAGAGCAGCGTGGGGAGCCCGCATCTCCTCTCAGCCGTGGCCCGAGTTCACTCAGTTCTCTTCAAGCTAGCTTGCATGTTCTGGCTTTCCCTCTATATTTGCTGCCTCTCTGCTAAGAGACGTTTTGGGTTTCACTTGCCTCTCAAAGAAAAAGAAAAACAATTTTCCTTCTATGCTGCTATTATTATACACTACTTTTTTTTTCCATTTCTCACTTTTTCAACCTCATTGTAAAAACCAGTCTTCATCTTTGCTTCAGCTTCAAGTCACTTTTGCACCCATTGACCTATGTGAAGATGATTTGCCTAAACTCACTTCTTTAAGGAAACCACCCTCACCAGGCTCTTCACTGATGTCCTTATAGACAAATTGGGCCATTCTTTTGTAGTCCTTGTTTTCCTGCTGTGACTCTCCAAATTTCATTGATCTTCTTAGTTCCACAGCCTCCTCTCTGGTCCCAAAATAAGGGTGTCCTAGAGGCCTGGGTTTAAATCTTGACTATATTACCTACTGGTTATTTAACATCAGACAAGTTACAACTCTGTGCCTCAGTTTCCTCATGTATAAAATAGGGGAACTAACACATCAGAACTAATGCAACAAAGGTCCATCTAGTCAAGGCTATGGTTTTTCCAGTGGTCATTTATGGATGTGAGGGTTGGACTATGAAGAAAGCTGAGTGCTGAAGAATTGATGCTTTTGAACTGTGGTGTTGGAGAAGACTCTTGAGAGTCTCTTGGACTGCAAGGAGATCCAACCAGTCCATCCTAAAGGAGATCAGTCCTGAATATTCATTGGAAAGACTGATGTTGAAGCTGAAGCTCCAGTACTTTGTCCACCTAATGCGAAGAACTGACTCATTTGAAAAGACCCTAATGCTGGGAAAGATTGAAGGCAGGAAGAAAAGGGGACAACAGAGGATGAGATGGCTGGATGGCATCACCTACTCAATGAACATGAGTTTGAGTCAACTCTGGGAGTTGGTGATGGACAGGGAGGCCTGGCATGCTGCAGTCCATGGCGTCGCAAAAAGTTGGGCACGATTGAGCAACTGAACTGAACACATCAGAAGGTTGTGTGAGGGAACCTGACATTGTGTAAGTCCTCAGATGCTGCCATTATCCTCATCATTGATACTGCTGTGTGCAGCCATGGCTCTGGAACGCCATCTGGCAAGGGTGTCCAGTGTCCTTTCACGTGGCTCCCAGAGGGAAAGAGAAGCCTCAGTTGCTGTGCATTAACTCACACAGCTATCCAGAAGGCCCAGTGCTGCTTCGGTCCCACAGCCACAGACCCTCCTGTGCTGGGATTATCCAGACCGTTGAAGGGTTCTGTTTCTGCTAGGAAAGGCAGAATAAGAATTAGTGCCTTCTAACTGTAAAAACTAGCAGGAAAGATTATTCATTCAGATCCTTCCTGGATACCCAAAGGCAACAGTCGATCTATGGACATGTTGATCCTACCAAGTGTTATCTGCTCAGGGACACTCACATGAAGACTGCCGACTCAGCAACTGGGCACTGTTTAGAAAACAGAAACCGAAAGCCCAGGACCACTCCATAGTCCAGGCCATGAGGCCCAGGATTCTTGAGACTACATGTTTACTCTTCATAGTATAAACTCATAAAGGCAAGGTCCTGCCCACACCTTCCCCCTGTGGCTGGTCACATGATCTTGTATGGTTTGTTAAACTAGGGGGTTGGTTTGTAGAGAGGGGGTTTTCAATGAGCCTGTCCTGTTCTACCTTCAACCTTTTGCTTTTTCTTCCCTGTGGACTTCATGCACTTGTAAATTCGGGGGAATTCTGTCATTTGTACTTCAGATTTTTTCTTGTGGGATTTTACTTCTTGTTGAGAACACTGAAGAAGGCAAAATAAAGTTAACTGAACCATGCTTTTGAACTTGCTAAGGAGGAGGGGGTGTCAGGGACAACCGGAAGTGGCCTGGGTACTTCTGCTTAGCAAGGGGTGGGTATGGAAGAAGGGTGGTGCTTGTTAGCATTCTGGAGGGTGCTGGGTTAATTCCAATCTCTCCTTCAATGGAGGCCTTTTGATCCCAATACATTCTGTTTTCTGAGCAGCTATGAACTGTATTTTCATCCAGAAAATGCCCTGAAGTAGAAAGACTTCCGTCTCTCGTGGCATCTTTCTCTTTGGTTTGTTGTGCTATGCTCAACGGCTCACGTTTCACTTCGTGATTTCATGTATGAACACCTCGTGATTTCATGTATGAACGTGTGAAGAAGAAAGTGGTAGCACTCAGGCCACTACTCAGTGTGGTCATTTGTTAAAAATTATCACTAAGCATTTGCAAATGGTCTCCTGTTCAGAGATTTTGCTTTTTTCTCTTGTGCTAGATACGAATGCAGAGTTAAATGAGGTTAATGTTGCATTCTGGGAGCAACAGTTAGTCGGGGAAACAACAGCAAATTTAAAGAGAGACTGTGATAATAAATATGCATGGCAATTAGATCAGTGATGGAATGCATAAAATTTGGAAGGCTCAGTGGGGTCAGAGAGTTTCTTGTCAGATAAGAAATAGCCCCGCAAGAAAGACTGTGTCTGTGGTCCCAGGGCACCTTAGGGACAGGACTCCGGAGGCACCTGTCTGCTGGATTCCTAAGTTCTTCTCCCCACCCTGCCATCCTGCCACCTATCCGACTGTACATGTTCTTAATCCCCTCTCTAGCATCCAGAGAGGCAGGGTATTTTAATTAGTCCCTTCTAAATATGTGCCCTTTCCCCGGCCCCCGTTTTATCACCCAGTAATTAACCCTAATAAGTCTCCTTTGGCAGAAATGGGAAACAGCCTCTGAAGTGGCCTTGTAACGAGAGTAGCGCGCCCTGCCCCCACCCCCCACTGGTAGGTGCCCTCACTCTCTCTCCATCAGCTGACTTACTCAACTGAAGATGGAGACCTAGTCCTGTCTCCACCGTCATGCCCAGAGCAACCCTTTCCCACAAATTCTGCCTCAGTCTAACCCACCCTGACCCACTGGTTCAGATGGGAGCCTTTGTGTGCAGAGCCAAGGCTAATTCCTGGCACACACAAGGTGACCACCCCGGCCAAAAGCCGTCCTTCCTGTGGCCTTTGTAATCTGTACCACTCAAGTTACGCTTGTTGGTCCTGCCCTGTGATTTGTCTGTATATAGAAATGTTTATCTCTTCAACTAGATAGTAAGTAAGCATCTGGGCAAAGAGGCCATGACTAATACATTTTGTTTCCCCAGTGTCTGCTCTGTGCCCCACACATAATTCACACCAGATAAAAATGGTTGAATGTGAACAGTTTCCTTTTGAGGAAATTGCCTTAAGGATGCATAAGAGGAAAGCCTGGAAACTCTAGTCCTTGTGAGAACTGGTGAATGAACCTAGGTCTTCCAAACCTCTCTGATACCCAGCCGTGCTGGAGTCTATGAATTGCGATTGTCAGGGTTTACTACAAGTGGGTATAGTTTTGCTCACCCAAGTGTGGCTGTTTTCTTTGCCATTTCAGAAGCTTTGCTCCTGCTCAGGAGCCTCAGTGGCATGACTGCCGGACTTCAGCCACTAGACTAGCTTGTCTTGGGCTTCAGTTCTCTGGGCCTTGTACCATTCTGCCAGTTCAGTCAGTTGACTGCTTGGTCATGAGTAACTCAGGCCATGTTTGCAACCCTGCAGGGAATCTCCCAGACAAGTTTGACCTCCAGGATCCAAGTAACCTGACATCCATTTTATTAGCTCATTAACTTGTTCCTCTACAGGGCAGTCCCTAGGCTACCCTCAGCCATGGTAAAGGTGTGGTGGCTTCCTGAAATGGCCCAATCTCATGCCCTTCCTGTGTTGACACCAAGCTCTGACAGCTTTCACAAACGTCTCTTTAGCCAGAGAGGTTGAAATAGTGACTTGGTCACATGGCTTAGCTGGAACTAGTTAACAATGATCTGAGTACTTGTCTGAAGTCTCAGACCTTGATGAAAACCTTTGTACCCATCCCCATCCTGAGTCAGCTCCAGCTGAGATCTTGATCTTGTCTTTCTGGACCAGCTGCCTATAGCTAGGCCCAGCAGAGAGTGAGTGACCTTAGCCCTCAGTTAAGTAATATTTTAATTTTTTCAGAACAGCTTGGCCGAAGACGTGAAAGCAACCTAAAGAACCAAAGGGGCTGGCTGGGAAACAAGTTCAGGATTGAGACAGAGCTGAGTTTGAATCCAGACTCTACACCCTTTAGCTGGTGATTTTGAATAAACCAATAAACTTCTCTGAGACTCGGGTTCCTAGTGGAACCACCTTTCTCAGAGTGCCAGTGAGGTAAGCTGTGGAAAGCAGCTAGTGCCTTGACTGGCATAAAGAAGATTCTCGACAGCACTTAGCACTTTGTGCCCTTCCCCTCCTACTTCTGTCACCTCCTGTGGCCTTTGCTGAAAGGAATGGTTTCCTTGCTGCATGGACTAGGTCTTTATTTTGTCCCCTCTGCTTTTTCTCATATTGCAACAGGCATCCCGGGCCCAAATCCTAGACAAAGCCACAGAGTATATCCAGTATATGCGAAGGAAAAACCACACACACCAGCAAGATATTGATGACCTCAAGCGGCAGAATGCTCTCCTGGAGCAGCAAGGTGAGCAGTGGAGCTCGTGGGGCAGCTGGCCCTGCTGTGCGCCAGCCAGGTCAGGGCCTCGCGCCGGGGCCTGCAGAGTCAGAACCAGTGACGGAGCCATGCTCCTGAGCAGCTGCAGCCCTGCTGCTTGGGCCTGTAGTCGAGTGTAGCCATCCTGAGGAATGACCTGAGCCCTTGGTGAGGGAACAGTGGAGTCTAAGGCTTAGCCATCTGGAGACTTTTTTCTGACTTGCTCGCTCTCCCCTTCTTGGGGCTCAAGTGTTTCACTGGTAGCAGAGATCGCAGCTGGCCTCAGGTGCCTCAAAAGAGCTGTGAGGTCCTTGGATTGGAGTGTGCTGTGTAAGAGCCAGAGACTCCAGGTGTTCAGGGACAGTGAGCGCCCCCCGTGTTAACGGTAGTCCACTCAGGGCAGCCCATGGGCCAGGCCCATGCTGTTCTCCAATGCTCACACCCGCCTTTTCCTACAACCACAGGGGAAAGCGAGAGCTGATCAAGTTCTTTGTTCCTGGGGAATTCACTTCTCTTCCTCCCTCATGGAAGATGCAAGTAAAAGGAAATGCAAGTAACCATCTGGGTTAGAACATCTCAAATAAAATAAACTAAACCAAAATAAATGGGTTGACCTTCCAGGCTCAAGATGAGCTGAACCGAGGGATGGGCAGCGGGAGGCGGCAGCGGGTTGGTTACCGGGCCAAGCAGCCTGCATGTAGGGGTTCCGTGTTGGAAAACCCAGGTACTCTGTGTATTGGTGACTTGCTTCCAAGTGTCCAGCTTGTCTTTCCAAGTGGATCTTGTACATGAGAGCTAAGCCAAAACTTTTCTTTGGCTGGTACATCTTCTGTCATCCTTCCCTGCTAATGTGTGACCCTCACACCCTTGTGGAGCCAGGCATTGCTGGGCCAGCTGCGCTGTTACTGCACTGCTGGGTCCCACAGGGAGCTCGTGTTCCTCTCTCTGTACTGGGCTTCCACGGCAGGATGGTGACCTCACACGCCTTCTCTTTAGGGTTGGGTGGCATTGCAGAGTGGCTGGCCATATCCACTGAGGACTCGTGTCTGGCTGGGAAAGGCAAAGGGAAATGAAATGTGCAGGTGGACCAGCCAGCAGAAGGGAGTTACTTATGAGCCGCCCTGAGCCTCGGGGGCCAGCATGCCCTTCGGAAGAACAGGCTGGACCCCAACCCAAGACTCAGTTCCTCCCCTAGTCTCCAGAAGACTGTAACCCGCTCGCTTGGTTGCCTTTCAGTCCGTGCACTGGAGAAGGCGAGGTCGAGTGCCCAACTGCAGACCAACTACCCCTCCTCAGACAGCAGCCTCTACACCAACGCCAAGGGCAGCACCATCTCTGCCTTCGATGGGGGCTCGGACTCCAGCTCGGAGTCGGAGCCCGAAGAGCCCCAAAGCAGGAAGAAGCTCCGGATGGAGGCCAGCTAAGCTCCGCGGGGCAGGCCAGCAATAAAAACTGTCTGTCTCCTCCGTCGTCTTATCCTCCTTTCAGTTCATCTTTAGAACTCTCAGAACCATTTAAGAGACTCTTTGTTTTTTTTTTTTCCTCTTTCTCATTTTTTTTTTTTAAATTTTATTTTTACGTAGAAGCTCTTGGACAACAGCTCTCGTTCTCCTTCCCCGTTTCCACTTTTTTTTTTTTTTTTTTTTTTTAACGTTTCCCTTCAGGGATTCCCTGTCCCCACCAGGAATTTTTAAACCAAAACACCCCAACTTGGCAGCTTTCTCTGTGGAGGACAGACGGCCGGCCAGACCTCTGAGCACGCGGTGTCCTGACCACCCACCAGCTCCTCCAGCCCCTCCAGGCACGCGCCCGGGGGACTCCTGCCCCACCCAGGCCTCTCCTTCTGGGCCATCCTCACCTCTGTTTGATAGACTTTGTGAATCTGTGGACTGCTCTACTTTCAGAAGATGACCAGTTTGGAGTAATCAGAATTATTCCCCCTTCTTTTTAAGGATTTTTTTTTCCCCCTAAAAGGCTATTTATCGCTCCTATTGAAAGACCAGATCCTTGAGAAGTTTGTGGTATAAAAGGAAGTGGGGACAGATTTTGCAGCACAGAGTCTCGGCCTGTTTCACTCCTGCTTCTCTCAGCTAGCCTTAGGGAGGCCGTGTGACGCTTGTGTGGCGTGAGGGGACGGCAGCAGTGGAACGGGAGCCGCCAGGGGGTGGCAGAGGGTGGGTGGGCCAAGGAGGGAGGGTCGGGTTGGGTAGAGGTTTTGTATTGAGAGCCAGTGATGATGTTTTGATATTTATTTCCTGCTACTGAAATTTGAACCCAAGTGAATTGTCCCTATTTCTGATGATGTCGGTATTGCAAAGCGACAGATTCATAAAGTAATGATCAAATCTTCCTTTCTTTCCGTGTGTATTTCTAAGAAATAGAGCCAACTGATTTTGTATGTAAATACCAAGAGCAGTTCACCTCGTACTAAACCCGCACCCCAGTGCGGACCCCTCCCCACCCTCGCCCACCCCTCCCCTTCCGACTGTCCTGGAACCTGTCCCCATTATGTGATCCAGCCCTGGTTCTGGCTGCGGTCAGCAGATCCCAGTGAAGGGTTTTGTGTGTTTAGGCCTCATTTCTTTGTCTTTTTCCTACTCTGTTCCCGGCATTTGCTGATTTCTAGTGTATACTCTGTAGTCTCAGTCCGTGTTTGATTCCATTCCATGGAAATAAAAAGTATGTTGTACATACTGCTGAAGAATTGTCTTGCAAGTTAAGGCTTTCCCCTTTACTATAAGACTATAAATAAAAACTTATTTTATCCTTCTTGGTGGTGGTGTCTTCTTGCCCTGGCAAAGGCCAAGATGGTGGAGGCCACTGGGCCCATGTGGGGGCCTGAGAGAGGAGCCCACAGGCTGGGAGCCACCATAGCCAGAGTGGTTCCCTTTGTGTTTTAAGGACTCAGCCTGGCCCGAACAGGGCGGGGGGTGGATAAACCAGTGGTGGTGACTTTGCTCATTGCATGGAAGCTTTGAAAGATCCAACAGGGATGGGGTTATCCAGGGCAACATTTCTGGATCCAGCTCCAGCTAAATAGATGACCCTTGGGGAACTGGTAGCGCAGAGCTGTGGGTTTGGGTTTCTTTTGGTAATGAATGTCATGTCCAGTCCAGGGGCGACTGGAATTCTCTAGGACTTCCAGTTTCTAGAGAGTTCCAACATAGTAATAGGAGGCATCAGGGCTGCCATGGGCTGGAAGTCAAAGAGGCTTCAACAGCATCCAGTTAGCTCTCCTCGGGCTAGGGACCAACCCTGGCCTGAACTTGTTTGACCTTGAAAGAAAGGATTTATGGCCAGAATACAGCTCAGCTTTGGTTTTCCTGTCTAGTTGACAGGAAATACTGCTGCTCCTGGACCAAGGGAGGGAGAGAAGTCAAATCAGGCCTTTGATTTGTCACTCTTTAGAGTGGTGGTGCCGGGGCTCCTATCTGTTGGATGTCGAATCTGTAGCATCTCTTGTTGATTAACAGGAGTTGACAGGTGGTGGATTGTGTTTCTTTTTTTTTTTTTTTTTAATTTTTTATTTTACTTTACAATTCTGTATTGGAGATGTTGTGGGAAGAGGGGTGGGAGGGGGGTTCATGTTTGGGAACGCATGCACACCCGTGGTGGATTCATGTCAATGTGTGGATTGTGTTTAAGAGGCATTTTTACAATGTTGTGTTAATTTCTGCTACATGGCAAAGTGACTCAGTTATATATATTCTTATTCATATTTATAAGAGGTGTTTTGTAACGTGACAAGCCAACTCCCAAAACCATGATCTCAATAAGGAAAACAAGGATGCAGGGAGAGAGCAGAATCCTGTTTTATTAATGACATTCCTTTTCAAGACAAAAAGAGACACGAATAAGGGAGAAAAAATAGGGAATGAGCAGTCAGGCGATTTCCTCAGCCTTCAAAGTGAGTGTGCTTTCTTTCCTTCCCCTTTATTGCCCCTTACTACATCCCTTTGTATATCCAGACTTTTAATTATAGATTCCATATTACACACAATGGCCTTGGTCAGGGTGGGCATTAGAACCAAGCTGCAGGTGTGACTGTGTTGGTGAAGCAAACAGTCGAGCCATCTGGAAGAGGTGGCGTCCCCGAGAGCCAGTCCCCGGCTCCAGGATATTGGCTGGAGAAGGAGTTGAGTTTTAGGCGTCTCGAAATTCCCATAAACCAGTTGGAAGAAAAAGGCCACAACATGATAGCGGGTTCACCTGGGAAAATCGAAACCTGGCTGGTGCGCTGACAAGCCGTGGAGAGGAAGAGGTGCTACTGGGAGCAGCTGCCTGAAAAGGAGAACCAGGTAAGAGCCCCTGGGCTGGAGGCTGTGCTCGCTAAAGGGAAACAAGTGAAAGCCATGGCTTAAGTTCCTTCCAGTGTGTGTGTCTAGGAAGCCAGTGTATGTCCCCCAGGTCACCAAAGTGACCACGGTTCACTTGCAGGTTACTCTGTGATTGGTTCTCAAGGCACTGCACTCTGGACAGCCCAGCACAAAACCAGAGAAACTGCTGAGGATTTGGTCCTGTGAAAAGCCACCTCTGTCTCTTGCCATGGTGAGAGCTTGATATTTTCCTCCCTTTACAATTTGCCCCAAGGGCAAGGGTATTAATGGCCCGGTTTTTAAAATTCTTAATATGCTAATCCCATCTGTAGAGTAGCTACCACTTCAGCAAAGAATTGCCTAAAGCTCACAAAGCTATCAACTCAGACAGACTTAAAAAGCAGACTAGAGCAGATGATAGCCCTGAGCTAGGACTGAAGAGAGCTGAATTCGATCTCTAATATTAGAGTTGTAGTGTATTAACTCTTGGGTTCTGAAGTCTGCTTGCCTGAGATTCAAAATTCTGGCTCTTGTTCGTCGCTTTAATTTTGGGCAAGTTACTTCTCTCAGCTCAGTGTCCTCATATATAAAACGAGGATAATAATAGCTTTAACCTCAATGTGATTGTGAGAAGCAGAGGAAATAATGTTTATAATGCACTTACCTCAGGACCAAGGGGGACTCAGGTGCCAGCTGCCCTTATCACACAGAACATGTGACCAGAGCTAAATCTGCAAGATGCAAAAAACCCAGGTCTCCCCTGGACTGCATGAGGGTGGACTTCTCCGTGTCTCACAACTGCTTCCCGCCCCTGAGATGGGTGCTCCCCATACAAGGCAGGCTGAATGAAGAGACGGCACAGGACCCCAGAACTGGTGACACAGCCCAGTGCTCAAAACCAGAGAACACGCCTTAGTTCTGTTGTCACCCCAAGTGAGGCTGTGTCATCCCCTCCTTCTGCTAGTGGTGGCTCTAAACTCGGGACACTTGGTACTCTGGCTGGCAGAATTGCCCAGAAACCCCCGTGGTGGTGGTACTTAAAGTGGACCCTTGGGCCATGCCCCAAGGGTGCTTGTTAACAGGATTCTCAGGCTCCTGCTCCCCTGACCAGCAGCCCACCATGGCCCACCAACCAGTTGGGCTGTTTAACAAGGTGATTCTCGTGCACTCAGGTTTGACTCCCCAAAGCAAAATAACCCAGAGAACAAAAGGAAACTGTTGGGACAAGTGAGTCAGCTGAGTTGAATTAGCCAGGTGGGTCTGAGACAGGCTCTTAAAGGCTTGGGGAAAGGGGGCGGGGAGACACTTGTCATAAGTCCGATGGATAGAACTACCTCGACGGTGTCTGCGGGGCTCAAACGCTCATGAGGGCTGCCTCGCCACTTGCTGAAGCCCCAAGCAAAGGTGATATCATGGGGCAGCACCCATTTTTATGCCACACTGACTGTCCTGTGTCACCAAGCTGGCTTATAAGCCAGCCGGAGCAAGGCTATCTCTCAGGCCCATTTGCCAGGCTCCATTCTGCACAGCATGAAACTAGAGCTTTTCTTTGCTCAAAACAGTTTCTCTGTCCTGAGGAGGAAACCCATGTAGGCAAGAGGAGTTTGCCAGCCTCTAAGTTGGATAGACAGTGGGAAAATCATGTTAGGAACTAGGAGCCTCTGACTCTGCTGGATCATGAGTGGGCAAGACAGAGTGTCCTTCAATTTTGAGGTTCAATAGTTTGGGGTTTACTGAAGGCATGGGCTTAATTAATATGTCCCCATACTTTCCCTGAGAAGGGGATAAACAAAAATATTTTCTAGCTTATTTCTCAGATAGAGAATCAAATTGGCCAACTCATTCCCGGGCCAGCTTGGAGGAGCAGGATGAGGTGGACACAGGACTGACGGCACTGGGCAGGCCCCTGCTTGCCTTCTCTGGAGCCTTTCCCAGCAGCAGCATCACCCAGTGGGCGCGTGTCGTCATTGCTCCGTTAGGTCAAGCTAGCGACAGGAGACTGACAGCTTCAGAACCAGAGCCTGGGTGGTTTAGGTCACAGGCTCTGAGCCCACCTGTCTGGACTGCCTGGCTCTGGATGACTCCGCCATGGTTTCCTGAGGCGTGACACGAGGACAGCAGTAGCACAGAGTGCCGCTGTGAGGCGTGAAGGCGTAAGTTGGAACGTCTGGCACTTGGGGAGGACACACACGTTAGCAATTCTTAGGTCTGTCTGCCAGCATAGGTCCTGGCCGTGCAGCCGTTTTGAGTTTTGTTGAGGTATGGAGTGAATCAGCGCTCTCCTTCAGTATGTTAAAATTCTCACAAAGAAGGGGCAGTAAATACATGTTGAATACCAAAGGGCATGGTAACAGATAGGTTTTGTTTGATTTCTGAAGGGACTCTAGCAAAACATGGTCTGCTATTGTTTGAAAATATCTCAACTTGGGAAATGAAATACACCCTTGCTGACTGGGTCAGAACCATTAGCCATGACCTTTCTGGTTTCTTCACCCCGTTCTCCATCCTGGTTTCAGTTCATATTTCTGCAGTGCCTTCCTGATGACCTGCACTAAGCTAGCCACAGAGACACTGAGAACCATCCTGCGCCTGCCTTATGTTTCCTGCTGGGGCCTCGTTACGATAAGGGTGGAACCTTGGTATTTACAGGGCCCCTTGAGCAGGGGTGAGGTGGGGACAGACTCACCTGCTGGCTCCATGCGGTCTGATGACTGGATCCAGGGCCCACGTGCTCTAGCTCTCCCTGGCTGACGTGTGTACCCTGAGTGCACACACACACACACCCCCAGCAGGACGGGTGTGTCTAGAAAAGAGCCAAACAGGTGGGCCTGGACAATTCACAACCAGCCGAGCCAGTTCCCTCCCATGCCCATGTGGGATGCCAGCCGCACCAGCAGGCCCAGGTCTGACTGCCAGGCCCCATTTAGGGTTGTTTTCCTCTGATGTCCATTGCACGGGTGGGGCCCTTGTACACCTACAGCCTTCTTTGGGCCAAATTATCCAGCACAATCTCTGCTATTAATTTTTTCCAGTAAATTAAAGGCCAGAGGGGGAAAGAAAAGGAAACGAAGAATCAAGGATCCCATGTTAAGAAATCTGTGCCAGAACCTTCCACTCCAGCGCTGAACATGGTGAGGGTTTGAGCCTCCTGCCAAGAAAAGCAGAAAGCTGACAGCTCCACTGCAGGCCCAAAGGGAAAGGTAAGCCCTTCACAAGCCAGGTCCTGCAAGGCCCCCATGAGCCACGCAGAGTCTGGTTCAGAAAATAACCAAACAGGCGTGCGAAGCTGCCGCCCACGCCCCTGGGCGCTCATCAGCAGAGAGGAGTCCAGCTGGCACTGTGGTCCCACGCACAGGCTTGAGAGTCTCATTGTTCCGTATCTCCCGGAGGCATCAACGACTGGGAGGTGGCAGGGACAGATCTGGGGCTAAAGGACAGTGGCCAAAGGCTCTGGGCCAAAAGGCCACAGCAAGGCCAGCCAGCTGAGAGGAGGAATGTCACGTCCACAGCAGATACCTACTGCAGTGGAGACTTCGGGTACAGGAACTCTGGTTTGAATGACTTGACTATTCCCCAACCAGGGAGTGAGTCCAGGGCCCCGTCCTTCTCAGAGAGCTGCCATGAGCCTTTCGGCAGGCCTTCTTTCCACCTGGTCGCTCCCACGAGCCCAGGTCTGGTCCTCATGTTTGCTGCCGCACCCCGAGCACAATGCCTGGCCTGTCACGAGTTCCCCACGCATACACAGGAGTGTGTGGGCCAGCGGACTCCGGCTCTCTGGTGAATGTCCGTCTCTGAGCACTGTTGGGTCCGTCCTGGGGTCGGTTTTGCGTAAGTTCAGTCCATGGCTATTTGAGCAGCCTGTATTCTCAGCCCAGCACTGTGTCAATCACTGGGGAGGTTCGGGGCAGCTGATGAAGCCTGGGCCCTGCCTCTAAGAAGCTTAGAGTAGGTGGAGAGCAGATTCATACACATGGCACAAGTGTGCTTTTCCAGGCTACAGATGCCAGAGGAGTTCAGAGGCTGGGGCCCTCCGTCCAGAGAGGGTTGGCATGTGGGAGGGGCAGGAAATAGGGCCAGGTCATCACTTCTCAAGCTCTTCCTGTGCTCTCCTTCCTGCCTCTCCCCACCACAGTGCCAGCCTCAGGCCCCTGGTGCAGCCGGCAGAGGAGCAGGGTGGAGGCTGTGGGGGGAAGGAAGGTGGGCCAGAGCCTCTACCCTGCACGGGCTCCTGGCCTGTAGGCCCAGGCCATCACAGGTCTGGCGGATGGCAACATGAAGTCCCCCATCCAAGGTAACCAGCACGCAGTACCTTTTATTTTGAAAAGAATTTAGTTGTGACCAAAGATTGAGAAAGGAGTCTACTGAACCCTAAGGTACCCATTTTCCAGTGTCGACAGTTACCAACACGCAGTACTTCTTGAAAGAAAAAGAATAGAAAAATGCATTATTATTAAAAGAAAGAATGGGTATGAAGGAGGGACACAGGAGCCAATTGAAAGAGCTCCTAATCGGCAAATCTGGAAAAATTGGAGCAGTAAAATAAACAACACAGTATTAAAACATTGATATATAACCCAAAGTATAAAATATTAATCATGATATAAATGATTGAATGAATAAATAGAGCATAGGTAAACTTCCCAAACGAATTGCAAATAATTTATATAGCTACTCCGCCCTCAAGGATGTGGGGTATAACTCCCAGCCCCTCAGTTGGGCTGTGCACATGGGCTTCCTTCTAAAGGGAACAGTGTGGAAAGGGGGAGAAAGAGGAATGGGGGACAAACCTCAGCCAGGTGGCCAAGGTTAACAACGTCAGTGAGAGGCCATGTTGATAGCATGTACCCCTGATAGGATGGGATGAAAAGGCACTTGACCTTTGTGGTCTTTCTCCCCAAAACTCAGTCTAATCATGAGAAAAAACTGACACAAATCCCAGTGGGTGGGCGGCCTGCAAAATACTTGATGAGTCCTCTTCAAAACTGTCAAGGTCACCCAAAGCAAGGTGAGTCTGAAAATATCACAGCCAAGAGCAAGCTAAATGTCATGAGGTAATGAGGTGTCTCGAATGGGATCCTGGGACAGAGAAAGGGCATAGGTAAAAATGAAGGAATTCCAAATAAAGTATGTGCTCAATCATGTCCAACCCTTTGCAACCCCCTGAACTGTAGCCTGCCAGACTCCTCTGTCCATGCCATTTTCCAGGCAAGAAACTGGAGTGGGTTGCCATTTCCTTCTCCAGGGGAAATAAAGTATGGGCTTTAGTTAATAGGTCAATATTTGCCCTTAGTTATGATGAATGTACTATATTAATGTGAGATACTAACAAGAGGGGAAACTGGCTAAGGGGCAGAAGGGAACTCTGTGAAAGTTTATTATTTAAAATGTATTATTGTTGTTCTTTCTCACAGCTGTGTGTCTGCAGAGGGCAGAGAAAGTGTCCCATTAACCTGGGCTGTTGATGAGCCCTCCGCCCGCCTGCCTGGTTTTGTTGTTGGATGTGCCTAAGAAGTAGGAACGAGGAACAGTAGCCACTGGGCCCTGTGCTCTGAACCTCCTGCATCAGCTAGTAAAACACAGAGCCAAGGTTACTGCGGGGAAGTGAAAGAGGATGTCCAGGAACCAGTTAGGCGTGCCGGGCTGGAGTGGAGAAGGCTGGCTGTGGTCAGCTCCCGGGAAAACTGACTCACCATGCCTTGCCTGTGAGTCACGCAGCGTCACACTGTGCGCCGGGTGGCCCGCACGTGGTGCGGAGAGCGCTGCTTTATGCTGGGGACTGACAGTTGAGGGGTGGGGGTGGCAGGGGGGCTGGCCAGAAGGGTAAGGTGAGCCTGCCCCCACTCTTCATTATCATCATCCACATCCTGGTGAAAGATGGGAGTAGGCATTCAAGGCCTTGGTCGTCCACCCTATGGGAAACTCAGGCACATTTAGTCTGCTCCCCACCCCCTGAGACCACCCATTTCAGAGACTGGGAGTGGTGGGAGCACATGGCCTTTGGAGGCAGCAGACCTGGGTTCAGGTCCAGACTCCACTATTTGATAGCTGGTGAGTCACTCCAGCTTTCTGACCTGTTTCTCCATCTATAAAATACAGATAACACACCTGCCCCACCCACCTCGAGACTGAATCAAGCATCAAGTGACGAGGGGCAGTGACCAGGAGGCTGTCTCCCCTGGGTTCTTGTTTGGATGGAGGTGGCAAGGACAGTCAGCATTCTTTTTTTTTCTTTGTCTGTCCTGGGTCTTAGTTGCAGCACACAGGATCCTTAGCTGTAGATATGGGATCTAGTTCCCTGACCAGGAATCAAAGCTGGGCCCCATGCATTGGGAGCACAGAATCTTAGTCACTGGACCACCAGGGAATCCCTAACAATCAGCATTCTTCAGGCAGCAGGTGAGAACTTCGTAACTTGGGGGCTAATCTGGGATAGAATTTTGTGTGTGTCAGGATGCCTTTGGTTGCAAGCAATAGTAAATAATCAATCCAACTCAAATTGGCTTACCTAACTGCAAAGTCCAGAGGTAGATCCAGGCTGCAGGGGCAGTGTGACGGAGCTCTGGCTGTTTCTCAGTAAGTCTCTCAGGGAGTCTGTGTGGACTGGCCTCTAAGACAGGCTTCCTTCTAGGTAGGGAAATGGTTGTTGGAGTTCCAGGCCACACATTCCACCATCCCTAACAGGAGAGAGCTGCTTTCCCCAGTCATCAGATGTCTAGGGCTTCCCTCTCTTTGGTCTATTTTAGGCCACATCCTTGGCTCTAAATCAATCACTGAGGCTAGGACAAACCATGCTGATTGGCTTAGGCCTGGGTTATTAAACCTGAACAAGTTGCTGAAGCAGAAGGATAAATTAAAATGATTAGCTTGGGCCAATCAGGACCTGGCCTGGACGGGGGTTGGGGGGGAACACTCACACAAGCCTTTTGGCTGCCACAGTTGGGGAGGGAAGGAATGGATGCCATAATGTCCATGACAGGCTTCTAGAATCCACCATTATGGAGAACATAGTGATTAGATCGCTAGCATCCATCTCTCCCTTTTAAGAATCAGCCTGCAATGCAGGAAACCCTGGTTCAATTCCTGGGTTGGGAAGACGACTGGAGAAAGGATAAGCTACCCACTCCAGTATTCTTGGGCTTCCCTGGTGGCTCAGACGGTAAACAATCCACCTGCAATGCGGGAGACCGGGGTTTGAGCCCTGGGTTGGGAAGATCTCCTGCAGAAAGGAATGGCTACCCACTCCAGTTCTCTGGCCTGGAGAATTCCATGGACAAAGGAGCCTGGCAGGTTATAGTCCATGGGGTCACAAAAAGTCAGACACAACTGAGCCAGTTTCATACACACACTACGAAGTTGTACTGAGGCTTCATTCTTTCCCCATTCTTGGTCTTTGTGCTTCTGATGGAGCCCCATTTCCTGCTCATGGGAGAAGCATGTGATCAATCACTGTATTATAGTCTCCTGGCCATGGGATTGAGCCTCAGAAAAGCACTTGGCTTAATCAAAGCCAGTGAAATGCTATGATACTCGCTGGGAAGGAAGTGCCTGCTGCTCTTGTCTGCTGAACTTGACCCTAAGGGTATGTAAGGTTGGAGTTATTGCTGCTGCCATTTTAGAATCACGTGGAGAGAGCCTGACGCCAGAGCCGTTATAGAAAGGTGGAGAGAAACCCATTGAAGCCACTCACAAAGCTACGCTAATTCCTGAACGTTACAGTTTATGAGTCAACACATTTCCTCTTTGCTTTAAGCCAGTTTGGGTCCGGTTTTCTGTCAGTTGCAACAGTTCTTTACATCATACAATTCTTCCTGTTCAAGGGCAGTGAATGACCTGAGCAATGCACACTGGTGGTTAAAATGTTTGGGCTGAATGTTAGCAAGTACGTTTTGTCATTTAACACTAATATCATGTACATGGAAAGCATCCCAGCCATGAGAGATGTGGGAGAATGTTGAATGGGATGGGATTTAGTCTAGATTTCAGTTCAGTTCAGTTCAGTTGCTCAGTCATGTCCAACTCTTTGCGACCCGTGAATTGCAGCACGCCAGGCCTCCCTGTCCATCGCCAACTCCCGGAGTTCACTCAAACTCAAGTCCATCGAGTCGGTGATGCCATCCAGCCATCTCATCCTCTGTCATCCCCTTCTCCTCCTGCCCCTAATCCCTCCCAGCATCAGAGTCTTTTCCAATGAGTCAACTCTTCGCATGAGGTGGCCAAAGTACTGGAGTTTCAGCTTTAGCATCATTCCTTCCAGAGAAATCCCAGGGCTGATTTCCTTTAGAATGGACTGGTTGGATCTCCTTGCAGTCCAAGGGACCCTCAAGAGTCTTCTCCAACACCACAGTTCAAAAGCATCAATTCTTCAGCGCTCAGCCTTCTTCACAGTCCAACTCTCACCTCCATACATGACCACAGGAAAAACCATAGCCTTGACTAGACAGACCTTAGTCGGCATAGTAGGGGTAGGTAGGCAAATACAGCCCATGAGCCAAATCTGACCCACTACATTTTCATAAAGTTTTATTGGCACATAGCCACACTTTGCAGCTGTCTTGTACTACAATGGTAGAGCAGAATTGAGTAGTTGCTTGCAAAGCCTAAAATATTTTATCAATAGCATTTGGCCACCTGAGGTGAAGAGCTGACTCATTTGAAAAGACCCTGATGTTGGGAAAGATTGAAGGCAGGAGGAGAAGGTTGAGACAACGGATGAGATGGTTAAATGTCATCACCAACTCAATGGAGTTTGGTTAGACTCCAGGAGTTGGTGATGGACAGGGAGGCCTGGCATGCTGTTATTCATGGGGTCGGAACTGAACTGAACTTTGGCCTTTTAGAGAAATTTTGCTGCCCTCTGGCGTAAATGGTGGAAGAATAAAATATTAGCAGACTGCTTCCCCCAGATGAATACCCACATCCTCAGATGGAAGGAACACTGAATAGCCCTGAATCATAGACCCACTAATCCCATCCATATCCAGCCCTATTCAGGAACAGAGATGCAGTAGAGAGTAGGCTTGTGGACACAGCGGGAGGAGAGTGGGGCAAGCAGACACTCAGTGACATATACACGCTACCCTGCTGTGAACAGACAGCTAGCGGGGCACTGCTGTCCAGCACAGGGAGCTCAGCTCAGTGCTCTGGGATGGCCTAGAGGGGTTGGGGTGGGGGGGCAGTGGGCGGGAGGCTCAGGAAGGAGGGGATATGTGTGTACACCTAGCTGGTTCCTGTTGTACAGCAGAAACTGAACATTGTAAAGCAATTATATTTCAATAATAAAAAAAGCAAAGGGGAAAGGTCTCCAGAATAGCATGGAAAGAACATGTGATTCAAGCCCTACCATCAGCTTTAGGAAAGCAGTTTCCCAAATTTATCCCAGAATGGTATGTCCTGAGTCTTTGTAAAGATGTCAGCGCTGTTATCTATACATCTGACTTTTGAAGCCAATGGATTCCATGTCTACCAACAATAAGCACACGTAGGGCACTCAAGAAGCTCCATTTTTAACTCCTGGCTATCAAGCTCCTGCCAGAAGTGCAGTGTAGTTAATACTGATGAAAACAGCCAGGGCCATGTAAGCCACCACCCTGCCAGGGGTTTATAAACTCCATTCCTCTGCCAAATTAAATCACCAGGAGTCAGCATGTCAAGATCCAAGGCTAGACCTCCATGGAAGGCTATCACAGAAATGTTATTTAATAGTTTGTCTTCTGCTTTTGTGTGAGGTTTTCCCAAGAAGGCCTTCATCAAGGACACTCCTGCATTGTTACAGCACAGTGGCCATCATCTAACTTGCAACTTCTCAGAAATTATACCAGAGGGCAGTTTAATAACATTGTTGTCTCATATTGTCACCTCAGTCAAGTTTGTGCTGGCTTATCCACAAGGACCCCTCTCTGCTCATAGTAGTCTGGCAGGCTTCCCAACTTACATAGCATTCAAGGTGGGTCTGGGATAGGTTCCAGGGGGATGTTGGGGCCCATCTGGAGATAGAGCTCTGTAGTCAATTTCTTTATTGATAGAGGAAATATTTGGGACAACCTACTTTGAATGCTGTGGAAGTGCCTCTAACTTAAGGATCCATGATAAATCTGAGGACCCACTTGGAATGCTCTTTTAAGTCAGGAAACCCTCCAGACCCAAATGGGAGCAGAGAGAGGTCTCATGGATACACCAGTATAGACTCTCCTGAGGTAAGAATACCAGTGAACGATCCTCTCTTTTCTACCTTGCCAAATTTCCCTACCCTTCAGGGCCTGGCTCAAATCCTCCCTCCTTGGTATAAAGCCAGTGTAGACTGAAGCAATCCCTTCTCTTAACCACACCAATTACTACTGCAATTAATCTCTTAACACCTTGAGGCTACTGGTGTTAGAGGGCTGGCCTTTCATTGTAGTAATGGGAAGGTGCACTTCAACTTGTTGCTTTGTAGCCTGAACATTTGTTAGCCTGGCAAGAACAGCACGAGGACAAGAATTACAAGCCAGGATATGGACCTGGTCGATCTCCACCTCTGTAGGCACCTTCTTCTTTCCCATCAAGGAGGGACAGGCCACAGAGCACCCGCCTTCTTGGCTTCTCCTAGGGAAAGGGTCTGACCAGGTGAGGAACACCAGGTGACCACATGATGCCGACCTGCCCCAGCAGCAGCTGCCCTGCCTCTTGCCAGGATGTCACCCACTGCCGAGTTCCTGCATGAGGACTCAGGAGCAAGGTCCCTGCTCATAGCCAGGTGAAGGAGACAGACACACAGACTGGAACCTGTGTGTGTGGAATGCTGGACGAACTGAAGGGCTCCAGGGAGGGCGGAGCACACAACTTCTCCCCCTCTTTGTTAGGTCCTCCCTGTCCTCGACTGGAGAAGGTGTGGGCAGGAGGAAGCCAAGTCACACCTCTTTGTAAATACTGACTCACCCGGTCTGGAATCACATACAGGAGGAGACAGGTGACCCACAAGCAACTTGGAGAGCTCCTAACGCTGGACACTCGGGAGTTTTCTTGGTACCAGTCATGAATGAGAGACGTCATAGAAAAGGTTATTTTTTTATTATTTCAAGGAGGTAATACATAGCTCAATACGCCAAAGCATAGGAAATTAGAGGCAGCAGATGGCCAGAGTTTTTGAGATGAGCCTTATGCTGCATCTCTGGGTCCCTATCTGCCCACAGCCCACGGCTGCTTACAGGAAGGCCAGACCAGCGACATGGAGCTTGCTGTGACCATCGGAGTGGGGTGAGCCAACACCACCCCCACTAACCGAGAAAGGGTTGTTCTGTGTGAGCAGCAGGGGCCCTGCCAGGCTGGACACTCTGGGCAGCGCTCAGCCCTGCCCTGGCAGCATCCAGCTTATCTAGCACTAGGTTTTCTTTCTCTGAGCCTGGAGTAGGCAGGATGTGAATAAATCCTGAGTCAGAAATGAAGGTGAAAGACTTAGTAGTGTTAATACTCGGGGCGAGAGAAGACAACACTGTCTTTCAGAGGGTGAGCAGGGAGTCGGGGCAAGAAAGACGGAAACAGCCTGGCTGAGGGCTGAAGGTGCTGCCTTGCAGTCTTCAGAGGAGCTGTTCAGGGCACGTGATGCGGTGGCTCTGGGGCTGCTTCCTCTGGCTCAGAGTTGAACAAGAAGTTCGTTTTCCATTCATAATTGGTTCCCAGGTCTAAGCTACCACACCTGGGGCCGAGGCAAATCCTGCCCATGCGGCAAGCTGGCCTTGGAGATGTGTGGTCAGTGCCCAGTCTGGAGAGGGAGGGACTCACACCTCCCGAGCCCTTCTCCCCAACCCTAACTCCTTCCCCTTGCAAGTAATCAGGCTGGGAGGCGAGGACCTTGGGCACCTCTGAGTGAAGCCCCAGCACGTTATTTTCCTGGAGAATTCATTTTGGTGAGACTCAAAGTCCCTGCCTAGGCATGGAGCAGACTTCTTTCCACCCACAGGAGGCCATCTTCCTGGTGACGCAGTGGTAGCACACGTGAGAATCGCAGCAACAGCTCTGAATGCTGCAATACTCAGACGTCATTCATTTCGATGGACAGCCGCGCTGGCCAGCTGGCGGGGCAGGGCTGCTATTCCAGCATGCACTGCTCCCCAGCCAACCCTGGCCGGGCCAGAGCTGGGTCCAGATGCTACACAGCTGGTAGGTTTTTGGTAGGACAGGAGTGGAAAGAATTTTTAAAAAACCACACCATTGTGTTCTCTGAACCAAGAGCCATCAGTTTTGTTCTGTTTAACAAAAAAGGACAAAGAACCAAGCTTCACAGCGGCCAAGGCTTGTGCAGCACAAAATGCAGTATGTATCGACATGTATAAACCTTGGTCTGACTGGGGAGATGGGTGAACACAGAGCTGCAGGACCCCGTGTCCCCTAGTCAGTGGCAGGCTCCGCTGATGCCTCATCCTCATGTTCCTCAAAGCCTGGAACCGGCTTCTGCAGAAAGTACATGGTAGCCTGGATCACTTTGTCTGGTCCAATATTGTACACAGGGTGAGTGGGCTGCTGCAAAGAGAAGAACAGATGTCAATCAATCACCTCGTCCATGGTCCTTGGACATGTGCACAGCCTTTGCCCATTAAATGCACTTGTAAGAATATAACAAAAATCAGAGCTGCACATGGAGATTTATCTTACAAGGCCCTAAGGTTCAACAACAGGGTACTGGTAAAAACATGTTCTAGCGCATGGGACACAAAGGAATTGTAGAGCCATTAAAAAATATATGCTTTCAAATATTTGATGACATTGGCAAGTACTTACATTAAATGAGGATAACAGTATGTGTGATATCCCAAACTTACTTTTTAAAGTGTTTGTAGATGTGATGTATATAGAATATTCCAAAATAGGAGCAGTGACATGACTATTTAAAATTTTCTAATTTATACTTGTATATATATCTCAATTATTAAAACAATGAACATGCATTTATATTTATAATCAAGAAAAAGGTACACAACCCTAACATTTAAGTAAATGTGTCAGGCCATATGTAAATTATTTTATCCCACTGCACCACAGAGACTCTGGTTTGAGACAGGGTACAGTCCTGGGCCAGTATTCAGGATTCTTCCACTCTGGGACAATGAAGAAGGGGACATAATTGCAAGAGATTTAAAAACTTCAAAGAAAATACCATCCCCAGCTTCATGCCAAAATATAAAAATTTTGATAAACTGAGCAGCTTTATAGAACAATATGGATTTTCAAAATTGCTCCAGAAGAAATTCTTTAAAACCTATATGAATAAGTTAAATAACAACTGTTTATTCTGCTACAACCATTTCCCACACGCCACCAAATACTAGGTCTACCTGTTTTCTCAAGCAAGTGTTAGCTTATGATCTCTAACTTACACAAAATTTTCCAAAGAAAAAGTAGGGAAGGAAGATACCTATCTAATTTTATGAGGCTATATTATCCTGAAACACAAACTGGAAAAGAACAGTACCATAAGATCAATCTTTCTCATGAACACACATGCAAAAAAAAAAAATCCTAAATAAAAACATGAGCCAAAAATACCAGCAGGGCAACTCCAGCAGTGTGATAAACCAGCACACACACACACTCTCTATTATAACCAAGTAGGGTTTATCCTTCTAATGTAAAGTTAACATCACAATTTGTATTAACAAAACATAATACAGATTAAAGGAGAAAAACCCAGATGTGAAAAAGCATTCAATAAAATTTAACACTAGATTATGATTCAAACAAAAAACAACTCAGCAAACTAGGAAAATGGGGGGAATATTCTTAACTTGACATGAAATATTTATCGAAACTTCACAGTCAGCATTTTCCTAAATGGTGGAATTATAGAAGCCTTTCCATTACAATCTGAACACTTTCTATTACCACTTCTGGTCAACACTCCACAGAGCATTTAGCCAATACAGCAAGATAAATAAAATTATCTTACATGGCAAGATAAATAAAATTCTTAAGCATCAGGAAGGAACTGGCAAAACTGTCCTTATTTGAAGATGACAGTATGGTCTAAATAAAAAAATCCAAGAGATTCTGTAGACAAACTATTAACAACTATTAGGAGGATTCAGTGGGAATTCCCTGGTGGTCCAATGGTTAGGACTCCAGGCTTCCACTGCAGGGGGCTGGATTTGACCCCTAGTCAGGTAACTAAGATCCCATAAGTTGCTTGCTGCTGCTGCTGCTAAGTCACTTCAGTCGTGTCCGACTCTGTGCGACCCCAGAGACGGCAGCCCACCAGGCTCCCCCGTCCCTGGGGTTCTCCAGGCAAGAACACTGGAGTGGGTTGCCATTTCCTTCTCCAATGCGTGAAAGTGAAGTCGCTCAGTCGTGTCCGACTCTTAGCAACCCCATGGACTGCAGCCTACCAGGCTCTTCCATCCATGGGATTTTCCAGGCAAGAGTACTGGAGTGGGGTGCCATTGCCTTCTCCAATAAGTTGCTTGGAGCAATCGAAAAAAGAGAATTCAGCAAGGCTGCTGGGTGCAAAGTTAAACAACAATTATCAATAGCATTTCTATACATTAATAACAGCCAATTATAAAATAAAATAGAAAAAAATACTGCAGTCACAATAGACACAAAAACTATAAATTTCTTAAGACATAAATCTAACCAGATATGCTAGTCCTTTGTGGGAAATGATAAAAGACCATTAAAATATAGGTAAAAAACCTGAAAAATATTAAGGGAAGCCTTAATATTAAAGTCAGTTGTCTCCCATTAAGATTACATTTAATGTAATACAAATTCCACTAGCTTTTGTGTTTGTGTGGAACTTAATAAGCTGATCCTAAAATGCACGGGAAATCCTAAAATGCAAAAGTCAAAGGATAATGAAAACAAAAAGAATGGGGTAGGTGAGTGAGACTTGCTTACATGCATTTAAGATTTGATAAGACAGTGAAGATAATAAAACAGACCCATGGAACAGAGTGTCCAGAAACAGAATCAACTCATAAACAGAAACTTGAGTATGTAACAAACATGTGATACACATCAGTAGGAAAGGTTGTAAATTTCAGTAAATGGTGCTGGTCAACTGGTATCCAAAACAGGAAAAAGATAAAATTATATCCAACCCTCACTACAGATGGAAATCCATTCCAAAGGAATTTTAAAAATTAGATGGGAAAAGCAAAATTTACATTGTTTAGAAGAAAATGTGTTTATGACCTCAGGTAGGAAAAGATTTCTTAAGTAACCCCATGCCCACCCCAAACCTTTGAAAACCAAAAAGGCACATAAAATTATTCACTTCAGAGTTGAAATCTTCTATTCAACAAAAAACACTAATAAGAAGGTGAAAAGTCACAAGCTGGAAGAGACTCACCACACACACATACCATTGACAAAGAGCTCGTATCAAGAACACACAAAGAACTACGAAACGTATAAGAAAAGAGCAAACAAAATTGCACATCAGTAAGAAAATGAGCAAAGGAAAAGAGTGGCTGGCAATTTACAGAAGACGCAACACAAATGGCCAAAAAAATGTTTGAAAAGATGCTTAGCCTCACCAGTAACCAGGGAAATGCAAAACAAAACTGAGACAGCACTAGTCAAGTTAGCAGAAAGGAAATATCGAACTACAGCACAACTCAGCTTGGTGGTGCGTGAGTGAAAAATAACCCAGTCACACAGGGGCACAGTTCAGGGCCATCCAGTGAAGATGAAGGTGGGTGTCCCAGAGAAATGGTAACAAGAATGTTCACTGCAACACCTCGTATCACAGCACAAGCCGAAACCATCTCGACGCTGACCAGCAGGAGACTAGAAAACGCAACAAGTACACCTAGACAAGGGGATACCATACAGTAGTCGAGATGAAGAAATTAAAGCAATATACATGAAGTCGGCTAAACCTCAGGGTAATGTCAGTGAGAAAAGTGATGCAGAAGATACCTGTTATAAAGCAACGGAAAGCATACAAAACAACTCTATTATAATTTGTAGATACATACCTCTGTAGTGATAGCACAAAAACATCTGCAGGCATGATCGATGATGGATTTAGGATGGGGTTACAATGAGGAAGCAGGGAGGGAAAGGAGCGGAAGAGGGCTGCGTAGCAGGCAACCACATGAGAAAGCTAAAGGGTTGCTACTTGGATTTTCTCAGTTAATTAGTGAGGCTGAGCATCTTTTCATCCACCTACTGGCCATCAGCGTTTCTTCTGCTGGAATATTTCATGGCAGTCTGCACGGGCACATCATCTGATGGCCAAGGACAGTCTTAGTTGGAGCCATGTCTCAGGCTCCTGACTAGGTTCAGAAGCATCGCCTGTGGCCAGGCTGGCTTGAGGCTGGATGCCGCGGTGAACAACCAGCCCACAGGGGGCTGATGGTTTTTGAGGGAAGCAGACAAAACCCAGTTAAACACACACATGACAAATTGTGCTGGTGCTATGAGGGGCACAAATCATGCTCGGGCCGAGCGTTTCTGGGCATCTCATTTATAGACGGTGGTCTGAGAGGGTTTCTCTGGATGCAGGGCTGCACGTTGAGAGCTCCAAGAGAAGACATCAGCCACACGGGGAGGGGCCGCTGCTGCAGATGCAGAAACCACTGCCTCCGAGCCAGCTTCCTCGGAGATGGGGATTAATGACAAGTGGTCTGGGTCCTAGACTCTGGGACATGGGCACACACCCTCCATCACAGGCTGGATCCCTGCTTAGAACCTCACAAATGGGGAATGGGCTGCAGACAGAGGAGGGGAGGTGTGGGGACGGCGAGCTCACCAGCCCGTCCATGGGGGACACTCGTGCCGTCGGTTCTGGAGGCCCCACAGGGCTGCTCTGCCCTCCTGCCAGCTCCGTCATGGGGGCCCTGCGGAGAAGCGGTGGTAAGCCCCACCCCCGCCACACCCCGCCTTACCAGGGCGTTTTCAGGTACACCCAAGACCATATCGTGCAACATGGCTCCGCTGCCGAAGTGCTGGGCTATGGACAGGCCACTCAGGCAGTAGCAGGTGTGGTAGAAGTCCCGGGACCTGCAAGGATGCGGCAGCTCTGAGCAGGTATCCTCTGCTCCCCACCCACCTTGGCACAGCCTCGGATGGCAAGGCCACAGATGAGGCCCAGGGAGGAGGCGCTCGGGCGACCAAACCCACCCTCCGCCAGCCTAGAAGCCTGGCATCCCCCAGCAGCGTTTTTCAGAGCTCCACCCTGCCTGACCGCAGGAACTGTCTGTCCTCTTGACTTCCTTCTAGGAAGGGCTCTCCAGGGTAGTGTTGCTAAATCCATAGAGTACATTTAAAAAAAAAAAAAAAGCCATCCATAAAAAAACCCTACACCAAAATTTCTAGAAATGGGTCAAATTCTTTCTTCAAATGGGTCAAAATTTACAAATGGGTAAATTGCTGGGGGCCAGCCTTCAGCTTAGCCTTCCCCTGGAGGCATGCAGGGTGTGTGTGTGTGTGTGTGCGCGCGTGTGCGTGTGTGTGTGTGTGCGCGCGTGTGCGTGCAGGGAGGGGTGGGGGGGTGAGGGGAGTGAGCAGCAAAGGAAACAGGACTTGACTGGCTTCCCTTTTTCTTTCAGTATGGCACCTAAAGGTGTTCAATCTACTCTATGAAAGCTGTGATTATAATCTCTGTTTATGACATTCTTGAGAGTCCCTCAGACAGCAAGGAGATCAGTCAATCCTAAAGGAAATCAACCCTGACTATTCATTGGAAGGACTGATGCTGAAGCTGAAGCTCCAATACTTTGGCCATCTGATATGAAGAGCCAGCTTACTGGAAAAGACCCTGAAGCTGAGAAAGATTGAGGGCAGGAGGAGAAGGGGACAACAGAGGGTGAGATGGTTGGATGGCATCATTGACTCGATGGACATAAATGTGAGCAAACCCCAGGAGATGGTAAAGCACAGGGAAACCTGGCGTGTTGCAGTTCTTGGGGTCGCAAAGCATCGGACTCGACTTAGTGACTAAACAACAGCGTGACACCCAGGAGTTTTAAAACCCTCTATCCTGTTCTATTTAGGTCAGTTTGGTTAAATAAGAGGAAAGAAATGTTACCCATGCAGCAGTCTGTTTACCTAACTGGTAAGGGGGTGCAGGTAAGCCGGGAAAAGGAGGGAGCTGGAAGCGCAGGATGGACGCATGGTGGACAGGGCTGCTCCGTGCCCAGCTGCTCCCACGTCCTGTGGGCACTAAGCAGCTGCATGGGAAGGGCTGCCCCGTCCGGGTCTGAGCAGGCCTGCGTGCTCAGCCCCCTCGCCCCGCCCTCCCCAGAGACAAAGCACTCACTTGCCGGGTTTATCCAGAAGCCCCCCGGTGGGGCATTGGCAGCACATCAGGATGTACTCCTGCAGGGCCTGCTGGTGAAACATCCAGCGGCTCATGCTGAGGGCAGGGTCACCTGCAGAAGACAAAGGGTCAGTGCACGCCTGGGCCTGGGAGACGTCCGGCGGCGGATCAGTGCCTACTTTGTATTTTATGATCCAATAGGAAGTCAAGGTTTCCCCCCATTCTGCTTGGACTAATCTTGAAAATCACATTCTTGGGACACGTCCCTTCTCCGGAACCTTAAAATGGGTCAGAGAGCAGCAGGTCAGAGTAGCACTTGGCTTTACCTGAAGCGTCTCCTTCTCCTTACCTTGGATGGCAGTTCTAAACCACGTCCCTTGCAGGCACAGAGGAGCTTTTTAGCTCAGCTTTCCACACTGACCTCTGCTACTGCGCCTGACTGGGTTCACAATTCCTCCCCTTGGGCTTCTTAAGACTTTTTCTCTAGCGCGTCTCTCTTGTCAACCAGACTCTTGATTAGCCGAGAGAACTCCAACAGGGGTAATACTGGCTGTTGCTTCCACTTCTCTTAGCCTGAATTTAATCCATCTCTAAAGGGAATTCTCCAGCTAGTCTCTTGGCTCAAAAAGTTTCTCCAAGAAGAAATCTAATAACCGCCCTCCTGCATCATATGATAGTCTAAGCAGAAATTGGGATTCTGGTGATAATACTAAAGTACTGGCCAGCAACTGAGCTTCTTCACTCTGAAGTTCAACCAGCGGTCAGAGAATCTGTGGACACGGTTATCAGGGGAGGAGGAGGGACAAATTACCACCCAGCAGATGTGCACGGAAACATTTATATGAGAATTGTTTTTAAAAATACACATATAGGATGTGCATTAAGTCTTTGGTCAATTTTATACTTTGATGCCTTGGCTACAAAGGTAGTGAACACCCTGTAAATGGCAACTGAAAGATAATTTTTCTGTCTTTTTTTTGTTTTATGCATTTTTCTATACAGGTATGATATTTTCTATACAGGAATGAAAGACATATGATTATGTCTTTCATTTAACTCTAGAGGCATACACTTTTCTGTTCTGCTACATAATCTTCATAACCATCATTCTGAAAAGCCACAGAGTATTTCATAAGTGGACACATGTAATGGCATCAATATAGGCACTGGACCCAAACTCGCACATATATGCGTAGAGAATCTTCTATGGTAAAAATTCATCAAAGTTTATAGCAAATGTGGTACATAAAAAGAACTTTCCAAAAGAGTTAATTTTGGAATATTCATATACATAGACTACTACAGAAAATAATTATTTTCAGATTTCTTAAATGAGAGATGGGAGGAGAGATGGGGGCAGTTGGAAAATGACCGCTATCTCCCAGGTTGAGCCCTGGATGATGTGCACGGTTGGCTGATGTTTGGGGGCCACATATAAAAGCCACTCATCTTCAACACTCAAGTCCTGCCCGGCCCCTGAGATGCTCACACTGGAAGAGGCACACGGGAACTGAACCTAAGGAAGAGGAGCACAGTCAGGGCCCCTTTCTTGTGCTCAGCCCAGGATACATGCTTCCTGAAGTGCTCACAGTATTATAATTACTTTCCTCTTTGTTCTTTCTCCACTTGTGAGCACAGCGCTGTAGGAGATATACACAGATATGATGGGACTTCTCTCTAGCGTACTTGTTGCCAAGGCTGTTTCCAGTTCCTTGCAATCATACAAAATGCCGCAGTAAACACCTCTGTAAATCTTCTCTATGTTTAGGATTATTTTCTTGAAATAGATTCAAAGGAGTGGAATGATTCAGTTAAAAAAGAATAAACATTTTTAAGGCTTTTCATAGATACTGATAAACTGCTTTAAGACTTTATATAGCTGCCAGTAAAATTTAAGATTTTTCCTGTACTACCTCCAGCATTGGGTACTTTTAAAAAGTTCTCAGTGATGCATGTATAACTGAATCACTTTGCCATACACCTACCTGAAACTAACACAGTTAATCAACTGTGCTTCAGTATAAAATAAAAATAAGATAAAACATCAGATATGGAAATAAGTTTTCAGCATTTAAAATGTTAAAAAGAAAGAGTACCTAATCATTTATCTTGCTTTTAATTACTAATTAGGGTGAAGTTTTTTCATAACTTGCTTACTAGTTGTATTTCCTTTTGAAAGTATCCTTTGTCTTCTGAGATACAAGAGTCGATTTTATTAACCTAACTTTTAACTATATTTACCCTTTATCTGTATCATATGGTATACTTATTTCTCCCTTTTTGCTCTACTTTTTGGCTAAATGGGTTTTTCAAATTACATAAATATAGTTTACCTATATGCCATATGACACTTAATTTTTCCTTTGTGATTTCTTCTTTTAAGAAGCACATTCAATGGGCACAGGGATTGCGGCGGGGTGCGGAAGGGTGGGGGTGGTGCATGAAAATTCTAAAACTGATTGCAGGGGTGGTTGCACAACTCTGAAAACACTAAGAACTACTAAATTGTACACTTCAAATCAGTAGATTGTTCAGCATGTATATTATATCTCAAGAAAGCTGTTATTTTAAAAAGCATATTTATCAAACTTTAGGATTAACTGTATGAAACATTAGTATAAAGTATACCTTTATTTCATATCATATAATAAATAAAAGACTTAAGGTAAATGATAACCTATCGCTAAAACTGGAAACTGAGAAGAAAATGCTATGTTTATTATTAAATAGATTATAGTGTTGCGGTTACCTCCTACATTTCTCAAAGTTCATAAACTCGACAAGAACTTCCTGAGATCCTGAATTCGCACATCAACAGGCACAATCACAGAGGGATAAAAGGAGATATGATTAGAGAGTGATAACTGTGCCTTTTAAATCCTTTATCCCTCTCCCTTAAAATACAGATCCCCATTATAATGTCATTTTGCATTTCAAAGGTTCCTTTTATCTGAGAAATCAAAAGTTTTTCCAACAGTAACTGACAGGTACAGCCACATGGAGCTCAGTCTTGCAGGCGGACAACTATGGAGTATTCCCCAGCCAGCAACTAGTAACCTTCAATCCAAACGGAAACTCACAGGCCTGCTACGGTCTTACTGCTCCACACACACAAAAGTGACTTAGCATTGGACATTTTAAATATATGAATAATAATTCATTCTTCTACTCAAATACTGTCTTCTATGCCTAAGGCAGCCACCTCATGGACTACTGACGGCCTGACGACCACTCGCCGAGTCAGGGATGGCCTGGGTTCTTGTGCCACAGTGTGCTGGTCCCATGGCATCGTTTTAATTATCAGTGTCAGCATCATCACCTTCAAAAAACATATTTGTTCACTTACTAAAATGAAAGTAATGCACACGGTAAAAGAACTGTGGTGTTGGAGAAGACTCCTGAGAGACCCTTGGACTGCAAGGAGATGCAACCAGTTCATCCTGAAGGAAATCAGTCCTGAACATTCATTGGAAGGACTGATGTTGAAGCTGAAACTCCAGTACTTTGGCTACCTGATGCAAATAACTGACTCATTTGAAAAGACCCTGATGCTGGGAAAGATTGAAGGCAGGAGGAGAAGAGGATGACAGAGGACAAGATGGTTGGATGGCATTACCGACTCAATGGACATGAGCTTGAGTAAACTCCGGGAGTTGGTGATGGACAGGAAGGCCTGGTGTGCTGCTGGCCATGGGGTTACAAAGAGTCGGACACAACTAAGCAACTGAATTGAACTGAACAGTGGGATATAAAACTTTAAAAATATGCTTCCTGGGACTTCCCAGGTGAATTGCATACATACTGCTTGGAAACCTAACTTTGACTACAGTATATTATGAATATCTTTCTACATCACATCTCCTTCTGATCCCCAACATCAGTATTTTGTCCACCACTCAAAACTTCCTCCCAGATCCCTGCCTGGTCCAAGTCCACTATTTGCTGAGAAGTGAGCTACAGGCCTAATATGGGCCTCCTCCCAGGGAGTGAAAAAAGCTAGAAGCACGAAAATTCACAGACAACTGACTTTCTTCCACAGGCAAATGTGGAAATATGACCAATCCTCCAAAACTTGTGCTATAAAAAGCAAAATGTAAAGCAGGGACCCTGTGAAGACGTGGGCAGGTAGGGCTCCTGTTACCCTCTCACCAGATTCTCCCGACAGCTACAGAATGACTGCATCTTATCCCTTCCAGGGACAGGCTTGTGAAAGGTGGAGGGTGTTACCAGAGGTTTGACCTCACCAGTTCCAAAAACAGAGACCACTAAAACCCCAAGTTATTTCTTGTTTTGAAACATTGGACTCTCAGGGAATTTCTGATTTCCTACTATAGTGTCCAAAGCAGAGACCATGCAGGCTCCAGAGTCAGCAGGAGGCCTCAGCTCATCACCTTGAAACCTGGGCTCTAGGCAGAGGAATCAGGACAGGCTGCGACAGGGAGGGTGGGGTGACAGAGACATAGGAGAGAGCCTCGGTTTCTTCAAATAAGAAACTAATCAAGGGACTCAGGAAAAAACAGCCAAACAAGAGAAAGTTGTGTGTCGGGCAAGCGGGTGGGCGGGAGGATGGGGGGCAGTAGAAAAGAATCGGATCTCTACATTTGAGCAAAGAATAACCCAACTACTAAGCTTTCTTCTGGGCCAAAGGCTCATACTCCGAGACTGGTCAGCACGCAGCAGGGCCGCCACGACCTCCCCTCTCCCACCGGTTTCCCTCCTGTTCTCACATGAAGTAAATGAAAAAGATGATTCAGGTGGCGGCCTGAGATTTTGAGAGGTAACAAGGGAAGGCTCCCAGAAATTTGCTATTTCCCTGCTTGGATTTGCATTCCCATCTGAGGTCCCACAGAGATGATGAACCTAGGTCTCTCTACTCCAGTGGTGTGGGGGTTGGGGGTAGGGAGGCAGTACTAACCTGCATCCAGGATTCTTCAGTGAATTTAAAATATGACACTTCTAACGGCAGCCGCCACGCAGCCAGCCTGGCATGGTGGGTCTTTGCTCCAGGGGTTCTTTCTGCCTTTTTGGCACTGTTGTGACCACGAGCACAGTGTGGGTTTTCAGTCTGGTATGACTCACACAAAGCTCAGCATCGGAACCTATGGCTTCACACTCAGCTGAGGTGGCAGTCACCACACCGCCAGGCACCCACCTCCCCCACCTGCCACAGCCGGTGTGAAGCAGCAGTGACCTCTGAACCCAAGGATGAAATCCTAGCTGGCACACGCATGCCTAGGGCGGGAGGCTCCACACTGGGTACTCAAAATCCAGGATGGACAGAGCCTGTTTCAACCCCTCTAACCAAGCGCCCTGGCCTCCGACTCGGTCAGCAGCCGAGGGGAGCCGCCAGCCCCGCCAGCACCCCGGGCTCACCTTGGGCGTGCAGCGCGCGGTGAAGCAGGGGCAGGAGACCCGCCTGCCAGAAGGAGTAGCAGCCATCCACCAGCTTGTTGCAGCGGCCCTGAAATCCACCTTCAAACCTCATCTGCCGGCTTGTCACCCATTGCTGAGCGTGAGACAGAGAAGAGAGAGGTGCCAGAGGTTAAATTTTTTAGACACGTGATCCAGCCAGCTCTCCAGAGGCCGGTCTGGGAGGAAGAGTTCCCAGGTTTTGGCTTCTCAGCTCCCGTTCCCTTGCTTTGACCTCAGACATCCTTGCCCTCAACATCACAGAGGGCTCTACACTGCAACAGCTAGTTTAACCCTCTGGAGGCAACCAACATGAATTCCTGCTTGGGGCCTAACAGACAACTAACCGCCTGTCCTGGGTTCCAAGAGGGTTCTGGTGCTGAAAGAACAAAGGGGCCAGCCTGGCCTGGAAGGAGACCTGCAATAACGCCTCTTAATAAACAAGGTGTAACTGGGAAGTCTCAGGCCAGACCACACAGTGGCTCGTTTCTATTCACTTTCCCTGCTCAGGGAAGTTTATTAAAAGCAAATAAATGGAATTTTGTGCCACAGGTCATCAGAGGATTTCACACCATTTTTGGCAAGGAAATTCACCCCAGGTTTCTTAGCACAGCCCTCGGCCCTTGCAGAACCAGGCAGGGGCAGAAGCTACTAGCCCTGGTGAACGAGGATGGCTCCGTGCGCTCTAGCCACTCTGCTGCTCCAGGGCAAACTGGCTGGCCGACAGAAGAGCCTTTACCCTGAACCTGTAAAATGGCTCTTGGTGCCACTCGGTGGTCACACATGATACATTCCTCCCTTATCTCCAAGTTTTCTAAACACACTCTACTTTGAACATCAAGATAGTCAAGGGCTTGGCCTCGAGGAATGAGCAGACCAACTGGCTGAGCAGATAATATTTCCATGTCGCTCCCAGCCCCTCAAGACAGTCGCAGCCACCAGCCAGGATCTCAAGGAGCTGCTTCACCAAACTGAAAGGTACAGAGGAGGGCATTCCCCTGGACCTACGTTTTACTACACTGAGTTCCTGAAACGAGTCACTGAGGACCCTCTTTAGAAGAACCAGTCCAGGCCTCCTTTAATGAACAATTGTAGAGTTTAGATTATATCCCTGTTCAAGGCAACACCACCCATAGAGTCACAATCCTAAAATTCTTAGAAAGACACCAAAAACACTGCACTGCAGGAAGACACACTAATATATCCGCAGTCAGTCTTACATGAACCAGTGCTTTAGGACTGATGCCATCTAATGAAAGCAGGCGAAGCACGACTCAAGAAAACAGGCACTACAGTAGGGAGTCTATTCTTCATTTTTGTCTATTCTTCATTTTTGCTTACCCCACAGATTAAGTGTTTATTAGCCAGACTAAATAATTTTTTCAATGTCTAAGCCCATGGATTTATTCTGTTTCCCTTGGCTATATGAATTCATAAAATCCTTCAGATATGGTTCCTAGTTCTCCCAGAGCAAACAGAAGGGAGGCAGTAGTCTGGGTAAGAAGGATGCACCTACTACATACCAGGCTGTTTTATGTATATTATCTTCTCTGACCTTCAAAGAACTATTACCTCTACCTTATGGAGAAAAAGAGTTGAAGTTAAAACAGATTAGACAATTTTCCCAAGGTCACATGGCTATGAAGTGGCAGAGAAAGGGTTCAAATCCAGAACACTGTTACTAGAACTGAGACACCTACTTATTTCTTATTTCTGCCTGGGAGATGGGGCTTTTATGTTTCACACATTGTTAGTGATCAGGTTTTTAAATGTCTGATAAACTCTAAGTCTATGCATAAAGTTGACCATTTGGGCATAAACCCTTCAGGCTTTAAGAACCTTCAAGAAGAGTATGCTACAGGAGGAGGCTTCCTAAAGGCCAAGACAAAATGCCACTGGTCATATCTGTACAGGGAAAAATATAAACTCTCCTGGGACCCCATGATGGGTCTCACAATGACATCTGAACTTAGGGAGAGGAGATGAATGTCAGTTGCAGCTGATTTGCTTTGAGGTCATGATCAGGGAGTAAAAGTTTCACCAAAGACAGCTCCTTGGTGGCTGTGTGTGTGTGTATACCAGGCCTCCAGTGATAATTTAGCTACAATCTAACAAGCCCCTGAAGCTGACTGCACACTGGATAATGAGTTCACTCTGAATAATGGGCAGGAGCTTGGAGTTGAGACATAAATGCCTGGGCCACCTGCTCCGTGTATTCCCAGCTGTGACCAGCTTGTGTAAAGGTAGCTACTAAACACTCACATGGTGCGGAGGGTAATAAAAGCTCTTCTCATAACTTCTCCCGGGAGAATCTTTCTAAGACACGTGAAAACCTCTAGTTTTAAGAGACTGAAGCTATACTCTCCTAGAAGTAGGAGGCAGGTACTGTGGCCCTCCCCAGACGTCTGAGGGACTGAAGAAGGCTCTGGGGTTGGCCTAACACACGATGTAGAAGGTTCAGAGCAGGAAGAAGGAAAGGCAGGAAGCAGGGAGCCGAGACCGAGAGCAGATGTTCACCCCCTGCACTCTCTCGTAACAGTGCTGGGCTATCCAACAACTGCATCTGAAGCTTTGTTACACGACTGTCAGCCCAGAGCTCAAGGCAGGAACTGCTAGCTCTTCACACAGACAAACGTCCCTGAAACCAGCATGTCCGAGCGGTCACATCCCAGGGGCCTGGGGCCTGAGGGGAAGACAGATCACCAAGTACTTACTAGTAAGCTCTTCAAGTTCAAGGAGCGCTCCTTCTTGAGGATGACCAGCGCAGCCAGGCCACAGAACGTGTAGCCGCCATGGGCTTCCATTCCTGGTACCCCGCCAATCCCACCTTCCCAATTCTGACACCTGGGAGGAGGTCGAGAAAACCCGACTGAGTGTCAACCAGTGAGCACCCTAGATGGCAAAGAGTGAAGTGGTTCCGCTTAAGGCATAGACTGCTGCACCTATATTCAGTGTCTTGTGATAAACTATAATGGAAAAGAATGTGAAAAAGAATATATATATATATATATAATGGAATTAATTTGCTGTACACCTGAAACACCACTTATAAATCAACTCTTCTCGACACAACTGAGCAACTGAACTGAACTGAATTCTATTTTAAAAATTGCAACTATGAATGGAAAGATGCCAGCTAATTAACTTTTAGAAATGCCTTTTCCTCCACCTGCAATGTGGGGAACCTGGGTTTGATCCCTGGGCTGGGAAGATCCCCTGGAGAAGGGAACGGGTACCCACTTCAGTATTCCGGCCTGGAGAATTCCATGGACTATACAGTCCATGGGGTTGCAAAGAGTTGGACACAACTGAGTGACTTTCACGCTTTCCTCAAAAAAAAAAAAAAAAAAGAAAGAAAGAAAGAAACATAGTCTACTAATGAACAAACATAGAACCTCAAATCATTACTTTTTGGAAAGAGTTATAAAATCATATGTATACTGTGATAACCATCAGGTTAAAATAAAATTGAAAAATAATTGCTAATGATGGTTATATTTTAATACAAATCTATTGCTGATACCTTTCCTCTTTATTTTTCTGTGTTTTCAAAAAGCTTCCAGAATGAACATATATACCTTTATAGCTATCCAAAGTAAATTTATTTCTCCAAATTACAAGTTCTTATATTTTCAAATTATTACTATAATAATTGTTGAGATTGTAAGATAATTAGATAATGTAAGATAATATAGAAAATATGACTGTATTTTCTAGTCATAAAAACTTAATACTCTTTGGCCCAGCAATATTAGGGTCATTTCTAGGAATTAAAGGGATTCCCTGATAGCTCAGTTGGTAAAGAACTCACCTGCAATGCAGGAGACCCAGGTTCAATCCTTGGGTTGGGAAGATGCCCTGGAGAGGGGAAAGGCTACCCACTCCAGTATCCTGGCCTAGAGAATTCCATAGACTGTATAGTCCATGGGGTAGCAAAGAGTCAGACACGACTGAGTGACTTTCATTTTCACTTTTCACTTTCTAGGAATTAATTCTACAAAGTAAGTACAAATGTGTCCAAAGATCAGATTATAAGAATGTTTATTGTATCCCCATTTATAATAGTGAAATGTTCGAAACTCAGAAACTCAATAGTAAGGGACTGGTTATATAAATTATGATGTATCCATATAACAGAATACTATATAGTCATTTAAAATGACATTACAGAAGTATACTTTAAAATGTTCCAAATACATTACATGAAAAAGTCATAAAATGATAATGTACTGCATGATTTTTCTGGAATTCTGGAAAGATAAGAAACATGAGTGGTTGGTGACTTTAGATTTTCTTTTTGCATGTCTTAATAAACCTGTTTCATCTGTAGTATGAAGAAATTTTCCTTCCTATATATTTTCATATAACATAGAACTTTACTTCCAGTGATCTACAGATGTGTATAGGGTCACATTCCCTACAGGTATATCTGCCTCACAAATCCTCACAGGTATACAGGTCAATGAGCACTTAATCCAACTTCCAGGTGGAAGAAAAAGGAATCTGTAGTACTTCCTGTCTTCCAGGCACCTCTCATTAAAGGAGAGGCCTTGGGAATTCAGAAGCCTTTTTCAGAGAGGCCTGATAACCTCAGATATGCAGATGACACCACTCTTATGGCAGAAAGCGAAGAACTAAAGAGCTTCCTATGAAAGTGAAAGAGGAGAGTGAAAAAGTTGGCTTAAAACTTAACATTCAGAAAAGTAAGATCATGGCATCTGGTCCCATCACTTCATGGCAAATAGATGGGGAAACAGTGGAAACAGTGACAGACTTTATTTTGGGGGGGCTCCAAAATCACTGCAGATGGTGATTGCAGCCATGAAATTAAAAGATCTTGCTCCTTGGAAGAAAAGTTATGATCAACCTAGACAGCATATTAAAAAGTAGAGACATTACTTTGCCAACCAAGGTCTGTCTAGTCAAAGCTATGGTTTTTCCAGTATATGGATGTGAGAGTTGGACTATAAAGAAAGCTGAATGCCAAAGAATTGATGCTTTTGAACTGTGGTATTGAAGAAGGCTCTTGAGAGTCCTGTGGACAGCAAGAAGATCCAGCCAGTCCATCCTAAAGGAAATCAGTTCTAAATATTCATTGGAAGGACTGATGTTGAAGCTGAAACTCCAATACTTTGGCCATCTGATGCAAATACCTGAATCATTTGAAAAGACCCTGATGCTTGGAAAAATGAAAGGCAGGAGGAGAAGGGGACAACAGAGGATGAGATGGCTGGATGGCATCACCGACTTGATGGACATGAGTTTGAGTGAACTCCAGGAGTTGGTGATGGACAGGGAGGCCTGGCATGCTGCAGTTCATGGGGTCGCAAAGAGTCGGACACGACTGAGCGACTGAACTGAACTAAACTGAGGCCTAGGGAGTTCACAGCAGAGTCAAAAACTGGCTGCTGCCCCCTGAATAGCTTCTTCAGCATCCTCCATCTCTCAACACCATGGCCACCCAAAGACACACAATCCAAATTGTCTCTCCAATGCATCTGGCCTCTTGGAGCATATGAACAGCTCAAGTTGGAAAGGTCTGATGAGTGAAAAATATGCAAGGGACCTCTTAATTTTTTTTTTCTTAACTTTTCTTAACTCAGCTTTAAAAAACACACACACACACAGTATGCATTCATTTACACATTCCACTTTCCATCCCTTTGTTTTCACATGCATGAGAGCAATTTAGCAAAATTCTTTGGGAGTTTCTTCTAGCTAAATATAATGGATTGAAAAGAGCCCAGTAAAATGAAAGTAAAGGAATTTTTAAAAAGGATAAACCCCTAAGGATAAGGAGAATAGAAGAGGATATGAATACAGACAGGAAATAACAAAACTGAAAGCTGGAAAAGGATGAAGATAAGAAGTAACTGACTTAATAGAGAAACGTACACCAGCCCTGAGAGGAAAGGAGGGATGAAGCAACAGAAAGCAAGGTGATGTTCTCCGATGACAAGTTGAGGGATGTAAGCTACCCATAAAGTGGGAAGGTTTTTAACTGAGTTGACTGGTGGTAAATTGCTAAAGAGACTCAGTTAGACCTCCAGGTACCCAGCAGATGGGAGGTTGCAGGGGCTTAATCAAGAAGTGTGAATTCCAGGATTTCCAGCACAGCTGAGAGCAGGCGGAGGTACTGTACTGAGCAGAAGGATTAAGTGGAAGTCTATGACCTGAGCAAAAGCACTCCCAACCCCTTTCCCTGCCGTTGTTGTTGTTTAGTCACTATGTCGTGTCTGACTCTTTGCAACCCCATCAACTGTAGCCTGCCAGGCTCCTCCATCCATGGGATTTTCCAGGAAAGAATACTGGAGTGGGTTGCCATTTCCTTCTCCAGAGGGTCTTCTTGACCCAGGGATCAAACCTGCATCTCCTGCATTCGAAGGTGGATTCTTTACTGCTGAGCCACCAGATAAGCCCCCTTCCCCTATTAGAGTTCACAAAGCTGGCTGCCAGCTTCATACCATAACCAGGAATCTGGAAGGTTCTCCACAGAAAAATCCTATGGACACTGATATATGAAAATTCGTCATGAATGGCTGGATCCCAGGACACTCTGGCAAACATAGCTCCCCATCAGCTTTCTAGCACCTGACTCTTAAATACGAACATCAAACATTTAAGCAAAGGCTCTTAGTAAAAGAGATTTTTAGGTAAACATGACATAGAAATGAAACAAAAATAAATTGGAGGAAATAACATAAGGAGCAGAAGTAAACTTTCTAGACATTGTAAGGACAAAATATCCCTGAAACAAGAACAAGAGAGTACATAAAAAAGAAGTATTCTTTTTCTATATAAGCTTTGAAAAATTTTACATAGAATTACAGAAATAAAAACTCAACAGGATTAGAAGATAAAAAGTAAGGGAACCTCTTAGTAAGTATGGAAGTAAAGTACATGCAATTCTAGACTGAAGATACCTGCTGAGTACCCAGCACCATGAACAACAACAAAATCATCATCATGAATTTTCCAAACAGCAAGAATAAGAGAAATAAGACAGAAACAGACAATGGATTGGGAATACAGTGGACTGGGAGGCAGTAACGCACAGTGGAAACCATAACAAGTTTTACCACTTAAATTTCTTTGTATTTCAGCTTAATATCAGATTCAATATTCCATCATTTGACGCAAATGGAGACTATGACATGGAGAAGTTAAACAATTTGACCAAGGCCACTAAGCTAATAAATGACAAAACTGGGCTTCAAACCCAGGCAGTCAGAATCCTGCAAATATTAATAACTACATGCTCCGGACAAAACACACTAAAACTATTTCCTGAAGCCTCAGCAAACGAAAAAAGGTGGGGATTTGAAAGTTGGAACAGTCAGTCCCTCCTCTCCACCATTCCTCCCTTTTTTCTTGATTTGCCCTGAGGATGGCTACAGTTGTCCAACAGTGGCAAGCAGGTCAGTGGAAGGCAGCTGAAACTGAAAGCCCCATATTTCTGGCAAGAAGAACCAGAATAACAGAAACTGATGAGGAATCCCAGAAAGAGGAGAGTCAGAGAAGGGAAATACCAAATTCCACGTTTAAACTTTGCTCAAATTTCTACCTGACCCTGAATCACACCTGTACTGGACAAACTGAAAGGAGTTTCTAAGAACTGACCCAAGAGCTGAGACCCTGCCCACTGCAATCAACTAACCAAGATGATTGCCTGCTAGAAGAAAAAGATCAACACTCTTTAAAGCTATCTAATGACTCCAGTTTCTACAACATCCAGTGATGCGAGCTAAGTCATTCCAGTCATGTCTAACCCTGCAACGCTATGGACCATAGCCCACCAGGCTCCTCTATCCATGAGATACTCCAAGTCAGAATACTGGAGTGGGTTGCCACACCCTCCTCCAGGCGATCTTCCTGACCCAGGGACTGAACCCATGTGTCTTACATCTCCTGCATTGGGAAGTGGGTTCTTCACCACTAGCACCACCTGGGAAGCTGTAATGTCCAGGGTACAAGCCAAGCACCACGTGACACAGGCACGCAGGAAAAGGGGACGTGTCAACCCCAAGATAGCCAGACGGTGAAATTTCCAGGCAAGGATTTTAAAACAGATATTATAATTGTATATTTATCTTTATGAAGAAAAATACACTTGTAATGAATGAAAAAATGGGAAATCTCAACTGAGAAACAGAAGGTATAAAAAAGAACCAAACCCAGGCAGTCTAGCTCAAAAGGTTATATTCTCAATGTTTAAACTAGAGCTCCCTTACTATTAAGTATTACACACGAAGTCCTCAGTAAAGGTTGGCCATCATTATGATCAGCCTTTTTAACAATGACACTGGGAGCCATAAGATAATGGAGCAAGGCTTAAAAAATCTGAAGGAATACAATTTATAGTTTTCAATTTAGAAGTCTCTAACCAAATAAACTAGCCATCAAGTGTGAGACTAGAACAAAAATAATTGCAAAATCTTAAAAATCTATCTCCCAAGTTCTCTTTTTTGGGATCTGTTGAAATAAGTGATTCATTCAAATGAGTAAGTAAACCAGGAGAAAGGAGGACTGGGGCTTTAACAAAGCAGAAAAGTGAATTTCATGCTGAAAGGAAGCTTCTGGATTGCCTGCTGTGCAGCAAGCTGAGATCAATATGTCCAGACTGAAGCAGGAGGGCAGAGGCCCAGGGGTAGACGACTCAAAGCACACGAGCACACACATGTACACACACACACATACACAAAAGAGACCTGATACATCACCTGAATTGTTTGACCATATTGAGAGTAATTTTATAGCTCTGGCAGAAAATGTGGGAATCAGGAGGTAATGATTAATTCCAGAAGGGAAAAAAGTCATACCAAAAAAGTAAATATGATCATAGTATATCATTTGGTTTAGCTGAAAATTGTATTTTCATAGCAGTAAGTACTACTTTGATAAAAATTAAGATATAAAAAATAAAACAATACAGCTTGGATATAATTCCTCAATAGTATAGATAAACCTACTATACCTTTTTTAAAAAAAAAAAAATTATGAGATAATTGGAAGGATCCTGGAAAGTATAGCAAATAATATATAGAACATATGTGTATCTAACACCAACCTTTGATTTACCCATATGCATTTCAGGTTTCTTTTTTTTAATTTTAAACAAACAAACAGTTACAGATACAACTGAAGTCTCCTGAGTACAAGTGTGCATGTGTGCATGCTAAGTCACTTCAGTCGTGTTCAACTCTGCGACCCTACAAACTGTAGCCCACCAGACTCCTCTGTCTAGGGGCTTTTCCAGGCCAGAACACTGGAGTGGGTTGCTGCGCCCTCCTCTAGGGGATCTTCCCGACCCAGGGATTGAACCCGAGTCTCCTGCACTGGCAGGTGGGTTCCTTACCACTAGCGCCATCTAGGAAGCCCGAGTGGAAGTGCAGGCTTTCTGTAATCTCATTTTGTTTGCCTTCCTCCCAGAAGTAACCACCATCCTAAATTTGGTGCTTATTCTTTCCAGCATGTTTTTATATTACTACATGTGGTTCTGCCATAAAAAATACAGAATTGTTTTGCATGTTTTCAAATTTCCAGTCAATGTGCTAACCTGCATGTTTTCTTTAACATTTTTTTTACACTAGTTTAACACTATCAAACACAATAGTGTTCTGAGATTCACCCATATTGATACATGTAGCTTTAGCTTATTCATTTTAATTGCTATATTATATTCTAATGTGACTACATCACAACTCATTTATCCATCTCGTGCTTATGAATGTTTAATCTGTTTCTAGCTTTATTTACTATTATAAATGAGTCCTATGTTTGTCTCTCTCATGCACGTGTGTGAGTTTCTGAAGGAGTGGAATTTTGGGGTCATCAGCAAAGACATTTTTGAGATATTTCCAAATTTCTCTTCAAACTGGTTTAAATCCATTTAGACTCTGACTAATACTGTTTACCCAGAGTTTTGATCCTTGCCAATCACATTAAAGAAAACTTGCAAAAAGAAAACTTTTAAAGTATTTTTGAAATGTAAAATCTTTCAACCGTAAGATGTCTCTTGTAATTTTACATTCTCTTCTGGTTCTTCTGCACTTCCTTTATTTTTCAGAAGTCTTGACTGCCTGCTGTCTAAGAAATGGGACAAATCCCAGCATCTCTCACCTTGCGATCCATTCAGCAGTGCCCTCAAACAGGTCTGGGGTGATGATGTTGGTCAACGAAGCTACCGAGGCAGCACAGTACGCACTTCTGGAAGGACAGAAATAGAGGGGCAAGGGTCACACTCTCAGGAAGAGCTCAAACAAGGCTCACTGAACTTCTTGGGTGGATTGCTCTCTGCCTCACAAGCTGTAATCACCACCTGTCCTCACTCCTGGTCTCCAACCAGGAGCTCCGACATTCCATTTGGATCAAGTTCCTCACAGCGTGGTCTCAGAGAAAGAACATGACATTCTATTCTCCCTACCTCCACACAGTCAAAGCTACACCACACGAAATAACAGCCATATCAATTTATGTCAACAGTGAATTCAGCTCTTCTTTCAAAGACCTACAATTCCATGAATTCCATGTTGTCATTCAGGTATTTCTGAGATGCTCATTCATCCAGCTGTCAGTACTGTTCTTAGATCCAGGACTTGTCATGTTTATGGCCTGGACACATTAAAGGTTAACCACATTTCTTTCAAACAGACAACCTCCAAAGCAGGCTGCCAGACCACATGGCTGCACAGACCAAGCAAGAGGGACCAGAATAGACAAGCTACTCAGATCCATTCCTTAGACTTCTAAAGTGAGAAAAGAGTTTTGATTTCAAGCACCCCTCCAGTACACACACACACACTTTAAATAGAAAAAAGAACACATCCCACTTGATTTGGAATAATTCTTGCCATTCCATCCTGCCAGCCCTAATTCTTCTCAGGACACATTTTATTTCAGCTTCTCCCTCTATTATAGAACACATCTACAAACTGTCTTTTCTTTTCCACTATGGGCTTCCCAGGTGGCACTAGTGGTAAAGAACCTGCCTGCCAGTGCAGGAGATGCAACAGACGCAGGTTCGATCCCTGGGGAGGGAAGATCTCCTGGAAATGGCAACCCAATCCAGCATTCTTGCCTGGAGAATCCCATGGACAGAGGAGCCTGGCAGGCTACAGTTCATGGGATTGCAAAGAGTCAGACACGACTGAAGCGACTTAGCACATGGTCTTTTCAAACATCCAACATCTCAGCTTCATTTTATGTTGAAGACAAACCTGTTTGTTCTATTTTCTTTCAAGATCCTTTATCTATGGGCTCCTAAGGAATAAAAAGAGAGGAGAGAGAAGAGTCTAGCTTCCATATTGTTCAATATGGACATAATACTAAGTCAAGCACACTGAAGGATTCCAGTGAGCTGCAGGTTATTATTCTCCTCCGAGCATTTTAATCAGCCTGCTCACATTGGCCAAAGGCACAGCAGAGGCTGAGTTAAACCAGCAGGCATCAGAAGCATGCAAGAGTCTTTTCTGCCAAGTGTTATCATCTACTGTAAGCTAACTTCGAAAGTCTGACCTAACTCCTCTCAGGTCTTGAGTCTCACAAAGAGGTTCAAAAGTATTTGCTCTTGAATGTGAATATAACCTCTGAGGTAGGGAGGCAGTCAGCAGTGTGGCCTGTTTCATAAATGGAAGACCTGAGACCTGCTGCCAGATCTCACACTGAGACAATGAGTGAACAAAACACACTTTTCTTGAGCATCAGCTTCCTCTGTCCCTCTGTCCAGTTGTCATCCTCTCAAATTTGTCAGCTGCCCGCTAGCCTCCTGCTGTCACCCAAATCCAAGGCATCTTTAATCTGGGTCAGTTTCCTGTCCAGTCTTCCTCCCTCCAGCCCTGAAACCAGAGGATTTTCACTAAAACACCATAATGCATTCACTTGTTCCTTTCAGTCGCTAAGTCGTGTCTTTGCGACCCCATGAGCTGTAGCCTGCCAGGCTCCTCTGTCCATGGAATTCTCCAGGCAAAAATACTGGAGTGCATTCCCATTTCCTTCTTTGGGGGATCTTCCCGACACAGGGATCGAACCCAGGTCTCCTGCATTGGCAGGAGTTTTCCTCACCACTCAGCCACCTGGGAAGCCCAATGTATTCCCCATAGAACTTCTAACAAAACACAAATCAGATCATGTCACTCCCTACTTAAAACTTGTCAGTGGCTTCTACTACCTTTAAAATAAACTCCCGACTTCTCAAGGAGACTGCAGTGCTCCTCGGGCTATTCCCAGCCTGGCCAGCCAGCTTCATTCTCTGCCTGCACCCCTCTGCACTTCAGCAACACTGACCCCCTCCTTCCCCAAACACACTCTATACTCTGTTGCCAAAACTTTTGCAAACGCTGGGTCCCTATCTCCCCACTACCCTCCCGGAATACGCCAGGTTATATAACCTGGATTAGGAGGTCAGGAATAAATAATTGCTCCTTTCTTAAGAACTGAGGGGAAAGATGGTGCTGGCTACAAATTGGCTTGGATTAGCAGCAGTCCATGGGAGCTGTGAATGCCTGAGTAAGCTCATCTCAGAAACGAGGACTTGTGACAGGCCTGGAATATCAAGAGATCGGTTCTAACCCAGAAGAAGACAGGCTAGCCTCCAGACGTCCCTGTCAACCGCTGCTTCTCTTCAGGTCAAATCCACCTGGCAGCACTCAGGAGTAACTGCTGATGCTCCCAGGCAAAGACAATTAAAGGAAAATCAAGTGAAAAGCGATGGAACTGGGGCACAAGAAACCATGCTGAGCAGGCGAATGGGACGCGGCCTGCTAGGTTACATCCATCGTTCACATCTTTAATCCTCTGTAAATGTAAAGCACGGTTCAAATGGCAGGATGTTACCAGAGGAAGCATATGGTTAAAGAGCTCTACAGAAACAAACCTATTTTATTGGAGGAGATTCCTAGCATTTGTCTGGCAGATATGAATAAGAACACAGAAGGAAACCGGCACCGGAATGAATAAGTTAGAGAATAATCATATCTGAAAAAGAAGAGTGATGAAATGCCAGTATTCTTGCCTTGAGAACCCCATGAACAGTATGAAAAGGCAATATGATAGGATACCAAAAGAGGAACTCCCCAGGTCATTAGGTGCCCAATATGCTACTGGAGATCAGAGGAGAAATAACTACAGAAAGAATGAAGGGATGGAGCCAAAGCAAAAACAATACCCAGTTGTGGATGTGACTGGTGATAGAAGCAAGATCCGATGCTGTAAAGAGCAATATTACATAGGAACCTGGAATGTCAGCTCCATGAATCAAGGCAAATTGGCAGTGGTCAAACAAGAGATGGCAAGGGTGAATGTCGACATTCTAGGAATCAGCGAACTAAGATGGACTGGAATGGGTGAATTTAACTCAGATGACCATTATATCTACTACTGCAGGCAGGAATCCCTCAGAAGAAATGGAGTAGCCATCATGGTCCTCAAAAGAGTCCAAAATGCTGTACTTGGATGCAGTCTCAAAAATGACAGCATGATCTCTGTTTGTCTCCAAGGCAAACCATTAAATATCACAGTTATCCAAGTCTATGCCTCAACCAGTAATACTGAAGAAGCTGAATGGTTTTATGAAGACCTACAAGACCTTTTAGAACTAACACCCAAAGAAGATGTCCTTTTAATTATAGGGGACTGGAATGCAAAAGTAGGAAGTCAAGAAACATCTGGAGTAACAGGCAAATTTGGCCTTAGAATGCGGAATGAAGCAGGGCAAAGACTAATAGAGTTTTGCCAAAAAAATGCACTGGTCATAGCAAACACCCTCTTCCAACAACACAGGAGAAGACTCTACACATGGACATCACCAGATGGTCAACACCAAAATCAGATCGATTATATTCTATACAGCCAAAGATGGAGAAGCTCTATACAGTCAACAAAAACAAGACCAGGAGCTGACTGTGGCTTAGATCATAAACTCCTTATTACCAAATTCAGACTTAAACTGAAGAAAGTAGGGAAAACCGCTAGACTATTCAGGTATGACCTAAATCAAATCCCTTATGATTATACAGTGGAAGTGAGAAATAGATTTAAGGGCCTAGATCTGATAGATAGAGTGCCTGATGAACTATGGACGGAGGTTCGTGACACTGTGCAGGAGACAGGGATCAAGACCATCCCCATGGAAAAGAAATGCAAAAAAGCAAAATGGCTGTCCGGGGAGGCCTTACAAATAGCTGTGAAGAGAAGAGAGGCGAAAAGCAAAGGAGAAAAGGAAAGATATAGGCATCTAAATGCAGAGTTCCAAAGAATAGCAAGAAGAGATAAGAAAGCCTTCTTCAGCGATCAATGCAAAGAAATAGAGGAAAACAACAGAATGCGAAAGACTAGAGATTTCAAGAAAATTAGAGATACCAAGGGAACATTTCATGCAAAGATGGGCTCGATAAAGGACAGAAATGGTATGGACCTAACAGAAGCAGAAGATATTAAGAAGAGGTGGCAAGAATACGTGGAAGAACTGTACAAAAAAGATTTTCACGACCCAGATAGTTGTGATGATGTGATCACTAATCTAGAGCCAGACATCTTGGAATGTGAAGTCAAGTGGGCCTTAGAAAGCACCACTACGAACAAAGCTAGTGGAGGTGATGGAATTCCAGTGGAGCTGTTTCAAATCCTGAAAGAGGATGCTGTGAAAGTGCTGCACTCAATATGCCAGCAAGTTTGGAAAACTCAGCAGTGGCCACAGGACTGGAAAAGGTCAGTTTTCATTCCAATCCCAAAGAAGGGCAATGCCAAAGAATGCTCAAACTACCACACAATTGCACTCATCTCACATGCTAGTAAAGTAATACTCAAAATTCTCCAAGCCAGGCTTCAGCAATACGTGAACCGTGAACTCCCTGACATTCAAGCTGGTTTTAGAAAAGGCAGAGGAACCAGAGATCAAATTGCCAACATCTGCTGGATCATGGAAAAAGCAAGAGAGTTCCAGAAAAACATCTATTTCTGCTTTATTGACTATGCCAAAGCCTTTGACTGTGTAGATCACAATAAACTGTGGAAAATTCTTCAAGAGATGGGAATACCAGACCACCTGACCTGCCTCTTGAGAAATCTGTATGCAGGTCAGGAAGCAACAGTTAGAACTGGACATGGAACAACAGACTGGTTCCAAATAGGAAAAGGAGTACGTCAAGGCTGTATATTGTCACCCTGCTGATTTAACTTCTATGCAGAGTACATCATGAGAAACGCTGGACTGGAAGAAACACAAGCTGGAATCAAGATTGCCGGGAGAAATATCAATCACCTCAGATATGCAGATGACACCACCCTTATGGCAGAAAGTGAAGAGGAGCTAAAAAGCCTCTTGATGAAAGTGAAAGAGGAGAGCAAAAAAGTTGGCCTAAAGCTCAACATTCAGAAAACGAAGATCATGGCATCCGGTCCCATCACTTCATGGGAAATAGATGGGGAAACAGTGGAAACGGTATCAGACTTTATTTTTTTGGGCTCCAAAATCACTGCAGATGGTGATTGCAGCCATGAAATTAAAAGATGCTTACTCCTTGGAAGAAAAATTATGACCAACCTAGACAGCATATTCAAAAGCATAGACATTACTTTGCCGACTAAGGTCCATCTAGTCAAGGCTATGGTTTTTCCTGTGGTCATGTATGGATGTGAGAGTTGGACTGTGAAGAAGGCTGAGCTCCGAAGAATTGATGCTTTTGAACTGTGGTGTTGGAGAAGACCCTTGAGAGTCCCTAGGACTGCAAGGAGATCCAACCAGTCCATTCTGAAGGAGATCAGCCCTGGGATTCCTTTGGAAGGAATGATGCTAAAGCTGAAACTCCAGTACTTTGGCCACCTCATGCGAAGAGTTGACTCATTGGAAAAAACTCTGATGCTGGGAGGGATTGGGGGCAGGAGGAGAAGAGGACGACAGAGGATGAGATGGCTGGATGGCATCACGGACTCGATGGACGTGAGGCTGAGTGAACTCCGGGAGATGGTGATGAACAGGGAGGCCTGGCGTGCTGCGATTTATGGGGTCGCAAAGAGTCGGACACGACTGAGCGACTGAACTGAACTGAACTGAAATGCCAAAGCGATCTTGCCAGTGTTTGCCTGCTTTCACCTATAATCTCAGGAAACCTTAAAAAGCTACATTTGGAGTATCTGCAGAACAGGATGAAAATGTAGTGACCAAGAGGGGAAAAGTATCCTTTAAATATTTTTCTAAAGATGTCAACACAATGCTGCTTCTCCTCAATAGTTATATTGGCTTCACCGGCATTGTGATCAGTTGCTAAGTTGTGTCTGATTCTTTGAGACTCCACAGACTATAGTTCACCAGGCTCCTCTGTCCATGGAATTTTCCAGGCAAGAATACTGGAGTGAGTTTCCATTTCCTCCTCCAGAGGATCTTCCTGACCCAGGGATCGAACCCACGTCTCCCGCATCTGCTGCACTGGCAGGTGGATTCTTTACCACTGAGCCACCCCAGGAGCCCTCACTGGCATATACAGTGCTAAAAAGCAAACAAGAGGCCCCCAAAGGAGTCCCTTATGCTAAACTCCACATCACCAAACCAAGACTTCATTATGGTTTCCGCTTTCCCAGAAATGCGATCTTCAACCAGTCAGTCAGGAACCACCTGATCAGCACTAGTGAGATGCTCTGCTGGTCAACCCCTGCCGTCCCCTCAAGGAAAGTGGCCTTGCAACAGCCAAGCCACTCTTTAAGCACCTGATGTCACTTCCTTGTCCCTGCTCCCTTCTGCCCACAGAAGTCTCTCACTCTGCACAGCTCTCCTCGGACTTCCTTCCTATCTGAGAGATGGGATGCTGCCCTATTCGAATCAATTTTTGCTCAAATAAGTTCATAAAATTTTTAACATGCCCCTGTTTATCTTTTAACAACAGATACTGGGGTATTGTAAAAAAAAACATTATTTGGTCTTTTCGGCACAGAGATCATAAAACTAGTGGAATTTTTCTTGAGTAATGGGGTGAGAGTCTTGTAATTCATAACAAGCCCCATTCAACCATATCTGAGTTTATGCTACTGAGGTGACTCCTGGAGGATGGGGGCTGGCTGCCAGAGGAACCAACCATGGGATCAGAGGGTTGGAACTTTCTGCCCCACTCCCCAGAAGACCGAGTTAGTCACCAACGGCCAGTTAATCAACCATGCCTACATAATGGAACTTCCATTAAAACACTCTGGATGAAGAAGTTCAGGGAGCTTTTGGGTTGGTGGCTGCACCCAAGTGCCTGTCAGGAGGGTGTCATACCCCAGCATCATGGGAACAGAAGTTCTTAGACTCTGGACCTTTCCAGACCTCATCCTATATGTATGCCCCTTCATGTGGCTGTTCATTTGTATCCATCTTTATGATATCCTTTATAATAAATGGTATTAGAAAAATGTTTTCTGAGTTCTCTGAGCTGTCCTGGAAAATTACTGAACTGAGAAGGGGGTCATGGGGACCCCCGATTTACAAATCAGGCAGAACTGGTTAACCTGGGAACCCACTACTTGTGACTGCTGTCTGAAGTGCAGACAGTCTTGCTGGACTGAGCCAGTAACCTGTAGGGTCTGTGCCAACTCTGGGTACTTAGTGTCATTAATGTGAGGGTAAACGCCCCCACATTTCAGGTCAGAGGCATTGTGGGCAGAGAAACAGTTTTCCAGGTACCCAGGTTTCCAGATACCTAGTCTTATTTTATGGTTTGAACAGACAGGTTACAAATAGACAGAAACCCTTCATGAAGGTCTCTGCAGATAAAGGTTACCTCCTTTTATCTGCAATGTGTTTTGTGATCCACAACCTTCATGTGTTTTCTTGCCCTATATTTTCAAACCAATAGTTAAGCCAGAGTACTTATCAGCTCGTGTAGAGGACAACACATCTACAAATAGGCAATAAGATGGCTTTGCTATAGAAACCTCATAACGATTTATTTATCAGACTAAACAATAATAATTTGGTATGTATCTCAATGATCCACTGCTTATGAGAAATGACTAATTCAGTGAATTCCCTAGATGTTTTACAGGGAACCTCCTGCCAGGGGAGTAAACGACTTGCTAGGTACATCAGACAATTCTTGAAAAAAAAGTATTATTTTGAGCCAACTGGTTCCAATCAGTTAATGCCACTGTTTTTCATAGACTCCACTGGCCCCTAATGGTTTCTGCATTGCCCAAAGCAGTTCTCACACAGGTGTTAAACATTCTCACGCTTTCATCAAATACATTCAGAAAATATTTACTAAGTCCCCACTGGGCCTTCTCCTCCCTTCCCATACCAAAAAGATGAAAGATCATATTACACTATACAGTTACATCTATGGTATATCATCTCGTGCCAAACAAATGTATTTTTCATTTTTAAAACAAAAGCATTTGATTTTGTTTCTGTGTTACTTGTATTTGGCATCTGCATAGAAGAAGTCAAGTGACAATGAGCCCTGAGGACATCTGTCCCCTTTTTGCAGGGATTATGAACCATGTCACTGACACGTCTCTCTGTGTGACATTCGGTGAGACAAGGTGGCAATGTCCTGTGTCCTTCCCTGGGTTTGGCATCTCTGATGGCAGATAAGCCTGAGAATCTGCTGATACAGCAGCCTGAGAAAAACCCCACTCACCTCACATCCACCTCACCTCCATCGTGCATGAGAAAAGAGCCATCGGGTTGCTTCAGCGAGTACAAATACTGGAGAAGCTTCTCTCTGAGAAGGGAGGGAGGTGATGGTCAGCGCAGCATCAGCAGATGGGAGCCCGGCTGGGTGTCCAGCCCTGCTGGCTTTGGCTGTACCTGTTAATGACGTCATAGGCCTCCTCGGTGCCAATGATGCACAGCGCGTTGACCGCTGCATACGTGGGTGCAAGGTGTGGGTACTGGCCAGGGCCCCCTCCAAAGCCGCCTTCTGGGCTCTGACACAACTCCAGGAATTGACACACGCTAGGCACACGGCCAGAGGGAAAAACAAAGACAGCATTAACTCCAAAACACCGAACTCTACCAGAGTCCAGGCCTTTCCAAGGCTCCGCCCTGCCCAAAGAGAAGAAACACCCTCCCACCTAGTGAATATATATTGAATACATCTGTAAAGGATGTATTCTCTACACCCAAGCGATGAATTCTCTACCCTGCCTCGATCAGCTTTGTAGTTAAGCATTTGCCCAGTTGTGAAGCCAGGAACACAAGGCCAGGCAGAAACTTACAGCCCTTCACAGAACTGGAGTGAGTCTCATGCTTCTTGACCCAGTCCTTCCCATAGTTTTCTCTCACTTTGCCACCCCAGAGCTATGGAACCAGTCCCTTCTCCCTGCGTTTGGGGTAGCTCCGAGGTTTGGATTTCCCCTAAATTGTGGTGATGCTCAATTGCTTTTTCCCCCACTAACTATGCTGGTCTAGAGGCCTATCAGAAATATTTAAAGATGTGCCTTCTCACTCTCGTTGAAGCCTAAGCCCCGGTGGGCTACTGATATGTATTCATATCACTGACAAGAAACAAGCTTCCAATGGAGTCTGTCTCCATGGTTAGGAGAATGAGAGGTGAGCTTCTGCACACTGAGCTCATGGTGGCAGACTTAAGCACTGCCAGCTCCTATCACAAGATGCGTGCCAGGGACTTCCCTGGTGGTCCAGTGGCTAAGACTCTATGCTTCCAGTGCAGGGGGCCCAGGTTCAAACCCTGGTCAGGGAACTAGATCCCGCATGCCACAACTAAAGATCAAAGAGTGTGTGCCACAGCAAAGACCTGATGCAGCCAAATAAACAAGCAAATACTTTTCAGGAAAACAAAAGAAAACAAGAATGTATCCCCAGCTGTGGGCTTTTGAAGAATTTTTCAGAAACTCCAGTGCCTTCACTGAGGGAAACTGCTATATTGAGGGCTGGCCTCTAAGCCCTTCCTTCCAAGCATGGCGTCAGTTTGCCCAGAAGTTATCTTCTTGCTCTAGATGAAACCAAGAGAGCCCCTCTTTGGCAGAAGGTCCTCTGAAGTTCATCGGAAAGGAGACCCCAGGAGAGTTCTCAAGTTGGTTCCCCAACAAAGCAGGATCCCAGCTTCCTAATGGGACAAGGCCTCAATTAAAAGCATGCGTGCGTGCAAGCTCAGCTGCATCCCACTCTTTGTGACCCCGTGGATTGTATGTAGCCCTCTAGGCTCCCTTGTCCATGGGATTTTCCAGATAAGAATACTGAGTGAGTTGCCATCTCCTTCTCCAGGGAATCGTCCAGATCTGGGGATCGAACCCACATCTCCTGCATTGGCAGGTGGATTCTTTACCACTGTGCCACCTGGGAAGCCCCTCGTTTAAGAGAACCAGGGGTAAATCTGAGTCCTTCTAGTGCTCAGACAGCCTTCTTTTCCTGGGCTTTTCCATCTCATTCCTTCTTATCCATGCTGCCAAAGAGATCACACAGTCTTCTTGATCTCAACTAAGACATGAGTAAATGGCTGCTCTCTCAGGTCATATTTGATTACTTTTGATTTCAGACCTGCTACATCACCTGGGCAGGGACAGCCATAGAAAATGCTGCTGATTTCTCAGTAGAGTCCTGAAACTGTCACAGGTTAAAGGCAATACACACTCACTTCATGTTCCACCCACAATTTTACTGTAGGAAGCACACAGATTGAAACTAAAGTTGATGATCAGAGAAGGAAGACAATTCTGTGGCATGTTTTTAATAGCAGTTAATTTTTGCAAAGAAAATGAGCTTGTCACTAACGTTTCCCAAACCTTAATCAATTCTTACCCTATTTCCCGGAAACAAATGGCAAAGGAACTCCCGGTCTAACAGAAGTTGTCTGCACAAAAAGTTCTCTGTATCACAAAAACAAAATTTTTTGACTGACAGGAAACAGCACATGTTAAAAAAAGAAAAGGAAAAGGAAAAGTCATCTAGTTACCCATTCCCTTCCCTAGCTCCCATGACAAAATTACACCAAAGGCAATACTCCTGACCCTGAGGCCTAAAGTCTGGAGTAGGCTGGGATCTGAATGTACCAGAGACGTCATTAAATCACCCCTCCACGCCAACTGTCCCAAGTTGACAGGCTACATCTGAGTGACTCCGGGGCTGTGTTGGGGAACTGGGCTCGGCTCTTCTCAACTCGGAGGCACTTCCGAACTACAGAACATTTTGATCCATGGGCTTTCCAACTTGTACCTTAAGGAACTGGCAGACTGACCACGAAGCTACCAGCTGTCGTGGGCACAACTCCGAGCAATTCTGAAAAGCAAAATGTGAATGACACTCTAACTATCCAAAGGGGGAAAAAAATTAGCTTAGAGACCAGAAATTCACCAACTTAATTTAAAAAATCGCAAGCAGGAAACACTGAGCCAACACCCAGAGGGGCACGCTTTGTGAAAAACAAGTATCATAGATCACTCGCTCGCTCACAGGAGTAAACAATCCAGTAGATCAGTTTTCTTTCAAGTCAGCAAGGCGTTTCGTTCTCGCTTACATGACAATTTCCAACAAAGTGGGAAACTATCTCCTAGATCGGGTTCTAAATAAACCCCAGATGCATACATTGGAATCACTGGAGGGCTAATGAAGAATACAGAGACCCAGGCTTGCTGAAGCAGGAAAGAGCTGGGCCTCTGTATTTTTACCAAATTCCCAGGTGATGTGGATATACACAAAGTTTGAATACCACAAGTCTTTGCTGTGTAATTAGAATCACTTTGGGAATGTTAAAAAAAAAAAAAAAATTCCAACGCCCAGGCCATACCTAGTACCAATTAAATCAGAATTGCTGACAGTGGGCCCAAGTGGCAATAGTTCTAAAAATTCCCCATGTGACTCCAGTGTACAGCCAGGTTTCAGTGCTTCTCTAACTTGAGTGTGTACAGAAGCCACCCAAGGATCTCATCAAACTACAGATCTATTTCAGCAGAACTAGAAGGACCCGAGATTCAGCACGTCTAGCAAGTTCCCAAGTGACGGAGATACTGCTGGTCTGGGGACCACATTTTGGGTAGCAATGTGATACATCTGCTCTGTCCAACAGGTAGCCACTAGTCACATGAGGCTATTTACATTTTAATTATATTAATTAAAATTGAGCTCCTCAGTCACACAAGCCGCACTGCAACTGCTCCATAGCTACATGGGACTGGTGGCTGCCCCAAAACATAAAACATTTCCATTGCTTTAGGAAGTTCTATTGGACACTACTGCTCTATCATCCAGCTATTAAAAAGTACATAAAACCTATAAGAGGATCAAGTTCAAAGCAAGAGTATCAACGATTTACTCAGACTTTTAGGGGATGATTAAAGACAGATCTAAAGCTGGTTGATTCTGGACATCACTGTCACCAGTGTGGATGAAGGGCTTAAAAGCATGCATAGTATGTAAGCAAATAATCAAAACAAGCAGGGAAATCTGTAAGGAGAGGAAGCCCAGAATAATATTAAACAAATCAGAAGTCAATAAGAATAAACAAATGAGGGAGTTCCCTGGTGGTCCAGTGGTTGGGAATCCTCCTGCCAATGCAAGGGACACGGGTTTGATCTCTGGTCCAGGAGGATCCCGCATGCCATGCAGCAACTGAGCCTGTGACCCGCACCTGTAGAGACCCACGTGCCCCAGAGCCCATGCTCCTCAAAAAGAAGCCACCACAATGAGAAGCCCGTGCACCTCAATGAAGAGTAGCCCCTGCTCTCTGCAACTAGAGAAAGCCCGCGTGCAGCAGTGAAGACCGGTGCAGCCAAAAATAATAGAGAATAAAGCAAACGAAACAGATATAAGTGGCAAATAATGTACTTAGGGATGGCAGGAGTGGGGGACGAACAAAGTATATACATACAAGGTGGGAAATAACAAGGAACGCAGCAGAAAAAGGACCAGAGGTTAGGGTTCGTGAGTTGTGAACAAGAATGAAAATGCTTCTTAAAAGCATCATAAACACAGTATTGGTCAGAACTATAACTGGTTCAAGACTCCTTTTTCCAACTCAAAGGAAGTTGAGAACAGAGTTGTTAAAATGTCTCAATACAGAAGTGACTCCAAGGCTTACTATTACAGAATTCCAAAGTGAGGGAGCAAAGTATCTCAAGTATACAAAGTATACAAAGTATCTCAAGTATACAAAGGATAGGGCTTCCCCGGTGGCTCAGATGGTAAAGAACCCACCCCCGCCCCCAGCAATGTGGGATACCTGAGTTTAATCCCTGGGTCAGGAAGATCCCCTGGAGAAGGGAACAGCTACCCACTCCAGTATTCTGGACTGGAGAATTTCATGGACAGAGGAGCCTGGCAGACTACACAATCCGCGGGGTCACAAAGAGTCAGACACGACGTCGGACACGACTGAACAACTTAAAAATAAAAAATACAAAGGATAATTACACAAAATTTCGGTAAAGAAATGAGAATTAAAGCTACTCTGTAGCAAGAAGAATTATATCTAAACTAAGATATAAGAAAAATTTTAGTTTAGATTTAAGAAAAACTGAAGTTGGTTATTTTTTTAGAGCAGAGTTTCACCACTGTGGCACTACTGATATTTTGGGCTGGACAATTCTTTGTTGTAGGGACTGTCCTGTGGAGAACATTTAGCAGCATCCCTGACCTCTCCCTACTAATGCCAGCAGCACCTGGCCAAAAATGCCCAGAAGACAAAAGAAGACATAAGCTATCTTCATTGAAAGATAAGGAAACACACGGATCAAATTTAAAATTAAAAGGCGAGAGAGTTTAGGAGCTATTCCAGGGACAAGCTACTGATAGACTTTCTAAAGTGAAACAACAAAACACTGGCACAGGAATATTTAAATTTAATATTTGGGAAAACTTTACAAGTGGAAAGGTCCTAAAACAATGTTTAAGTTAAAGATAATTTTCAGATCTTATAGAAGCTAAAAGACCTAACTTAACATTGCCATGGTTTCCCTGGGGTTTTCATTGTACTCCATGTGCTTCATTAAGTAGCTTTCAATAACGAAGCAAGGGACTCTCATTTTTTAAAAAATGCTTCCTTCAGTGCCAAAGTCATTAACAAAGCAACTGTACTTAAGTGTGGTTCCAAAATATTAATTTATTTGAGGTAAACACACATATAAATGTATGGATACACTCTCTGAAGAAGGGCACACTTAATTCCTATAAATACATTACTATTGAATATGTTATTCTTGAACTGAATATATCATTCCTGAAAGGTCTGGCACCAGCAGTAAAAGCCTGGCCTTGCTGGCTCCGGTCAGCAGTCACAGGAGCTGACAAAAGTGGTTTGTCCACTAGAGGGACCTCAGCTTGTCATATTGTTCCCAGGACAAATGGAAGCACAAATGTGAACGAAATAGGAAAGAGAAAGAAACCCATGTGCGTGAATGTGTGTGCGTTGCACACTAGGTCGGGGAGCGGAGAGAGAGGACAGTAGAAGAATAAACTCCAGAGCTAAACACACCCTCTATGTCATCTTAACATTTCTATAAAGGAAAAAAAAAAACCTGACGACATTTTCCAAGCATTTCTTCTCCCTGTGCAAAATAAATAAAAAAGCAATCTCCAAAATTAGGTAGTCTTTAAAAAAAAATCCCCATATTTTAATAGAAGTCATTAAGATTTCTCTATTTCTTACTAAAAAGAGTTTATACTATTATAAGTCAAGGTACTAGGCTCTGTTCGTAACAAATATTATCAGCACCTAGAATTAACTGCCTGCTAGGCATAAGACAAAGTTCATTATTGGAAAGTCTAGGTAATTCTTTAAAAGTTTGTTAAATCAATGTTCAGAAGAACCACAGGTAAAGCTTTGAAGGTATCTGTGAAACAGAAAATTTCAGTCATTAACTATCAAGTGGCTCTTGCAATCAGGACAAATCAGCTTCTAAATTTTAAAACATTCTTTTGATTACAAAACAATGGATTCACTGTAGAAATTTTAGAAAACGCAAATAAGATTAGAAAAGAAAAAAATTACCTTTAACCCCATCATCCACACAAATAACTCCTATCGTGTTATCCTATACATCCTTCTGTTTATTTCCATGTGTAGAACCACCTTTAATTTTAATCTATAAAAAATGAATCTTTAACTACCTTTTTTCATTTAAATCATGAGTATCTCTATTAAACACACACATTTTTATATATAAATATAGTATGGTATAGTGAAAGTTGCTCAGTTATGTCCAACTCTCTGCGACCCCATAGACGGTACAGTCCACAGAATTCTCCAGGCCAGAATACTGGAGTGGGTAGCCGTTCCCTTCCCCAGGGGATCTTCTCAACTCAGGGATCGAACCCAGGTCTCCCGCATTGCAGGCGGACTCTTTACCAGGGAAGCCCATCTATAAATACACACAATTATGTATACATACAAATTTTTAATTGAGGTACAACTGACACGTAACAGGTTCAGGTGTACAATGTTATGATTTGATATTTGTATATACTGTGAAATGATCACCATAGGCCTACCAAACACCTGCTAACTTTTTAATTTTTAAGTGGATGCATAATATTTCATTGTATGTATCACAACACAGAGACTTCACCTAAACTTTACACTTACGACATCCCCAACTGTTGATATTTAGGTTATCTTCAATTGTTCAGTGTGAAAAGCCCTTCAGCGGGGTTCTCTCTTCCTAGCTGATGTTGCCACAAAAGCTGCTCCAACATTTATTTCCTCAGAAAAGCTTTACCAGTACAACACCATAAAGCACTGAAGAATTGATGCTTTGAAACTGTGGTGTTGGAGAAGACTCTTGAGAGTCCCTTGGACTGCAAGGAGATCCAGCCAGTCAATCCTAAAGGAAATCAGTCCTGAATATTCACTGGAAGGACTGATGCTGAAGCTGAAGCTCCAGTACTTTGGCCACCTGATGCGAAGAGCTGACTCATTGGAAAAGACCCTGCTGCTGGGAAAGACTGAAGGCAGGAGGAGAGGGGACGACAGAGGACGAGATGGTTGGATGGCATCACTGACTCAACGGACATGAGTTTGAGCAAGCTCCAGGAGACGGTGAAGGACACAGAAGCCTGGCGTGCTGCAGGCCATGGGGTCACAAAGAGTCGGACACGACTGAGAGACTGAACAACATACAACTCCAAGTATAGAACCTAGGAAAACCCAGAACTGATGCTGATCCAAGTTCTTCCACTTCAGGAAGCCCTTTATCATTTTCCCACTTCCGATCGGCTTACACCCACAGGGGGCCTCCTTCCTGCTCCAAACCGCTGTTCCTCTAGGGGGCGTCTGTACTTCACCCTCACCGACTCCTCCAGAGTCTTCTGTCTTCTCTCACATCCGATTTTCCGAATCCATCTATCTTGACTGTGTATGTGACGGGTGGGGGGAACTTCCCAAACAACCCCCAACCCCCAACTGGTATTTCAAAAACACACAGGCCTTTATTTTGACAATTAAATTCCTGTTACTGCAGAAACTGTGTCCAACTCTACATCCAGAGCTAGAAGCAACTAGGCTTGCAGCAGCTCTGTGATGTGGAAGACAATGCGTATTTTTCCTCTCCCTCTGAAAGCACTGTACACATCACAAGGGTTAATGGCCTAATTCTTTATTATCTTTTCTATCCACATTCATCACAAGACACCCTGCCCAGGAAGGCAAGAATGAGAGGTTATTGTTAAGACGGAATGAATGAGACAATGTGTGGTTCTGTTCTTCTGACCTGACAGCGTGACCCAGGCAGAGGGACTGTGGCCAGGGAGGAGCACAGGCTGGCCTCCACGCATCCCGGCACAGCCGCCCCTGTGCACCGCGGGCAGACAAACCTGGCTCCAGGCCTCCCTCCGACCCTCTACTTTCGGAGCAGCACGGGATGCTGTTGAGAGAAGGTGCTCTCTCTCAGTGAGAACTAGGGCATCAGAGCCAATTCCTGGCAGCCCCTTCCTACCTTGGGTACCCCTCAGACTAGAGTGATGATCAGTTTTTTTCCTTAAAATATAAACTGTGGGGCTTCCCCGGTAGTCCACTGGTTCAGAATCCGCCTTACAATGCAGGGGACAATGCTTCGGTCCCCAGTCCGGAAAGATCCCGCATGCCATGGAGTAACTAAGCCCATGGGCCACAACTCCTGAGTCTGTGCTCTAGAGCCCACAAGCCGCAATTACTGAGCCCACATGTGCAACTACTGGAGCCTAAAGCCCGTTTACAGCAACGAAGACACCCAGTGCAGCCAAAAATAAATAATATCTTTTTGTAAAAAAATAAAGTGTGATGAATTTCTAAGGATGAGAAGCCACAATGAGGACACCCTCTGCAGAAGCGCTTTGGGAAGAATCTTATTCAATTAGTTGCTTAGATCTCTAATCATTAACGAGAAGTTTAGGAAAACGATGTCCTGACATCTGTACACCAAGCCAGTAACACATCCACTGCCATCAAGAGCCAGACTGTCCCCCAGGCATTGGCGAGGAGGGACTTCTGGGCAGGTATTTATGGAAAGCAAAGGCATTTTTGTCCACGGGGTTGCCACGCGCTTCCCCACAGAAGCTATTCAAACATATACTGTACTTTCTGGAAAAATCAGGTTTTTCCGGCGTTGATGAAGACTTTTCTCAAAGACCAGAGCAAGAGCCCAGAGAAAAAGCCACAGAAGAAACAGAATCCTTCTCTTGGAAGTTCAAAGTCTTGCTCTACCCACGGGCACACAACGGGCTTCTGAAGTGGAGGAGTTTCAGGAAGTTACTGGAGGACAACAGAAGGGCAACGGTTTTCTTTGCAGCACTCGTGTTTTTCATTCAAAAGAAATAGAACAGAAATGGAACAAAAAGAACCCTCAAACTCAAAACCCAATTTCAGGGGACACCAGGAGCGCCCCAAAGCCAGACTCACTCTGTGGCCACCATCTGGGGGATGGGCTCATCCAGGAGTTCCAGGCTATGCAGGATCCAGTAGCAGAGCCATGGGCGGCTGGCATCCAGACACTGTGAAAGGGGCAGGGCAGAAAACACACCCCTTATTCAGAATCGTTCCAAGACCCTGCTGACAAGGCGACATCTGTCTCCCTCCCGGCCGCCTGGCAAGAAGAAGAAGGCCCACCTCGGAGGGATGAAGGACACTTTGCCTGGAGGCCTCAGCCCGGAGCTGAAGTGACCATATGTGAGCAAAAGACAGCGGGACAAAGGCGTTTAACCTGAACCCAATGGGTCCTCCCCTGACAGGCACTGAAAGAAGCCAAGCAGAGGACTTCTCACACGGCAGAAACTCAAGTGCTACTGTTTTCTCAGTGTAGACCCAAGGAGAGCCACAATTACGGGGAAGGATTTCCTGCATTAACTCGTTTATTGATTTAACAAATATTTAATAAGTATCTCCTCATGCCCAGCACGAGGGGCACAAGAATGAATAAAATTCAGTTCCTTCTCTTGAGGTGCTTGGGTTAGAATGTGTGCGGTTATCTGTAGAGGAGGAGGGCGTTAGACAGACACGGAAGTACTAGTGTGTTTCTGGAATAAGGCAGAACAAAACAAGTGCGTACATAGAGCTGGATAAATGCTGTAACGGGCACAAGGAAGAAACTGGCTAATTCTGCCTGAGCAGCTGGAAAATGTTTCCACAGGTGACCTGTGAACAGGTCCTGATCCTAATTCAAGCCATAAATATTCAAGTATTCAAGCCTAGGCAGGCAGGTAGTATTATCGCCCCAGTTTTACGAATCTAAAGTATATAAATGGTGTATAAATGAGATCCAGAGAGATGAACTTTTTCCAGATGACAAAGACAGTAAATGTAAGAAACAAGAACCCAGGTTTCTAGACTCTCGATCTAGTGCTCTTTTCATTGGCCTAAGCTGCCCTCTTCATAAACGTGCACATAAATATGCTTGCTCACCACCTAGGGGCAGCTGGTGTGCTGACAGAAGCTGTTGCTATGGGTTTCAGTGCCAGCTCCTTCTCTCATTAGCTACGTGGTGGTGGTGGTTTAGTCACTAAGTCATGTCCAACTCTTTGTGACCCCCATGGACTGGAGCCTGCCAGGCACTTCTGTACACGGGATTCCCCAGGCAAGAACACTGGAGTGGGTTGCCAGTTCCTTCTCCAAGGGATCTTCCTGACCCAGGCAACGAACCCACGTCTTCTGCTTGGCAGGTGGATACTTTACCATTGAGCCCCTTGGGAAGCCCCTCACTAGCTATATGTCTTTGAGAAAATTAATTAATTAATCTTGCTAAGCCTATTTCCTAATCTAGAAAAAAAATACTTACCTACCTGCTGGACTAGCTGTGAGGATTAAATGAGACAACAAATGACAAACTTTAGCACACTATTCCACGAACTGTTAGCTGTCACGGTATTAACTGTATCAGGACTGACTTGACCCTAACCATCGAGGATTCAATACTGAAAGTCCACAGGCCAGATGTAGCCGATGGATGTGTTCTGTTTGTTCCCTGTAGTGTTTTGTTTGTTTAATTAGAATTAGTTGTAACAGCTACAAGTTGAGAGATCCATAGAGAAATCTGAATTTCTGGCTTCATATCAAAGAACAAGAAGAGATCTGGCAACCCTGGATTGCAATGCTGCTTGACAGCAGCTGGCAGGAACAGAGCAAAAGCATGGTCCTCTGGTTTGCCTCAGTTCTGCTCCCCCGACCATCACCCACCACTGCAACCCAGCCCACATCCCTGGCTTATGCCACCTGCTTGAGTCTATAGGCCCAAACCCCTGCCATAAATAATCAAATGCGGCCCAAAGAAAAAGCAAGTTAAAAGCAGAGCTGCTCTGTGGAAAGTGGGGCAGGAAGACTGCAGCCTCTGGTTCACATGTACCCTCTGGCTGTCACTCAGCCCCTAGTCCCAACACCCTTCCCCTCTACTTCTGCTGCCCTCCCCTGAGCCCCTCTGTGGACCCCGAGGGCTCTAAGGAATATTGACTTAAAATCCACTTCATGTCTGAGCATTTTTACCGTGTTAAATTGCAGAGTACTTTCTGGGACTTATACACTGGTGCTTTGGCCAGTAGAGAGGTTAGATCTGCTTACAGGGCAATGGGGTGAGGATAAACAGGTGAGGCTATCTAGACTGCCTTTTAGCTAATAGTCAAAGAGCATCTAGAAGAATGCACATGAACCCCCGTCAGCCACCATGTGGGTGGAAGGAAGTCCCCCCGCCCCAAGCTGGGGGCTCCAGTAGCTCTGAGCAAGGAGAGACTAGAGGAGCTCTAGTTCTGTCCTTTCAGAAGTAGGTGTCCTAGCTCTGTGGGGCCGGGCGGCTGTGCACCTGGATCCTACCAGAGCCACGTGGACAGGGACTGAACCTGCAACAGGCCAAGCCCACACATGCCTTTTACATCCAAACAGAAAAAAGAAAAGAAAGATTAAGGTAGACAATCTGATAGAGAGAGCTCCTAGGTGAGGAGTTTACCTCGTAGGCATCTGTCAGCTGTCGGAGGCCTCTTTTCAGATAATGGAAGTGCTTCTCTCTCTGCAAAACAAGCCTGGAAAGACAAAGAGCTTTAGTAAAACTACTCTCACAGCCCCTGCTTCCCCCAGTACAGAACACACGTGTGCACGTGGGCACACCGGCACATTCACACCCACACACGCACTCTCACCTTCTGGTCACCACCCCCCCACAGTCAATGAGTAGAAAACAGCAACCTGTTCAGCTTCCCGGGACACCTACACCGGAGAAAACAGGCCAGCCTCGGAATGCCCCTCAAGTGACTGCAAATCATGCTGACGAATGTTTGGGAGGATCCTCTCCCTTGTGGCTGGTAGCTTTGGGCGAGAAACGCCACCATAACCACACTTAGCCAGGCAGCAAGAAACCACCCAGGAAGTTCCTCTGGGGTCCAGCTGAGAACACATATGTTGTGGCTCTCCATCCTGAGCCTCGCCGTGTCCCTGACTTAGTTCACCTCTACCGTACCAGTCATTTCTTCTGGGGTCACTTCTCTGAGGTCTGAGGTTTGTACTCTGCCTGCCCCTCACTCATCCGTCTGTTACTGTGCTATGCTGTGCTAAGTCACTTCAATTGTGTCCGACTCTGTGACCCTACGGGCAACAGTCCACCAGGCTCCTCTGTCCATGGGACTCTCCAAGCATGAATACTGGAGTGGGTTGCCATGCCCTCCTCCAGGGGATCTTCCCAACCCAGGGATCAAACTCGCATCTCATGTCTCCTGAATTGGCGGGCAGGTTCTTTACCATTAGCACCATCTGGGAAGCCCTCGGGCTATCATTCCCTCCCCCACATTCCACCTCCACGTGCTGCCCCACAGTCCTGGCTGGAGGATCATGTCTGTATGCTGCAGCCAGTCGCTCTTCTTGGCCCTGATGTCAGCAGCACTGGCTCTAAGATGGATTGTATCTGCTGTGACCACCTGCACAGGCAGGCGAAGGGCAGGGGGTGCTGTTTTTGCTGGGTCTTACAGAAGGGGGTCTGTCTGTGTGGTTACAGAAGGAAAGAAAAAAGCAAAGAATCTGAGACATTCACTGTGCTTGCTGATTCCAGAAAAGAAACGAAAGAAGAAGCATTCTCTTCCCTAGGTATTCAATTCAACAATTGTTTATTGAACTCCCACGGTACTGTGCACAGAATAAGTAGTCTTTACTTCAAAAAGGCTTCCAGTTCAGTACTGGGAATGAGATAAGGACATAAGTGGTTACAAGATGATGAGAAAAAAAAAAATGGGTAGGTTTCATAAAGAAAAAACATATAAAATGTTCCTGAGGCTCTCAAGTGGTTGGGGGAGGCATCTCATTCAGAAAGAAATGATCAGGGGAGGCTGCGTGAACAGGTGGAACTTGAGGTGGGGGCCCTGGAAGAGGGAGAATGTTTTTACAGGTAGAGGAGAAGAGGAGGTGAAGCGATGGTGGGAAGACAGTTCAGCCACAAGGAAGAGAAACAAAAGGAACCAAGCCAGGGCCACCCAAGAGAACGTTCAGTGATGATGGAAGAGTCTTTGTCTGTACTGCCTAATAGGAAGCAACAAGCCACCTGTGGGTACTGAGCACTTGCAACGTGGCTATTGTAACTGAGCAACTAAATTGTAAACTTTGTTAATTTACGTTTAAATGGGTGCAAGTGGCTAACAGCTTCAGTACATCCTACAGATGAATATAAAGCATGCAGGGGAAGTGACAAGTTGGGAACTTGGCCTGGCCGTTAGGAATGAAAGAGGAATGGTCAAGAAGGGAGCTGGGATGCCAGCTAAGACATTTAAGACTCAAAGGGAACCTGCAGTAACATGGGGAGACTTGGAGGACATTATGCTAAGTGAAGTAAGTCAGACAAAAAGATGAATACTGCACAATCTCACTTGTATGTGACACTCTAAGGCTTCCACCAAAAAAAAAAAAAAAAAAGCCCTGAGCTCATGGATACAGAAGACAGACTGGTAGCTGCCTAAGGTGGGAGGTGGAAGGGGACGGCAGTGAAATGGGTGACGAGGGTCAAAAGGTACAAAGTTCTAGTTATAAAATGAGTAAGTCATGAAGAAGTAATGTGCAGCATGGTGACCTTAGTTAATAATACTGTATTGCTTTATGTGGCAGCCTGAATGGGAGGGAAGTCTGGGGGAGAATGGATACATGCGTATGTACAGCTGAGTTGCTCCGTTGTGTACCTGAAACTATCACTACACTGTTAATCAGCTATATTCCAATATAAGATAAAGGGTTTTTTTTAATTTAAATAATAATAATGCATTGCATATTTGAAAGTAGCTACCAAGAGGACACTGAAACTTCTCATCATAAGAAAAAGAATTTGTGAGTACACATAGTGCTGAATGGGCTTCCCTGGTGGCTCAGATGGTAGAGAATCTGCCTGCAGTGCAGCAGACCTGGGTCCAATCCCTAGGTCAAGAAAATCAAGGAGATGGCTAGCCACGCCAGTATTCTTGCCTGGAGAATTTCATGGACAGAGGACCCTGGTGGGCTACAGTCCATTGGGTTGCCAAGAATCGGACATAACTGAGTGACTTTCAATTTCACATGGTGCTGAACGTTAATTGGACTTACTGTGGTAACCATACTGCAGTATATACAAATACTGAATCATTACGTTGCACACCTGAAATGAATATAATGTTAGGTCAGTTATACCTCAATAAAAAAAACTGGCACAAGAAACCTCTGAGGATTTTCAGCTGAGAAAAAAATAACTACAATCATGGCTTTAGAAAAATTATCTGACCCCACTAGGTACTCGGTATGTATTTACAAACTGGACTGATGAAAACACTTAGGTGGGAAGATAGATGAAGCAGGAAGATGGGGTAAGACACTGTTAAGAGTCAGCCAGGGGGTGGTGGGGTGGGAGCTGGGCTCAAGAGGGAGGGGACATATGCATGCCTATGTCTGCGTGAGTAACAAACTCACACTGGTTTGTTACTAAAGCTAATATATAATACATGGAAGAAGGTAAATCCATAAGCATGTGAAACAGTGAGAATGACTAACCAGAGGGAAGGAAAAATTAACTTTTATGGGAAAGCAGGATGCTGATAAACAAAACTGTTCAAAGCATGGTCCAAAGGCTTCTTGGGATGGACCACCTCACTCCAGAGAAGATGCATGTTTCACAGTCTGAGAGCAAGGAAAACCATTTCTGGGATGAGGAAAAAAATGGTAGGATGTAACAACATTCAGCTTTAGCCTTGAATTTCAGCCAAATCTTCTACTTGGCAGTGGCTCTGAAAGGCTGAATAGACAGAAGCCTCCTCAGCGTCATTCCTGACATCCCTGGACCAGGGCATGGCCAGTGGTCTCGGGAGTATGTGTGTGTTTCTATCACATCCAATCAACTTCATGACCTCAGAGACACAAACGAGCTGTGTCACCTAGATTAACCGCTAACATCTGAATATTCACTGTAGCTAACAAGGAAGGTTTGTTCCTGCAACATAATACCCAAATTTTTAAATTTGACTGATGAAATGTTAAATATTGTAATTGTGACAGTAATTTAAAATGCTGATTAAATTTTCATATCTCTTCTTATGTCCCAGAAATTCATTCTACGGTGAAGATGTTCGGCCCCAGCCTTATATTGATAAGCTGATTTACATTCTGTTATTCACCCACAATGTGTAATGTCTCTATATTAATTAGCATGCTGTGACATAAGATGCTATTTAGCATCCTTTAAAACACTCATTTTCATAGGCAACAATGATAAAATGTGAAATGTCAGATTCCTGAAATAAACCCAGAGCCCTAATGTATTCTATTTCCACAAAGGAGGAACATCTTTTGTTTTCTACCCACATCTGACCTTGTCCTCTACTACCACTCCCCAAACACAGCTTCTCAGATTATAACCTCCCAATCTCCCTCCCATCTCAGTAAGGATAAAAGGAAAGCCCAAGGCCTCTACTCTTATGGTGGGTGACAAGGGAATGTCAAATGATCAAAGGTCCTCTGGGAACACAGAGGACGTATGTCCACAGTGGACAGAGACTCAGAGAACAACAGGTGACTCATCCCAGTGCAACTCTAACCACAAACCCCTCCTGAAGCCACCGTGCCCCACAGCATTACCAAGTCCCACCACCTCCGGGAAAACAGCCTGTACTGGCCAGAGGGCTCCTTCTCCCTGAGGTATTTACATAAACAGTGTCATATGCTAAGCTCCAGCTGCCACTCATGACAAGAGCCATAATTCATTTTCTGAGGTCAGGGCTCTGGGTTAATGCAGAGATTTAGGTTAGCAGTTTGGAAAAAGACTGCTCTGCTTAGCTGATGCTTTCTTTCCCCAGGGAAGGAAGATGAAGAGAATTTTTCCACCTGGCTTTCCCTGTTTCTGACTCTCTTTCTGTCTTGGCAAATCAGTTTTCTAGTTAAACTTCTTTTTTAGGGAAACAGGGACAAAAAACAAAGACACAAAGTTAACTGAGTCTAGAAATATTTGTAATGCTCCAGTAAGTAAAAGTACCCAGAGACTGACTTGCCAGGAGTCAGCGTGTGAGGAGGTGTCAGGAAGTTGGGAGACATGAACAAGATCAGGCCAGATTTTAGACCCATAAGCTTCCCACCCAGAGAGAACCAGCCAGTGGCCCAACTACTCTATGTTCAGAGATTGTCTAGGAAAAGTACTGTAACATCAATATAAAACGATGCGCAAACACAACTTGAACTACTGATGAGGAAAGATCACACAGGGTGATTTCAGGGAAGCAATCTGTGATTAGAAGAGAAATGCCTTTATGAAATTCTAGTGTGATACATTACAAACTGGAGGGAAAAAAGAGAAAATGAAGGTTCAAATTGATAAGTTTCTGTTTATAATCCCCCTTTTGGAATTTCTGCCTCAAAAGAGCTTAGAAGGCTTCAACTTGCTAAGCACCAAGAAAAACAAAAGGCATTGTCTTTCTCACTTAAAGTGTGGCCCCGAGAATCTGCTGCACAGCCACCAACAAGGGCCAGGCTAGGAGAGGCTCAAACACCCCACATTTCCCCAGTCAAGTCGTAACATACACTAAAGGATTCCATCCTTTGCCATCCCCCTGACTCTACATCTGTTTCAAAGTGTTACATGAAAGAGAAAACTTGAGAGTTCTGAACACCAGTGCAGCGGGTCAGAACTAAGCTACAGGATCACAAACTTCTTCTCTCTCTCCATCTTCAGAGCTCAGAGTTCAGGCCCTGAGGGGGATCCCCATGTAACGCCTGATGGCTCAGCTCAAGTGCACAACTCCTCCAGTCGGTATTTTAACAGTGGCAGGAGCTGGCGTCAGGAGCATCTTCAGGGAGCCACAAGGAGAGGAAACACCAACCTCATAGCTACAACACCCCGAGGTTGGAGAAGCTCAAGGAGGAGAGAAGAAAGGCTCCCATGGGAGATGGTATTTCCCAGATCCACTCAGACAGCTTACCTTGGTACAAGGTGGTTGAACTTGTAAGAACTGAAGACCTCTTGGATCTTTTCTTCTACTTTTGCCTGGTAAGGATGTAGCAGATGGGAGAGAGAAAACAAAAACAGGTAAGACTTTCATCAACTTTTTGTTCCTCTTGCCACAAATGCCTACTGGCTAGAGTTCCTTGGTGTGGCTTTGAGCCTGACAGCATGATATGACTGCATGCAGGAGCTCTGCGGGATGACAGGTGTGGGACAAGGACAGAAAGAATGATCTGAACCATGTTAACATCACAACCCACTTCTCCAGTAAACTAATCCATAATATCCAAACTAATGGCGGTTCTGCAGTTTGGCATCCCGACACCAGCTACTTGGAGATAAAGACAGATCCGCTTTGCTTGAAAGATCTGTTTTTGCTCGCTCTATGAAGTTGTCTAGGTGTTTGTTAACTGGTCATTCTCAAATATCCAATTTCTGCCAAGGGTCCTCTTTCTTACTGTCAGATTTAGTAATTTAAATACAGATTGAACAGTATTAAAATTCCTGAAGGGATTTACAAGAATATTGACCGTGGAGACACCAAAGAAACAGCACATCTGGTCATTAGACCTGTGTCACACAGCAACGCCACAGTCCCATAAAACGGAGAATCTCAGAAAGTCAAGTCACAAAGGAAATGAGATGGCCACGCTCCTCTGAAGACCACAGCATGATGTAAGGAAAGAGCACAGTAGTGCCGGAGGGGACTGACCAGCAGGACACAGGGTTTCACCTTCCCAGCCCTCCTTGCTTTGTGAGGCCAGTCCTTGCTGAGATTACAAGATACGGAATAATGTCCTCTCACAGCTGTTGTTCACTTTCTAAGTCGTGTCCAACTCTTTGCGACCCCAACAAGTGCAGCACGCCAGGTTTTCCTGTCCTTCACTATCTCCCACAGTTTGCTCAAATTCAGGTCCACTGAGTCAGTGATGCTATCTAACCATCTTGGGAAATATAAAAAATGCATTATTTAATATTTCTGAAACACCCACTGAAGTTAGAGCTTCTAGCTCCTTTGACAAGTGTGCAAGAATCAAGATGAGGGGAGCAGTGATGTGTATCAGCTAAAACGGCAGCCAATCCAAAATTCGTTTATATTCGGTCTCAGGATATGCTTTGGTATTTGCCTTTGAACATGAGTTTGAGGGATTGTCTGGCTAAGAATTTACAATACTTCAAAAAACAGACTGAAGTCACTGCGAGATTGTCTCGTGAGGAGTGAGAAAGTTGTCCCAGACTCCTCGGGATTCTTTCTCCCTGCCAGACACTGATATGGGACTAATGCAAAGCAGCAGACTCGGCGGAACACACACTGCATTGCCAGTCATGCCTTCCCTGGTATATGCTGAACAAGATTTTAAAAAAAGAAAGAAACATATGTCAGGAAGATCATTACATACAAAGATTTGTGTACTATATAGTTGTTTTGGTTTTTTATAATATACTGTTATAGTTCAAGTGAACTGATGAATTCTGAATAAAACAAAAAGCAAGTAGGAGGAAAACTCACTTCCTGTACCTAAACACAAATCAATTCACATCCATATGACTTAATAATATTCAGAGGCTAATGGATGAGCATTCTAACTGACACTTGAGACCCCCAGGAGGCAAAGCTTCCAGCCAAGAACTTCTTAGGGAAGTCCCACCATCAGTCACCATTTGGGCAACATAAGCAGCCAGGAACCAGGTGACGAAAACCGAGGTTTATTTCTAAAGTAAGACACCTGACAGAAACACAGGTATGTCATACCTGCAAAGAAGAAATTGCTTAAACCATTCCCAACATAGTCTCATTTCTCTTCTGGTTTCCTAATCACTCCTCTTCAGAATGAATAAGAGAGAGTCCCGTGAAGTTAGTAACTGACTTGTGTCTGAAAATATATATTATAAATTTTCATAAATACAAGAGTATTTCAGATCAACTATTCATGATAATGAACAAATAATTCACTTTATTTTCTCTTAAGAATGGGTACGTTTTTCCAACAGTTTTATCAAGATATAATTCACATACCATTCAATGCACCCATTTAAAGTGTATTATTCAGAGGTTTTTACTATATTCACAGAGCTGCATATCATCACCATAATCAATTTTAGAACACTTTCACTACTCTAAAAAGAAACCCCGCACCCCTAAGCAATCACCCTCTCCTTCCAGCCCCTGTCATCACTAATCTACTTTCTTTCACAATCCATTTAGCTATTCTGAATATTTTATATAAATGGAATCAGTTGATGAGCATTTAGGTTGCTTCTACTTTTTGGCTATTATGAATAATGCTGCTATGAATATTCTTGTCCAAGTTTTTGGATGGATGGATGTTTTCATATGTATATACCTAGTGAAACTTCCCAGGTGGTGCTAGTGGTAAAGAACCTCCCTGCCAATGCAGGAGACATAAGAGATATGCATTCAGTCCCTGGGTTGGGAAGATCCCCTGGAGTATGAGCTGGAAACACATTGCAGTATTCTTGCCTGGAGAATCCCATGGAGAGAGGAGTCTGGTGGGCCATAGTCCATAGGGTCACAAAAAGTCAGACACAACTGAAGCGACTTAGCATGCACGCATGCATGAAACTGAGAAGGACCCTTTGAGCCTCCTGGGCACAGGAGCCTTTCTCTGCCAGCACCCCTTACCCATTCCTTGTTTGTAGGGAACAGACACCAGCCTCCATGATCTTCCCTGATTTCCAAAGGGCAGATTCAAACAGTTGCTAATCAGGGAAGGGAGGGGATGTGGAGATAAGGGAGGGTTAGCCAGGAAAGGACGGTGCAGCCTGGGACAGGGTCCTAGTGCTGTCTCAGTTCAGTTCAGTTCAGTCACTCAGTCGTGTCCGACTCTTTGCAACCCCATGAACTGCAGCATGCCAGGCTTCCCTGGCCTTTACCAACTCCTGAAGCTTGCTCAAACTCATGTCAATTGAGTTGGTGATGCCATCCAACCATTGCGTCTTCTGTCATCCCCTTCTCCTCCTGCCTTCAATCTTTCCCAGCATCAGGGTCTTTAACAATGAGCTAGTTCTTCACATCAGGTGGCCAAAGGATTGGAGTTTCAGCTTTAGCATCAATCCTTTCGATGAATATTCAGGATTAATTTCCTTTAGGATTCACTGATCTCCTAGCTGAGAAAAGAAGAGAAGCTAAAGCCAAAGGAGAAAACAAAAGATATACCCATCTGAATGCAGAATTCCAAAGAACAGCAAAGAGAGATAAGAAAGCCTTCCTCAGTGATCAATGCAAAGAAATAGAGGAAAACAACAGGATGGAAAAGACTAGAGATCTCTTCAAGAAAATCAGAGATACCAAGGGAACATTTCATGCAAAGATGGGCTCAATAAAGGACAGGAACAGTATGGACCTAACAGAAGCAGAAGACATTAAGAAAAGGTGGCAAGAACACACAGAAGACCTATACAAAAAAGATCTTCATAACCCAGATAACTATGATGGTGTGATCACTTACCTAGAGCCAGACATCTTGGAGTCTGAAGTGAAGTGGGCCTTAGGAAGCATCACTACGAACAAAGCTAGTGGAGGTAATGGAATTCCAGCTGAGCTATTTCAAATCCTAAAAGATGAGGCTGTGAAAGTGCTGCACTCAATATGTCAGCAAATCTGGAAAACTCAGCAGTGGCCACAGAACTGGAAAAGGTCAGTTTTCATTCCAATCCCAAAGAAAGGCAATGCCAAAGAAAGTTCAAACTACCACACAGTTGCACTCATCTCACACACTGGCAAAGTAATGCTCAAAATTCTCCAAGCTGGCTTCAACAGTACATGAACTGAGAACTTCCAGATGTTCAAGCTGGATTTAGAAAAGGCAGAGGAACCAGAGATCAAATTGCCAACATTTGTTGGATCATAGAAAAAGCAAGAGAGTTCCAGAAAAACATTTACTTCTGCTTTACTGACTATGCCAAAGCCTTTGACTGTGTGGATCACAACAAATTGTGGAAAATTCTTAAAGAGATGGGAATACCAGACCACCTTACCTGCCTCCTAAGAAATCTGTATGCATGTCAAGAAGCAACAGTTAGAACTGGACATGGAACAACAGACTGGTTCCAAATAGGAAAAGGAGTATGTCAAGGCTGTATATTGTCACTCTTCTTTTTTAACTTATATACAGAGCACATCATGCTAAATGCTGGCCTGGATGAAGCACAAGCTGGAATCAAGATTGCCGGGAGAAATATCAGTAACCTCAGATATGCAGATGACACCTCCCTTATGGCAGACAGCAAAGAGGAACTGAAGAGCCTCTTGATGAAAATGAAAACGGAGAGTGAAAAGGCTGGCTTAAAACTCCACATTCAAAAAACTAAGATCATGGCATCCAGTCCCATCACTTCATAGCAAATAGATGGGGAAACAATGGAAACAGTGAGAGACTTTATTTTCTTGGCTCTAAAATCCCTACAGATGGTGACTGCAGCCATGAAATTAAAAGACACTTGCTCCTTGGAAGAAAAGCTATGACCAACCTAGACAGCATATTCAAAAGCAGAGACATTACTTTGCCAACCAAGGTCCATCTAGTCAAAGCTATGGTTTTTCCAGTAGTCATGTATGGATGTGAGAGTTGGACAATAAAGAAAGCTGAGTGCCAAAGAACTGATGTTTTGAACTGTGATGTTGGAGAAGACTCTTGAGAGTCCCTTGAACTGCAAGGAGATCAAACCAGTCAATCCTAAAGGAAATCAGTCCTGAAATTGGAAGGACTGATGCTGAAGCTGAAACTCCAATCCTTTGGCCACCTGATGTGAAGAACTGACTCATCTGAAAGACTCTGATGCTGGGAAAGATTGAAGGCAGGAGGAGAAGGGGATGACAGAGGATGAGATGGTTGGATGGCATCACCGACTCAGTGGACATGAGTTTGAGCAAGCTCCAGGAGTTGGTGATGGACAGGGCAATCCATGGGGTCTCAAAGAGTCAGACATGACTGAGCTACTGAACTGAACTGAACCAATCTCCTTGCTGTCCAAGGGACTCTCAAGAGTCTTCTCCAACACAATTTAAAAGCATCAGTTCTTTGGCACTCAATCTTTATGGCCCAACTCTCATATCCATACATGACTTCTGGGAAAACCATAGCTTTGACTAGATGGACCTCTGTCAGCAATGTGATGTTTCTGCTTTTTACTACACTTTCCAGGTTTGTCATAGCTTTTCCAAGGACTAAGCATCTTTTAATTTCATGGCCACAGTCACCCCATGATCCACAGTGATTTTGGAGCTCAAGAAAATAAAATCTGTTTCCACTGTTTCCACTTTTTCCCCATCTATTTGCCATGAAGTGATGGCACCAGATGCCATGATCTTTTGAATGTTGAGTTTTAAGCCAGCTTTTTCGTTCACTTCTTTGACCCTCCTCAAGTGGCTCTTCAGTTCCTCTTCACGAGCTGCCATTAGAGTGTTATCATCTGCATTTCTGAGGTTGCTGATATTTGTCCCAGCGAACTTGATTCCAGCTTGTAATTCATCCAGCCCAGCACTGTTTTCTACTTCACCCAAAACTCTACCTCTGAGATTTGATTTGGCCCTAGTGCCCAGAGGCCAAGTTTGGGGCATCACTACGAGTGAAACTGCTGGGTCATATATTAATGTGTAATCATTTGAGGAACTGCCAGACTTTTCCACAGCAGTCATATCATTCTATATTCCCCTCAGCAGCAATATGAGAGTTCTAGTTTCTTCATATCCTCAGCAACATGCTATTATGTGTTTTTATCATCATCATCCTAGTGTTTCTGAAGCAGTAAGTCACTATAGTTTTGAATGCCTTTCCCTGATGGCTAATGATATTAAGCATCTTTTCACAGGTTTATTGGACACTTGTAGATATTGTTTGGAGAAATGTCTATCCAGATCTTTTCTTCATTTTTTAAACTGGGTTATTTGTCTTTTATCAATGAACTGTAATAAATCTTTATGTATTCCAGATACAAGTTCCCTGTCCTACTCCCATTCTGTGGGTTGTTTTTAGGAACTGGTGTATTTTTTAAGAGAAAACAATCCAATCACTTCAAAGCACAAAGTATGATTTTCAGAGTACAACTTTCAAAATAGTACTAGCAATAAGCCTACAGGTTTTTAAACAAATAGTAGTGGATTAATACAGAAATTAAAAACTAGTCATCTGAGGATGAGAAAATGAAAGTAATTGCCAAAGCATGCAACATCCCTTTCTGCTTCCCCTTCTCTGCCTGTTATCTGCCAGTGTTATATAAATCTGAGTAATTTTGTCACTGGGAAGATATAAGCATTCTTTCAATGTTCTGATTTGCATAGCAGAAGAAAAGGAAAAAAGCTAGTTGTATATAAAAGAGTTACCATAGCAGGCCTGAGACTGCTATCCTTAGGAAGGCCTCCTTGAAAGATAGATCCTCGCTGGAGTCTGGGAGCCTAGAACATGCCAGGGTTCCCACCATTCCCAGCGTTGATGACTGGCTCACTGAGCCTAAACTGTATCAACAAGGTAGTTTATGCTGAGTAGCTACTTTCCTTCTGGGAGCCTGGAATTATTCTAAAAAGAGGGTGCTGGTTTTAGTGACCAGGCACACTAAAAACCATGAGCAACAAGTCTCTAATGGGCTTCCCTGCCAGTTCTGCATGTGTGCTCACAGTTTGATACCGGAGAAATTAAACTCCTCTGTGATTCCCCTGGGAGAGGACTCTTAGAAACTTGTCCTAGTTTCCTGCAGACTTCGCCCCATGAGCCTTCTCCCTTGGCTGATTTGCTTTCTAGCCTTTTGCTATAATAAATCATCACCTTGAGTACAGCTATATTCTGAGTACCCTGAATCTTTGTGTAAGCAGAAAAGGTAGAGGTCCCCAGAGAAAGAAAATCAGACATGACTTTCCTGACATAAGAGAAGCCATTTTTGGCCTAAGCCAAAGCCATTCTGGGATCTAAGCCTGGCTACAATGCTTGCCCTTGAACAGGTCTTAGTAATCAATGATCTTAAGAGACCAAAGAATGCAGAAATTATCAGGCAAGAAAAATAACAGTAGCAAAGATAACACATCAGTTGTGAAAATTCCTAGTTCTCTTTCAATGGAAAAGAGTAGCTCAAGGCCTCAACCACCAGATCTACTGAAACCAAAGGCTGACCATGCTGACCTTTACTGATCCTTCTGGCTTTAATCAACTAAAGCTTGGACTCAAGCCTAATCGTGAATATGCATGTACCCTAGCTTAAAACTTTCCCAGCTTTGCTGTTAAGGGAGATACTGCCTTGGGAAAGATTCCCCAGTGCCCTCCCTATTTTTATTAATAAATATTTCCTGCTTCCAATCTTTGATTTGGCTGTGTCTTTTGGCTCAACATCCACCAAGAGGGAAACCCAGTTTTCAGGTAACATTAGTAGTGCTCAAAATTCTCCAAGCCAGGTTTCAACAATTCGTGAACTGTGAACTTTCAGATGTTCAAGCTGGTTTTAGAAAAGGCAGAGGAACCAGAGATCAAATTGCCAACATCTGCTGAATCATGGAAAAAGCAAGAGAGTTCCAGAAAAACATCTATTTCTTCTTCAGTGAATATGCCAAAGCATTTGACTGTGTGGATCACAACAAACTGTGGAAAATTCTGAAAGAGATGGGAATACCAGACCACCTGACTTGCCTCTGAGAAATCTGTATGCAGGTCAGGAAGCAACAGTTAGAACTGGACATGGAACAACAGACTGGTTCCAAATAAGGAAAGGAGTACTTCAAGGCTGTATATTGTCACCCTGCTTATTTAACTTCTATACAGAGTACATCATGAGAAACGCTGGGCTGAGTGAAGCACAAGCTGGAATCAAGATTGCCAGGAGAAATATCAATAACCTCAGATATGCAGATGACACCACCCTTATGGCAGAAAGTGAAGAACTAAAGAACCTCTTGATGAAAGTGAAAGAGGAGAGTGAAAAAGTTGGCTTAAAGCTCACCATTCAGAAAACTAAGATCATGGCATCTGGTCCCATCACTTCATGGCAAATAGATGGGGAAACAGTGGTAGGCTTTATTTTGGGGGCTCCAAAATCACTGCAGATGGTGATTGCAGCCATGAAATTAAAAGATGCTTACTCCTTGGAAGGAATGTTCTGATCAACCTAGATAGCATATTAACAAGCAGAGACATTACTTTGCCAACAAAGGTCCCTCTAGTCAAAGCTATGGTTTTTCTAGTAGTCATGTATGGATGTGAGAGTTGGACAATAAAGAAAGCTGAGTGCCAAAGAACTGATGTTTTGAACTGTGATGTTGGAGAAGACTCTTGAGAGTCCCTTGGACTGCAAGGAGATCCAATCCAAAAGGAAATCAGTTCTGAATATTCACTGGAAGGACTGATGTTGAAGCTGAAACTCCAATACTTTGGCCACCTGGTACGAAGAGCTGACTCGTTTGAAAAGACCCTGATGCTAGGAAAGATTGAAGGCAGGAGGAGAAGGGGACAACAGAGGATGAGATGGTTGGATGGCATTACCAACTCAATGGACATGAGTTTGAATAAATTCTGGGAGTTGGTGACAGACAGGGAGGCCTGGTGTGCTGCAGTCCATAGGGTGACAAAGAGTCGGACGCGACTGAGCGACTGAACCGAACTGAACTGAACTAGCAGTCAATCAGTGACCCTAACAGTGGTCTTGGGGCCTCCAAACATCAGTAAAGTTAGAAATGTAGCCTTTGGGACAGAATTAAGAAAAGCAGTCACAACTGCATAGTGTCTATAAAACAAGAATTATAATTAAATTCCTTTTTAAAATTTTATCAAAATTCTCACTTTAAATATAGGAGAATTGAGGGAAACCATTTAAAAAGAAAGTTACCTAAATCATGAAGAACTCTAACACTGTATAGCTCTCAAGTCAGACTTAGGAAGGAAGGGAGTAAGGAAGAAAGGAAGGAAGGTTCAGCTTCAATATAGAGGTGCTAAAGCATGTCCCCTTTCCCTGGCCTTTCATTTTATCTTGAATTTTATCTTGAATTTCCATGTCTCCTTTTTATCTCAAAGCAAGAGACTATTCTGTTCTAGTTAATCTCTCCTTTCGGCAGCTAGGCAAGGCAGCTACCAACTGGCTACAACACAAAAGGTATTAACAGCCCTACAGTAAAAGATAGTTTTCTCTTGTGTAAACAGCAAAAAGCCCATAGGTTCATTTTCCTTGAGGGCAAAGGACACAGTTTGTGACCATGTTAATGAAAGTGATTTGGCTCTCTTCAGAGGAGGATGACATCGGAAAGCATCTGTTTCAGAAACACTGCTACATGAAATGTTACAAGAAAGGTCATCAGGATTAGTCATAAGAAAATTTAATTCCCAAAGGATTAGCTCTTCAAAAATTTTAAACAACCTGAAATAAAGCATCTTTGATTGGCTCCAGATTCAAAACATACCAGAAAGATATAAAAAGAATCTTGAGAAATTGGGGGAACTGAAAAACAAATGTGAATATTAGATGGTATTAAAGAATTATTTTTAATCTTCTTAGTTCAGTTGCTCAGTTGTGTCCAACTCTTTGTGATCCCACAGACTGCAGCACACCAGGCCTCCCTATCCATCACCAACTCCCGGAGTTTACTCAAACTCATGTCCCCTTCTTCTCTCACCTTCAATCTTTCCCAGCATCAGGGTCTTTTCAAATGAGTCAGCTCTTCGCATCAGGTGACAAAAGTATTGGAGCTTCAGCTGCAAATCAGTCCTTCCAATGAATATTCAGGACTGATTTCCCTTAGGATGGATTGGTTTGATCTCCTTGCAGTCCAAGGGACTCTCAAGAGTCTTCTCCAACATCACAGTTCAAAAGCATCAATTCTTTGGAAAAACGATAGTTTTGACTAGACAGACTTTTATTGGCAAAGTAATGTCTCTGCTTTTTAATACGCTGTCTAGGTTGGTCATAGCTTATCTTCCAAGGAGCAAGTGTCTTTTAATTTCATGGCTGCAATCACCATCTGTAGGGATTTTGGAGCCCAAGAAAATAAAGTCTCTCACTGTTTCCACTGTTTCCCCATCTATTTGCCATGAAGTGATGGGACCAGATGCCATGATCTTTGTTTTCTGAATGTTGAATTTTAAGCCAACTTTTTCACTCTCCTCTTTCACTTTCATCAGGAAGCTCTTTAGTTCTTCTTCACTTTCTGCCATAAGGGTGGTGTCATCTGCATATCTGAGATTATTGATATTTCTCCCGGCAGTCTTGATTCCAGCTTGTGTTTCACCCAGCCCAGTGTTTCTCATGATGTACTCTGCATAGAAGTTAAATAAGCAGGGTGACAATATACAGCCTTGAAGTACTCCTTTCCCTATTTGGAACCAGTCTGTTGTTCCATGTCCAGTTCTAACTGTTGCTTCCTGACCTGCATACAGATTTCTCATGAGGCAGGTCAGGTGGTCTGGTATTCCCATCTCCTTCAGAATTTTCCACAGTTTGTTGTGATTGGAAGGACTGATGTTGAAGCTGAAGCTCCAATACTTTGGCTACCTGATGCGAAGAACTGACTCATTTGAAAAGATGCTGATTCTGGGAAAGATTGAGGGCAGGAGGAAAAGGGGACGACAGAGGATGAGATGGTTGGATGGCATCACCGACTCAATGGACATGGGTTTGGGTGGACTCTGGGAGTTGGTGATGGACAGGGAGGCCTGGCCTGCTGCAGGTCACTGGGTCTCAAAGAGTCAGACACAATTGAGCAACTGAACTGAACTAACACAAAGGCTTTGGCATAGTCAATAAAACAGAGCAGATGTTTTTCTGGAACTCTCTGCTTTTTTGATGATCCAACAGATGTTGGCAATTTGATCACTGGTTCCTCTGTCTTTTCTAAATCCAGCTTGAACATCTGGAAGTTCACGGTTCATGTATTATTGAAGCCTGGCTTGCAGAATTCTGAGCATTACTTTGCTAGCGTGTGCGATGAGTGCAACTGTGCGGTAGTTTGAACTTGCTTTGGCGTTGCCTTTCTTTGGGATTGGAATGAAAACTGACCTTTTCCAGTCCTGTGGCCACTGCTGAGTTTTCCACATTTCCTGGCGTATTGAGTCCAGCACTTTCACAGCATCATCTTTTAGGATTTGAAATAGCACAACTGGAATTCCATCACCTCCACTAGCTTTGTTCATAGTGATGCTTTCTAAGGCCCACTCAACTACGCACTCCAGGATGTCTGATCACTAGGTGAGTGACCATACCATTGTGATTATCTGATTATTAATCTTCTTAGATGTGATTTTATTATCTTTATGTAGAATGTTATTCTTAAGAGATGCATGCTTTATTGTTTAGTGGTTAACTGTCAAAATAACTTCATCTTCTTTCCAAATCCAGGGGAAAAAATAGTCATATACATATAGTCTCATACACACACAAACACACACACACACACGCACACACCATATAAACATACAGACACAACCCCTAAAGGAAAACTGTGTCCTGGCTGGATGATCCATTATTGGGTTATCTCTACTAGGTTATCTCTAGTCTAGTTGTGAGACTAGACTATCTCACAACTCTGTAGAGATAGAAGTTAATTTGCAGAAAACTGACAGTAATGCAAATAATTTCTGTCCACAGATATGCAAAGTGTATCTAGTAAAATGCAACTAACTATCACTCTATGACTATTGACCAGTTTTGCATCCATTTGCAAATCTATTTCCACATTCCTATCAGACTATAAATGTATGGCATGTTGAGTTCTTATCCGAAGTACTGGGTTCATCAGTCAAATAAAATCTTTGACAGGTGCTCATTTTATATCTGCATGAGTCATGATCTTATTATCTTTTAAAATTTATCCTTGAACAGTTTATGGGAGTCAGGGAAATTAGGTGGAAGGCAAACAAATACTATCAATTTTTTATATATTTGAAAATTTTTATAATAAGAAGTTAGAAATTATTAAGAATTAAAACAAAACACTTAATATCAAGCTTCTGGGCTTCCCGTTGGTGGTAGTGGTAAAGAACCCACCTGCCAATGCAGGAGACTGGGGTTTGATCCCTAGGTCAGGAAGATCCCCTGGAAGAGGGCAAGGCAACCCACTCCAATATTCTTGCCTGGAGACTCACATAAACCGTGGAGCCTGGAGGGCTATAGTCTACAGGGTGACAAAGAGTTGGACACGACTGAAGTGACTTAGCACACACGCACCAAGATTTCACCACAACTACTTTTTTGAAAAGTCAAACACATCTGCGCACACACACTGTACATGTATTTATATGTATAGCAGTTAAATAGATGTTGAAATCAATTAGAGGCCGCTTCTGTCGATTTAGAAGCAAATATTCTACAATGCAACATGACAGAGACTATTGATGTTGTGGTTCAGCCGCTCAGTCGTGTCCAACTCTTTGCGACCCCATGGACTGCAGCATGCCAGACTTCCCTGTCCGTCACTATCTCCCGGAGTTTGCTCAAACTCATGTCCACTAAGTCAGTGATGCTATCCAACCATCGCATCCTCTGTTGTCCCCTTTCCCTCCTGCCTTCAATTTTTCCCAGCATCAGGGTCTTTTCCAATGAGTCAGCTCTTCACATCAGGTAGCCAAAGTACTAGAGTTTCAGCTTCAACATCAGTACTTCCAAAGAATATTCAGAGTTGATCTCCTTTAGGATTGACTGATTTGATCTCCTTGCTGTCCAAGAGACTCTACTTAATGAAACTTTAATTATGCTCCTCTGAATCCTCCTCCCAATTAGGCCTTGACTTTTGTACTTCTGTGTCCATCTTTGCAGTATGAAAAGGCAAAAAGATAAGACACTGAAAGATGAACTCTCCAGGTCAGTAGGTGCCCAATATGCTACTGGAAAACAATGGAGAAATAACTACAGAAAGAATGAAGAGACAGAGCCAAAGCAAAAACAACACCCAGTTGTAGATGTGACTGGTGATGGACGTAAAGTCTGTAAAGAATAATGTTGCTTAGGAACCTGGAATATCAGGTCCATGAACCAAGGTAAATTGGGAGTGGTCAAACAGGAGATGGCAAGAGTGAACATCAACATTTTAGGAATCGGTGAACTAAAATGGACTGGAATGGTTGAATTTAACTCAGATGACCATTATATCTACTACTGTCGGCAAGAATCCCTTAGAAGAAATGGAGTAGCCATCATAGTCAACAAGAGAGTCCCAAATGTAGTATTGGATGCAATCTCAAAAACGAGAGAATGATCTCTGTTTGTTTCCAAGGCAAAACATTCAAAATCACAGTAATCCAAGTCTATGCCCAAACCAGTAATGCTGAAGAAGCTTAAGTTGAACGGTTCTATGAAGACCTACAACTCCTAAAACTAAAACCCAAAAAAGATGTCCTTCTCATTATAGGGAACTGCAATGCAAAAGTAGGAAGTCAAGAAACACCTGGGGTAACAGGCAAACTTGGTCTTGGAGTACAGAATGAAGCAGGGCAAAGGCTAACAGAGTTTTGCCAAGAGAATGTCCTGGTCATAGCAAACACCCTCTTCCAACAACATAAGAGAAGACTCTACACATGGACATCACCAGGTGGTCAATACTAAAATCAGATTGATTATATTCTTTGCAACCAAAGCTGGAGAAGCACCATACAGTCAGCAAAAACAAGACTGGGAGCTGACTGTGGCTCAGATCATGAACTCCTTATTACCAAATTCAGACTTAAATTGAAGAAAGTGGGGAAAATCACCAGACCATTCAAGTATGACTTAAATCAAATCCCTTATGACTATACAGTGGACATAACAAACAAATTCAAGGGATTAGATCTAATAGACAGAGTTCCTGAAGAACTATGGATGGAGGTTCGTGACATTGTACAGGAGGCAGTGATCAAGACCATCTGCAAGAAAAAAAAATGCAAAAAGGCAAAATGGTTGTCTGAGGAGGCCTTACAAATAGCTGAGAAAAGAAGAGAAGCTAAAGGTAAAGGAGAAAAGGAAAGATATACCCATCTGAATGGAGAGTTCCAAAGAATAGCAAGGAGAGATAAGAAAGCCTTCCTCAGTGATCAATGCAAAGAAATAGAGGAAAACAGTAGAATAGAAAAGACTAGAGATCTCTTCAAGAAAATTGGAGATACAAAGGAACATTTCATGCAAAGATGGGCACAATAAAGGACAGAAATGGTACGGACCTAACAGAAGCAGAAGATATGAAGAAGAGATGGTAAGAATACACAGAAGAACTATACAAAAAAGATCTTCATGACTCAGATAACTATGATGGTGTGATCACTCACCTAGAGCCAGACGTCCTGGAATGTGAAGTCAAGTGGGCCTTAGGAAGTATCACTACATATGAAGCTAATGGAGGTGATGGAATTCCAGTTGAGCTATTTCAAATCCTAAAAGATGATGCTGTGAAAGTGCTGCAGTCAATATGCCAGCAAATCTGGAAAACTCAGCAAAGGACTGGAAAAGGTCAGTTTTCATTCCAATCCCAAAGAAAGGCAATGCCAAAGAATGCTATCAATTCCCAATTTTCCTCGCTGTATTCAGACTTGAGCCCAATCTCTCTCCCCCACTGCAAAACACCATCATAGTAGTCCTCCTTGAATAAAGTCTTCTTTAACATGTGTCGTGAATAATTTTTTCTTTAACAATACCCCTCCACATCCACTAGCAGAATGACTAAAGTTGAAAAGAGGGACAACACCAAATGTTGGCAAGGGTGTCAAGGAACCAGAGTCCTCACACACTGCTGGTGAGAGTGTAACAGGTATGATCACTCTGGAAAAGGCTAGTGGTTTCATTTAGAACTAATATACACCTACCTGCAATTCCACTTGCAGGTTTTTAACCCATGAAAGCACATGATCATAAAAAGACTTCTACGAGAATGTTTATAACCACATTATGCATTATATCCAGAATCTGGCAACAGCCCAGTTGTCCATCATTAGGAGAATGGATTTAAAAAACCAACAATGGAAAAAAAAAAAAAAAACAACAACAGAAACCTTTAGAGCAAGTAGCTCAGAGGCAGTATAACTGCAACCAAGCTGAGCTTGTTAAAAATATAAATTTTCAGGTCATAGATTTATCGAATCAGAAACTACTGGGATGGGGCCTACCCAGAGGATTCTTTTTAACAAGTCCTCCAGAGGATTCTGACGCATGCTTATGTTTGATAGATCAAAAAGGTTTTCTTTAATAGTCACGGTGGATTTCAGCTCAGAGGCTAATGCTTGAGTTTGACTCCAAATAGGACTTTCTTAATTTATAACTATCTTTCTTTTCAACTGCTCACCACACTTTTCTTCTTCTTAACTAGCAAAGGTTAAACAAAGGTGACAAGGTAGAACATTCCTCTGAACAAATATCCTAATACTTTGAGTCCAAGATTCAGTGGGCGGTCAGAGTTGACAGAGTCTCTGTAATCAGCTGGTGTTCTTCTCTATCAAGGCTGAGATCCTCTATGAATCCTTTATGAACCATGGGTTCTCAACCCTGGCTGCCTATTAGAAGAGCTTAAAAATACCAATGCCTGGGTCCCACCCCCAGGAGTTCTGTTTTAATTGGTTGGGGGTACAATCCTGGAGGAGGGGATGGGGAGGCCAAAACTCCCCAGGTGATTCTAATGGTCAACCAGGTTTGAGACCCTCTGCCCTCACTGCCAATTCCTTTTTTAGAAAACCTTGTTTTAACATCAGGTGTTCCAGAAGCAATGAAGGAAAATTAAGTTTAAATCATAAACAAAAATGAACACTAGAAAAGAGTTCCCAATGGCCACAGATCCACAGCTATGCTATCAGTAGTAGCCCGCATCATTCAAAGGTCAGGCACACAGCATTACTGGACTATACTGTTCAGGAAATGTCCTCTAGTAGCTTTTTTTTTTTTTGCCATGCTGGGTCTTAGTTGTGTTTAGCTATTGCATGTGGAATCTACTTCCTTGACCAGGGATTGAACCTGGGCTCCCTGCATTGGGAGTACAGTCTTAGCAACTAGGCCACCAGGGAAGTCCCTTTAGCAGCATTTTTCATTAAAGAATTCCTAACAGCCCATGTACATACAAAAACTTGGTTTAAGGCAGAGATGGGAAAATCCAATATTAAAGGAAAAAATATGGACAGTAAGTGTTGCTAATAAAAACTGCCTTCTGACCTCACATCCTAAAAGCAAATAAGTAAAATCCATGTTGATTAAACTCAAATATGAAAAACTTGAGTCAAGTGATTAAAACAGCATATAGGAGAATATCTTTATACCAAACTATAAGGAAAAAGACAAAGAAGAGCATAAAAATAAGCAACATTAAAGGCAAACAAGAGCCCAGGGGAAGATATTTGAAACGTATGTAAAAGATACTATTTTTCCCAAATTAAGACTGCTGACAACAAAGTCTCAGAGAAGGTGATGGCAAAATAGAACTCCACTAATTACTCGCTCAGTCATGTCCATCTCTTTGCGACCCCATGGACTGTAGCCTACCAGGCTCCATGGGATTTTCTAGGCAAGAGGACTGCAGTGGGTTGCCATTTCCTTCTCTAGGGGATCTTCCCGATCCAGGGATAGAACCCGGGTCTCCCGCACTGTAGGCAGACGCTTTACCGTCTGGGCCAGCAGGGAAGTCCCACTAATTGTAGTACACCACTAATTAATGCTTAAATTGCTAGAGCCACTGTGGAGGGCAACACGGTAGCAGGTAACAACACTGAAAAGACACAGACCCTACAACCCAGCAACTCTAACTCTGCAATGGAGATATACTTAGAGAAACCCTTGTCTGCCCTCCCAAAGCTCTTTAATGTACAACATAACTTAGTCCTAACAATACATCTCCCACTTTCTCCAGTCATGAGGCAACTGGTCACTTAGGATATGGCAAAAAGGGAACATAAGAGTTCAGAGTTAAGTCTACTCATTTGTCAAAAGTTTACCCCTGCTTCTGACAGGGCACAGGCTAAGTGTTTCTATGGACAGAACGGTTTTAAGTTTACTGAAGTCAGATTACACATATTGAGGAGTCCCAGAATATGCCATCCCAAAACAGGCCTTTTTGGTATATAGATTATTTTAAGCTAAAGGCCACTGATAACCAGGAGATGAAGAAAAAGCTCTAAAAACAAGGCATTAAGTTTCCTTTTGTAAAGATGTCTCCCTCTCCATACCAGGGAGTGGCGGACTCCTAACAATTTTAATCAGTGGAGAAGGAACTGACTTAAATCTGAATGGCAAACCTAACTAAACAACTCTTGTTTACCATACTTTTCCTGGATCGTTCCCATGAGTTGTCTCCCCAGCCCCAAAGCCTAAAACCCTTTCTTTGTTTTAGCCTAAGGTGGCATACAAGGGCATGTAATTACCCTTGGGTGACCCATCAATGGGTGTTCCCAGGTGTACATACGCAATGCATATGTCAATAAATTTCTGTTTCTTTTTCTCTTGTTAATTTGTTTTTGATCAGTCTAATTTACATGGCCCCATCTGGAGAATCTAAGCTGGGTACTGGAAAAGATTTTTTCCTTCAGTACTATATATTTAAATGGATGTACATGCACATGCAACTTTATATAATATGAACTATTAAATATATGTGTGTGTGTGCCTAGTCTATGTACACGATATAAACTAACATGTGTATCAGTTTGTGGTTTTCAACAACGGAGAGACTATGTGAGAATCTAGGGGTCAGAGATGCAGTGACTGCCCCCAAGTCCCCAAGACATAGGTGCCATGGCAATACAAATGCAGATCTAGCCATCTGCCTGCATTCTTGACAGCTCTGTTTAAAAGACAGCTCATGGAATTTTTCTAGAAGTTCAATCGGAAGCACAGAATAATTTCCATTCATAGCTGAGTGGTTAAAAAAAAACCAACTCATACATTTGGTACTTTCTCTTTCACAGCTTCTATCTAAAGCAAATCTCATGCTGCACCAACTTTCATATCATAGATCATCACTTCCCTTCTCCCTACATCTCCCCCTCTCTCCCAGAGAAGGCCCATTCCAGAAAGCAGAGTTGCTGCCTGAGATTCATGCAAATGCTGAAGAAGTGGTAAAAGAACCATTAATAGATTAAATATAAGAGAAGGATTCATCCTAAAACAATTATCCCTCAGAAAAAACAAGTCACCTTATAGGAAATACTTACAAAGTAACTCTTGCTGTGGGGAGTTCTTTCAATTCTTTATTTTGAATATGAACCAGTTGGGGTTGATACATCAGCCTAGAAGAACCTAAGTTAAGGTTGGTTTTGGCTGCCTACAGAGGTCAGCTGATGGTATCAATGAAAGAAGACAAACACAGATTTAAATGCCTGGGGATATGAGCTCACACTTCCATATGTAAACTGCCACTGTAAACCCTTTCAAAGATACCTTTAAAAAGTAATAAAGTGTTTAAATTGTGAAGATCAAAGATATGCACCAACTGGACACATTGTAAAATAATAATAATTGTAACTTGTGATAAAATATTCAGTATCTTTTCCATATTCAAAAAGGATGTATCTCAAAAAACTACAAGTATGGCCTGCAAAAACATATTCATAGATCTAAGATGTAGCACCAATGATAATAAAAACATTAAGGTCAAAGATGGATATGACGAATTTGAAGACAATGTTTTATAAATATGAGGAGGAGAAAGAACAATATTTCTAAATTAGTGTGATTTTAATAATGTGATTTTAAACAGTTCAGTTCAGTCGCTCAGTTGTGTCTGACTCTTTGTGACCCCATGAATTGCAGCATGCCAGGCCTCCCTGTCCATCACCAACTCCTGGAGTTCACTCAAACTCATGTCCATCAAGTCGGTGATACCATCCAGCCATTTCATCCATAGATACCTAAATTTAAAATGTAAATCTTGTCAGTAGGCTTTTGGTTTGTTTTGTTGTTGTCCAGTTGCTAAAAGTGAAAGTGAAGTCACTTAGTCGTGTCCGACTCTTTGCGACCCGTGGACTGTAGCCCACCAGGCTCCTTTGTCCATGGGATTCTCCAGGCAAGAATACTGGAGTGGGTTGCCATTTCCTTCTCCAGGGGATCTTCCCGACCCAGGGATCGAACCCAAGTCTCCTGCATTGCAGGCAGATGCTTTAACCTCTGAGCCACCAGGGAAGCCCAGTTGCTAAGTCGGGTCCAATTCTTGGTGACACCATGGACAGCAGCATACCAGGCTTCCCTGTCCTTCACTATCTTCTGGAGTTTACTCAGATTCATGTCTCTTGTGTCAGTGATGCCATCCAATCATCTCATACTCTGTCATCCCCTTCTCCTCCTGCCCTCAATCTTTCCCAGCCAACATCAGGCTCTTTTCCAATGAGCTGGCTTATCCCATCAGGTGGCCAAAGTATTGGAGCTTCGGCTCCTACAAGTATGTGTACTTGTATATACTCCAAGTATACTCCAAAAAGCACTTTAGGGAGCTTTTTAAAAGGAAAACTGGGAGATTTTGATATTTGCACTTTCTTATAGTTGAGTAACATGATATATGCTGAATTTCAATAAAATAAAATTGATTCACATAACTAGCCTACTAAGCATTTAACAAGCAAAGCTCTGGTCCCTTTTATCAGAAGCATAAAAAACTAGTTAGTTTGACCATATGTAGGAACTTGTTCCACTTCCATGTAATAATCTTTCAGAGACAGAACTTGAAACAAGTCATCAGCAGGAGTTCAGGATTCATTCCTGGATACCCAGTGCTCCCTCCTTCAGGATCTGCAGTAGTGCAATGCCTGGCACTTGCAGCCAGCTCTTTGGCCTGGCTCTCTTCATCCCATTCTACCTTCCCCTCTTCCCCATCTAGCATTAGATCAGCCCCCTCATCCATTGACCTAATGCCCTACCACAGCCAACCTGGTAAGTCTTCCCTCTTAAGGGCTCCTCAAATTGGCATGGCTGCCCCTCAAACTCCATCTTTACAGCCCGACCCCATCCACATCCTCCATGAAGTTGTTTTGACTCCCTCAGCCCACAACAGATCAGCTTCCACTCCCTGAAACCTCGTGCAATGCAGTCAGAATTAAGCACTTCATTATATTTTCTTGTGAGTCATTCTATGATTGCTTCAGGAGTATTCTTTTTTTTTTCCTCTAAGAGAAAAGAATTCATCACCAACTCAATGGACATGAGTTTGCACAAACTCCAAGAGATGATGAAGGACAGGAAAGCTGTATATTGTCACCCTGCTTATTTAACTTATATGCAGAGTACATCATGAGAAACACTGGGCTGGATGAAGCACAAGCTGGAATCAAGATTGCCAGGAGAAACATCAATAACCTCGGATAGGCAGATGACACCAGAAAGTGAAGAGGAACTAAAGAGCCTCTTGATGAAAGTGAAAGAGGAGAGTGAAGAAGTTGGCTTAAAGCCAACATTCAGAAAACTACTGGGATGGCATCCAGTCCCATCACTTCATGGGGCTGACCGTGGCTGACTTTATTTTTGGGGGCTCCAAAATCACTGCAGATGGTGATTGCAGCCATGAAATTAAAAGACGCTTACTCCTTGGAAGGAAAGTTATGACCAACCTAGACAGCATATTAAAAAGCAGAGACATTACTTTGTTAACTAAGGTCTGTCTAGTCAAGACTATGGTTCTTCCAGTAGTTATGTACAGATGTGAGAGTTTGACTATAAGGAAAGCTGAGTGCTGAAGAATTGATGCTTTTGAACTGTGGTGTTGGAGAAGACTCTTGAGAGTCCCTTGGACTGCAAGGAGACTGCAAGAACTCCGACCAGTCCATCCTAAAGGAAATCAGTCCTGGGTGTTCATTGGAAGGACTGATGTTGAGGCTGAAACTCCAATATTTTGGCCACCTGATGGGAAGAGCTGACTCATTTGATAAGACCCTGATGTTGGGAAAGATTGAAGGCAGGAGGAGAAGGGGACAACAGAGGATGAGATAGTTGGATGGCATCACCAACTCAATGGACATGGGTTTGGGTGGACTCCGGGAGTTGGTGATGGACAGGGAGGCCTGGTGTGCTGCGGTTCATGGGGTCGCAAAGAGTCGGACACAACTGAATGACTGAACTGAAGTGAGAGAAGCCTGGTGTGCTGCAGTACATGGGTTAGCAGAGTTGGACACAACCGAGCAATGGAACAACAACAAATAATTCTTCTCAATTTCCCTCAGAATTGACTGTTACTTGACTGAATGTTGTCTAATGACATCACGCCATTTCAAGTGGAGAATGCTTTTGCCTCTGTTCAAGGGCTGTCTAAAAGGAAAATGGGAGTAGTATCTTCAATAACAACTGCTTTTGGTAAGCCTGCTACCTCCGAGACTGTACTGGTATTACCTTATCAGCCTGAATTATGGAACATTTGCAATGGGGTGGCTGCAGATGACACAAAAAGAAAGATAATCACTAATAATAAAACAACATCTTGCTTTGTGGTCATAAAAGGTCCTCTGAGCATCAAGCTCATCAGTTCGTTGAGAAGTAAAACAGCTTGTCAAGACAGAGACCTCCAAAAGACACCCAGAATCTCAGCACTGCTCATTACCTCCACCACCACAGCCCTGAGCAAAGCCATCATCAATATTGCAATATCCACCTAACTGGTTTCCCTGCACTCACACTGGCCTCCTCACAGTCTACTCTCGACAGGGACCTAAATGGGCCTGCTCAAATGCTCAAAAGATTGTGGCAAAATCTTCCAGTTACAGATCAGTCTGACCTCTGGTAGGAAACAGATGGCACATTCAAAGTGGGTGATCTGAGGAGAGTTCCTATCACGACATGGGGGCTAGCAGCATGGGGTACTTCACCCCCTTCTAGACCTGAAGAATGAAAAGGAGTGGAGAAGGAGACGGAGAGCTCCATGGAGGAGACACTTAACTAGGGATTGACCTTAAGCCTAGAGACTGCCCCACCCACACAGTTCTTTGGGAAGAGAATACAAATGCCCATCTCATCCTTCTCTCTCACTCATTCCCTACTAACACTCCCTGTGGGCAAATGCAACCAGAAGTCAGAAACCAAGGCTGCCTGTCAGTGCAGGTCTGCCTACTGGGACCTGCAGAGCAGGTTAGAGAAGGGTGGAGTGACTCTGGGGAGGTAAATGGAAGCTATTCAGCCAAATGGCTTCCCATCTCAACCAGAATATCTGAAAGACAAGATCCAACCTCAGCTCCTATTCCATTTGCTAACGTCTCTGCTCAGTGGCTCTCCACTCACCAGGCACACCCCTGCCTCAGGTACCCTGTACTTGCTGCCTTTTCTGCCCAGAATGCTTTTCCCCCAAATACAGGCATCACTTGTCTCCTCACCTACTTCAGGTCTCAGCCAAAACATCACATCAGCAGCAGCTTCCTTTATTACCAGTGTATATAAAAACCTCCCCTGCTCCTACCCTATCTAACCCTGACACATTCTATCTCCCTTATAGTGCTTTATTTTTCTCCACAGCACTTCTCTCTAACATTAGATAGAGATGGATGGACGGGCACTTTTTTTTTTTTCTCTCCTTTTTAATTTACTGCCTTCCCAGCCTAGAACAAATGTTTCATAAAGGCATCAACTCAGATTCTTTTGTTCACTCCCTTATGTCCAGCATCTAGAATAGTGCCTGGCACAAAGAAGGCACTCAAGTATTTGTTGGGTGAATAAACAAATGAATGAATGCAATGAAAAACCCAGAGCTAAGGACTCTTTCCACTGTTTAGAAGTTTAACTTCTGTTTTCAAATTATTGTTAAGCAAATAGTCTGCTGATAATCAGATGGGAAGCAGGTGACAAGGATTTGTTCTTATGGGCAATGGCACAAAATTGAGCTCTGTCAGTAAATCCCTAAGTATAAATGGAATCTTCAGGCAGAACCAAAGGAATAACAATAGTATCTTCTGTAAACAACTCCTAGCGAGGTTGTTTTTTCTATGACTATATAATCATTAACCAACCAATCTGGTCCTTCTCTAAGACTCAGTCTTCTCATCTACAAAATGCATAAGAATTGAATGATATATTGGGTAGGGAAAATATATGCCCAATAAATGGATACTATAATGATTATTAAAACTACTGAGGCAGCTATGAGAATGAGATACTATGTTATCTTCCCATGATCTGGAACTGTTTATCCTAGACTTAAAATGTGAGCTGGAATAACAACACGGAAAAAAAATGTACGATGCTTTACTCTCTACCACACAGTTGGGCCTAGACTTGAAAGACATCCTAATAGCACCAATGTTCCATATCAGAACCTAGCTTCCACACCTGGTCCAGACACTGGCCAACACTTTTGTAGACCTTTGTTGCATCCATTTCTGCATCACTCATTATACCTAAGCACTTAGAATGTAAGTGCTAGATTTTCCCTGATAGAAACTAAGCAGGGCCTCAACTGAAAAAAAATAGTGCAGGCAAAAGGGAAAGAACAGATCAGTAAAGTTCCTGATAAGGTTTCTTTTTTTGACTTACCCCTCTAACCCTGGACGTCTCTGTTCTCCTCTGTAAATTAGACCAAATTCTGATTCCCTTTTTTCCACTAACATCTTATCTATCCGTAGCCTTATCTGCTGGGTCAATTCAATTAACTGCACAAAAGGTGACCCTATAGTCTTAGGTCAGAAAAAAAGAAAAAGGCTTGACCTGGATCAATTCAACAATCCATTACTTAGGAATACTGCCAAGATCCTGGAGCTTTTTTGTTGATGGGAGATTTCTCTGCAATCTTTTGCAAAACAATTCTGTAGAAGGACACACTGGTAGGCTAACTAACCTGGGACACTAGATTCAAAAGGTAAGTTCCCTTTCTACTCTAAAACCTACCAAGCTTAGATCTCCAGTTAAAATATTCCCTCTCCTACTGAATGTGTAAGTATGTATTCAAACCCTTGTTTTGTTATTATAGTCAATACTTATAGTCAATACAATATAATACTTATCATTACTAATTTTACCAAAATTGAGGCTTCCAACCTCAGGTATGAAAATCAAAGGTTAAGCCTGGAGACTAATGTTACTAAGAGATCTTATTTTTAGTAAGCAGCCTGATGCTTATTTGTTGGTGCTAAAAAGAATCGTTCTGATCATTTCTAGTGACAGATGGGTAAGCATTTCCACAATAACTAACTTGGGAACAATTCCAATTGGAGGATGAGAAGAAAAACAAAACCATAGTTCACTACTCATTCCCCAAATACATTTCAAAGTGACAGCTTCCATCACTTTGAGGCTTCAGTGAATGGCAAGAAGTCCCAAATTCATAGTCTTATTACAGTCTTACTTCCCAAACTGTATTATTTTCCAGTCTGTCTACCCTAGCCGGGTTCTGCAGTGCTCAAGATCAGTGACTATTTTATTTCTTTGTATTTCCAGCATTCAACATTTTGTCCAACACATTGCTGGTGCTCAAATGATAGAAAAACTACTAAAATGCCCACCCATGAGGCAGGCCTCAAATCTGGCACTGCAGCTCAGAAATTAAACAGAACCTGGAACTGTTGACCAAAACCACCCGCCGTGGCCAAGCCCACTTGCCCAAGCTGTCTCACAAAAGGAGGTCCCATGGTGCTTCGACTAAAAACTAACTGGGAGAATTCAGGAGGGGCCAAAAGAGGAAGGAGATGACCAATCTCCCAGAGTCCTTCTCCCTGGAATCCATCTTGGCTGAGAGATGCATGTGCCACCAGGAAGGACCCTGAATCAGACTACGGGGCAAGCAAGATAATTAGCCAGACAACCTGGAAACTAATCCCATGACCATAAAACCTGAGACTGCGAGCCACGTGGCAGAGAAGTTCTTCTAGGTTCCCTGACCCTGCTACTCTCTACCCAGATGCCTCCTCCCAATAAAGTTTCTTGCTTTGTTAGCAGATGTGCCTCCTCAAATTCATTTCTTAGTATTAGACAAGAGTCCACTCTCAGACCCTGGAAGGGGTCCCCCTTCCTGTAACAACAGGCAACTCTGGTGGGACCCCACTGCTATGACTGACAGCCTGACCACTTGGGGAACTCAGGGACCAGCTCACTCACCCACAAACCAGACCCAGCAGGTGCTACCAGAGCCCTTTTGTCCCCGGACTGCCCCTGATGCAGATGACTGGCCAGAGCGCCCTGACCAGGTAACAAACAAGAGACTTTGTTGACCTTTTTTCCCTTCCCTTTCTCTTTTCTCTTTTCAATCCCTCCTATTCTACCCTCCTTTCTTCTGTCCTGGTACTAGACACAGAAGTCTGATTGAAGAGCCTCCACCTGAGCTGAGGGACGGAGGCTGATCACCTCTGGTGGGCAAAGAACGCCAATGATCTTATCTGGTCTCTGGTAGGGCCAAGTTCCCATCCTTCCTTCCTATAAGCCCAGGAAAAATTCCTATAATGCCTGGGCATCTGTAGGTGTCAGGAGACGTCCATAAGACCACCCCTTTTTGTGCCGCCTTCTTCCCCTCTTCTTTCAATCTGTCCTCCTTTCCTCCCTTTGAAATCTCTGGCAACCTGAGATATTTCTATTTACTGTTTGTCAGTACTGAGGTTCTGTGTCTCTGTAGGAGGTTTTCTGAGATCTGAAGTTTTGTGTCTCTGTAGGAGGTTTTCTGAGCGATCGCAATCTTGTGATGAAGGAGGTGTCTGATTACAAAACTGGGCCTATGTGTGTGTTCTACTCTGTGTCCTGGGTTGTGATTTATGATGGCCATTCTGTTTTGTGACATGGGAAAGTCTGGTTCTGTCCACTGCAGAGCCCTCTTAGATGAATGCTGTCTGACTAGAAGGATTTTACCTATGAGCCTACGAAGAAGATGATATTTTATTAAGAGATTAAGATGATACTTTATTATAGTCCTGTGTAGCCACAATATTCTTCAGGCTCCAGAGAAACTGGTTTAGGTGAAACTCTTAAAAAATTTCAGAACTTGTTATTTTTGTATATATGGTTAGAAAAAGAAAGCTTGATGAAACATCTTTTCAGAATTCTGACTTTGTGGGAACAAATTCTTCTAGGAGAACTTGCTCTTCTCACCCTGTACCTTGAGACCATGGCTCTCAGGATTATTTATCTTATCTAGATGATCACTAATGCTTGAGACTTAGGGGGAAAAAAAAAGAGGAAAGAAGCTACTGAATTTTATGTTGTAATACCTGATTCATGATTAAGTTTAAAAAATGAATCTATGCTTGGGGCTGGTGCACGGGGATGATCCAGAGAGATGATATGGGGTGGGAGGTGGGAGGGGGGTTCAGGATTGGGAACTCATGTACACCTGTGGCTGATTCATGTCAATATATGGCAAAACCAGTACAGTATTGTAAAGCAAAATAAAGTAAAAATAAAAATTAAAAAAATAAATAAAATAAAATGAATCTATGAGTTCTCTGGTTGTATCTGTCTAAATGTCAGTGTACATTATATATATGTCCTTACCTTTGGATGGTATTATCAAATACCATCCAAATTACCAAATGGTATTATCCAAATTAATTTGTCAATGAGCTCTACTTAATTGGCTTAAACAAAATTAAGTGCTTATGTAAGTTCTCAAAAGTACAGAAAATTACTGGCTAGAATTAATTTCAGGTTTATAAGAACTGGGAAATATTCAGTATTAAATTAGGATCTGGTATTAAATCTTGTTTGTTGATTTAATTAACACAGACAAGTCTTTAGAGTTATTAAAGTATAATGCCCTTATTGTACCTAGGTTTGATAGAAATCAAGTAAATAATACATAAATTTTTTTAAATAGATACTTTTAAAAAGCAAATGTTTTTAGAAACTATCACAAGCATTTATGTTCACCAATCTACAGAATATTAATTTAGAAGACATCATAATTGGTTACTTTCTCAGTTTTCACTAGAAAGTAAGGTTTTTAAGAGTTGAGGACTCTATAATTTAAATATGTAATTAGGGAAGAATTTCAGCATATAGTAGGAAAATAGGATGTGTGTTTTCAATGAACAAGGTATGAGGAATGGAATTGCATTTTATTAGGGGAAAAGACGAAGAAGGCAATGGCACCCCACCCTAGTACTCTTGCCTGGAAAATCCTATGGACAGAGGAGCCTCGTGGGCTGTAGCCCATGGGGTCACCAAAGGTCAGACATGACTGAGCAACTTCACTTTCACTTTTCACTTTCATGCATTGGAGAAGGAAATGGCAACCCACTCCAGTGTTCTTTCCTGGAGAATCCCAGGGACAGGGGAGCCTGGTGGGCTGCTGTCTACGGGGTCGCACAGAGTCGGACATGACTGAAGCGACTTAGCAGCACCAGCAGCAAGAAAAGAGAGTGAGTCTGTCTTAGAGCTGGTTGTTTCTGTACGGAGAAGACCATGGGGAACAGACTAACATGGGAGATAGAGACCATCCTGAGGATGGTCAGGATTGGCTATGTTTAGACTGAAGTTAATTGAATTTTGTTGTTAAAGGCAAGCTGGTGCAAGACTAGATTTGCTTTTTACTCTCTATTAAGAAAACAAAGTTTCCTTTGAATGCTGTTTCGATAACAGGTTGTGTGAGTTTCTGTGCCTTTAAGCAGCCTGCATTTGCTGCTGATTTCTTGAAACTTTGGTTAGGGAATAAGTATTATCTCCCAGTGACCTATGCTCTTACTTGACCAAGTGTTTTGAAATTTTTGACAAACTTCTCACATACCAAATTTTGATTAAAGTTCTTTTGACCTCCAGTTAACTTTGGGACATTTTAGAGGGTCTCTGAGGCATTTTGGAGAGAAATATGTAACTAGTAGTATTTGATAGATTACACAGACAGCATTATCACATTAGTGATAAACCTACTTAGAATATCTGTATGTATAAATATTATTAATATACACATTCTAAAAATTGTATAATTTTTTTAAATTTGGGTATGTCCTGATACCGGGCTTCCCAGGTGGTGCTAGTGGTAAAAAACCCGCCTGCCAACGTAAGAGATATGCGTTCAATCCCTGGGTATGGAAGATCCCCTGGAAGAGGGCATGGCAAACTACTCCAGCATTCTTGCCTGGAAAACCCCATGGGCAGAAGAGTCTGGCGGGCTATAGTCCATGTGGTCAAAAAGAGTCAAACATGACTGAAGTGACTTAGCACAATGTCCTGATATCATGTTATAATTTAAGCTGTTATTTTAAAATGTGTATCACAGCAGTAACTAAGTTTCTCTCAGTTACATTGTGATCAAATGTTTAACCATGACTTTTTAAGTCTTTCTCTCATTTATAGACAGTTATTGTACTCTGATAAATCTCAGATTATACAGGGGAACTGGGTAAGAGAAAAAAATCCTAATAAAAAAATCTGATGGCTTCATAAAAAGTTAACAAAAAGGATTAGTTACATAGGTTTGAGTAAACTAATTAACGTGGTTATAATTTTTATGGTTTTTGTCTGAAACATTATAGTTTTTAATCTGTGTTATCCAGATATGAAGAAACACTCTCAGACTTCTCTGATGGTACAGTGGATAAGGGGGCTTCCCTGGTGGCTCAGAGGTTAAAGCGTGTGCCTCCAATGCAGGAGACCCAGGTTCAATCCCTGGGTCGGGAAGATTCCCCTGGAGAAGGAAATGGCAACCCACTCCAGTATTCTTGCCTGGAGAATCCCATGGACTGAGGAGCCTGGTGGGCTACAGGCCACGGGGTCACAAAGAGTCGGACACGACTGAGTGACTTTACTTACTTACTCACTTACTTAGAGTGGATAAGAATCCGCCTGCCAATGCAGGGGATACAGGTTCCGTCCCTTGTCCGAGAGGATTCTACACGCCATGGAGCAACTAAAGCCCACGTGCCACAACTACCGAGCCTGTGCTCTAGGTACCACAAGCCACAGCAAATAAGACCTACCACAATCAAAAAGAAATTAATTAAAAAATAAGAAACCCCTTCAAAATAATTATGACTTACAGCAAATTTGTAAATTATACCTTTATAAGCAGAATTAAAACATTTCTCTTTTCTCTCTGAGCTCTCTGGAGATTGGAAACTCTTAGGTTCCTAGCAACTTCATCAGATAAATTAGGAAGGCCACCTCCTAACAGTAGCAGGAATTTCAAGGTATTCTGTGGACCTCAAAAAAGGAGGAATTCACTTAAATCTACAAGGCAAAATCTGTGGCAAAAGCCCTCGGTGTGGCCTGCCTGGCCTCAGGAGGACTTTTATCAATGAATCAGATTTGAGGACAAATTAATTTTGATTTGGCTATATTTGATAAAGATGAGGGTGATTTTAGAGAAAAAGATGTTCCAATAGATACTAAATTCTGTTTATTGAGGCCTATATTCACTAAGATTCGCTTATCAGATAATTCCTTGCTGTTATGTTACATTGCTACAAAGTTTAATTGAATTATTAAAAAGACACTTTGTTTCTGAAGCTTAACTCAGTAATCTATCTTTGGATGATGATAAGATGTTCGGTGATCTGCAACCAGAAGGTTAGCATATGGTCATTTAAATGTAAAGGCTCCCTTATTTTGGTAACAATTAAAGGTTTCCGAGGTGGTGCAGTGATTAAAAATCTGCCTGCCAGTGAAGGAAACAAGGGAGACGTGGATTCGATCCCTGGGTCAGGAAGATCCTCTGGAATAGGAAATGGCAACCCACTCCAGTATTCTTGCTTGGAAAATTCCATGGACAGAGGAGCCTGGCGGGCTATAGTCCATAGGGTCGCAAAGTGTGGACATGACTGAGCATGCACACAACACACCACAAAACCACTAGGGATAACCAGACTAGTAATACTAGGAAATCGGGCTGGGTGCTTTGTGGACAATGCCAATATATAATTTCCCTTGAAGATAAAGACTGATACAAAGCAGATTAAATCAGATGACCTGGGATATACTGGGCTGCACCTAATAAAAGTTCTTGACCTAAATTTTAATTTGTGACCTTACTAATTCTGCCAGCTGTACTATTTTTGTCTATATTGCCTGTTTTACAAAACTGTTGTTTCTTGCATTTCCAAATATGTGGCTGAGCCTCTGATACAATGATGATGCATAGTTCCACGTGAGATCAATGATTATAAAAGCATAACTCTAGATATAGGAAGAAGCAACAAGAAGGAACATTTTCCTGGCCCATAAGACACTAAGATGGTCTAGAGACTTTTGGCCACTGTTAATAGGGCCTAGTCCATCAGTGAAAGCTTCACCAGACCTGGAAATGAGCATTCCAAGCACTGTGGGACAAAATGGTCATGAAATGTCCCCCAAACTATGGTCGAATTTATGACCCGGAAGGGCCCTGCCAACTGAAAATTGGCACTTGCCATCTGCCTCTGCAACAATGAGATCACTGGGCACTGTGGACAATGACCTTCAACACACCCCCGAAAGGAGTTCAGTGTGGAGATCAAGGATGAGGTGCTCTGTGCGCTGGAAAAACTGACAGAACAAGCCTTCAGATGGTTATAGTTTCAAGAGATTTTATGAGCCCAAATTCTTACATCATCTCATACCTAGATAACACTAAAATTTTTATCAGACACCTGCTTTGGCCAATTAAGAAGAAAAATGAAACTGAAAGTCAAAATGGAGTCACTGTGGTTGAGACACTTAAGGTTATTAACATTAGGAGGCATTATGGACATGATTTCAGACAAGGTCAAGTACTGCTGAGAACTTGAGTTTTCTGAGCTGTGTCAGACATGGGATGTCACCAGCATTTCTCAAAACGAGGTCCGCTGGTGACTGGTAGCTGCAACATTATGGTTTCAAGGTATCCTCTTGTAACTAAAAAATGAAAGTGCTTTAGATCAGGTATTAACAAAAAGAAGAAATATATGTGTAGTGGCCAATAGCTCCTGTTACGTTAATGCTACATCAGAAGTTAAGACTTACTTAGGTACAATTAGACAACTGGTTTCAAGTCTCCCAAAGGTGCGAGGTTCAGAAAGGGTTTCAAGCTTATTCTTCTAAATACCTCAGGGAATGAGATTTATTTTGCCTATTCCAGGTTTCACTCCTCTAATTACTTCTAATTAAGTCTGTTACACCAAAATGGTGGAACAAAGGATTGAGATCTTAATAATAAGAGACTCCGATCCAGTACCCGGAACTCAGAAACATTTCCAATTCAGTGTCTAGTCCCTAAATTGAGACAAGACTAGGCCCCATTTCAGCAGGAATTTGCCACTGCTATTGTCCCATTCCCTGAAAGACTGAGAAGTATCAAAGGGACTGACACTGAGCAGGAATCTGTGGGGCTCCCACAGAGTACAAATCCTTTCTGTTTCCTGTTTGTAGGTTATAGGTTTCATTCAGCCTCCTTGACCTTCACTGAGTTCCAAAGGGCAGATTCAAACAGTAGCTCATCAGGGAAGGGAAAGGATGCAGAAACAGGGGAGGAACAGCCAAGTGGTGGGACAGCCTTGGGACAGGGTCCTGGTTCCTACTCCAGGAGCATGCATAACTGTATCTTTGAGTTCTAATGACAAACTGCCCCCCCTCCCTCACAACACATACACACACACACCCCCAAAGTGGAGGATGGTAACTTCAGGCTGAGCCCAAGGTTCCTGGAGCACCATACCTCACCACCCACCAATCAGAAGAAAGTCACACACTCTGCAGCCCTCACCCCAAATGTTGCCTTTCTTCCCCCCCTCTCCCCCCAGCCCCTCAATGAACATCCTGTTAGGCCTCCTGTTTACCCCCTGTCTGTCTCATCTGCTTACAAAGTTTATCTCTTATGGAGTCCAACAGTTTCAAGCCAAATTGTTACTATAACGGTAGAAGTCAGTTTTAGACACAGAATGCCTAGATTTAGATCAGGTAGAGAGAGATTTCTACTCTAGAAGGAAACGGCAACCCACTCCAGTGTTCCTGCCTGGAGAATCCCAGGGACGGGGGAGCCTGGTGGGCTGCTGTCTATGGGGTCGCACAGAGTCAGACACGACTGAAGCGACTTAGCAGCAGCAGCGGCAGCAAAGAAGGTGCCCACTCCCAACAGGAAGTAGCTACAGAAGAAAGAAACCTCTGCCCCAATTCCCAATAAGTATGTTGAGTATGAAGAGTCTCAGGGGAGTTAAGTAAGTGTTGACCAAAATCACCCAACTTGGCCAACAAGAGGTCCCCATAAGCAACGTGGTGCTTCAGACAAAAACTAACCAGGAGAATTCAGGAGGGGCTCAACGATTTGGAGAAGGAAATGGCAACCCACTCCAGTATTCTTGCCTGGAGAATCCCATAGACAGAGAAGCTTGGTGGGCTAAAGTCCACCAGTCGCAAAGAGTCGGACACGACTGAGCGACTTCACTTCAACGATAGAGAAGACCAACCTCCCAGAGTCTTTCTCCCTGGAATCCATCTTGGCTGAGAGATGCATGCCAAAAAAGGACCCTGAGTTAGGCTATGAACCAAGCAACATGACTGGCCAGAGACAACCTAGAAACTAATCCCAATACCATAAAACCTGAAACTGTGAGCCACACGTGGCAGACCAGTTCCCCTGGGTTCCTTTACCCTGCTGCTCTCCACCCAGGCACCCCTTTCGCAGTAAAATCTCTTGCTCTGTCAGCACACGTATCTCCTTAGACAATTCATTTCCGAGTGTTAGCAAAAGCCCACTATCAGGCCCTACAAAGGTTCCCCCTTCCTACAACAGAACGGCATGACCACAGTCTGGCCAATTCTCTTCCCCTTCTTTGTCCCACAACTACAATCAGGCTGTAGAAAGTGAACTCTCCATCAGAGAACCTCCCAATGTCAAGCAGAAAGGAGTGGGCTGTAAAACCGCTTGGGCTGCTTCAGTCCTCCAGGTACGGAACAAAATCGTCTCTGCTCCCCAAGGCTTAGGTACTGTTCTCTCGCTCCAGCTTTGACATCGACCCCTCCCCAACCTGGGCCAAAAAAACCTCCACTCCCCCAGCCCAAGCCTGGGCGCCCGGAGCTTCCCAAAGGGGAAGCGCCGCGGTGCACGGTGGGAGCTGTAGTTCCCAGGTGAGTTCCGCGCCCCAGCAGCCCTGAGGACCGGACTCCCGCTCCCAGAAGCCCGCGCGCGGGCGCCTCGCCCAGTCAAGCCACCTCACCTGTTCTATGGACGTGACTGTTTCCACCGAGTCGTCCTGCAACCGCTCCCGCGCGTGCTCTGGCCTCAGACTGTACAGCGGCTCTGACCAGACAGGGGAGGAAGATGGAGGGCAACAGTAGGTGAAGGAACTCGGAGAAGCCATGATCCGGAAAGCAGCAGGCGGTGTATAGGGCTCAGCTTCGGCAAACCACAACGCGCATTGAAACTCGAGCGGGCTAAGGCGCTACGGTGAGCGGGTAGAGTCAAAAGATTCTGAACGCGAATTGCTCCTGCCACCTACACATCTTCAGGGAGTGGGATGCTGCCGCCCCCAACTGGACAGAGGGTTTGCTGCAAGAGGCTCAGTTTCCTAGCGGCAGGGAAGAATGTGTACGTCTGAATTTCATTTCACACACTCCCCTCTTTTCAACATTCTGCTCATTCTCACTTAATTGTTATGTCAGTAGTTTGCAGTTGCGGGTGCCCAAGAGCCCAATGAGTGTAACTCTTAAAGCATTTCTGACAGCTCTCCTGACTGTCTCAATCATGCTATTACGAATAGAATTATTGTTCACCTTTGGGTACATGACAGCCGCCCAGGAGAAGCCAGCAAGTAGCTTCTCCACAAAGGCATCGCCATCTCCTCACTTAGTGATGGAGGGAAGGGGCACTATAATTTTCTCCTCTCTCATTGGGGTTACAGTGCAGTAGCAGAAACTAAAATGCAGTAGAAGGAACAAGTATAAGTGAAACAACCAAGAAATATTATCTCATTCATTTAGAAATTTTAAATGAAGTACCTACTTATGTCAGGGCACCCGTGCTAGGCCCCAGGAATACAAAAGTGAGCAAAACAAATAAGGTCCTTGCCCGTGGGAATCCTACAGTCTGGTAGAATTGACAGAATTAAGTGAATGAACACAATAAATACATGAAGACTTGTGATAAATTGTATGAAGGAAAATAACAGGATCTGTGAAAGTAAAGGAGGAGGGGACTAATTAGACTGGCTGGTCTGGCCAAGCCTCTCCAAGTAAGTGACATGGAGAATGAGACTTGAAGGATGACAAGGAGCCATCCACGTGAACAACATCAAGAAGAACCTCACAAGAGAAAGGAACAGCAAGTTTGAGAGAACATACAATAAATATGCTCATGTGTGTTTGTATTCAATCTGATATTTAATCTGAAGGTGTTCCAAATAAAATTCCTCTTAAATGGGGTTAATTATCATATACGTCTCCATTAAATGTTCAAGTTGTGATTTTAGGAAAACCCTGCTACCTTTGGGCAAGCGATAGAAGAGACCCTCTTTCAGGGACCCACAACAAAAAGACTACTCCAAAATTATAATCCCAAGAGGTTAAATTATTTAGAGTGGAGGTGGGGGCTTGACAAGATGATAACAGACTTTCTAGATAAACTTGGACACAAGATGCATTTCCCGCTCAGAGGATTTTACTCTGTTCCCACTCAATTCCAAGTCACATGTCTAGGACCCAGGAAACTGTGGTATGATATTTCACAACCAGCCATACCCCTGTTCTCAGTGTCTAAAGATGAGGCTGGGATGGTCCAGAGGCCCAAGGTAGGTAAACACTATCACCGTGTCAATTTTAGAAGTGCTGTTGTTGAGTGAAGTCCTGGAGGTGCCAGAATATTTCTAAATCTGGGAATAAGTAGGTCTGTGTGGGTTAGAGTCATGGATGTAGCTGTACGACATGAAATGGTCTCTATTCTTCCCTCTGTATTGGCATCTTATTGCCTTTTATTTCTATTTTGGAAAAAATGATCTGTTAAGGTCTGGGTCTAATCTGAGAACTCCATCATCTTTGTAAAGAGTTGTTTTGCTACCTAAAAATTTAAATTGAGCTACTGAAAGAGTGACTGGAACAATTCTGTAACAAATGTAACAAATCTGTTGCAAGTGCAGCTAACGCAATTGCAAATTGTATTCAAGAAACAGAAATCTATTTCTGAATGCAGTCTCCTCCACAGTGGGATCTGAAAGAAGTTAATAGGGAGGAAGCAAGAGCCTCCTGCAGGACAGGGTCTTTATGTGCTTGCTGCTCAGTGAACTAAGTGCTGAGGAGACAGTGGTGAATAAGCCACACACGTGCTCAGCCCTTATGGGTCTCAAGATTTACCAGAAGAAACAGACATTAAACAATCTTACAGAACTGACTATTATTATTGCAGTTGGGGGAAATGGCATGAGGGAGAAAAAAGCACAGGATAGGGTGAGACTGCATGGCAGGGGAGGAGACTGAAGGTAGTCTGGAAGATCATGAGCAAATGATGACAGTGGGAGGACACTCCCAGGCAGAGGAAACCCAGTGGCGACAAAATCAAGTGAAACAAGGAATGGAAAATACGAGGAGTTTATACTCTTCGTGGGATTGAAAAGACTTTTCAGCCTTGGATCAGCGATGGCCTACAAGTTATCTTTCCTCTGAGTTTAATAAAAACAATTTGTTCAAGAAGCACAGTGTACATAAATATTGGCAGTATGGCAGAAAATGATACATTTACAGGAGAAAGTCTTAGCGATGCTAATAGCAACTCCAGCTTGGACTACAGATGGTTTGAGTTTATTTAACTCAAATGTATGACATTCTTCTAAATTAAACTGGATTGTAATTGTTTCTTTAAAAAATAAGATGTGGATAGTGCTATTTTGTATTACTTCTATCTAGAGCAATAAGAAAAAAGATTAACGGTCTAAATGAACCACTAGAGGGTGCTTCTGCCCCTAGAGTAGATTCCAGCTGCTGCCGCTGCTGCTGCTGCTAAGTCACTTCAGTCGTGTCCGACTCTGTGCGACCCCATAGACAGCAGCCCACCAGACTCCCCCGTCCCTGGAATTCTCCAGGCAAGAACACGAATGGGTTGCCATTTCCTTCTCCAATGCATGAAAGTGAAGTGTGAAAGTAAAGCCGCTCAGTCGTGTCCAACTCGCAGCGACCCCATGGACTGCAGCCTACCAGGCTCCTCTGTCCATGGGATTTTCCAGGCAAGAGTACTGAAATGGGGTGCCATTGCCTTCTCCCAGAGTAGCTTCCAGAGAAAGCTTTAAAACTGCTCTCACTGTATTACTCACAGAAGCCCATATGTCAGCATGAATTGTTTCTTTTAATATCTTGCAAATCTATGTTGTAATACATATTTTGGAAAGAACTCACCTATTATCCTGCTAGGTAATTAATTTTCTCCCCCACAATGACTTCTCTACCAGCATCTGCAGTCTCCTCTTCTGCCTTCCCTGTCCCTGGCCCTCCACAGATGAAAGGGTTACCCAGCTCTTACCTACGGCCAAACCCTCCCTCTCCCCTCATGCCCATCCTCCCTTACCTCTCCTAAGACATCTAATTGTTCCTGTACTTGATCATAGCCATCACCCACAAACAGGCTACTTCTCCATTCACGGCGGGGGGTGGGGGTGGGGGGAAGACACTTTTAAGCCTCTTGATTCCACTCGTCCTTCAGCTACCTCCCCATTCCTCCTTCCCTCTCTACCAGTGGCTCCAGTTCCTCTCCTCCTACTGTCTCCTGAACCCATTCCAATCTGGCTTCCCCACAGGCTCTTGTCAAGTCCCCATTAAACTTTTAATTGCTAAATCCAAGGGCCAGTCTCATCTTTTATCCTGACCTCCTAGCAGCATGTGACAGGGTCGATCATTCCCTTCTCCTTGAAATACCTTCTTCTTGCAATGTCTAGCACCAGCCTTTTCTATTTCCTCATCTCCCTCACGCTGTAACTTTGAAGTCCCTTGGAGTTCTCTGTCTACACTCACCTATGAGCTCAGTCAAGTTCAGTGTTGCAAATACTGCCAGTAGATTGGAAACACCCTCATTTATACTTCCAACCTGGATCTCTCTCCTGAACTCGCGTTTGTATCTAACATCCTATTTGCATTTCCACTTAGATATCTAATGTACATCTTAGCACAGTAAATGTGTTCACAACAGAGCTGCTGGTTTCTCTTCCAAACCCGTGCCCTCAGCCTTCTCCCCTCAATTACCGTAAGTAATTCCATCCTCCCACTTTCCTACAAATCTCTTGGAGCCATCCTTGATGCCTCTCTTCCTCTCATTCCCCATAACTCTTAGTGAAAATACATCCAGAATTTAACCCCTGCTTGCTAAATCCCACAGCTGAGGTCCTGGGCCAAGCCACCTCCATCTGCCATTTGGATTTTTACTCTCATCTCTTAACTGTGCTCCCTGTTTCCACTCTTGTCCTCCAACAGCTTAATACAAACTCGAAAGCCAGACTGAACTTCTTCAGTGAAAGCAAATGACCCCTTCATCTGAAGACTTCTGATTATCTCAGAGGCAGCCTCAAGGTTCTTATCCTAGCCTAGAAGGCCCCACAACTTGGCCTTTTCCTGCACTTGCCCGCTCACTCTGTCCACCCCACTGGCCTCCTGCTGTTCTGCGTACACCCGGGGGCCAGCCTCAGAGGGTGGTGCTTGCTCTGCCTCCCACACAACGCTCCACCCCCAGATGTAGATGCGCGGCCTGCCCTCTCACTTCTGGCTCTTTACTCAAATTTTAATACTCTGTCCCACTCTATTTTCTTTTTCCCCAGAGCACATATCACCAGCTGACAAACTCCATACTTTATGCATTAGTTTACTGTTTGTCTTCCTCCCACTAAACTGTAAGCTCTCAGGACAGGGATTTTTATATTGTTCATCGCTTACTCTCTAGAACATAATAGGCACTGAGTAAGTTCAATGACTCGAATGATTTCCAGTCATTGTAATAAACATTTGCGTGCTTATTTGTGTAACGTACTGTAAAAAATGATGACAAGGAACATAATATTATACTAGTCTTATCCTTCAAGAGCTCACTAGCTAATAAATACAGAACCTGTGTAAATATAAATAAATATAAACATACAAAATAGAAACATAAAATGTATAGATATAGACATAAAATAGGACATAACACACAGAATTCAGTGAAATAAAATAGGAAAGGAATAATTCATTCTAATCTATGAAGATGGTCTTTTAATATATAACATTAGTGTTTAGTTATATTTTCAATAGAGTAAATATTCTCTGGTAAATATTTTAAATAGTTACACTAGAATGTGGAAATTGTGAAATTCTAGTGTTTATTCTTATTTCCTGTAGCACATACAATATATGGGTTCCCTGGTGACTCAGTAAAGAATCTGCCTGCCGTGTGGGAGACCCGGGTTCAGTTCCTGGCTTGGGAAGGTCTCCTGGAGGAGGGCATGGCAGCCCACTCCAGTATTCTTTCCTGGAGAATCCCCATGGACAGAGAAGCCTGGCGGGCTACAGTCCATGAGGCTGCAAAGAGTCGGACATGGCTGAGCAACTAAGCACAGCAGCTTATGACTACGAGCTTCCTTGGTAGCACCATGGTAAAGAATACACCTGCCAGTGCAGGAGACACAAGAGACATGGGTTCAATCCTTGGGTCGAGAACCCCATGGACAGAGGAACCCGGCAGGCTACAGCCCACAGGGCCACAAAGAGTTGCACACGACTGAAGTGACTTAGCACACACACGTACGTACAACATATACAAATATTTAATTGTTTTGCTGTGCACCTAAAACTAATATAATGTTATATGCCAATTATATTTCAATAAAACAAGGAAGAGAGGATGGGAAGAGAGGGTTATTCTATCTACAGCACGCTGCCACTTGCTTTCTTCAGTGATGATGATTACATTCACCTTTCCATATCAGCCCTCCTCCCTCCCCCTAGTTCCTTCTAACCTCTGCCTGGTCTCTGCTCCATCCTAGATTTTCCATCTGCAGCAACAAGACTACCCCAGCAGATGCTTGCACCTACTACTCTCTGAAATTTCGGAAGGGGACCACTGAGGGGAAAGAAGTTTTTCAAATCACTCCAAAAAGGAATAGCTTTCTGAACAATGATTTTGTGGCATTGAGAACTGTGAGCGTCTCAGAAATCAATATATCATCAATCATACATACTTGCACCATTGTGTCAAATACTGAGGCAAAATTAACAACATTATATATTACTAATCATTACATAGACTCTACTACTGAAAGCCTGTACAAAAGTATCGACTTTTAGTCCTACTTGGGATTTATTATGGTGAAAACTACTTTACCAGCACATACAGAATGGAAGCCAATTAGCATTGTTCACATTGAGAAATCGGAGAAATGGTTTTAAAAACTGTTGAGAGGCAATGCCAGACACATATGTTCCAGAGTTAACAAGAGACCTTCAACATCATCTGTGCCTTTAAAAATACAGATATTCCTGGGCATCCGTGCAGACCTACCCAATCAGAATCTCTGGGGCTGGGTCCCAGACACGTGCATTTTTAAAGCTCCACACGTGATGCTGATACACAGGCAGGGTTGGGAGCCACCCCAGCCTTCTTTTTATGTGACAGAAATGCTGGCTATTCACTAAAGTCCTGCTTCCCTTCCACAGCGGGCATTGCAGCTGCGAAGTGACAGCCCAGCAGTCCCCAAATGCATGCAGGCAGAGCCTTCTGATTGAGTTCTGGCCAATAGAACATGGGCAAAATCAACATCTACCACATCCAGGCCTGGCCCTTTACCACCTTCCATTCACCCTCTCTTCCTCTCTCTGCAAGCAGGCGGTTGATGCCTGGGGCAGCCCTCCCTAGGCTGTTAAAATTGAGATTTTTTTAACTTTCTGGGCCCTCCTTAGAAAGTTAAAAATCTCAATTAACAAGGAGATCTTCATGTTTTTCTCCACTAGATAATGGTAAAATAGATTCAAAATGAGTTTCTGGATGAACATTGTGACTTCTTTCAAATGTGTATTAATATTACCACTCCTTCCAAACAGCCTTTTTGAAGCTTGTTAATTTATGACTGGTAGCTCAGCTGGTAAAGAATCTGCCTGCAATGCAGGAAACCCAGTTCAATTCCTGGGTCAGGAAGATCCCCTAGAGAAGGGCATGACAACCCACTCCAGTAATCTTGCCTGGAGAATCCCCATGACAGAGGAGCCTGGTGGGCTACAGTCCATGGGGTCAAAAGGAGTCGGACACGACTGAGCAACTGAGCACAGCAGTTTATGACTACGAGCTCCCTTGGTGGCGCTGTAGTAAAGAATCCTCCTGCCAGTCCAGAGACACAGAGACACGGGTTCAATCCTTGGGTCGGGAAGATCCTCCGGAGTAGGAAATGGCAACCCTCTCCAGTATTCTTGCCTAAGAGTCAGACATGACTGAACAAGAGAGCACACAGCTTATGGCTACAGGATCAACTCTTCCTACATCTGTTGAATGTCGCAAAATTTCACCTTCCCTACCCAAGTGTCACAGAGACCCTCCTCCCCTGCCATCTACAAGGCAACCTCAGAGGGGCTTTAGGTGTATATGCGCTTGTCTCTGACAGCTTAGCTTGCCCTGTCCCCTTTTCCCTTGTCATTTCAGTCTCTTCCTTTTTCTATTTCTCAGAGACAGAGAAGGAAAAGGATTTGAATAGAAGACGGTACTGAGACAATCAGGGGGTATGGGGTCTGTCTGTTTCCTCTGATCCTGAGATAAGGCAGAAATCCTTCTGCTAGGTGAGCACAGTACTTACATTCACCCAGAGTTGGGAACCCGAATGTGAGTCTGGAAGAGGCATGGGATTTTGCTAACCTGGAGTCCCACAGCCCACCTGTGTTGAGTCTCGGCAGCGGGCTACCTGTTGGCTCATTTCTCCAGTTAATTCAGCCACTGTTACAACAGATCCCACAGCGGTGCCCTTGCTGGCTGTTTAAACACAGAGCATGCTCAGTGTGGCTGGGGTGGAGGCGGCAGGGAGCGGGGAAAGCACTTGTCTCCCTGGTAAAAGAATCAGTTCAATGTACTTGAGAGAATGATTCTTGGAGGCTTTTGGCAGGAGAGACATCCAGCAACCATTCCTCGGATGTCGCCCAGCTCTACTAAAGACTGCCCCAATCCAAACTGACTTTCCCTGGAGAGGATATCAAAATGTCCCACTGAGTGATTGCAGCAAGGGGAGAATTAAGTATTTTCTTTACAAAGACCACGGTTAAAGCAAGCTTTGTTGTCTTGACCAGTTTTGTGGTTCTTTTGCTAACATTGTCCCCAAATCTCAGCTCTTCCACCTCAGAGTGTGTGCACAAGGGCACACACCCATGTGTACACACACACACAACAGAGCTCTCTCTAGGACAGCTCTGAAAATAGGCGAGCTAGAAGTTTAGGCTTCTAGACCATCCCACTATTGATTCTGCTTTTTTAAAAAAAGAAACATAAGCTACCGAATTTGAGGTCAGCCTAGTATGATGAAATCTCTTCTGTTTTTTTATGAGTCTGGGCATTCATTTCCATGGATTTAAGAAGCTGCACTCCCTTGCCTGTCTTAACCTATGCAAAGCCATTTCCTACAAAGCGAAGTTTCTTCTTGGACAAGGAACTTACCTCAGGTTTCATTTTCCTTCCCGTTCCCTTAACAGAAGCAAGCAGAGAGCCACTAATGTCCCAGTAAGGAGGCCTGTGGGAGTACTCACCCTTACAGTGCCCATCCGTCGACAGGAGGGCAGCTGCAGTGCCCGGAGGGGGCCAGGCTGAGCTGAACCCCCAGCCACATATGGTGGTATGGGTAAAAATCACGGCAGGACGATGGGAGTGCCCTGAAAACATCCCTGACCATCTGTGGGATATGCTTACCGCCTACATGGTGGCTCAGACAGTCAAGAATCTGACAGCAGTGGGGTAGACGTGGGTTCGATCCCTGGGTCAGGAAGATCCCCTGGAAAAGGGAATGACAACCCACTCCAGTATTCTTGCCTGAAGAATCCCATGGACAGAGGAGCCTAGCGGGATACAGTCCATGGGGTCGCAAAGAGTTTGAGTGACTAACAAAAACACACACATACGCACAGGGAAATCAAAGAAGGGTGATTTCCATCCCTCAGCATTTACTGAGTACTGGGGTTCAATAACATGCTCAAGACTGCAGAGCTGGTGAGGGGAAGAGCTAGGACTGGAACCCAAGTGGGCCCAACTCCAGAGCCTGCAGCATGTATTTGAAACCCAATGTAAAGCCAGTGAAGAGAATCACACCTGGACATCTTAGAGGATTCTGCAAAATAGGTTTCCTTGGCTTTTAATGCCATCTAAGTAACTGTCAGTTCAGGATTTTTTCCCTCTTTATTATAAATTTATACCCTTTGCCTGAAATATAGCTCTTCAAGCCAAATAAACGGACTTACTGCTTTCCTTGACCTAACTACTGAAAAACATATTCACATCCAATACTCAGCCTGAAAACAGTCAAACACACCCACTTTTTCATCACTTTTTAAAGATCTAATGGGCTAGACAAATTCTCCCTTTGTACTTATTCTCAGGAATAGGCCATTTTCTAGACTCCAGAGAGCATTTATTTGCCTCTCTCTGGTGCTAACACATTCAGTGGTAGTAAAGTGGGTCTTGAACAGAGGTCCATTCATTCTTTGGAGCCATTGGTGTGCACCAGCAGAAATACTTAGTGGGTTGAAATAATATATTGGCATCCTGAGCACCGACCCTAAGCAGCTTAGACTCAAAACAGAGACTTGCCTACACAACACTTCCGAAGGATTGTGCATTTGAAAGTGTTTTTATGATCCTCTGTCTTTTCAGCCTGGTGAAGGTCAGCAGACATTTCCCCCGTTTAAAGAAAAGCTGGGATTAGTGGGGGAGGGGGAGGTTGAAGGGAGGACACAGTCACGCAAGGTTATGGAGAAGCCAGATGGCAGAGAGGGAGAATTCTAGCAATACTCTCCAGGGTTTCTGGAGGCCGCGACTTCTAAGCGAAGACGCGCGCTTTAATCCAGACCCAGACCGAGGCCTTCTGACCCGGGGTGAGCCCAGGTGAGGACCAACTACTGTCCCTCTCGGGCCCTCTCCCCGGGCAGGGTAAGCTCCCGCGGAGGGCGGGCGCTCGGCTAGGGCGGAGCTCTCAGGGTCAGGTTCGGGATGGGATTGGGGGACAAGTGAGGAGTTTGGTGGAGGTGGGATGGATAGCTCATCCCAGCATCCCAGCTCCCAGTGCACTCGGAAGGTCTACAGGAAAACAAACCGTTCCCCAACCCCCTCACCCCTGCGTCTCGGATCCCCGCCCAAAGCGGGCGGGAGGGGGTCGGGCCCCGGCCGGGGCAGCACACTCTGGGGACGGGGAGCGCGCACCGGCCTCGCCCTCGCCCCCGCCCAGGGGTCGGCTCCCCGGCGCGCGCTCCCCGCCTCTTCCCCGGGCGGCGGCGGCGTCGGCGGCGCGGGGGAAGGGGCGGGCGGGGGCCGGCTCTCTCCTCCCACCGCGCTCCCGCCGCACACGCTTCCCAGCACCGAGCCGGCGGCGGCCAGGCGGCGGTGCCAGCCCCGCTCCCTTCTCGGCCGGGCGAGCGCGCGCCGCGATGGCCCCGGCGGAGCAGGGCTGAGCCCGCCGCCCGCAGCCCCCGGCCCTCTCCGGCCCAGCCATGGCGAAACAGTACGATGTGCTGTTCCGGCTGCTCCTGATCGGGGACTCTGGGGTGGGCAAGACCTGCCTGCTGTGCCGCTTCACCGACAACGAGTTCCACTCCTCGCACATCTCCACCATCGGTAAGGGGCGATGGCCGGGGGCGCCCCACCCTCCCCGCCGCCGCCGCCTCCACCTGTCCGGGCGGCCGTGCCCCTTCTCCATCCCGGGAGCAAGGGTCCGCCGCTCCGGCTAGAGGCGGGGGCTCCAGAGGCAAGGGCGCGGGGATGAACCGCAGGGTGCGGGACCGCTGGCTGGGGATTTAAGCCTGGGTTCCTGGAGATAACAGGCCGCCTACTGCTGTCGGTGACTAGGGTAGGCGCTCGGGCCTTAGGCTGGGTCGCCTCCCCGCAGAAGCCGAGAAAACGGGGTGGCCTAGGCCTGGGTACTCCAGGCTGGGGCAGTGGAGAATCATAGCCACCAATATGACACCCCACACCCCCAGGTGCAGAGGGAGAGGAAAAGGAAAGCTTGTGCTCAGGGTGAGGGGGTTCAGAGTAGGGGGAGCCGAGCCACTGGGTACCCCTCAGTTCAGGGGTGACCCAGTGTGGAGCCAAAGCGGAGAAGAGAGGAGGAAGGGAGGGGCCAAAGGGATTGAATTGACAGGGCGCAGCTGTGAAGGTAAGCCACAAGGTGGGACACACCTGGAGGAGGGCGTAGGTAAGGTGCGAGCCAGTGCGCGGAATGGGGCATGGCTAGCCAGCTCCAGAAAAACGTCAGCGGAGGTGTTTGTTTTGAAGGAGGCTGAGGGGGGATGAGGGCCAGGAGGGTTACTTGCGAGGCAAGGGGCTCAGAAGGCAGGCCGGACTCAGAATACATCTCTGCTCTGGCAGTGCCCGAGCCGGTGCTTAGAGGGGACAAGGCCTGTGGCATATGCTGGACAGGATTGTTATGGAATCACTCATTCTGGGAGGGAGTGGGTGGCCGCCCCTCTGAGCCGTTTTTCGCCCTGAGTGGTCGCCGCCTCTGAGAGGCCTGAGTTGAGGGCGTTTCACCCACGTCTAGCAGGTTCTCTGATGACGCCCTGGAGTGGCCTCAGCACTGACCAGGTCCTTCTCCCGTCAGGAAAGGCCCCACACTCCCTTCCCACACCCACTCCTTGCCAAGAGAGGAGACGAGGCAGGTAGAGCCAGGAGGAGCAGAGCTCCCTGGTTTAGAGGCAGTCTTTGTTGTCAGACAGACCTGGGAACCGCACTTTGGGGCAGGGCGTCCTTGAATATCACGTAAGCGTCTCACCTGTAGAATGGGGAGGATAACGCATTTCTGCCTCTCCAGGTGTTGTAAAGGTTAGATGAGGTGATGTTTGTAAAAGCACTTAGTCAGACACAGAACCTGGAAAAGGCTGGTCTTTACTACTGTTGTCATCATCATGGAGCTCCTAGGATCTCATTCTCTCTTTGCTTCACTGTCTTCAAGGGACTCAGGGTCAGGGGACAGGTACATTCATCTTCCTCAGGGGAGCTGTTAGCCTAGCTCCTTGGATGTCCAGGAGCTTGGGTTGGGCTGCTGTTTGAATGAGAGACATCTTAGGAATGGGGAGGGTCTGGAGGCCAAGGGAGGGCTACAGGCCTCTGGAGCAGGCTCAGGGAAGAGGAGATGTTGGGGAAATGCCTGGGAGTGGCTGAGGAACCAGATGGGATGTGAGGACAGGTTGCAGCAGGTGAAGACTCTCTCTGTACTCACAGCTGGGCCTGCCTTTCCCTAGGATGCAGAGGAACTGTATAGGAGTTTGGATTCTATGGAAGAGCGAGAAATCTGCCTTTCTTCACACCAGCCTTTTAAAATCTGCCCCACTGGGTTTCTTGAATGCTTTCCTGTTTAAAGCTTACTGTTGCGTTTGTGATTTGCATTGTCTTGGTCATATTTTTCAGCTGTAACTAAGAACCCAGGGGAAAAGTTGGATGGTCAAGAAAAGCATTCTCTTTTGTGATGCAGAAAGGTTCTCAGGGAGATGAAAGGGGCAGCCAAGAGACAAATCAAGGAGCCACAAGGATGGGTACTACCAAGCCCTATTTATTAGTTTATCCATTCCCCCCCACCGCACCCCCCACAAAAAAAAACTGTGTTCTGTAACTAGGCTCAGCACTGCGACCTAAAGATTCTCAGATGAATAAAACCTGGAGTCACCTCTCCCGAGCTGCTCCTTGTCTAAAACACATTCTCTTACCATCATGGACATTGATCTCGGCACCTTTCCCAGAGCTGCTTCTGTGAATAGGGAAAATGGGGCAATTCTCCAGTTACTGCCAAGACGGAGTTCAGATTCTTGGACCATGTCGATTTGTGATTCACTGTTGAGGTCACTTACTGTAAGAGCATGTGACATTCCAGAGAAGAACCTGCAGGGGGTGATGAGGAGGCTTACCGCCACTCCTCTTCCGTAGGTGGGTAGGTGGCCCTGAGCTGGCATTTCTTTCCCATGCAGCTCTGCTGACCTGGAATGGGGCCCACGCAGAGGAAGGCAGGCAGTGCCATGATGCTCCCTACTATTTCTTCACCTGTTAAACCAATTCATTAAGCATTCACCATGAAGTATGGTGCCAGGTCTGTTAGATTGCAATCCACCTTTGCCTGCCCACAGAAACCTGTGATCCAGCTGGGGAAAGCAACACAGGCCAAAAAAGCCTTGGTCACAGGGAGAGAGTCTATCTGAGAGCACGTGGTGAAGCCTTCTTCAAGTATAGGGGAGGGATGACGATCCTTATCGTTACTAGTAATGAAGGTATCATGCTCAGTACCAGCAGCTAAATAACCCTGGAAGACCTGCCTGAGGCAGCCTGTGAATGGTGAGGGGCCCGTGCACAAGCGCTGATGCTCCCCGAAGCGCTCGATGGAGAAGGCCTCAGGAGGAGAGGCGGCCCGGTGGACGGGAAGCGGCAGGAAGGCTCAGGGAGGAGGGGAGGCTGGAGCGAGGCCTTGCAGTGTGGGCTGCTTCTCAGTTCCTCCTGCAAGAGAAAGAGCAGACGGAGTGGCAGGAGCGGAGATGACAGAGGTGGGAGTTCAGTGGGTGTTCGCGGAACTCCGGGCAGTCTGGCTGGAACCGAAGAGAGGGAAGGAGTGAGAACATTCCTCTGTTTATCTCTCTGCCTCCCAAACTGTAGTTCAGGTGCCTTGAGGGTCAGACCAAACCTCATTCCTCATTGTTTGCATCGTCCTACTACAGGGCCAGGCACGCTCTCCATAAATGTCCCACTGGTGAAGGAAGGAGGGTAGGGGGCACCGCGGGCCTGGCTGAGGAGCTGGCTGAGCCCTTTCGTGATGGTGTCAAGGGTTTCTGAGCAGGGGGATGACAGGGAGAAGGGAGAAAATGGCACTTAGGATGTTGACTGGGAGACCAGTCAAGGGAGACCAGTGGTAGTATCTGGGCATGTCAGACCCTTTTAGCTCGTCCCTTCTCTCTCTTCCCCCCATCCCCATCCTGTGGCCCCAACACCTGTTCTGGAGCCCCTCACAGTCACCTGTCCTTGTGTCCCTCCAGAAGTGGAGAGTAGTTCAAATCCATTGACCTGGCCCCTGCCGAGAGGCCTCATGTAGCTGGCACTGCCTGCCCAGCAGGGAGACAAGGTCCCGTCCCAATGGACATCTCCGTGCAGGGACCTTTGACTTCCTTTCTGCGCGGCGGCCACATGTCAGCCAGGCATGGAAGCTGTCGGGGTGGCCCATGAGTTGGCGTTCTCCCTCTAGTCCTTGGTCTTCCCTTCTTCCTTGGAAGACCTGTCACCTGGTCTTGAGACTGTTTTGTCTTAAAGGCCACCTTCTGGGCTCATAGGAGGCTTTGGCCTATGATTTTCCGGTTTGACTGGTTGAATGGCTGTGGCTTCGGGCCTGGTTCCTCAGCTGGGTTTGCTGATGCTATATCATCTTTCTCAGGAAGTTCTGTTCTCTCCCTGCCTGGGGCAAGGGCTTGTGGCTAACTGAAGAGGGGAAAGTGGGCTGGGGAAGGACCTGCGGGGAGAGATCTGAGCCTGCTGTCGAGTGGCCTAACAAACACGGGGGCTGATGCTTGGGCACCACAGTCCCGAGGTCTCTGGGCCCCCAGACCATAAGGCGCTGGGTATACATGCTGTGGGAACTGTGGGAGGGTCAGGAGGGTCTCTGTGCCCCTCAGCTCCCCCAGACCCTGAAGAAGGGGAGGTGAGAAGCTGAGTTGAATGAAAAGAGCACATGCCTGAGGTTTGCCATGGCCTTACAGACAGTTAATATCTCTGTCGTTAATTTCCACATCTGTAAATTGAAGATAGTAACAGAATCTGCCTTAATGCTCGTTGTGAAGATTACAGGGGCTAACAGATACAAAGCACTTGGCAGAGCTCTCAGAAAAAAATGGCAGCTGTCCTCATTGTGTTATTGTGGTTATTCCTAGTTCACAAGAACGTTGGAGATGAACAATACATGCTCTGAGGCCCTCCTGTCCATCACTCATGCATTCGGTCATTCAGGCACTATCTGTGAAGCACCCACCACTCCAAGCCAGGAGCCAGGCGAGGAGCTGGGGAGACACCAGTGAGCAACACAGGAACTGGGGGGCACATGAGTAGGCTCTGGGTTTTAGTGCAGTTTTTGGTGCCAGTTTCCCCCTTGCCCTGGCAGAGCCAGGGGCTGAGAAGGAAGAGTGAGTTTGTGAGGACATGCAGAGGTGGAAGAGTGGGGCGAGAGGTGACTTGAGGGGACGGGGCGGCCCTGCCTTAAGGCTCCGACCTCAGCCACGTGTTGCTCGGCTCCCTGGCCCTGCTGCACACACCCCCTCCCCTGAGGACGTGATCCCCGAGCACGTCTCGAAAACTCTGCTTTTGGCTGCTTTATGCTCCTGTACCACCTGCACAGCTCTGCAGATTCACCCACGGCTTCGAGCACCCCGGTGCTGCCTTCTTCCTCCCCTCTCCTGCTTGCCTGCTTCCCAGACAGCTGGGCGATGAGCTTCATAACGTCCAAATCAATATTTGGCCATTACCTTTCCACCCTGATTGCCAGCTCTTCTCAGCGTGCCTTACGCTGTAATCTAATATTTGTGCCTGTTTCCCTGTAAAATTGCCAGTTTTCTGCACAGGCCCCTGACCTCTCCTTGGCTGTTGTGCCCTGGGCAATGTGCTTTGTCAAGCAGATCACAGAGCTTCCTGAACACTTAATTCTTCCCACTGAGGAGGAAAGACTGAATCATCGGCCCTATTTTATTACTAGGAAAACTGAGGCCCGAGAGAAGTGATGACTCACGTCTTACACGCAGGTGAACCCAACGTGAACCATTGCCTCTCATCCACTTGCCCCAAACTGCACTGGGCGTGTCCTTGCTCACCCCAGAAGGCCCTCCAAAGGCGCCAAACAGACCCTCTCTCCTGTGAGCCAAGGGGGAGACAGTGCCTCCCTCGCCTGCTCTGAGTGCTCTGGGTTGGAGGGCCAGTTGTGCCTCCGCTGTTGGCTGAGTCTGGGGGACTGTCAGGGGCCATGATTGAGGAGTCTGCCTGGGGGCACCTCTGAAATTGAGATCTGAGTATTGCCCTCATGTTACTTCCTGAGAACATATTTATGGAGAACTCGGTGACTGGAGGCCCCTGTTCCACAGAGAGGGCCAACAGTTGGCTATAAAATAGGGGTCATTCCCTGATCCCTCTTCTCTGATTAAAATTTTCTCTCTACTCATCTTTTCTCCTAAAACATAGTGACTTCATTCATTCACTCATTTATTCCCTCACTCACCTATGTATTCTTTTTTTTTCTTTTATTCAATTTTGTTGAATAATATATACTGAGTGGACATCCCTGGTGGCTCAGATGGTAAAGAATCTGCCTGCAGTGCAGGAGACCCAGGTTGGGAAGATCTCCTGGAGCAGGGAATGGCAACCCACTCCAGGATTCTTGGCTGAAGAATTCCACGGACAGAGGCGCCTGGAGGGCTACAGTCTATGGGGTCGCAGAGTTGGATACAACTGAGCTACCAGCACACAGACACATGTATACTGAGTATCTGCCTTCTCCCAGGCCGTGAGAATATAGAGTGAAAAAGATGCTGTGCTGCCCTATGGGACTCACAGTGCTGTTGAGGAGTCAGACATCCAAACAGACAACCAGAATATCATGCAAAAGCAATATCAGAATGCTTTGGACTCACAGAGGAGTGATATATTCCCCCTGCGTTGGTTGGTGATGGCTTCACAGAAGAAGTGACATTTGAGTGAGTCCTCTGAACTGAGCAGGGTTTCCAAAAGGATGGGGATGGAGGAAGGGTGTGTGGAAAACACCTCACAACTTGGGCCTGCTACTCTTCTGTCCGGCCGGCCCAGCTGGCAGTGGCTCGTCATAGTTTTGTCAACTAGGCCCTTGCTGGGAGTTTGCTTTGTGGGCTCTGTGTGTGGCTAGAAATGTCTAGAGGCCCTGTCCGCTCTGAGATGTTTGCTCCTGAGGCTCCAGGCCCTTGTTTCTTCCCCGCTTTGCCTTCTGCTTCTGGGCCACATTGACAGGCCCAGCCGGGAAGAGGCTTGGCAGAGGGTGGAGGAGTGGGTGGTCAGAAGCCTGGCAGACCTTGGCTGCCTCAGTAGTACCCACCTACCACTCGGCAGTCAGCTGCCAGAGCCAAGCTCAGGTCATGTGAGAGTGGCTCAGGATGGGGTTGGCTGGAGCGCATGGCACATGGCCCAGAGGCCCAGTGGGGGTCTGTGCATGCAGCAGTGGGGAGGGCAAGGGGACCGATGTTTCCTGAACACTCACTCTGCCCAGGAATGGGGCACTTACACACGTGAGGTAGAAATCTCATCATAAAGTGGGCGTGAGGAGTCTCCAAGTGGGCCTTGCCAGCATTTGAGGGGTTTCTCAGTGCGTCCTTCAGTTAGAGCCTCCAGATGAGCTCCTGTGTACATGAAGGTGTGTGCACACATGTGCGTGTTGAGGGTGGGTCCCCAGGAGCCCCCTTGCTGAGCTTTCCCTCTTTATCACAGAACAGAATGATGTGGCTCCTGAGTTTTTCCTCTTCAGAGGAACTGTGAGTTTCAGTGAAATGTGTTCCAGCCCGAGGGATATTTGCCGTCTTCCCTGCCTGGGGCCCCGACACTTCAGACCCTCTCCCGGCAGGTGCCTTCCTGTCATTCCGTCCTCAGCTCAGGTGTCACCTCCTCTAAAAGGTCTTCTCTGACCAGCCAGTCTAAAGCAGGCCATACCTGGGTGTCCTCACCCTCTACTCCATGATTCTGCTTTTGCATCAACACTTCTTACTCTCTGGAGTGACTGGTTTCCCTATTATCTGTCTTCCCCACTGTAATAGAAGTCCACTGAAGACAAGGATATTTCTGTATTATTCAAGGCTGTGTCCCCTGGCTTATTAGTTCCTGGCACATGAACTAACAATAATAGTTTGTTTTGAATGAATGAATGAATGCACACATTTCCTAGAGAACTTCCCTAGAGGGAATCTGCGGGGACTCACAGACAATAAGACACTCACGTGTTTGGGATTGTGAGAAGGTGGGGAGAGTTCTGTAAGCGCTGAACAGTTTCCAGTAAGTTCTCTGCTCAGATACATGCCACAGGACAAGCTCAGACGTAGCAGGGAGCAATAAGGCAGCTCCTGTAATCCCTGTGTGAGTGGGGTCCTCTCTGGTGAATGCACACATGAGAGGTCAGTGTCTTAGACCAAGGTCAATATCGCCTGTTGCTCAGGGTTACTGGTGGTGTCAGACAACGCCCAGCAGCTTAGCCAGGCTGCTGAAGTGACCCTCCAGGACTCTGGAGTAGGAGCTCCCAGGGCTCAGGCACTGGGGCATGCATTCCTCCCAGCATCACGGGAGTTCATGTTTGACTGGGAAACCCTTCTGCATGATAACAGCCCTTGGGTTCCTGCATCTCCAGAGAATCTCAAGATCTGTTGTGAAAATAGTAGCCTCCAGAGTTGTTGCCCCTATCATCACGTGCACTGCATCTGATTGTGTCTTAGAAAAGAGAGAGAGAATGTTGTTCTGACATCACCAGTCTGCCTTGTGGGTGGACAGCTGAACCAGGGCCTTTGACCTCAGGTTGAATCACGGCCTTGGAGTTAGAAGATCAGGACTCTGCCAGAGGCCCTGCTTCCCATCCCTCCCGGAGTGCGTGGTTCAAATGCTGTCTGATGTCCTTTCTCAGAGAGTCTGTAGACACCTTTTCCCCAGCATGAGGGACAGTCATCCTGGATCTGGATAAGGGGAAGTCAGTGGCGTGCAGCCCCACAGACAGGGAGGCTGGAAGTCCCCAGACAGAAGGGAGGGAGGAAGAAGGAAGCAGCAAGGGGCAGGTTTGGGGCCGAGAACGCTCTCCCCTGCCCTGCACCTGCCCGGTGTGAGGCCCGTTGGATGGCCTGAGCCTCTGTCTGGAATCTTCTCTCGAGCTTTGTCTCTCAGCCCTCCCTCGTCTTCCCACTCTCCTTGTTCTTCCGCTCACTTGTCCCTCAGCTGGCGGGGACGTGGCGTTACACTCTGCTCTCTCGCTGAGTAAAGGGCATCACTCTGGTGCCTCGTTTGGGTGGCAAAGTCAGAAAGCCACAGCCCCACAGGGTCTGCCCTTCCCTCCAGACGGCTTTGGGGTTTCTCCGGGTGACCTCCTGCCCCGTCCCCCAGGAGCGCCATGCACCCAGCACATACTGGTTTCCTGCAGGGGACGGGGCTGGGGCCTTCCTAGGACTTGAGCTTCGTAACTGGAGCCACCACAGCTCCAGGGATTGGGTGTCTGCCTTGGGTTTCAGGTGTATTAAGTGGTTCCTGTGGTGGCGTCGCATTGCTGAGGAGAAGGCTCAGGTCCCCAGGCTGCTGGGCCTCTGGGCTGTGGTTGATCACAATGATAGCATTTGGCACAGAAAAACCCTGTTTCCACCTGATGTCCGTGGCACCCGGCGGGCAGGCAACCTGGCATCTGACATTAACCCATGACGTGCTGGCCCGCCAACAGGCACAGCTAACTTTGCCAGACTTCAGGTTGTAGCCAGACTCCGGGGGCCATCTGGCTCCCACGGCGGGCAGCATTTTCACTTTTTGTTGAAATGCTGTGGCTTAGTGTGGCTGACTCCCTTCTTTGCACCTCTCTCCTTCCTTGTCCTAACACGAGCCCCTTCCAGCTTTCTAGGGCTCTTTCCATCCCCTAAGCCAGGACCCTAATTGCACCCCCTTCATAGGACACTGATAGCTTCCTCAACTAACATTTAATAAAACTCAATGTGCCAGGCTCTGTTGTGGGTTTATCTCATGATCCTCACAGAAATCCTCTGACAATAGGGAATGCCATCCCCGTTTTACAGGTGGGGAAACTGAGGCAAAGAGAAGTTGAGTAGCTTTCCCAAGACCACAGAGGTAATTAGTGGTAAAGCAGGATTGGAACCAAACTCTGGCCCCACAGTTGTGTTGTTAATGACCTTGCCCATCTGTTTCTTGAGCTGCACACTCCTGTGCTTTCCAGGGCTTTCTCTGGAGGCAGACAGAGACGAGGAGTGCTGGTCCCCTGGATGTACCCTGTTCCCTCATTTCCCTGGTCTTCACAGGCCCTCCGCCGCTAGACTGGGCTGGCAGTAAGCTCCTAAGCTTGTCATGCCAGCGCCGTGTTCCCCGCCTGGCCCCTCTGCTCCCAGCCTCCAGTCCTCTGAGGGCAGTGCTGTGACTGTGCTCCAGGGCGCAGGTGGGGCTTGGCAGGCACTGCAGGTTGCTGCTGAAGGAGAGAGCCCCACAGCCAGGGACCCAGGAGGAGCCAGAGGCCACCAGGATGGTGAGGGCACCACCATCACAGGTGCATCAGGAGCTGGCACTGTCGCTTCACTGAGGCGTTTTCTTGTCGTTGATGCGAGGTGTTCAGACAGCAGGACACACGCCCTGCTCTTGAGCCATGGGCACCCATCCCTCCTCCTCCTCTCTGGGGCAGGGGGCTGCCGCTAATGGGATTGCTACTCTTATGCCTGGCAGCGAGCAGGGATGGAGGCGGAGATTTTGAAAACAGACACAGAATTTTGTCAAATACAAAACTTCTCCCCTGCCTCATAGGTACTGTGCATCTAGTGGGGGCTGGAAGAGAAGAAGGGGGAGATGAGGAGCGGGGTACCTTGTCCGTTCCCGGGCCTGTAGCTGAGACCGCCAGCCTAGGGGAGCCGTGGGCAAGCACAGGCTGAGGCTCTTCTGGCATTCTGAGATGTGCTCTAAGGAAAGGGGGCTATGCTATGAGCACACCCACCAGCTGAGACCTGGAGCCTGGCACGGCCAGGAGGCTGTGCTGGGACCCACACCGCACATCTGTCTGCCTCCTGGCCGACAGCTGCCAGCTGGCCGGTCCCCTTTGCACCACCTGGAAGGTGCTGCTTTGGTAGGCTAAGCTAGCTCCCCTGCCCCTGTCGGCCAGGTCATGCTGTGGGTCACCGGCAAGCCCATTAATGGCCCTCTTTGGAGTTAGACATCCATGCTGGCCCAGGCAGGAGCTGCTTCTCCACAAAGAACATGCTGCAGCCAGCCCTGCTTTCCTGAGCGGAGGCTTCAGGCTATGCAGTTCCACCCAGAACGGATTGCTGGGTGTGGCAGACACCACGACTGACGGATCTGAGGTCCCAGGAGGAGACAGTGAGCTGCTTGTCATGCTTTGGACCCTTGGGTGGGAGACAACCACATCTGGACTTTCTTCTCCCCGGACCCCACGGTCTCCAAGAACCTCTGCCTGCGCTGTGTGGAGGGAGCTGCTAGTTCCTTCACACCCGACTGTCCCCTGTGCCCGGGAAGGGACATCGGCCCGCTTGAGGAAACTCTGAGGTGGCGCTGTCCAGGGTGGTGCCTCTGGGCTTAAAATGGAATCACGAACTCTCGAGGAGCAAGAGGTTCCTTGGAAATAGTTATGGTGGGCGTGCTCCACATGTGCCCACCGCCTCACTGCTAGACGCCTCGTGATACAGAACAGGTGTGGGGAAGGCGGGGATGAGACAGAAAGGCAGTGGGATTCCACAGCCTCGGAGGGTTGGGAAGCCGCTGGGCAGGAGGGGCGCCCCGGGCAGGTCTTAAGAGACCGATTTGCAGTTCTGGCTCAGCCATAGGATGTGGGAACGGGAGCAGGTTATTTGGATTCTCTGTGCCCCACAATGATAATCCCCACCCTGCCTCCTTTGTTGGGCTGGTATGAGAACCAAGGGCTCTGGGTCCTCTAGCCAGGGGGCCGTGCTGTAATGCTTAGCAGTATCGTGAGCCGTGCGTGTGGTTCTGCCTGGAAATAGGTTAGAAACTGGTTCTCAAGCATTAGTGTGCCTTAGGAGTAGTAGGTCTGGGGGGCCCAGAAGACTGGCATTTCTAACCGGCTCCCCAGTGATGTTGATGCTGCCAGACAAGCAAAGGTAGAGGCGTGGCGAGAGACTAGACTGTGCTGTCTCTCCTGACAAGGGTGTTCTGGGTTTGTTTTTCTGGCTCCTCCCCAGGAACATTTATTTAGCAAAGGGAACTATCTTCTATCTACTAGGAGGTGCACATATATTATCTAACTTATATCCTACACCGACCCTTAGGAGGCCAGTGATATTCTCATTCTTGGTGGTGGTGTTCAGTTGCTCAGTTGTGTCTGACTCTTTGCAACCCCATGGACTGCAGTGCGCCAGGCTTCCCTGTCCTTCTCTATCTCCTGGAGTTTGCTCAAACTCAGGTCCATTGAGTCGGTGATGCCATCCAACCATCTCATCCTCTGTCGTCCCCTTCTCCTCCTGCCTTCGATCTTTCCAGTGAGTAGGCTCTTTGCATCAGGTGGCCAAAAAGTATTGGAGATTCAGCTTCAGCATCAGTCCTTCCAGTGCATATTCAGGGTTGGTTTTCTTTAGGATTGACTGGTTTGACCTCCTTGCTGTCCAAGGGATTCTCAAGAGTCTTCTCCAGCACCTCAGTTCAAAAGCATCAATTCTTCAGCGCTCAGCCTTCTTTACAGTCCAACTCTCACATCCGTACATGACTACTGGAAAAACCATAGCTTTGACTATATGGACCTTTGTTGGCAAGGTGATGTCTCTGCTACAGACAAGCAAACTGAGGCTCCAAGAAGTTGAAAGTTCCTCAAAGTCACACAGCCAGAATCAGGACTCAGACCCAGGTCTTTCTGACTTCAGTGCCAAGGATAGCTTTTCCACTAAATTAGAACCCTCAGACTTTCCTCTATCTAAAAATCACGTTTAAGAATCTGCCTTCCAATGCAGGAGACACGGGTTTGATCCCTGCTCAGGAAACTAAGATCTAATATGCCACAGAACAACTAAGTTGGCGTGCCTCAACTAGAGAGAAGCCTGCATGCCCCGATGAAAGAGCCCACACGCTGTAACTAAGACCCGACACAGCCAATAAATACATATTTTAAAAAGTAAAATCACTCATAGTCCTGTTAAAAATACAGGCTTCAGTCCCTTGCTTTCAAATTCTGATTCATCAGGTCTAGGAAAGCCAAAGTATTGGGTTGGCCACAAAGTTCATTCAGATTTTTCCATAACATCTTATGCTACCCACTAGTGTCATTTTGTTTTTTAAAAAAAAAAAATCACTTAGGGTGATTCTAAAGCTGAGCTGCAGAGTAGCTGATCTTGAGAATCAGAGAATTCCTATGCTGCCTCCCTTGCGGCAAAGGAAATGTTTCACATGCAAAGCTTCTTTCAGATGGAATCCTCAGTCTTCATTCAGCGTGTACTAGACTCACCTGGAGAGCTTGTTAAACCACAGATTCCTATCCACCCCCACCCAGAGTTTTGGATGCTAGAGATCTGAGGAGCTGGCATTTCTAACAGGCCCTGGCTGAGGCTGAGGGCTTGGGGACCACACTTTGAGAACCTCTGTCCTGAGAAGCCTGCTGTCAAGAGTGTGATCCGTGGGCCAGTAATATCTTCCTCACCCCGAGGCTTGTGAAGCATCTCGGGCGCATCTCACGCTCCGACTGAATCAGAATCTGCATTTCAACATGGTTCCCACGTGATCTGCATGAACTTTAAAGCTTGAGAAGCACTGCCTTAGAGGAGCCAGAGTGAGAACACCCCGGGGGTGGAGGCAGATAAAGAATCTGTCTTCTCCCAGGAGAGGCTGCAGGTGCGACACAGGTGGAACTTGGGATTTGCAGCCAGAGGGTGCTGAGGACAGCTGAGGGGTGAGACTCGGAAAGGGTAGAGGACTGTCCCCCCAGGGAAAGTGGAGACGACAGGACGGCCTGAGGAAGTGAGGTGGGCCTCAGAAGAAAGCTGCATCGGGCAGCGGTCACTTTGCCCATAAGACAGTGGCCAAGGTGTTCTCTTGGACGCTTTCAGCACTAGGGGAGGGGAGAGGGTGGACTGGGGCTGAGCCCTTCGGCAGGAAGGACAGTGGCTGTGAGGAATGTGGTGGGTGAGCCACCTCGAATAAACAGCTTCTGAGCAGCAGCGAGGGCTAGCTGAGGTGGCAAGGCATGATTTCCTGGATGACTGAACAAGGCCAGCATTTTGACTCTGCCCGGCAGAGCTCAGTGGTGGAAAAAGCCAGCAGCCACACGGGGACAAGAAAGGGGCCATGGTCAGGCCCAGGGCCCAGGGCCGGCTGTAGGTAGACATGGTGGAAGGCACAGGGAGTTGGGGAACAGAGTAGAGGAGCAGCTTCCAGTGCAAGATCGCTGGGCTGTTACTTTATCCATGGGAAAAGAAACCTCTCAGAAGGCTTAGACTGTTTCTTCCCTCGTGCAGGGGAAGAGCTGATTTTTTTTTTTTTCCCCACAGAGGTGTTACAGGTTTGATGGGTGGTCAGGAGGGCCTCGGTTGCAAGATGGTGGGGTGTGGGGGGGGCAGTGAGCCCACAGAATTCCGCAGATTTGCTCCCTGGCCACAGGGCTGAGAAGCGAGGGAAGAGAGGAGGTGGCCAAGCCCAGGGCGGCTCCCTGTCTTGTCAGCCCTGCTTCTCCTCAGACCTGCCTTCAGTCTCAGAGGGAAGCTTCCCAGCTCTGGGGGCTCCTCCCCTCGCCGAGTGCTTTTCCATTTTTTTCCAGAGAGAAACAGAAAAGTGTAGGTAAGACCCCTCAGCCTGGGTAACACACAGCTCTCCTCTCATTCCCCCGCCCGCCAAGAGATAGTGCAAGGGCCCTGCCCTCTGACAGGCCCTGGCTATTTGCTGTGCTGACTTGGACGCCTTATCTCACCTCCCTAGGCCTTTGTCTCCTGGCCAATAAACTCTGTACGGGCAGGGGCCATCTGTCTGCTTGAGCACTCTGTCTACCTAGCACTGCACAGGGCAGACAGTTCCCATGGAAGTTTCTAGAATAAAGGAAATAGACCCTCTCTCTCACCAGCCCCACCTATATGACCACTTGCGAAAGACATCCTTGGACTGAGCTGGTATGACGATGAGCCAGGTTTTTTATAAAATGAACGGCATCACCTATTCTCCTAGGAAGAAGGCACTGTAACAGGAAAGATTTCTTGATTCCTTTCCATACCACATGTTGCGGAGAAGCAAATTCTTGACAAATGTTTGTTTAGGGAGCGAGTGAGCATTCTTCTGCCCCCCCCCCGCCACCAAGGCCAGGGGCCCCCTCTCCTTCCTTCTCTCTCTGCTTTTCTACTTTCTGGGCACCCTTGGAAGAATGGCTGCCAGATGTCGCACATTCGGAAAAGTACAGCTCAATAGATATGAATCAGCTTGGGCAGGTGAAAAATGATTCATGTCCGACCAACTTGATTTAGTTCAGGTTGTCTGGTCTGAGTCTTCTCCTCCCTTTTAATTAAATGATGCTTGGTCTTGATGCTGAATTTAATCTGTCTGTGTTTGTAGAAAGCTGAGGGCAGGATGGATAAGCGGAGAAGTACTCATACCGAGGTGGGGTGGCGCTGGGGATTTCAGCACTTTGGGGCTGTGCTGTGCAGCCCAGGGGCTATGGTCCAGAAGTCTGCCTTCAGCCTGTTCCCCACCTGAACACCGGTTAATGGTGCCCCTTCCCGACTTGTCTCCAGGGAGTACACAAAGACCGCAGCTTAGCCACCTTACTAGACATAGCCCTTGAGTCACTGGCACAGCACCTCGCACGATTAGGGCTGGGGAGAGGCACCCCATCTCTGCTATCACCAGATTGATGCTTGCGTGCTGCTGGTGGCGCTGACTTCTGTCGCAAAAATCCCCGGATATATTTCCTCCCTGGGCTGGTTTGCCAGACCCCTTACGTTCCCTATGTCTCGTGGCAGTTTAGCTCCTCACGCCCCTAGGCAGGTGAGAACCCTGTCTGTCTATCCCTCCCTCCCCGATGATGTGCTGTGCCACGACCCCTTCACATGGTCACTGGCAGTCACCCAGGAGCACCGGTGTGCACCAGGGCTGTACTCGGTACAATGATAGCTGTGGCCGAGTGAATGGCCACCAGGTGCCAGACACAGGATGTCATTTGGTCTCCTCAGTGACCCTCTGAAATGACCGGTAATGTCCCCATTTTACTGATGAGGAAATGGAGGCTCAGAGAAGCAAGATGCCCAGGGTCCTAGCTATGAATTACATGGTCAGAGTCAGGGTTCAAGTGCAGCCCTGACATTCAAGCCCATGCTCCTTCTGGTAAACAGCAGTGCCTCTTGTGGCCAGGCGTAGTCAACAACGCATGCACTGGGCCATCTCTTTGGCGGGCCTTTGCTAGATGCCGGAGGCTTGATACACACCATGGGGCGAAAGTCCTCTTTTGCCACAATCTCTGCCTTTTCCACATTCATGACAGTGCCGTTAACCCCTCCTAGTTGCTCATAAGGCAGAGAGAGAAACAACCCAGGCAAATGAGGTAGACTATTGTTCCTAGGGAACAAGGTTCCAGGAGGGATGAATACAGATGGTTCTGTGCAGAAGTAGAGACAGGAAGACCTCTCATGGGATTAGAGTTAGACACGCTTTGGGGCGACGTAAGACAGCGATGGAGTGGATTCTGACTTGCTGTGTGTCCCAGCCCCTTTACTTCTGGCAACTCTAAGCTCAGATAGGAAAGGAAGCCCCATTCAAAGCCCTGGACACTCCCCAGGCTCTGTTTTTGGTTCAAGAAGGCCTTTCCCTCATGCCATCTTTCTGCCAAATTAAACCCAAAGGAGAACCTTCAGGTATGAGTACCCTGGGCCTTACTTCAGGTCTCAGGAGGTACCCTTGCTAACTTCCTTGCTTGCTTCCTTTCCCCAGGTGTCGACTTTAAGATGAAGACCATAGAGGTAGATGGCATCAAAGTGCGGATACAGATTTGGTGAGTTGGGTGGGAGGAGAGACCCCGGGGCTGCACCTGAGCTGCCATGCACACAACCCTAAGGCTTCATCTGGAGAAACTGGCCACCTCTTTGATGGAAAGATGCAGAAGTCTCAGAGCCCATCTCCTGCTCCCATGAACCTTAATCTCTCATCTTAGTTCCCTGACCAGGGATTGAACTCAGGTGCTTGGCAGTGAAAGCACAGTCTCAACCACTGAACCACCAGGGAAGTCCATCTCATCTCTTTCTTAAGAAACTTTATGGGATTGACTGCAAGTCACCAAAAAGCAAGAATTAGAAGGAATTGACAAACTAAGCACTGTGGGTTTGTCTTCGAATAAAGCTTCTCCGTTGAGGCCAAGCCCCCCACTGCACTGCACTGCGCTGCGCTATGATTAGAAAGGGAGGGCTTACTCCCCATCCGTGCGTGAGCGTTCCTCGCCACAGCACAGCGCAGTTCCCACAAGTAGCCACAGGGGGCCGCTGTGACTCTAGCCTGGTGCTCTTGGAAGCACTGCCTTTCCAGCGTTGGGAGCAGCCTTCCAGTTTCAGAGCGGTATGGGCGTATGGGCGTTGCCTTCAGAGGTCCCGGAGGAACTAGAGGTGGAGCCGTCCCACCAGTCTGGCCACAGTGGCCCGATCCTAGAGACAGTCCTCCAAGGCCCGCATATGGTTGTGGCTGCTGGTGCAGGTATAGTTGACAGGCCCCACAAGCCCCGTCAGCACCTATGACCAGTCCTCTCTCGTGTAGAGTCAGACCCGTTTGGATCTACCTGGGGACCAAAGCGCCACTGATTTTTCGCCCGCAGCTCTCCAGTTTTTCCTGCGAAGGCACAGGGTCTCCCAGCTCCTGTTCCCCCCCTCCCCACCAGCTCCCACGGTGCCTGCCTTTCTGACCGGCTGCCTTTCTGTTGCAGGGACACTGCAGGGCAGGAGAGGTATCAGACCATCACAAAGCAGTACTATCGACGGGCCCAGGTGAGACCCTGTTCTCAGTGTTTAGAGGTGGAGTGCTGCCACCCACCGCCTGGCTCTGGGTATTTGAGATGTTTGTGCCACTGATCCCCAAGTGGGCCCTCGGATTGCCTCCTGGGGAGTGGGGCAGGCGGGGCTCAGGGCAGTCTTTCAGTCACTTATTGATCATTTATTCACTCATCAGCTCCTCTGTGAGCACTCAACTACAGGCAGGTCCTTACGCTCAACTTCCACCCTCCTCCCCCCGCCAAAGACCCATGTGCCTTCCTGCCTGAGAGAGCTCTGTGATCTAGGAAGCAGTGGCTTGGGGGTGCTGAGAGAGAAGGCGATTTTTCTGGGTGCTTATGGGTCTTCATTATGCTGAGCAGGGAAGGGGGACCCAGCATGTGAGGTGCCCCCTCCCCGCAGGGACCCAGCATGTAAGTGCCCCCTGCCGTGGAGACCCAGCATGTAACGTGCCCCCCACCCCCAGCTTCTGGCCCCTGACTGCACTGTCTTCATGTGCGTCTGCCTCCCCCATCTCTCTCTCCTCTCTCTCAGGGAATATTTTTAGTCTATGACATTAGCAGCGAGCGCTCTTACCAGCACATCATGAAGTGGGTCAGTGATGTGGATGAGGTAGGTCACGCGGCCTCACTGTGGTTGGGGGGGCGGGTGGCGAGGGCGGGAAAGGGTACTGGGAGGGGAGAGCATGGCGAGACCCACACAGGAAGGGCTAAGGTGGTCAGAGTTTGCGAGCAGACACTACCAGAAACTCTCCCCTTCTCTGCAGCCCTGGCTGCGGCCCCCGTGGGTAAGACATGGGGGTGAGTCCCCAACGACCATGCCCCCATGCTCTGTACCCTGCTAGGCCTCCATGGCTGTGTCTTCCCCAGAAACAAGCTGGTACAGAGCCTCCCCTGTGCATAGCTTCCTACCCGAAATCTCAGGACCAGGTGGAATTGGGAGATTGGGGTTCCAGTCTTGGCTCTGCCACCACAGCTCTGGAGCCTTGGGCATGCCCCTGGAGCTCTGAGTCCCCAGTTCTTCATCTGTAAAGTGAGAGTTGGACTTAAGTCCAGGATCCTTTCCAGCTGTCCAACCCAAGGGAGCACCAGCGTCTTCTATTCTCGACAGTCCCCACGACATCCCTCTAGGACCCCTGCGGTCAGCCGTGGTACTTGGGGGAGCCTGGCACCTGCACCCCATTGGCCCACTCTGTCCCTGGGGCTCTGAACTTTGGTGCTGGCATGCATGCCTGTGGAGGCTGTATGGGGGGGAGATGGGGTGGGATGGGGAAGGCCGCACTCACTGGCAGTTCTGCCTTGCTCTGGCCCTAGTACGCACCAGAAGGTGTCCAGAAGATACTTATAGGGAACAAGGCCGATGAAGAGCAGAAACGGCAGGTGGGAAGAGAACAAGGGCAGCAGGTAAGTGGGAGTGAGCCAGCCGAATCCATCCCTGGGTTTTCCACGGGCCTCCAGGGCCAGTCCTAAGGAGGAGGGCCCAGGGTTCTGTCACTGTCGGGGACCCCTCCCTCCCGCCTCTCACAGCAGCCTAAGGCATTTGGTGAGTTGTCATCCTTGAGGACAGTGACTTGGAGTCTATCCTGAAACAAAGCCCTGTCTCAGCTCCAAGGCCCCCAGAGTGGGATTACCTCTGCCTGAGAGCCCATCCTGTTAACGAGGAAGAAGGGCTTCAGGTTGCTGCTTCTCTAGCAGCTCCAGGAGCAGCTTTGTCCCACCGTCATTTCATCTCACCACCATCCCCACTCCCTGTCCTCCTGACACCTGAGGTTGGAAGGAAAAATGCAGGAATGACGGGCCCACAGTCAGAGAAGCCACGGCGGCAAAGAGGGCGAGCGGATGGTGCTGAGGGAACGTCTGCGTAAACAGGGGGACCCTGCTCCCGGAGAACAGGAGGAACGATGGATGCCACTGAGGCCAGAGTCACCCACTTACTCTGAGGGGTCTCAGGAGTTTTTCTGTCCCTCTTCAGTCAATAGCACCCATTAGCCCTTGAAATAAAATTGTTTCAGTTCAGTCGCTCAGTCGTGTCTGACTCTTTGCGACCCCATGAATCGCAGCACGCCAAGCCTCCCTGTCCATCACCAACTCCCGGAGTTCACTCAGACTCACGTCCCTCAAGTCAGTGATGCCATCCAGCCATCTCGTCCTCTGTCGTACCCTCTTCTCCTGCCCTCAATCCCTCCAGCATCAGGGTCTTTTCCAATGAGTCAACTCTTCGCATGAGATGGCCAAAGTACTGGAGTTTCAGCTTTAGCATCATTCCTTCCAAAGAAATCCCAGGGCTGATTTCCTTTAGAATGGACTGGTTGGATCTCCTTGCAGTCCAAGGGACTCTCAAGAGTCTTCTCCAACACCACAGTTCAAAAGCATCAATTCTTCAGCGCTCAGCCTTCTTCATAGTCCAAGTCTCACATCCATACATGACTACAGGAAAAACCATAGCCTTGACTAGACAGACCTTAGTTGGCAAAGTAATGTCTCTGCTTTTGAATATGCTATCTAGGTTGGTCATAACTTTTCTTCCAAGGAGTAAACGTCTTTTAATTTCATGGCTGCAGTCACCATCTGCAGTGATTTTGGAGCCCCAAAAAATAAAGTCTGACACTGTTTCCACTGTTTCCCCATCTATTTCCCATGAAGTGATGAGACCAGATGCCATGATCTTCATTTTCTGAATGTTGAGCTTTAAGCCAACTTTTTCACTCTCCTCTTTCACTTTCATCAAGAGGCTTTTGAGTTCCTCTTTCTGCCATAAGGGTGGTGTCATCTGCATATCTGAGGTTATTGATACTTCTCCAGCTTGTGTTTCTTCCAGTCCAGCGTTTCTCATGATGTACTCTGCATATAAATTGTTGTTTAGGATTTAATAAAAAAGAATACATGGTCATTGAAAAGTTTGAAAGTAGAAGCTAGCTCCTACTAGAATATTGTATTTGTTGAGTACTGTATGTGTGGCCCTGTGCTAAGCAAGTGCTTAGAGATAGATGCATTTAATCCTTCCACAACCTTGGTTGATAGACACACTCATCCCCTTTGAGCAGATGATGAAGCTGTAAGTTGTCATCCAGCTCTTAAGTGACAGCACTGGTTTTCAAGTCTGGGTCTGTTTGACTGCCAAGCCCGTGTTTTTCATTGATTCGCCACAACATTTTGGGCCTCTCTGTCTCCTGATACATGATGTGTGCATGCTGGGTGTGTACGTGTGCCTGTGTGTAGCTGGGTGGGGCGGGGGTGCATGGGTGGAGCACCTTCTCCTGATCTCTGCTGGCCTGTGTCTTTGGAGCTCCCAGTCTCATCCGAGAAGTGATCTACTTATCTCCTGAGAAATGGTCATGACATAGTAAGGGCCCTGAGTGCGTTGGCAGGAGGATGTGCCAGGCACTGCAGGGCACTTCCCTTCCCTTGCTGACTCCCTTTCAGGAGTGTTGTTCTCTTGCAGCTGGCTAGAGAGTATGGCATGGACTTCTACGAAACAAGTGCCTGCACCAACCTCAACATTAAAGAGGTGAGCATTCCTGGGCTGAGTCCAATGGAGGGGTAAGCAGCCGAGGGGCCAAGAGCAGATGAGCCCTGCTTGGGCAGGGGGCGGGGCAGGGGTCAGCCACAGGGGCACCGGGGAAGAGAGGGAGATGCCCAGCCAACTGTGCTCCTTGCTTTCCCAGTCCTTCACGCGCCTGACAGAGCTGGTGCTGCAAGCCCACAGGAAGGAGCTGGAAGGTCTGCGAACACGTGCTAACCACGAGTTGGCCTTGGAGGAGCTGGAGGAGGATGAAGGCAAACCCGAGGGCCCGGCAAACTCTTCAAAAACCTGCTGGTGCTGAGCATCCTCCGTGGAGCACCCCCGCACAACCCCCTTCTCCCCGCAGGAGGCCTGCGGGCACAAGGGAGCCTGGGCCTCGCCCCGCTGCCCCTCTCCTTCAGGTGACCCTGCGGCATGTTGGCCGCTGCTCCTCCTCCCCTGCCTGGCCCCAGGGAGCAGCCTCGCCCCCAGCCCTCCACCCGGGGGGGCCCCACCAGCCTGTGTCCCCAGCCACAGGCCTGCTGTGAGCCCCCCGATGTGTGACGAGCACGTCTTCACTGCCTGGAGCTCCCAGGCGATGCCCGAGTCTGGAGTCAAGGCCCCTGTAGGCTCCTTGTCTCTCGGTGCATCTGGTCTCCTCTCCGCTGTTTCTCGCTTCTTCCCACTTCTCTGTCTGTCCCTTCTGCTCGGCTGTACTCGTATGGAAGCCCTCACCTCCCCACGCCCATGTGTTACTGCTGGGGCAGCACCTTCCCCTTCCTCCTCACTCAGGCCCCGGGCCGCACTCCCCCTTCTCTGCTCCTAGGAGAAGCCCCACCTGCAGCCCCCAGAGCTGCTACCATCTCCCCCAGCCACCACCCGCCCCTTCTTGTGCCACAGGCCTGCCTCCCGGGTGAACGGGCAGAGAGGAACGCAGGGGAGGAAGGAAAGCCCTAACTGGTGGTCCCCACATCTGGGGCTCTCCTCCCTCCCACCCCAGTTTACCCCATGCTTGGCTGCCCGCCCACCTGCCTCTTGGGGGACCTGAGCTTGGAGACAGGTGCTTCAGAGAAGAAGAAAAAAAAATGATGAGGGGTGGCAGGGATAAAAAGTCACCTCCATTCTCTACCTCCCATACCCCCTGGGCTCCTGAATTTCAAGATGTGGATCAAGGCCTGTGGGCACTGCAGGGGTGAGGAGAGCCCCCCTCCCCTGGAGCCAGCCACACACTGCAGGAAGGGGAGTGTTTGGAAGAGAAGGGCCAGCTCCTGCAAGTTAAGAGCTGGGACAGCAGTTTGCAAACCAGAGGGGAATTGGGCAGCAGCAGGGGTTCTGGGGTCCCATCTTCCATTTCTTATGTAAGAAGGGCATTTCCCCAACACCCCCTGGCAGGTGACAGGGGACAGAACCAAGCTGGTGGTCTTTCATTGAGCCCAGCCTCCGGCTCTTAAGGTTCTCCCGAGACCCAGAGTCTGTGGGAGAAGGGCGGGAGCGCCTGGGCAGGAGGCAGGCGAGCCCTGGGTGGGAATGCGTGGTGCTGTCCCTTCAGCCTTCAGGACCAAGTGCTCATCTTGTTCCTCAAGCTCCTGAGTCAGAGGCTCGTGGGTCTGCCAACTGCCCTGTGGCGACAGGTAGGGGGAAGCCGATTCCCTCCTCCGGGGCCCTTTGTTTCAGGAAGAAGTTTCTTTAACTCCATACAGTCCAGAGTAGTTTGCAGGAGGCCCTTTGAGGGGGAAAACATGTCAGTTAGCAGCCCTAAGAGGGTTCTTTCCCACCTTCCCAAGATGGGAGAAGCCTCAGGAGGAGGATCAGTCGTAAGCTGTGAGGCATGGCTGGTACTGGAGCAAAAACAAAGAACTAGGCCTTGCACATTCACCAGTTGTTAATAAGTCCAGGACACACGTGTGTGAAGGATTAAGAGCCCCACTGACTCCTCTGGAAAAAAAGGTGAGGGATGAAATCGCCAAACCTTCCCTCTTGACTCTTAATACCACATCAGGAGAGGGCTGCTCAGGATGTAGGGACGTGGGACAGGTTATATGGGAGGAAAAAGAAAGCCAGAGTAATTATAATTGTCGGCTGATGAGAAATGTAGAGAGCTGACTCTTAGGATGAAGTCGCGACCACAGCTGAGAATGCTTCCTGGAGGACTTGACTCCTCGAACGTCTAGACCTAGGCAGCATCAACTCTGGGGTGGGGGGTCGGCAGTGCCAGCCCTTGGTGTGCCCTCCACCAGGGACCTGAGGGAGGGGGAGTTTATGCTGGCCATTGGCTCCAGTCTGTGGATCAGTGTCGCCACTTCCCTGAAGGTCTGGCCGAGCACCATTGCCTTCCTCTCCTACCCCCTCAGGAAAGGGACTGTATTTTTACTGTGCCCTAGGGGTTCTGGAAGGGAAACCTTGGGGTTGAGACTCTATGGCCTGAGAAGCTGCATCCACGGGGCCACTGCTGGGGAGAGGTATAGGGCAGGAGGGGCGCTGGGATTTTAGGGTGCAGCTAGGCTCACCAGGTGCCAGAGTCGGCCTCTCACCCCTGAACTCTGACCCAGGAGGCGGCCTGGGCCCGGCCTTAGACTGTTGCGCAGGCGCACCTGCCTGTGGACTCCCGACCACACCTGCATTTGCCGTCTTGAGACTCAGCGCCACCCCTGGCACCTGCTCATGAGCCCCACCTTCTCCCTGTGACGGGTGAACTTTTGTGTGCAGTGTCTCGGGTCCAGTAGAGGAATTGTGAGCAGGGTTCATTTATTTTAAACACAGATGTTTACAAAATAAAGAATATTTCCAATCACAGTTGCGACTGCCTGTGTGAATCCCCGGGAGTGGGTCTCCATGGGACCCTGGTGGTTCAGGGGAAGGGGCAGTGCCGGTAGAAGAGGCTCCAGAACCCTAAAGCAACAGCAGTAGAAGGACGTTGCGGGCAGCAAACGTCTTCCACTTGGTGCCTCTCCTAATGCCTCCTGCAGGGGAGCCCAAGCAGAGCAGCCATTGCTCTGCTGTGGACACACACTGCAGAAAGAAGATTGAGTTGTCATAGGTGAGGTGGGAGTGGGGGGAATGCTGAATATCTAAGAGCCAAGAAGGTTCTCATCTCTTGGAATGGAACAGGTCTTCCTAAAGGCATGAAGCAGTATTAAGTAATCTTTCAGAAGTTCATCTTAGCGCTATGCTTGGATGGGCTTCCCTGATAGCTCAGTTGGTAAAGAATCTGCCTGCAGTGCAGGAGACCCTGGTTCAATTCCTAGGTTGGGAAGATCCCCTGGGAGAAGCAATAGGCTACCCACCCCAGTATTCTTGGGCTTTCCTTGTGGCTCAGCTGGTAAAGAATCCGCCTGCAATGTGGGAGACCTGGGTCCAATCCCTGGGTTGGGAAAATCCCCTGGAGAAGGGAAAGGCTACCCACTCCAGTATTCTGGCCTGGAGAATTCCACGGACTCTATAGTCCATGGGGTCACAAAGAGTCAGACACGACTGAGTGACTTTCACTTCACTTCTTCACTATGCTTGGATACCCCCAGAGAACAAGACAGTCTGGAGTCTAGGGGTCTGGGGGCTGTTGAATACTATAGTCTGGGGTCTGGAGTTGATGGAAGAGGCAGAGAATGGAGGTAAAGCTAAAACAAGGACGGAGTAAAACAAGGCAGGGCAATGGTAGCCTAAAATTTTAAATCTGTATTTTCCAATTTACAGAGAACTCATAAACCTTTATCTCCTCCATTGGAACAATCACTTCTCTGTAAGATAAGGAAGGTGATTATCCAGGTTCAATGGAAAAGGGAACAGGTGCCTAGGGGCCCCAAGGTACAGTGGCAGAGTCAAGCTGAAAAGGACCAACCTGAACGGAGATCTCTGGAGGGGAAAGCTTGGCATTTCTAGTTAGAAAAAGCTCTAACTGCAATTCTCATTTGCAGCCAGAGTTGGGAGCCGCTGACCAAGGCTTTCTGCCTACTAAGCCAGTGCAGTTTCCAGAACAACAACTGTCCTTGTAGAAAGCTGTGTTAGTGCATGTCCAAAATTACAAGCTTCCGAAAAGTGGGCCAGTTTGAGGGAAAGTTGGAAACAAAGAACTACCTTAGCAGAGCTTCATCAATTTTATTCAATCATGTAAGGTGAGAGGCCGGGTGACTCAAAGTGTCCTGAAGGAAAGAGATGGCGTGAACCTAAGGAAGAGAGCACCCCTACCTCTCATCTCAGGATGTGAGTGGTCTTCCTGGAGAGGGTCCCAGAAGGGCAGTCAGTAAGAGGCGTCTGGAAGCCTGAGAGTACTTGGGGAGTGCCAGGCATGCAGGTGAATCTGGCAAGTTCATGTTAAAGTTTAGCCCACTGTCAGGGCCAAGTTCTGACTCAGTGGCTTCAGGGGGACGTTTATTGGTTTTTCCCAGGAATTCCACCCAGCCTCAGCAGGGAACATACTTCTCTCTGTGTTTCCTGCCGCCTCTTCTAGTGGCAAGAGATTCCCTCCCCAGTTAGGTAATGGAGGCTTGTTTGTAGGCAGCAGCCCGTGGAGATATGTGGGCTTCCCTGTTGCCAAGAACAGCCACAAATAGGCTACAAAACACAGAAAAGCCAGGCGCTGCCTGGAGAGTTGCTCCATCCTCCCAGCAAATCAGATTCTCAAGACCAGCTGCTCCCCAGCCTGGTTTCTTCTTGTTCTCGGAGACGGTTCCCAAGGGACACATACCTGTGAACACACTCTCTAGTAAACAACTGCACTGTTATTGAAATTTCACTCTAAAATCCCCAAACCAGGTAAAGCCTAATTGCCAGCTTTACTGATGGAAAAATCTAGGCATTAAAAAATAAATAAGAAACAAAACAAATCCCTGATTTGTTGTATCCGTGGGTGTTTGGAAGGATAAAGTGAAGTATTAGGCCTTTATAGTTTCTGTGGGCTTCCGGGGCTCTGCTTCCCTGAGAGCCCTTAGCAGGTCCCCAGATGTGTTGAAAAACTGAGTGGCTTAGCTGGGTCTAGAACCACAGCAGCTTCGACTCCATGCACACTTTCTTCTGTGGAAAATGACCAGCACAACCGCCTCTGGAAAGTCTGCAGGACCTGAGCCTTTGTCTGAAAAAAGGTAAACCCCGCCCCGAGTTTACCCACCTGCTCTATGACTCTGCTCTGCTATCCCAGCCACAATCGACTGCATCCTCCTTACCCTTTGGGAGCGGGGTGAGGGGTATTAGAGGAGATGGCCCAGAGTAGGGGCAAGGGCAGATGTACTCTCTGGGACAAGTACCATCATTCACCGAAAGACTTTTCAAGACAAACCTAGCCTCACCTCTTCAGACCGGGTGCAAGCTGAAGCACCGAAAGCCATTATTTTAGAAAATCACACACCATCCTCCCAAGGGTCCCTTTGATTTTATGCTTGTGGAAGGTAATGGCCAAAGAGAGAAATGTGAACAGTAACATGTATATTTCAATGGTAGTCTGAGTCAAGGGGACATGCACCCAATTCCCTTCCTTATCGTTCAGCCCTCGGCAGACCCTGGCCTCTCGACTGCACAGTTCACAGCTCAGCACTCAGCAGGCACGCAATAAATGTCTGTGCCAAGTGAAAACCACTTGCTGGGGCAAACAGGAGTCAGTCTTGATTCCCTCCCTCCCTTTTTTCCTCCTCTCCGACCTCTGGGGCTCTGGTTTCCTGCAAGCAGTGAATTATTGATGTCTACTCAGAGATAACACATTGGCCCTTCCCAGGTTGCTAGAGGGGTGGGGCAGGGAGGTGGCTTTGTTCAGAGTCTGTAAATAGGAGGAGCAAGTTTCTTGTTCAAACAGCACTTACAGGTAGGTGACTATTTTTGCTAAGTCATCCTGGGGATGTTCAAAGCCCCATTGTGAGATCCTTCCTGGCTCCTCCTTCCTCCCCACCCCTTTAATCGACCCTTAAGTGGGCTCACAAGGCTCTGCCGCTCACTCCGCACATCCATCATGGCTTACATTGCCAAGTCCTTCTACGACCTCAGTGCTATCAGCCTGGATGGGGAGAAGGTAGATTTCAATACATTCCGAGGCAGGGCAGTGCTGATTGAGAATGTGGCCTCGCTTTGAGGCACAACCACCCGGGACTTCACCCAACTCAACGAGCTGCAATGCCGCTTCCCCAGGCGCCTGGTGGTTCTTGGCTTCCCTTGCAATCAATTTGGACATCAGGTGAGAGGTCCCTGGAGTTGGACTGGTGCAGCTCTAGAGGACTAAGGAGAGGGGGAGAATGGCTGTGTGCTGGAGTGTCTGGAAATATGGGGTATGTTTTGTTAAGCTAGGTCTATAGGTACAGGTGAGTACCAGGGGGAAGTCAGTTTGAGTCTGTCTGTGATAGCACACCAAAGATGTGGATTTTCATGGTTTCTTGTCTTCCTACTACACTTACTCCATGAGGGCTGGTACCAGGTCTGGTTTTCTCTCCATTGTGTCCTCAGTGCCTAGGGTATAGAAGACACTCATTAAATATTTGTTGAATGAATGACTGGAGGAAACAGAAGATAAAGAATCAAATTAGGATTGAACTGACTCAGGAGACCATTGTTCTCACTAGACTTGGTTCTGCTATTTAATGGGTCAGTGCCCACTCAATTTTTCTGTTTTGGTTTCCTCATCCATAAACTAGGGATAATACCACTTGTCTCATACGGGAGGCCTTCCCTGGTGGCTCAGCAGTAAAGAATCTGCCTGCAGTGTAGGAGACAAGGATTCGATCCCTGGTCGGGAAGACCCCTGGAAAAGGAAATGGCAACTCGTTCCAGTATTCTTGCCTGGGAAATCCCATGAATAGAGGAGCCTGGTGGGCTACAGTCCATGGGGCCAGAAGAGCTGGGAACCAAGGATTATTGTGAGGTTGATAGTGTAAGAGCTACAAAAGTAACTTGGAAAATACAAAGTAATATGAAAAAGCAAGCCACTTTATTATTTAGATTGAAAGGTTTTGTTTGTTTGTTTGAAACCAGCCAAGTGGAGAGTGAATTTGGGGGAAGGCAAAGGGTTTGTAAAGTGCATGTGTCTCCTCTGGGTATCATATACTCCTCAGTGTCCCTGATTAATGGGTCAAGTTGTTACACATCTTTAGCCCACACACCTCAAGTTATCTTTTAGGGATTCTTCTATTTTCACTTAGGATTTTAATAGCACAAGCAGGCAGAATGTCCCTAAGTGAACCCTCCAAGTATAATCCCTTTGGTTCAATTCACAGAGGCCTGAAGGCAAGGAAGAGATTGGCAGAGATTCAGGAAGGAAGGCTGAGATGTCGTTGGTGTGACAAACCTGAGCCCAAACCATGAGTGCTCTCACTGTACCTTCCCTGTCTCAATTCCGTTTCTAGGCTTGGCCAGGACAAGAGATATAGAAAAGGCAAAACCTCTTCAGAGGTGCCTCCAGCCATCACTTCAGGCCGGCCAGTTGCTGGAGGGAATTCATAACACACCAGTAGCCAGCCAGCCATGTGCATTAGGAGATAAGACTTTAATAGCCATAGACTCTGGGCTCAAGATGTCATGATGGCCTGGAATTGACTGTACTAATTGGTTCTAGTAGGTCAGAGGCAGGAACTTTTTCCCAGAGGGAGATATCTGACTCTTAGACTTGGGGGTGGGGGTGGAAACTAAGGGTTTCCATGGGGCTTTGAGGGTTGTGAGGGGTGGAGAATCCTAAGCAGGGATAAGACAGGGCTGGCAGCAGGGAGAGAAGACAGGTAATAGGTTGAGAGCTAAAGCATTCTAGCTGAGGGCAAGGTCTAAGGGGAAGGAACCATAATTACACATGCGCAACTTTTGGCCCTCTTGCACTTATTTCCTTAACTTCCCCTTCCCCTGGCCTATTCCAGAAGCCTAAACCCTTTATCCTATTTGATTCATGCCTAGTGGCCATGAAATAATTTCATATACAGTATATTCATTGTTGGCGCTAATCTACTTTATCTTTATATGGCACCTGAAAGCTAGTCTTCCTTGGATGGGAAGAAGCTATAAATCCTATTCTTCTGGACCTCAATTTCACCTTTAGTTTGAGGAGCTGAGTAGGGCAGAGGCCAAGGCTATATTCAACATTCACAGGTAATTAGAAGAGAGGCACAACCAGGGCAGAAGGAAAGGGAAGGTGGTGGCACGCATGTGAGTGTGTGTGCCTGCAGATGTGAGTGTGTGCAGCCTGTGTGTATGTGTGTGTGTGCGTGCAGCTACATAAGTGGAAGAAGGGCTCTAGGCAGTGTGATCTGAGCCTCCTTTCCCTTTCTTTCTACTTCCCTGAGCTGAAGGGTTCCTTGAAGATTCAGACATATCCTAAGAACTGCTCAGGGTGGATTGGAGAGAGAACCAACAGCTTAAAAGCACTAAATCTTCAGTACAAGAACAGCCAAACTAGGATCTTTGAGAACTTTCAGAAACGACAGCAAAGCATCAGGATGATAGCTCTGAGAGGGAAAACTCTGATTCAAGAGTAGGGCAAAACGAATGAAGACGAGACGGAATAGGAAGGGGGAAGATACCTAGAAAGAACGACCCTGAGGAGCACAGAAGAGTGAAAGGCTTTATAGATCCTCCATCTTCCCCCTTGCCTTTTCCAAGCTCTTTGTCTCTTTGCTCCCCCAGGAGAACTGTCAGAATGAAGAGATCTTGAACAGCCTCAAGTACGTCCGCCCTGGGGGTGGATTCCAGCCCACCTTCACCCTTGTCCAGAAGTGTGATGTGAATGGTCAGAATGAGCATCCTGTCTTCGCCTACCTGAAGGATAAGCTCCCCTACCCTTATGACGACCCGTTTTCCCTCATGACCGATCCCAAGCTCATCATTTGGAGCCCTGTGCGCCGCTCAGATGTGTCCTGGAACTTTGAGAAGTTCCTCATTGGGCCGGAAGGGGAGCCCTTCCGCCGCTACAGCCGCACCTTCCAAACCATTAACATCGAGCCTGACATCAAGCGCCTCCTCAAAGTTGCCATATAGACACTGGCAGGTCTATTTCCTCCCGCCGAGTGTCTCTCCTGAGCATCCACTGTGCCCTCAGAAGACTGCTGGGCCCAGGCTTTCCCTTCAGATAGTACCCTTCACTGAAGAGCCTTGCCTTTCTGGTCTGCCTGTTTCCTTCCCCTCCCTGCAACCTTCTGGTTGGTGATTCAACCTGAGGCTCCAAGGCGTGGGTGGGCTCTGTGTCTTCACAGAATGATGGCACCGTCCTAAATCTGTATGGGCAGTGTCTGAGAAGAGTGAAGGCCTGGAGCCAGCCTGTGGGCTGAGTCCAATAAAGGGTGGGTGTGGAAACGGCCAGGCTCTGCGTGACTTCTTCCCTGACCAAGTGGGGAGGGGTGGTGGGGCTGCAGGCAGAACTGAGGGTGGGCAGCACGCGAAAGCTGAGGAGAGGGAGCCTCTGATCCAGGGGACGTCCCAGTTCCTGTCCGGAAAGCAAGCTCTGGTCAAGGTCTACAGTGGCCAGGTGGAGTTTCGGGAAATGTGATTTGTCTTATTTCTTTATAGCTCTTCTTCCGGACTGGGGAGAGAAAGTGATAATGAGAAGAAAGGGGAAGTGGCAGAAGCACTGGGAAGGTGGTCAGAGGATTCCAGTTAGGAAGACGTCAGTTTCTCTGTGGGTACTGGGCTGACTAAATGTTATCTGCATCTTGAGAAGGTGAATTTGGTCCACTTACTGACAGCAGGGTGTGGAGGGTACAGTTACCAGGAACACAAAGAGCTCTTTGCCCATCTCCTGATCACCTTGTGGAGCAATGTTTGTTTTGGATCCATTGTTATATGGACTCATCCTCCTTTTTAAAGTTTGTGTTCCACCCTTGTCGTTCTCACACGCCCCCACGTTCACAAAAGGGACAGGTTTAGGCGTGACCGGTTGGTTTCACTTCCTTTCCTGTGAGGGTAGGGAAGGGAGAGAGCCTCTCTTCAGACAGTCAGCCTGTTTATAACCCGCTGACATGATAGCTGCTCTCTGTGAGAACTGAGTTCTGCCGAACGGCTTGGACGGATGGTGCCCTAGACTTCTCACCTAGTGCAGGCATTCTCAGAAGCACCACCAAGGCCAGGCTCTGTCATACTCCAGAAAAGATGAGTCACCGCCCCCCACTTTGTCCCACAAACCTCTTCCTGGAAACCTCATTTTGCCTTTCCTTCTTCGATCACTATATGGAATATTTTACTTCTCAGGGACAGTTCTCCCAGCTGGACACATCAGTTTGAGAACCCCACATGGAGGGGAAAATGCTTTTTCTAGGATGTTCCCCATAACTGTTTTCCAAGCACTCACATCATCTGAAAAGTAAATGTGGGATAGAGGTTAAGGATCCCCACTATCTGACCTTCTACTAAAGCTGTCATCCACGGTGCTTTATTTCAAAACGGTAACCTGAGTGGTACAGTGGGAATCCCCTGGCACGTTTCTGAAGGCCTCCTGCTAAATTAAGGTCGCCCTTAACTTGACTCTTGAGAACTCAAGCCTTTTAAGATTTCTACTGTCAGAGCCAACAGCTAGGGTATGGGTTCTATTTTTCTCATAGGGGGCAAGATTAAGCACTGATTCTAGAGTAAAAACTGCTTCCCTGCAGAAATAAAATGGGACTTCCTGTGGAATGCCGGCATGATTTGTTCATCATCTTCACAGTGCCATTGCCTGCTGTGATGTCCAACAGCAGAGCCAGCTCTCCTGGGCACAGACACTATGCCATAGGTAACTGGGGACCTCATATGCCAGAACAATGTCTTGGGTCTTCCCCAGGAGGCTCAAGTTGAGAGAATTATTTAGAGAGTCCCAAAGGAATGTGAATTACACTCTAAGTGACTTTGCAGAGAGAGTCAGAATGGGCCATGATGCTAGAAGAGGGCTCCTCATTTGGGCAGGGAAATGTTGTTTGCTTCAGAAATGAGGAATTATTTCCTTTCCTTTATTCCTCATCTTGTTTGTCCCCTTTACATCCTCAGAAGTATCAGTTTATGGTCATAAACAGCCATGGCAAACCTTAATATAATCACCCACTTTCCTAGATCAACATGATGTTTTAATCAAATTTCCCCAGGGGCACTCAGGAAGCAAGAAGTCATAAACAGGCTTTTCCAGAAGTGCTGAGATAATGCTACTTTAGAGGAGGGACAGAGAGAATCATTCCCCCAGGGCTCTTAAAAAAATATAGTTTAGAATAAGTGATTTTAGGGGCCCAGATACATAGACTGAAACTGATGGTTATTTCCATGACTGTGTTCCCGTAACTAAATCTCCTCAGTTTAAGATGAAGAAAGTCCAAGCCAAACGTTTACAGGTGATTTCAAATCTAGTGATTTCTTATAATCACCATCACAACCATCATCCAAATTACCATATACCATACCCCCACACTGCGCTAAGTACTTTCTATACCCTAGGTTATTTAATCCTCATACTGATCCTGAGGAATATTTATCTCTATTTAAAGACTAGGTAATTGAGAAAGAAACTTTTCAAGGACAAAGGTCTAGTGAGGGGCAGGGTTGAAAGTTAAACCCAGGTCAGTCTACAAAGCTTCTACAATTAACCATGACACAACAGTGCTTTCTTCTATCTCAGAGTTCCTGCATTAAGACTCCTAACAGCTGCCTGTACACAGCACTGTATGACCTAATGATGCTTTCACTTAACATTATATCATGATTTTAAATCTCTGTGAAGGAGGCATGATTGTGTCTACTTTTCCACTGAAGATATCAGGGTACAGAGAGAATGACTTGCCCAATGTCCCACAATGAGCAGGTAGCAGAGCAAATTTCAAACCCAGGTCTCTTGATTTCCCTTCTACCCAACCACAGCATATCTCACAATGGAGACTTGTACTATAGTCAAGAAAACATACATTTTAAAACTGACAGCCTCAAATTCAGTCAAGTTTAACTTAGCTTTGCTTGCAAAATAGAAGAATGAAACCGAAAAGGATTGTTACATTGAAATAAAGAACAGTGAATGTATACTTCTCGTGATGACTTACAAGCCAACAAGCCATATCTGGCTCTGTCTAGACTATATCATGTCAATTAATTAGTATTTGGAGAACTCAAGACCATTTGAGTAAGATACAGCAAATTAAAACTACAGCAAACATGCTGAGCTTTGAGTTTCAAGAGCCTCACTAGGTCGACCCCAACCTGTACATCATGAAGCAGGGAAAGAATGAAATGCCAGCACCAGTTCATGCTTCCCACTACACTCCCACTATGGTCCTTTCTTCCCCTTCTTACATCTCAGAGAAGGAAATAAGACAAATGCTTTTGCCTGGTTCCTCTTTACTTAAACAGAGAAATACAGAAGAAGTAGAACTGCGTTTAAGAGGTCTTTATTCTATTAGATCCACAAAAAAATGCTATAAGATATATAAGGAAGATCGCCAAACACAGTACAATGCTGGTTTAATAATAATGAAATATATAAGTAGGATCTTATGTTTAAATTTTTTGTAATATATTGTCCCAACACAGATAATTATAGAGATGAGGATATCAGGAAGGGCATATAAATTCATACTCTTGAACTCCAAAAGACTTAAGTTGGAAGTAATAGCAAACTCCAAGAAGGGGCAATTCAGAAACTGTAATGGGCTTAGTGCTGCTATTTAAAGTAATGAAACATTTTCTCTGCTTTCTGGATTCAATTCACCAAATGATTTCCTCAGCAGGTCAGATATAGATTTGCAGAAAGTGGAAAACATTTTCCAGGAATAAAACAACTGATCCCTAAGAACAGCTGCGTTTTCTGAATAATAAATCTTAGCCTGACATGCCTAAATTCCTCAGAGTGCTGTCACTGATATTCTCGACCTCTTCCTAACCTTGCCAGACTCTCACACTTCATGTGTACTAAACACTATGACTGTGAGAGCACCACTGTACTACGTGACCTGGACTCAGCTGCTTAACTTCTTTTTGCCTTAGTTTATCTGGCTCTAAAACTGGGGTAACAATAGTACCTACCCTCATGGAATGGTTAATGAGGATGAAACAAGTGCTTAAAATGGCCTTGGCACATAGTAAGTATTCAGTAAACCTCGGCTATCATCATTATTCCTGTTACATAACAAAGCTTTCCCCTGATATCAACAACTTGCTCACTCCGTTCAGAGGGTCTGAGATATGAACAAGAAACAATTCTGCTTTAATGCCTGACCCTAAAGTTTGGATTTCAGAATGAGAACTAACTAAAACAGTCTCATCCTATCTAGTACTTTATATGCCTTCCAAAGAATTTTACATTTACATGATTTTTGGATCTTCTAACAATACCATGAAGGAAGTATACTATCAATTTATACTACACCAATTCTATAGAAAAGGGACAATAAAGTCTAGTATGACACTTTAATGGTTATACTGCTACCAAATGGCAGAGGCCTAAATGCCAGGTTTTATGACACCCAAGCCAGTGTTCTTTCAACTATGCAAGGTAAGATCTCTTTGGAGCAACTGAAACCATTCTACTTTATTAACTAAAGTCTGTTCTTTATTCAGATTTCCCTAGTTTTACCAAATGTCCTTTTTCTGGTGCAGGATCTCATTCAGGATACCAGATTACATTTAATAGTCATGTGTCTTTAGGCTCTTTTCGGCTGTGAGAGCTCCGCAGATTTCCTTTCTTTGATGACCTTGACAGTTTTGAGGAGTACTGGTCAGGTATTTTCCTCAATTGGGATTTCTCTCTCAACTGGGATTTGTCTGAAGTTTTTCTCATGATTAGACTGAAGTTTTGGGTTTTGAGGAGGAAGACCTCAAAGGTAACATGTCATTCTTATCACATATCAAGGGTAGTCCTATCAACATGGCTTATCATCAGTGATGTTAATCTTGATCACCAGGCTAATGTCTGTCAGATCTCTCATTGAAATAAAAGTTAAAATTACTTTTCCCCCTTTCCATACTCTACTCTTTGAAAGGAAGTCAAGCAAACCCATAGTTAAGGAGTTAGGAGTATCTACATACATTATTTGAAATTTTCCTATGTGGGGGACTTAACTATTCTCTCCAATATATGTATTTAATCAGTCATTCACGTAGGGACTCATGAATATTTATTTTATAGTTTGGGTTATAATCCAATACTACTTTATTTTGCTGCTCAGATTGTTCCAGCCTTGGTCACTGGGAGGTTCTTTGGGGGTTCTTCTGTCCCTTTGACATACTCCCAATCCTGTGATTTCCCTTCAAGCTCTTCCTTTTTTTGTGGCTCAAGATACTCCAAGCTCATCTTGTATATTTACTGCCCCAGTCCTAGACTCAGTCACTTCTCCAAGGGGTCCTATATTCCTTTTGTTGGAACCAAGATCTGGGCACTAGATGTGCTTTCCATCCTAGTTATCTTTCAGCCACATAACAGCTAACAAAGATGCCTCATTCTGGCTGCACTGATATGCACTGGGAACTTTAGCAGAAGAGCTCAGCCATTTCCTAAATTACTTTTTTTTGTGGGGGCAGTGGGGCCTGCACTATACAGCTTGTGGGGTCTTAGTTTCCCAGCCAGGGACTGAACCCTGGCCACAGCAGTGAAAGTGCCAAGTCCTAACAACTGGACTGCCAGGGAACTCTTTTTCTTTCAAAGAACAGGTGAGTCTAAGCAGCAAAAAATAATATGCAAATAATTTCCATTATAAGCTAAGCAAATCATCAGGCTTGCTGTACTGTAAACCAACACAACAGTGTTATTACAGAACTGCAGAAGGATCCTTAGAATAACAGAGTCATTTGTCGGGGGTCATCCGGGAGAATGCTGATAGTATCTTCGGCTTTACCGCATAACAGACACAGCATGGTATATTCCTGGAACAAGAGAAAGTGCACAATTACCTTGAGGAACCAGCAGAAACAGCCTTCATAATTTTCTCTGGTAAACCTGTCCTCTGTAAATTGTCATGGCTATACTATCTGTATAGTACATCAATTTCTTCAACTTTCTTCCTATAAGTGAAGTCTTAGGTTTAGTCTGTGTATCCCACAACATTTTGTTTATATAAATTGAATACATGCTGATGCTCTATGCTGTATTTACTATGTATACAAGAATGTCATCTTGGAAAGGCATGGCTATTTCCTGGATTTAGAAAACACATATACTGGGCTTACTTAGTGCTGCTATTTAAAGTAATGAAACAATTTGAGTGTGCACCCCTTAGGACAAACTTCTGTTCTTAGAGCTGTTACTTTCTAAATTGTTCAACACTAATATGCAACAGAAACAATTTTTAAAACAACAAAAAAGGGGAAAAATTTCCAAACCCAAAAGGCTTTTATCTACTCCAGAAAAAATAAACAATGATGTTAAATCCACTAGTATCTCATGTCTCATATTTAGACAGCTAGTTTTCTAGAATTTGATCTTTCTAAGGAGTTTTATGTTTCCTGGACTTAACAAATGTCCAGACTGGCGACAGAAGGTATTTTGTTTTAAGCAAAAATCCTTAGGGCAAAGTTCTGTTTTTATAGCTGTTCCTTTCTAGAATTTGTAATATGGTCATAAACTATAGAAACATATTTCTTTCAAACCTTTTACTTAAAAACCTTTTATCTTCTTTAGGAAAACAAGCATCTATACTAAATCTATTAGTATTTCCACACCTGACATTGAGATTGCTGGCTGCCTGGAAATTGATCAGTCAAGGCAGTTTGAGTTTCATGGGTCTGAACAGTCACTAGAGAGGGTCACAGAGGTAAACAGTGACTACAGTACAAAGACTCAGAACCAGCAACTGCTACCATTTCTTGCTAGAGAGTTCAGCAGGAGGACTTAGTTATATAAAGTCTATTCCACTCACACAGTAGAAATAGAGGCTAGAGCTCAGCAAACAAATAAGAGTCTCATGAATCAAAAATAGTTAAAATCCACTCTCTCCAAGGTTTTTACTGCTTTCAAATTCTGCTTTCACTCACTAGACATTACTAGTAGAATGTCAACCTCTCACTGGAAAAGAAGAAGAAAATAATAATAAAGCCAATATGGGAAAATATGTGAAGCTAGACAACTATTTGAATTTTCAACCAACCTACCCAATGACAAGTTTTCATTAAGTGCCTAAAGGCTCTGTAATATGCCAGGTACACTGGCAGACATGGGAAAAGGCAAGGACAAGGTCTGACCTTGCAAAATTTACAGTGCAACTTGACAGAAAGAAAAAACCTAACATATGGTATAATCTGGAAAAACTGTTAAATCAGTAAGACTGATTATACCTATAATCTTTAATTTATAGGCAGTCTGGAATCCAAATTTCATTGCAGGTCAATGATTTGGAATGCAGAAGCAGTTTCCCATAGAAGTAACATTACACAAAGCAGTTAGGTTCCCAGGGAAATCCAGGGAGTCTTTTAAATTTATACTGCACAAGTCCTATAGAATCTAACCACACAGAGAAGTGTTTCTGTGGGAAAATATGCCTAGAATTCTCACTTGGGATGCCAGGAACATATCTTCTCGTGCTGCCAAGAATATGGTGGGATCAGGATAATTTTCACTCAAACTGGCCAAGTTAGGAGAATCAGAATTTCCCCTAGTCACTCACAAAGATCTTCAAAGGCTCCACCTGGGCAGCGCCTGTGGGGAGTGATCTGGAAGAAATGCTGGGATGGGTGGAATCCCCTTTGGGCAAGATCAGATCCTGTGTTTTACGCTGAGGGTCCCATAGGCCTCTTCCCTCTATTACTACCTGCTAATTCTGACCCTTGGTCCTCTCCTTCCCTGGTCCACAGACAAAGGAAAAGCAGCCTCAGTTTCCCTCTTCTTTACTGAGGTAAATATATAGCCCTTTTAATGGATTTTAGGGTGATATAAAAAATACAGGATGCCTGTAATCACTTACAACTTATTTTCCATTTAAAGTCTGTACATGTCTCTACTTTCCCCTCGACACTTGCCATCAGAAAATCTTATTTTAACAACATTGTTTATCAAAAATGAATCTGTTTAAAAACAGAATCTTTATCTTTTAGAGCTTCATACTGAAATATTTACAGAAGTAGTAAATGTTGGGATTTGCTTCAAAGTAATCCTGAGAGGTACAAATAAAGCAAACTGAAGCTGAGAACTGAAGATTAATACGCTATTCTGCCTTTTTCTCTTTTGCACACCCCATGGCATGCAGAACTTCCCTGACCAGGGAGTGTACCTGAGGCCCCTGCAGTGGAAGCATGGAGTCTTAACCACGGGACCTCTGGAAGTCCTAGTCTGCCTACTTCTGATTTAAATTTCTCATAAGACACTTCAAACAAAGCAAAATATTACCAACGGTGGGAATCCCACCCTGAACCTGAACTACTATTGGAATAAGATGGGGGCTGAAGTGGGGTGAGGCTGAGGAAAGTAAGTCACAGCAGCTGAGAATGAGGACTCCTTGGGATCATCAGGCTGAGATGGAACTTACCAATTGGCTAGTCACGAGTTGGGGGCTGCAATAGATACAAGAAGAGTTCAAAAAAGGGCTGGATTACTAAGAAGCAGAAGGAGAAACAATTTAAGTACAGCTTAAAAGAATAAGATTTAGTTAGCATGAACATAGTGAAAGGGACAAGTTAAGTAAAGGAAACAGCACGAATAAAGACAGTGATACAGAACAGGGCAAGTACATCGCGTAAGGAGTAGCAGAGGAGGGGCAGGATGGTGTGTTTCCAGAAGATTAATTCGAGGGCAGTGTGCATGACTACAGTGGGGAGACTGCTGCAGTACTTTAGGTTTGAGCGGTATATGGTCCCTCACATGAAGCGTGACAGTGGAGCCAAACGAAAGAAAGAGAAACAAAGGGAGAAAGGAGGGCAGAGGGAACATTAGGGTTAGAGAAGGAGATCCGGGACATGCCCTGTAGGTTTCATCAGAGACTGAGTATATGTGTGCTCAGCATCTGAGAGAATGAAGAGAAGGTTCCTAGACCAGAGACCAAAGCTCAGGAGAAAAGATGTTAGGGAGAAATAGGAAAGGAAACCACAGAGAAAGCAAGGGAACTGTCAAAATGATTTAAAAAGAGAGAAAAAAAGTCTAGCACTACGGACCCCAGAAGATAAAATGCTCCAAAAAGACAATGGTTAAAAAAACCAGATCCAGAAAGATGTTAAGAGAGATGAGAAGGTAAGGTCATAGGATTTGGCTACATTATAGGGAATCTATGAGAGAATAATTTCAGTAAAGTGAAAATGAAATTTGAAAGTAAAGTGAAATTTGAAATTCAAAAGTTAAGTGAAAACCAATTTTTAGATTGTTAGGAGGAGCAAAGGGAAATAAGGAAAATAGGGTAAAGAGCTATTCAAGTAAAGAAGCAAAAGGAAGGAGAGAGATGATCAGAGGATGAATCAAAGAAGTAGCTGAGTGAAACAAAAGGATTTTAATTTACTTTTAACAAATGGAGAAGAACTAAATATATTTAATGTAAAAATGCTTTAAATCTCACTGAGAAAAAGCTAGGAGAGAAGGTAACATGAAGTTCCTGAGGAAATGCATTGTGGGGATAACAGAGAGGAGGAAATAAAAATTTCTACAACAGGAGGGAAGGAGGAGAGACTAAAGCTGGGACAATGCTATGAATGGTGTGCAAAAGGAGGGCAGTGAGAAATGAGAGAAAGGGAGGCTGCCAACCCAGGGAGAACCTTGGGATGGGAAGCTTGGACAGTATACTGGAGCCAAAGACAGTTATTCTAGAAAAGCCAAAGAGGTAGTCTGAAAGCATCGTTTTAAGACAAATATGCTGATAGCAAAATAAAGAACACGGGGGTGGCAGGGAGTGGATGTTGGGAAAGAGAGGACTGGAGGTAGAGTCCAGTCTAAGAGTTTATTCCCAAGAGAATTCCACACTATCTAGGCATTGAGACTATAGCCATCTTCCTTTCCCTTCTTCCTACCCCAGAGAACTTCTGGGACAGCTTTGAAAATGGCTGTGCTCAGTCATAAAGGAAAATCTGCTAGGCTCTGGTCTCGTGGTGGTGACACACTATGGCTCAATAAGGGCATAAACAGGCAATCTCACGATTCACTTAGGGACTCTAAAAACCTCACAGGAGCTTCAGGAACCGCTGGAAAATAGCTATAAGCACACCCGTCCTCCCATCAGTGGAGAGAGATGCTCCTTTAAGTCCTTGACATGTGCACTCCCCTATTTGGCCACTACTCATTCACTGAGATCTTGATTTTGCCCAAAGAGACACCTATCACATAAGAATCTTTGAGGCATAATTTTTGGATGCTGGGGAGATGTGGTCAGGATGTTATTTAGATGGACCACAAGATATTAGACCAGATTCTGACAGGTGACTAAGTGCCTTCTTCCACACTGAAGTAAAAATGAAAGTGGTTCTCTTGTACTATTTTATAAGATTCTACTGGAGAAGATTTTTTTCCCTAATCATAGTAGTACCAAAAAAAAATTCCCTTGACAGTAAAAAGCTCTTACCTGACGTTTATATCCTATGAACATGTAGTTCACAGGAAATAAGTAACTCAATCTGAAGCCTTGAAAGCAGAGGCAGTGAGGGACAGACACGGATGAGTGTGTCCTTGGGCTTTCCAGTTTGTCCTTGGCTCTCCCCCACTGTCCAGCTTTTCTTCCTCACTGTTAGATCTGTGAATCTTCAGCAACTGCAGGCCTATACCAGCCTGTAGGATTTTGTAGAATTCTTCACAACAGTTGTATAAGGACTAATCTTTTAATAGATCCCTATTCTCTACCCTTACAGTGGTTCAGCTTCTCTCCTCCAACCATGATACACCTATCGTGTTATTTAACTTATCAAATAATATTCAAATATCCCATCAAAATTGAAACCACAGAGTTGCTGACTACAGTCCTACAACAGAAACAAAGATAATCTCACTATCACAATTTCCATGCTCTACATGAATGGTGGCAGTGGGTAGACCAACACCTAAAGCCAACAATTGTGCAATCAAATAACTGGGTAGAGAAAAAAGAGGCACAATGATAACCTTATAAGAAGCCATAAGGTGCTATTCTTTATAAGCAAAAGTGACAGGACAGCGATATCATCTGTAAGGCATGCATTTTGCTTTGTGACTCTTGTGAAGACAGGTTTGAACAGATCCACCCACATCTAAAGTGTCTGTCTCAACTTACACAAGTGGAAGAGAGGGACGGTCTCCTCTAACATCTGCGAGCACTTCATTTATGAAGATTATACCTAAATTTGTCAAGTGTACTCTTCTTATCCCCCTTCCCCTCAATAACACACCCACATATATACATTTACCTGAAATTCATCCATGATACTGAATGTATACTCATGCCTGGCTATTACGTGATGACAATTCTTACAAAGATCTGCTGAAACAGAGAGAGACTTAAATAATTAAATCTTAGATGGTGTCTGAAGACAGTAAAATTTCTATTCTTAGCATGGTATTGCTTTAAAAGAATCTTAACTCTGTCAAATTTAACACAAAGGAAACCCATTGTAATGTCCCTCTTGATAAAAAAATACAGACTCTATTACACAACAACACTATATAATTAAGGGCCTGAACTCAGAGACTTAATGTGCAATTCCCACTGGAAGCTAAGGTAATCAATTAACAGATATGTGTATTTTTAAAACTAGCTGGACCTACCTAATTATATAGGAGCTTTTATTCTCAGGAATGATAGAAACTGTGCTACTACCCAAACATAAACAAAAAGTTAACACAAAACATTAAAGTGAATTTAGTAGTAACAAGACTCTAGTAAAAACAATATTGTAATAACTATGATATACTGAGTGCTTATGTGCCAGATACTGTTTTAAACACTTTTAATCGTCTCAAAAACCCAACAAGGTAGATACTATTCCTATCACCTTTGTGAAGTGAAGTGAAGTTAAAGTCGCTCAGTCATGTCCGACTCTTTGCGACCCCATGGACTATACATGGAATTCTCCAGGCTAGAATACTGAAGTGGGTGGCCATTCCCTTTTCCAGGGGATCTTCGCAACCCAGGGATCAGGTCTCCCACATTACAGGCAGATTCCCTACCAGCTGAGCCACCAGGGAAGCCCTTTGTAAGGGTAAGTAAAAAAACGCACTGTGTGTCAGTAACTAGGAAGACCACGCCGAGTTAGGAAGTGTTGGAACCAGAATTCAAACCCAAGCTTTCTCGCTCCAGAGCCCTTGCTTTTGACCACTATCCTCTAAGTGTTTTATTTTAGAAAAATAAAAATTAAATATGCTAAAAGAAAGAAGAATCTTCTAATATAGAACATTTTTCTATTTTCTGACTCTATTCTAAAGGCTTAGTGTCTTTTATACCCGTCTTTAAAAATATAATTATTTACACATTTATTTCATATAGTCAGAACATACCAAAAAATCAGGAGACAATCAAAAAGGAAATATGAATAGTTAAAACAGCTGCCACAATATCTCAGCACTAAAGTCTGCTGCTGCTGCTAAATCGCTTCAGTCGTGTCTGACTCTCTGCAACCCCATAGACGGCAGCCCACCAGGCTCCCCCGTCGCTGGGATTCTCCAGGCAAGAACACTGGAGTGGGTTGCCATTTCCTTCTCCAATGCATGAAAGTGAAAAGTGAAAGTGAAATCGCTCAGTCATGTCCGACTCTTCGAGACCCCATAGACTGCAGCCTACCAGGCTCCTCCGTCCATGGGACTTTCCAGGCAAGAGTACTGGAGTGGGGAGCCATTGCCTTCTCCGCACTATAAGTCTACATGTACGTAAATTTACTCAGAGATTCTTAGTGCCAACCTCACAACTGATTTTTATTATACATATTTATTTCATTTCCTAGTATCAAGGATGAGGAACAGCACATGAAGATGGCATCCATCCTTACAGCAGCAAAAGAAACAATAGACTAACAGTAACAAAAGAGACAAAAGCTATAAAAGCAGAAATAAGACTTAAAAAAACAGTTTCTCAGAGCCATTTAGTATAAGGACAAACAGCCCTAAACACTTAAGAGTTGCTGAAGCACATCACTGCATTATACTATAATAGAAGGTGAAAATTCACATGGATGACCCTAAGTTTAAAAAAAAGTCCCTATATCTTATTTCAGAAGACATAGTCTTTAATAATAAACAAAAGAAAACTGGTGCCTAAATCATAAACTTCAGCTATCTGCAAGTCATTTATGTGGAATATATGATGTTGCTAGATACATGAGATGTCACCTATACTCTCCTCTTAAAAAACTAGTGATTATGTGTTGCAATATGATAGTAATATAGACCTCATAATACTTTGCACAACCTAGTTCCCAAAAAATGACATCTGCTAACAGTCTTAGATGTTAAAAAAAGAGTCTACTTACGATCATAGGTAACTATTTCTTCTCCGTCTTCCTCTTTCAAAGATTTGTTTGTGATCAGCATGAAATCTCGCTTACTGCACACTGCACAGCCTGTAAAGTTCAGCAAGAAAGATCCATTTTCCAGGCAGATGTTACCCTAAAATAAGAAAAATAGGGATTTAATTTTCTTATATTTCAAAATCCTTGGAGAAAACGATTACTAGACTTAATGTCTCTAAAGGCAAAAAACATGACCACAATTTACTTGCTTGAAGTTTATGCCAAGTAATTTTTGAAATTACTAGCTTTCCTCTAGAAGTATTATTCATGGTAAATAAACCTGAGGCAGTGTTAAGGCTGTAAGTCTCTGAAGTCTGCAACTGTGTTTAAGAGAGAAGACTAAACACAATTAGGAAACAACTTAACGAAGTCTTAATATAACACATGAAAAGGAAAAGTTAGAAAATCTAATAGCCAACACCACTAAATGAGGTTCATAAAACTAGAATGAAAATTTAATCAAAATGGAAACTCTGAGCTAATAATAAAAATGATCTTATGCAATGTGATACTCAGTTGACTGTTGAAAAAGCATTTTCTCAAGCCTTAAAAGTATCAGAAAATAAATAAAGAGAAATAAACTTTCAGCTCTTATAGATATCAGTCCTTAGGATATGTGTGATTCAATCAAAGAAGGTAATTTCTGCAATTCATCAGATTGACACCATGACATTTAAAAGAGAAAGAAACTGTAACTAAGAAACTAAATAACATATGTTCCTGGCTCAAGTGAGGTCTTTGCTAAGGCCTTACTAGTAATTGTTCAGAACTTAATTAATTCATAAGCAACCTAATTAACCTTATTTATTTATTTATATTGAAGTATAGTTGATTTAACAATGTTGTTTAGCTCCAGGTGTACAGCAAAGTGATTCAGTTATACATACACATGTATCTATTCTTTTTCAAGTTCTTTTCCTAGTTAGATGATTGTTGTTGCTGTTCAGTTGCTAAGTCATATCCAATTCTTTGCAACCCCATGGACAACAGCATGCCAGGCTTCCCCTTCCTTCACAATCTCCCGGAGTTTGCTCAGACTCATGACCATTAAGTCAGTGATGCTATTCAACCATCTCATCCTCTGTTGCCACTTCTCCTGCCCTCAATCTTTCCCAGCATCAGGGTCTTTTCAATGAGTTGGCTCTATCAGGTGACCGAAGTATCGGACCTTTAGCTTCAGTATCAATCTTTCCAATGAATATTCAGGGTTGATTTCCTTTAGGACTGACTGGTTTGATCTCCTTGCTGTCCAAGGGACTCTCAAGAGTTTTTTCCAGCACAATTCAAAAGCATCAATTCTTCAGCGCTCAGCCTTCTTTTACAGTCCAACTCTCACATCCATACTTGACTATTGGAAAAACCCAGTTTTAACTATACGGACCTTTGTGGGCAACGTAAGTAAGGTCTCTGCTTTTTAATATGCTGTCTGGGTTTGTCATAGCTTTTCTTCCAAGAAGCAAGCATCTTTTAATTTCGTGGCTGCAGTCACTGTCCACAGTAATTTTGGAGTCCAAGAAAATAAAACCTGCCTTTGTTTCCACTTTTTCCCCAACTATTTGCCATGAAGTAACAGGACCAGATGCCATGATCTTAGGGTTTTTAAGGTTGAGTTTTAAGCCAGTTTTTTCACTCTCTTCTTTCACCTCCATCAAGAGGCTCTTTAGTTCCTCTTCGCCTTCTACCAGCAGAGTGGTATCATGTGCATACCTGAGGTTGCTGATATTTCTCCTGGCAACCTTGATTCCAGCTTGATTCACCCAGCCTGGCATTTCACATGAGGTACTCTGCATAAAAATTAAATAAGCAGGGTGACAATATACAGCCTTGATGCACTAGTTTCCCAATTATGAACAAGTCCACAGCTCCATGTCGGGTTCTAACTATTGCTTCTTGACCATACAGTTTTCTCAGGAGGCAGGTAAAGTGGTCTGATATTCCCATCTCTTTATGAATTTTCCACAGTCTGTTGTGATCTACAGTCAAAGGCTTTAGTGTAGTCAATGAAATAGATGTTTTTCAATGAAATAGATGTTTAGTGTAGTCAATGAAATAGAAATTTCTTTGCTTTTTCTACAATCCAACAAAAGTTGGCAATTTGATCTCTGGTTCCTCTGCCTTTTCTAAATCCAGCTTATATATCTGGAAGTTCTTGGTTTATGTACTGTTGAAGTCTAGCTTGAAGGATTTTGAGCATTACCTTGCTAGCATGTGAAATGAGGGCAACTCTATGGTAGTTTGAACATTCTTTGGCATTGCCTTTCGAGACTGGAATAAAAACTGACCTTTTCCAGTCCTGTGGCCATTGTTGAGTTTTCCAAAATTGCTGGCATATTGAGTACAGCACTTTAACAGCATTATCTTTTAGGATTTTAAATAGCTCAGCTAGAATTAATAAACTTTGACAAAAAGCCTGTTGAGGTCTGAACTGGTACTGCCTTGAATCCAGAAGAGTTGACTGTCAAAGACTCCAAGAAATTAAGGAATTTTTTAAAAACTCTTAAAAGAATAAACATCTAAATATCATGTTCAAATAAATGATTAACAGAACTCTGAGCAGAAGTGCACACATAAACACAGGCACTTAATACAATATGGTCTAACCTCTGTAACCTGACCATATAAACAGGCCAAATGTAAACTCTAAATACTGACGGAAGAGAAAAGATACCTATGTACATGTTGCGAGGTAAGGAAATAAATTCTTGAAATGGGAAAATGCAAGTAAAGTACCTAAGAAACTGATGGGGCTTTCTCTAAGGGCCCTGGTCATTTGAAAGTGAGGGTAACCTTCATCAGTGAGGCATGATTATTTTATTAGATGAAGCAAGATTATTAATGTCCAAATTTGGGAAAGAAAATTAAAGAATACAGTATTCAGAGAAGCGTTTGAGGTTTTCACAGCAGGAGGAAAGAGAAGAATAAGATCTAAATCAACTCCGCAGTAATAATAGTAAGCTATAACAGTTTCAAGAAGATAGGAAAAAAGTCAAAAGTTAACAATCTTTATAAAGTGTGATTCAGCCAAATCCTGGTTGAAGATCTGTAAAGGTATACAAATACATAGGAAAAAATGGTTAAATACTATGATGATAATTAGTATGAAAGTATATTATGATAAAATCTTACAAATTTGAGAAATCTGCAAATATACTGACAAGGATTGGGCCAGTTTGTTTCTTTTAAAAAACTATTATTTCAGATAGTATAACTTATCAGTGTATATATTTTGACAGTGTGAGTGTGAGTGAGTGTGAAGTCGCTCAGTTGTGTCTGACTCTTTGCGACCCTGTGGACTGTAGCCCGCCAGGCTCCTCTATCCATGGGATTCTCCAGGCAAGAATACTGGAGTGGGTTGCCATTTCCTTCTCCAGGGGATCTTCCCAACCCAGGGATCAAACCCGGGTCTCCTGCTTTGCAGGCAGACGCTTTATCCTCTGAGCCACCAAGGAAGCCTATATTTTTGACAGAGAGTACTTAAAAATGGAAAATAGTTTTTAAAGAACCAAATTTTAATTTTGCTGATTTTCTCTATTTTCTCTTTCATTCATTGCCACTCTAATCTGTATCATTTCTAGTGCTTGCTTTGGGTTCAGTCTGCTCTTGCTTTTTCACTGTCTTAAAGTGGAAAGTTAAGTTACTGATTCCAGATTGTTTTTTAAAATATTTATTTATTTGGTGGCTCCAGGTCTTAGTTGTGGCATATAGAATCTAGTCCCCTGAGCATGGTTCAAACCCAACACCCCTGCACTGGGAGCAAGGAGTCTTAGCCGCTGGACCACCAGGACAGTCCCCTGTGTGTGTTTTTTTAATACAGACATTTTAAAATGCAGACCATCATTTTAAAGCATCCATTTCCATACAACTGTTTTACAAATTATATATCCGACTCAGCATTTAATCAAATATGGTTTGATGCTAAACAACAATTTGGGCTTCCCAGGTGGTGCAGTGGTAAAGAATCTGCCTGCCAATACAGGAGTCGTGGAAAATTCCCTGGAGTAAGCTATGGCAACCCACGCCAGTATTCTTGCCCGGAGAAACCCATGGACAGAGGAGCCTAGCAGGCTATACTCCATAGGGTCACAAGGAGGCAGGCATGACTGAGCAAAATGCACATGCACAGAGCAATGAGTACACGAACTTTCACAGTTCAATTTTAAAGTAAAGTATATAAAACATAATCTCTAATTTAAACATGTAACCAATTTACACTGATTACTTCCCTCTGATTAGTCTAAATTTATGCTCTATTTCTGTATGGCTGCTACATTACTAAGAATGTTAAAGCTGAAACTTGAACTATATGAAGTATAGGTTTCTAGTTTGATATAGAAATGTTTTATTACAATTTTGTGCCTAATCAATTATTTTAGAAAATGCAGTAGAGTTCTAGTTCTAACTGGTTTGCTAAATGCTTTTCTAAATGAAAAAAAGTAATCTGGTTCATAGATGAGGAAAAAAAGTTGAGTTCAAAAAATTAGTATGGTTCATTTCCAATTTGATTCAAGTCTGACTTCAAGTTTTTGGTGTAGTATTACAAACAAGAGGGCCAGAGCTCTGTAAGAAATCTTCTAGGCTGTGAAAAACATTCACCACCAAAGTCCAGACATTTTAGGAAACCAAGTGAAATGAAAGTCCCTCAGTTGTGTCCGACTCTTTGCAACCCCATGGACTATACAGTCCATGGAATTCTCCTGGCCAGAATACTGGAGGGGATCTTCCCAACCCAGGAATCGAATCCAGGTCTCCTGCATTGCAGGCGGATTCTTTACCAGTTGAGCCACAAGGGAAGCCCAAAGATAAACAATTAAATATTTATTACCTACTCATTCTGCATTTAGACCTATCCAACATGTTAACCCATTATTTTTCTCCGCCAAATTTTTGGAATAAGTCGACTATACTTGCTACCACCACCTTAGTACCTTTTCCTTTGCTAGGTTCAAGCAGAGTGGCTTCTGCTCTTACTGTCCTTAAAAATATCTCATGACTTCAAAAAATCCCAGAGTTGGAGGGATCCCTGAGACTTCAAGATATCATTTAGTCTCTACTGAATGAAAGGAAGAGTTCAATTTCTCTAAGGTTATCCATTCCATTAAAAAAAAAAAAATCTGTTAGAAAGTTCTTTATTCTGATTTAAAGCCTAAAGCCCCCTAACATCCATCCACAAATTATTTCTGAATCTGCCTTCTGGAATTTCAAATAAAAGTCCAATTCTTCCTCATGACAGTTTTTAATCACTTTAGAACAGAATAAAAATCAGAGAAAACTGCTTCAGGCACTTTCCTGGTTTTCCAATCACCTCAAAGCTTTACTTTTATTTTCTTCTTCCTATACTTTTATTTTCACTTTCTAAATTTATTTAATCAGTGAAGCTCAGTTCTCGATAGTGGTTGGTTCTCTACATTCTTTTCCTGACTCCTTTATTTGGTTGACTCATCTGTTTGAATCTCTTACCCAAACTGTCTTCCTATATTTTTAGCCTATTTCTGGAGTGTTACAGTTTCAACCTCAGATGAAACATGATTTTAAAAAAAAAAAGGCAATCTGATCATTTGCTCCCCCAATTTTGGTTCTCCTTCCCATATGGCTCAAACTTCTGTAATACTTCCAAACTTCCCAGCTGCCTAGATAGAAAACTCTTGAGATTATGAATGCTCTTCCCTTCTTCCCTCCTACATTACATTGGTTTCGTCCTGTTAATTCTTTCTTTGATATGACGTCTTCATCATCCCATGCCTATACTACAGCTGCCATTTGGTTTCCCCAAATGCTCTGTAGGGCTGTCCTTTTACATTTCCCCCATCCCATCATCTCAACATACAACCATACGATCCACTTTCCTATACAGCAGGTTTCAGAATCATTTCCTTATTCTTTTTTTTTTTGGATGGCTGCCCAAAGCCTAAAGTGTATAGTCTAAACTTCAATATAATTTTTGTCTTCTGATGAGCTCCTCTTAAAAATCCAACCAAATATACATATACATGTGTATATATATATTTTTTTTCTTTTTTTTTTTTCCCTTGGCCTCACCTTGGCATATGAGATTTTAGTTCCCGGACCAGGGATTGAACCTGTTTCCCTTGCAGTGGAAGTGGAGGCAGGGAATTCCCCAACTTAATATCTTATATTATCCACAGCAAACATCTTCCTCCTGGTGCTTATAATGTGCAGTTTTCAGTACTGGATTCACAAAAATCTCTCTTTAAACTTAAAATAAAAAGTATGAAATAGACCATAATACAGAAAAGTATGTGAAATGTAAAGGCATAAGGCCTCTACCTATTAAGTGTCTGTAGGACCGCAGTTGTGATAACCAAAAATATCTCCCGCTATTGTCCAATGTCCCACAGGAGGCAAAACTGCTCCCAGTTGAGAGCCGCTGCTCCATTCACTCATAGCGTTCCATTCTATGACCACACCACATTTTTCCAGCCTGGCAACCCACTCCAGTATTCTTGCCTGGAGAATCCCATGGACAGAGGAGCCTGGCAGGCTACAGTCCATGGGGTCGCAAGAGTCGGACCCGACTTAGCGGCTAAACCACCACCACCACAAACAATGCTGTTATGAACATTCTTACACCAGTCTCCAAGAACATGCATTTACTTCTCTAGAATCGGAACCGCCAGGTCATTCAAGATACATCTTTTAATTTTTTTTTAATAATGCTAGACCTTTACTTTCAGAGGTTATATGAGTGTTCATGATGTATTATAAAACCTTCCCAAAAGACTAAGTACTCAAATTATTAAAGAGACAGAAGCAGCCTATATGAGAATCCTTGTTATTTCCCCCAGCCTTCAGTTCTTCCTTTCTTTTTCCACCCTAGTCACAACTATCCTTTAAGTCTCAAATGAACTCCACCTTTCTTTGGGGAGAACACCACTATTTCCTATTGCTCTCCCCTTTCTCTACACCTGAATAGCATTTAGTTACTAGTCAGTTTTTGCTAGCCACGTGACCTTGTAAACGTACGCTCTTCGACGGCTCACAAGTAAACACGCATACAAATGTTCAGTCAATATACGTTGAACGAAAGGAGAGTAAACAAGCTTCGCAATTTCCTGAGCTTGAAAGGAACAGAGATTTAAAAGAAAGTTAACAGCAAGGAAACCAGAATTCCAGTCTTGCCTTTCGTACTAACTAGAATGTGAACTTTTTGCAAGAGATTTCCCGCCTCCAGGCATTAATTTCATCAGCAAAACTGGGTTAGAACAGATGACTTCAGAGGTCCCTTCTAGCGCTCGAATTCGGGAGGAGCACTGAATGCCATCAAATCAAGCTTGAGGATAAGACCAGGGTAGGGGTGGGGGCTTCCTCTGTTCTCGGCTGGGTTGGTGGCGCTGGTAGGGGTTTTTTTCCCTCCCCTGGAGCTCAAGAGAAATGAAGCGACGGCTGCTCCCAGTCTCCAGGGTGCGGATCTGCAGGAAACGACGGCTGAAGGCCGTCCCCACTGTCAGGCGCCTAAAAACAGCTACCGGGTCACTAGATGGGGTGGAGCGGCTGAGTCCGCCCCCCGCCAGACCTCCCAGGGGTACGAGAAGCCTCAGGGGCGGCCATGGGCCAAGGGAGCGGGCAGTTTTCGGCGCCCACTCGCTCACCCGGTTGGGATATTCCTTCTCCACACAGTCCACACACATCGCGACACCGTTAACAGCAAAGATCCTTCGGTGCTTCCGGGAAGACGAAACCTCGCGAGAGTTCAAAGAAGGTCGCCGCATGCGCCCAGAATACTGGATCCTGGAGTATTTGGTCTCAGGAACCAATTCCAAGTCTCCGCTCCGTAGCAACGGTTGTTAGGGCAGGGTCTGGTCTCTCAGACAACAAGAACTGAGAGCCAAGAGGACGTAGGAAACCTTCCTTATAGAGCGGAAGAGACCATGGACCTTGCGGCGGGAAGGGGAAAATTCTAATAGGTGCCTTCCTGAGGCTAGGCTGCCAAGTCACAATACTCACGAGAGGGAATTCTTTCTGACTTCCTCGACTTACTCCATGTACGTAAAGATGAAATTGTAATTTGGATACATTTTTATACCATTTCTTAGGGCAGTGAGAGTGATAGTTCAGATCTTGGCAGGTGAATAAGCAATAAATGAAGTGTTTGGGAAGAGCCACTTATATATAGTTCTGCGGAGAATCTCTTAAAAAGAACACAAAGTGTTAATAAGAAATGACCATCCCAGAGCCCTCTGGAGGAAACCAAGGAAATAAGTGGTTAAAAGTCTTATCTAGGATAACAAAGCTACTCAGCCAACCAAGATAGGACTTGGTTCCTACCCTGGACTCTGCACCTTTTTAATACAGTAGCCAGTAGCCACATGTGGCTATAAAAGCACTTTTAATGTGGCAAATTTGAACTTAAATGTGTTGTAAGTACATCCTGCACACTAGCTTTGGAAGACTTAGTATGGAAAAAATGTGAAATATTTCATGAGTAATTTTTATATTGATTACCTGTTGAAATAATGGGGCTAAATAAAAATTATTAAAATGAATTTCACCTGTTTTTTAAATTTGGCTACTATAAAATTGAAAATTACACATGTAACTTGCATCATATTTCTACTACTTGGGGCTGGCCTATACAGTTCTCTCTTGATCAATTTTTAAATGTGTTGTCTGTTTTTAAAGCCTAATGCCAACAATTTTACTAACTACTGTATCTATTGTATTCAGTTCTATAGACATTTGTTGAATGCCTCACTATGCAAAGAATTGTGGGGACAACAGAAAGTTGAAAAATACATTGTTCTTTCATACTATCCAGACATTCACAAGAAAGTCTGAGAGATAAAATGAGCACAAATACATATAGTTAACTGGCAGATTGTAGTGTCAGTTCAGTTCAGTTCAGTCGCTCAGTCGTGTCCGACTCTTTGCAATCCCATGAACTGCAGCACGCCAGGCCTCCCTGTCCATCACCAACTCCCGGAGTTCACTCAGACTCACGTCCATCGAGTCAGTGATGCCATCCAGCCATCTCATCCTCTGTCTTCCCCTTCTCCTCCAGCCCCTAATCCCTCCCAGCATCATGGTCTTTTCCAGCGAGTCAGCTCTTCACATGAGGTAGCCAAAGTATTGGAGTTTCAGCTTTAGCATCAGTCCTTCCAATGAACACCCAGAACTGGTCTCCTTTATGATGGACTGGTTGGATCTCCTTGCAGTTCAAGGGACTCTCAAGAGTCTTCTCCAGCACCATAGTTCAAAAGCATAAATTCTTCGTTGCTCAGCTTTCTTCACAGTCCAACTCTCACATCCATACATGACCACTGGAAAAACCATAGCCTTGACTAGACGGACCTTTGTTGGCAAAGTAATATTTCTGTTTTCGAATATGCTATCTAGGTTGGTCATAACTTTCCTTCCAAGGAGTAAGCGTCTTTTTATTTCATGGCTGCAGTCACCATCTGCAGTGATTTTGGAGCCCAGAAAAATAAAGTCTGACACTGTTTCCACTGTTTCCCCATCTATTTCCCATGAAGTAATGGGACCAGATGCCATGATCTTTGTTTTCTGAATGTTGAGCTTTAAGACAACTTTTTCATTCTCCTCTTTCTCTTTCATCAAGAGTCTTTTTAGTTCCTCTTCACTTTCTGCCATAAGGGTGGTGTCATCTGCATATCTGAGGTTATTGATATTTCTCCCGGCAATCTTGATTCCAGCTTGTGCTTCTTCCAGCCCAGCATTTCTCATGATGTACTCGGCATATAAGTTAAATAAGCAGGGTGACAATATACAGCCTTGACGTATTTGGAACCAGTCTGTTTTTCCATGTCCAGTTCTAACTGTTGCTTCCTGACCTGCATATAAGTTTCTCAAGAGATTGTGGTGTGAGCGCATAAAATGGAGAGACTACTTCCAGGCGGATTGGGAAAGAGGAATTTAAATCGTGAAAAATGTGTAAGATTTCAAAATGCAGAGAGTTTTAGTACATTAATTTCAGATGGACCATGCCAAGGCGTTTGGATTTTATCCTGCAGGAAATAAGGAGCCACTGAAAGTTTGAGCAGGAGAGGGATAACAGAATGTGATTTAGAAAGATTATTTTAGCAGCATTTTATTAGGGTTGATTAGGACTGGAAGAAATTGTACATGGAAAGGCAGACACTAACAGGAACCACAAGGGGGAGATATATAGCTTTCTGTCTCATCAATAATAGAAAACATACATGATTTAAAAAAAAAACCTTAACAAATAGAAAATTACGCGGCAGTCAAAGATCTCAAAAATTCAGTTTTTAGCGTGAACTGATTTAATTTTTCTGAGGCATGAATGACAATCTTCATATTTACCAGCATCTTTTTTACCTTCCCAGAGTGAGATAGTATCTTGTTACTAAAATGAGCAAGTGAGTAAAAGGCCATCTTATTCACAGGCATAAAAATTCGAGAGCTGATGGCTATCCACCTGATCTTGGGTGGCCTCAGCCTGCAGCGCTTGAAGCAGGCTTTCAGTTCCCCAGCCAGAGACTGAAGTCAGACTGCGGCAGTGAGAGTATAACAAGACCCAGGTCTGAACAGCTTTGCAGAAAATGAACTTCCACAAAGAAATGGAAAGTAGTGAAACAGGTAAAGTGTTTATCAGGAGAAAGAAGAGTAAATGTGAATAGACACACAGGCGAGCTCAGAGAGAGAGTCACGCCCTCACATGCTGTGCTTAGTTGCTCAGTCGTATCTGACTTTTTCCTACCCCATGGACTGTAGCCCACCAGGCTCCTCTGTCCATGGGGATTCTTCAGGCAAGAATACTGGAGTGGGTTGCCATGCCCTCCTCCAGGGCATCTTCCCAACCCAGGGATTGAACCCAGGTTTCCCACATTGCAGGTGGATTCTTTACTATCTGAGCCACCAGGGAAGCCCAGTTCTGCATCCACATGTGATCTATCTCAGGGCTTGCCTGTGTGTGCACGCATCTCTTAACCAAGATGGATTCTAACTAAGAGGACTGTGGATAGGTTGACATCACTCCCTTTTTGATCTCCCAGGAGCCTGTCTACACATGCATAGATAGGAAGTTCTTCTTGACTTCAACAATGAGAAATATGTTGTCTCTATTTGGGCAGTGCTTAGCTCCTCCTTTGGAGAAGGCAACGGCAACCCACTCCAGTACCCTTGCTTGGAAAATCCCATGGACAGAGGAGCCTGGTAGGCTGCAGTCCATGGGGTCTCAAAGAGTCGGACACGACTGAGCGACTTCACTTTCACTTTTCACTTTTATGCATTGGAGAGGGAAATGGCAACCCACTCCAGTGTTCTTGCCTGGAGAATCCCAGGGATGGGGGAGCCTGGTGGGCTGCCGTCTATGGGGTCACACAGAGTCAGACACGACTGAAGCGACTTAGCAGCAGCAGCAGCTCCTTCTTTGCTTCATCCTGGAGCATCTGTCCACAGGGGCAGACTCCCGCTGCTCAGCCTGAAGCCCATCTATCTCCTGCTTCACACCCAGTGACATTTTCCATCCAAATCTGACTATGTCCAGGGGAGAGAGGCAGCAAATGAGACTGGTGGGAGGAGGTGAGCAGGACCAGAAACTGAAGTGTGATTATGGTCATAGAAACTTGAAAGTCTCTGAGATTGACAGGTGGAAGAAAAGAAAATAGTGACCGCAAAACAGAAGCAGATTAGCACCTGAAAGGAATGGACCAAGTAGTGGTATAAAATTTGCAAAAAAAAAAAAAAGTTGCAAAAAAAATGTATTTTCTTTTCTTTTACATTAACTATATAAAATAAAGTTTGCAATAACAATTTTAAGGGTTACCTTCTAATAGCATTTTCACTGAGATAATACCCACAGGAATCTTTAATACATATGTAATGTCAATAATGTATATCATACATGCCTATGTGTTGCAGTTTATGCATGATATTATCTCTTGGTAAAAGGAATCCATAGGAAACTAAATGTTAAAATGGTTCAATTTCATATGCTAAACTACATTTCTGGGGCAAGATTTAAGTTTTCCCTTAAGACTGCAAACTGAATCTCTTTTTAACACCCTTCTTTTCTAGTACCTTTTTTCTTTTGCCTTTTATGATGCTTGAAACCCAGAGGCTGCAAGGATGCAGTGCTGAGCATGCCTGCCCTCTTCATCCTTTGTTGAAAGGGATAAGGAAGCACCCCAGAGCCTCAATTTCACAGGTGGAGGGAAGCTCATCTCCAAGTGGAAGCTCACTTGCTGGGTGAAGTTATGTGTCATTCTTTCCATTGTCTCTGAGGGAAGTCATGAAATAGGAGTGGTGTCTTTACCTGACTTCACCTCCCTGGGATGAATGAATTAGCAGCAATCCTGGGTTAACCCTGTAAGCCCAGGTGAGCCTGGCTGAAGGCAGGTACAACAGAGCTTCTGAAAGTTCAGGGCTGGCCTCTGTTTTTTTAATCTCAGTAGCCAAGTTGGACTTTCTTCCTTTGATGATTCTCATAGCTATTCAGGCTATAAACCCAAGCTTTTAAATACATGGCATTAAAAAGCATGGGACTAGCTACTCTTTCTTTTTATTCTGTTTTCCTCAGCTCTCCTCTCTCTTCACGCACAGATGATCATTTCCATATGCAATTTTCATGATTTATGTCAGAATCTAAGATGTAGTAGCCTTCGGGAAAATATCACTCAAATCTTACATGGATTTAATAATCAATATGTATGTAACTGGGTTTTAGATATGCTTTTAATTTTAATCTATGTCTAATGTATGCCCCAAGGATATAGTAAGTCTCAGAGCAGACTTTTATTCATTACTACCTGTATCAGCTCTGAGATGCCAATGAGTTTGGAATTTTCAGAAAAGTCAAGGGAGTAAAGAAAGGGAAGCCAAGAGGCTCCTGTTTTGCCCTGGACAATGGCCAGCAGAGGGAGGGTTTGCATCAAGGAAATGCAGACACAAAAGTCATAGGAATCAAGAAGCTTGGGTAGGTTGTTTTTTGGCCACCCTACTGAGCAACTTTCACTTCACTTCACAAGGCTTGTGGGATCTTAGTTCCTCTATCAGGAATTAAACTCAGGTCCACAGCAGTGAAAGCCTGAGTCTTAACCACTAGACCACCAGAGAATTCCGTGAAAAGGGTAGTTTTGACTTGGAATGGAGAAGGAGTACATAAACGCTGCATGAAATACTTGGGAAATAACTTAGTGATATAAAGTTAGAAGTTTAGATTCCAGTCCTAATCTTATCTTAATAAAAGTAAGGCCATAAGCAAGTCTCTTACTAGCTGGGCTTCAGTGTTTTCATCTGTAAAATAATGACAACAATGAATATAACTACTGTGCAGGATTGCTTTATAAAATGGTACACAAATGTTTTAGATATATGAGTAAATACACATGATTCAAGCATCCTAAGAAAAAGGACTCTGGCCATAAGCACAAGGTAGTAGAAGAGAGGATATTAAATTAGGAAAAGAGGGGATGGATAATGACTAATAGCCTGCTCAGCTTCCCTTGTGGCTCAGCTGGTAAAGAATCCGCCTGCAATGCAGGAGACCTGGGTTCAATCCCTGGGTTGGGAAGATCCCCAGGAGAAGGGAAAGGCTACCCATTCCAGTGTTCTGGCCTGGAGAATTCCATGGACTATACCCACGGGGTCGAGTCAGACATGGCTGAGCGACTTTCAACAGCCTACCCCATGTGTGAATCTATGGCTAGCTGAATTGTATGAGACTCTGTATTTTAACTTGTGCAAGGTGGTTTGTGTGCACTTGGAAAGACTGAGTGAGCATGTTGCTTTGAAGAGGACGCTGTGGGGGAAGAATTGTGCAGGGGAGGGAAACCACAGGAAATAGAGAGCAAAAATGCTACTCCAGAAAGCGGTCTTAGAAAGTTACCTAAAGGTCCAAAGAGACAGGCACTTCCCTGATGACTCAGATGTTAAGGAATCTGCCTGCAATGCAGAAGACCCAGGTTCAATTCCTGGTCCAGGAAGACCCCCCTGGAGAAGAGAACGGCTAGTATTCTTGCCTTGAGAATACTGTGAACAGAGGAGCCTGGTGGGGTCGCAAAGAGTCGGACATGACTGAGTGATTGACCCACACACAAAGAGGCAGGAGCTTTCTGTGTAAGTGCTATTCTGGGTTCATACCTAATCAACAATTCCCAGCCCTATTGCTGGTTCCTTGTACTTTTTCCTCTTGAAAAAATCATCTTTGAGAATTAATGAGAAAGTGTATACCAAGGTCTGAGAGAACTGAGGCATGTTATTAAACAACTATGCAAGTCAGTGGGCTTCCCTTGTGGCTCAGCTGGTAAAGAATCCACCTGCATCGTGGGAGACCTGGGTTCGATCCCTGGATTGGGAGGTTCCCCTGGAGAAGGGAAAGGCTACCCACTCCAGTATTCTGGGCCTGGAGAATTCCATGGACTGTATAGTCATGGAGTTGCAAAGAGTCGGACACGACTGAGTGACTTTCACTTTCATGCACGGCAGTGCTGAGACTGTAACAGAATCAGCCTCATTATGTCACTTAAAAAGCTCCATGATTCCCTATTGCCTTCAAGATAAAGACCAACTTGCTTCAATATTCAAAGCCTTTTAAACAATTTGGTCCCAGCCTACTTTTCTCACTGCGTGTCCTACCTCCTCTCCTTTTGCTGTCCTTCCCTCATCATGCACACTTCCTGTTTGTAGTCTCCCCAGACTTCTCATGGCCCTACCACACTAACTTCCTCCAGGTCTTCTCTCAAGCTTTTTGTGTTTTGCTCCCTCTGCCTAGAATGGCCCTTTCTCTGCCTGTTGGAATTATATTCAGTGTCTTAGATGCAGATCGATCATAACCTCTTCCAAGAAGACTGAATATTAGTTTGAACAATCACACTTAATTCATTCTTCAATATGGAAGCCATAGTCATCACTTGATTCTGAACTTCTTGAGAACGATGCCTGTTTCCCAGCTTTTAGCATTATGGCTGACACATAGTGGGTGCTCAGTAATGCTTTTTGATTGGTTGTAAAACCTGAACACACAGTTTCATCTCACCTACCACATTATACCAAATTTCACGCCCAAAAGCAGTCACCATTCCACCTGTCTCATTTAGACTTCACTGTGTTCACTCCAGGTCATTTGCTTTAAGTGATTTTAAAAAGTGAGAAGGAAAACATTTTTTAGGAGAAGGAGTTTTGGTTTAAAAAAAAAAATTTAAGTCCAATATCCTTTATTGCTAAGTCATATCATCATGCTGTGCCCACCAAAAGGAAGATTCTGCCTAAGGAACAGATGACTCAACAAGGAAAAGAAAACTGCCCCAATATCATTCAATTTAACACCTCATTGCTGCTGTCTAGGAAATGATCTGTAAACTTAGAGTTCAGTTTGTCACCTCATTCCTGGAAATTTAACAATGTCTTTCTGACTTAAATTGATTCTATACACTGCTTTTCCTTTGATAGGTAATTAGATCCACAATGGTTTGTTGATTTGGGTTGAAGGGAGTAGGTGACTTCTACCAGCGTGACTCATTAGTCCTCTTTCACCAATTCAGTTAATACTTAAGATGTTGACATCAAAGAACCTTCCATCAGAAAATTTTAAATGGTGTTCAAAATGTAAATATATCTGGAAGAAGTAATGTTATAACATTAAAGCTCTGGGATTCAATTTGGTTCCATTCATGTAATGTTTGGAGTACCTATCCCATGCCTGTCTTCATTGTGTGTTAGTCACTCAGTTGTGTCTGACTCTTGGCAATCCCATGAACTGTAGCCCACCAGGCTCCTCTGTCCACGGATTTCTCCAGGCAAGAATACTGGAGTGGATTGCCATTTTCTTCTTCAGGGGATCTCCCCGGCCCAGGGATTGAACCTGGGTCTCCCTCATTGCAAGCAGATTCTTTACCATCTGAGCCACCAGCAGCTTGCGATCTGGGGGCAAGCATGTCAGCCTGGGAGAGGCTGGAGAGAGAAGGGACACAGTGTCAGCAAAGATTATCCAGAAGGGTTGATATTTCATTATTGGGAGAGAATTTGTAGTTGTTGTGCTCAGTCGTGTGTGAATCTTTGCAGCCCCATGGACTGTAGCCCACCAGGCTCCTCTGCTATGGAATTCTCCAAGCAAGAATACTGGAGAAGGGTGCCATTTCCTCCTCCAAGGGATCTTCCCGACCCGGGGAAGATCTTGTGTCTCTTGTGTCTCCTGCACTGGCAGGCAGAATAAAAAGTTCAAAAAAAGAAAGAAAGAATTGGTGGACATTAGGGGTTATTGGACAGGATGTTCTCTAGAAGGGGGAACAACACGTGCAAAGATACAGAGGCATGTGGAAACAAGTTTGTAAGGCTGGTGTATAAAGTAGGTAGCAATCAAGTGAAGGATAAAGTTTTGACCACAATGTCAGGGAAGACTAACTTCATAATTACGTATAATATAGCCCTGGTAGAAGTTAACATGTGATAAATTTTTTAATTGCTCACTTTTCTTTCAGCATCACATTTATATATACCAGCATCACATTTTTCATCCAACTTGTTATATGGAGACATACAGATATGGATTCATATCCTGGCTGTGGCCCTTATTAGCTGTGGCATATATTTAAGGTATTTAACTTCTCTGTGCCTTTTCCCTCATTTGCAAACTGGGAATACATCTACCTCATCAAGTTGTTGAAAGAATTAAAAGAGATAATCTACTTAGCATAAGATCTGATACACATACTAAGTTAGCTATATTGATGAAAATGAATCCAGAGAACCTAATAAGAACAAGTGGTCAATAATCAAGTTATTGTAGTTAACAGCAGCCCAGAGTACGCCAGAGGAAAAAGAACTGTCAAGAAGCTGTCTAACGTAGAACTCTGCCTCTAAGAAGATCAATGCTTAAATCAACAGTATTTGACCCTGCCTGCTATCAAAGGCCCTAAGTATATCTGAGGAAAGATGAGGTAGGGAGTAGAACAATATAAAATCTCAAGCAGAAAAAAAGGAAATGAGAGAGAAAGGGAAAAGGAAGAAGAATGATTGGACAAAGGGGATAGGAGACACATTTTAGAGGCACATCTGCCATTAAGTTGCCTATTTCTGGCTTCAACTTTCTGAAAGAGATGGTGACTTTGAGATAATGAAATGAAAGATTTGGAAACAATAAGAGGTTATATATTCAGTAGTACCAGAGAGGGCTAGATATGAAAATATCCTAAGTAGAAGGAAGAGGGGCATCTCTGGGAATATTTGAGAGTCTTCTTTTCCAAGGAGCTCTTCCTCAAACTTTAGAGAACACTTAGAGACTCGCTAGCTAGATTATTATGTTTTTAAGACCACTGATGTCAGGAAGGGCTGAGAGATTGCTAGTCAGTAGAACGGAAAATGTTAGGACAAAGGTTTACAGATGAAATCTCTCTGAGAACCAAATTTTAGAAAGGCAATCCAGAGTAAACTTCCTTGCGTTATTCCATTTAAAAATGGATGAATGCTGCCTGATGCTAGTCACCTAGTTGGCAGGAGGCATTTTAGTAAGATCCAAGCTATCAGTAGTTCGAAGGAATTGGTTTTCCTTTCAGGAGCTTTCCAATAGCCCCTATCACCATCATGTGATTTTTTAAAATATATATATATTTATTTATTTGGCTGCACTGGGTCTTAGTTGCAGCATGCGGGATCTAGTTCCCTGACCAGGGGTTGAATCTGCGCCCCCTGAATGGGGGCGCGGAGTCGTAGTCACTGGAGCACCGGGCAAGTGCCTCCATGTGAACTTCAACTTGATGTTCTTTTGTAACATGACTCTCTATCATGTGTTTACTCCTGAGAGATGATTCTGTCCTAATTATTTCTTTTCCACTTGTCTTTCATTTTTCAGTTTGTATTCTGGTTTATTTTTGGAACCTAAGCTATCATGACTGCCTGCTGCCTTTTTCTGTTCTTAGGCCTTAGTCTTTTCCTCTTTTGATTATTGCTAGTTTAGCAGGGATGATGCTAAAAAAAAAGGGGGGGGGCAGATGTTAATTAAGCAAAACAAGTCAAGCAAGTCAAAACTTCCAAATATTTGGTTTCAGGTTAGTTAGAGACAGCAGCATTTTCTTAGATGTGGTTTTATTTTGATGTGAGTTACATAAGGTCTCTGGCTGAGACTGTCAGCTTTCTTCTGTGTGGCATCATGACAAAGCAATGGAAACGAGATTCTCTCAAGATAGAGAGCAAGGACATTGCTAAGTAACAAGGCCACAAGGCAGAATCGTGTGCCAGAGGCCACGACCCAGGCCTCACCATAATCTTAAAGACATTTTTTGATGTTACTATCTCTTTCTAGGGACAAAGAGAATTTAGTCTCCCTGCCGGAATGATAATTGAGTGAATTTACAGCTTTTTTGTAAATTCACTCGTACCCCAAGTTTCACTGCTAAATAACAGTGAAAACATCATCATGATGAAAGACAATTCTTTGTATATTGTGTGTAAGACACTGGCCAGGCAGCAGGTGAACAAAGAGGGAGAATACGTGATTTGTACTCATAGGATTGTCTGTTTTGAAATAAAGCACACACACTTAAATACATCCATTCATTTTAACAAACAAACAAAACCTGCCAGACAACACAGACTGAGGGCTAAATGAGTAATATGTAAGTAGGTGATCATACGCCTCAGTTTGCCCCAGCTTATGCCTGTTGTTGCAGAGTAATTGTACCCTCTGTAACTCTCAAATATCACAGTTTAGATAGCAAATTATATGGTCACCCTGTGTATAGACCAGTGGTCTAGGAATTAAGGGGAGGGAGTCCTTATCGGTGGGTAAGGCAGTTGGTAGGGAGTTCATGGAGCTGGCAAAACTTGAGTTGGGTCTTGACAGAGGCAAAAGGAGAGCATTCTGTAAGAGAGTATCTAGAGCAAAGGTACCACCATGGATGTGGAAATAAAGATAGCCATGGCCCAGTTCCAGGGGACACTGTTCACATTATGTCTCTGTGCCTGAAGCCCTCTCCATTGTGCAAGTGTTGGCTCTAAGGATGTGTCTTATTTGGGGAACAATTAGAAGATCCCTGTAGCTGGAGAAGAGAATTTGTGTAGAGGATGTGCGTGAGGTAAGAATAGAAGCAAGCAAAGAACAGAGAGTGGTGGATATTAAATGCCAGATTAAGAAATTTAAATTTTTATCCTGTGGTGGGCTGGAATTTAGCTGAAGAGTTTTGAGCAAGAAATGATGCCTTCAACAAAAAGGTTTTAGAAGATTAGTATCCCCAACTAAAGTGTTTAGTGTACTGAAAGAAGAAGGACTTGCTTCAGAAGTGTTGGAGGGACTTCCCTGGTGATCCAGTGGTTAAGAATCAGCCTTCCTAGGCAGAGGATGGGGGTTCGATCGCTGGTCCAGAAGGATCCCACTTGGCTCAGGGCAACTAAGCCCAACAAGAGAAGCCCTCACACTGGAACTAAAGAAAGCCATGGCACTGCAATAAAGAGCCCACATGGCACAAAAACAATGTTGAAAATACCTACGAGAAAAGTGTTAAGTGTCTACAGTAGTGGCAGTAGAGAGAAATATGAGGAGACAGACTTGAGAGAACTTGCAAAGACGGGATTGATAGTATGTTGGTAAGTAGGCCAGTGATGTGAGGAGAGGAGACAATTGAGAATGACTCAAAATTTAGATCCTGAGAACTGAGAAAATGATAGGATCTGTGATAAATGTGGCAGAGTTGAGAGAAGTTAGCTTTTAGAGGGCATAGAGGAGCTCTCCTCCAGACACGAGAATTTGAGACGCCCATTTGGAAGTGTCCAACAGGAAGTACTGGAGCTGAGAGAGGCAGTGACAGCTAGAGATGTGGATTTAGGAATTCTGTAGATCATTGAATAATTGAATGAAAAAGTTTTCTCCTGGACTTCCCTGGTAATCCAGTGGCTAAAACTCTGGGCTCCCAATGCAGGGGGCCCAGGTTCTATCCCTGGTCAGGGAACTAGATCCCACATGCCTCAATTAAGACTCAGTGCAACCAAATAAATAAATATATTAAAAAAAAGAAAATGTTTTCTCCTTCAATATCAGAAGTAGTAGGCAGCCCAAATTATCATCTGAATTACAATTATATTTTGTAGAGTAGAAAGGAATACAACTTGCCAGGATTGCAAAAGAGAGATCCCTGAGGTGGAAGGAAACAGAATGTAGTCAAGAGGAACAAAGGAAAATAAAGTTTCAAGCTTGACAGGTTGATTGACAGAACCAAATGCTGGTCAAGGAGGACTAAGCTGAGAAAATTCATAGTTTTGGGTGGTGAGGATGACATGATTCTTTATTGTAATTGTGGAAGTGGGCTCCATGTTATAAGGGTTAAAGAATGAGAGATGAGGATTTAAGGGACATAATAAATGAAGGCTGATCTTATCAAAAACTTGGCAGTAAAGGGAAGAAAAAAATATGATGAAAGTTCAAGGATTAGCCAGGATTAAGGAAGGACTTTTTAAAAGAATATGATAAGGAATTTGTGTTCTATATTAGACTGTAGATAGCACTTTATTTGCTTGGAATAAATTCTGATTTTTAAAATTGCTCATAGTACCTTCCTTCTTTTGAATTCCAAGCAAGAAGCTTACTAGAGCAAGGAAGGAAAAAAATACAGATAGGAAAAGAACTGATAAGAATTCAACAGTTAGTCATCAACAGGTGATGAAAATAGACCCAATCTCTTCTACGTAATCAGGGCCCCTTTCTGTTCAAGTGGAAAGTGTATGTATCTGTAGCTGGGGCAGACATTTGAGTTAGGAGAGGACCACTCTAAAATACCGAGAAGACATGGGTTTTTTTGTTTTTGTTTTTTTGAGGGTTCTCCAAACCCCAAAATCAACCCCCAGTTAAGAACCTTCAGTTCAGTTCAGTCGCTCAGTCGTGTCTGACTCTTTGCGACCCCATGAACTGCAGCACACCAGGCCTCCCTGTCCATCACCAACTCCCGGAGTCCACCCAAACCCATGTCCATTGAGTCGGTGATGCCATCCAACCATCACAGTGGCCTATCAGTTTCACAGCCTGACATCCATCCTGCTTGACACTTCCTCGGCCACCACCCTAGTTCAGGCCCCTAGTGTTTCTCACTTTGACTGCTTTAATAGCCTGTCTCCTGTCTCCCACTTCAGCTCTCCTGAGCACTGAACTTCCTAAAGCACAGCTCTGATCCTATCTGTGCCTTACTTAAAAGCCTTCAGCGAATTCCTATTGTCAAATGAAATAGGTACAGGCCCCTCACCCTGGCTTTTAAAGCTAGCTACAGTAGGGCTTTGACTTAGCCTTTCTGTCTTAATCTCCACAATTTTCTTATATTAAAACTGATTTATAGCCATGAAAAAGAGAGAGTCGGTTGGTCTTTCTACCAGGATTGGTCATGTAAAATTTCTCCATGAAAAACAATAGGGGCTTCCCACAGAAAGGAAGGTAGGAGGTGTGGGGTCATTTTCCATGTCTTGTTAAATGTGATCTTACTATCTGAACTCTTCTCCAAAATTTTTTGTTTGCAAGTTGTATAGGGCATTTACCAGAGTCTGCATTATAGTAGAGTCATTTGTGTGCTTCTTTCTCCATCTTATGGGAGTGAATGAAGTCTGAGGACAAAAATCATGTCCTCATCTTTTATCGCCTCCACTGCTAAGTCACTTCAGTCGTGTCCGACTCTGTGTGACCCCATACATGGCAGCCCACCAGGCTCCCTGGGATTCTCCAAGCAAGAACACTGGAGTGGGCTGCCATTTCCTTCTCCAATGTATGAAAGTGAAAAGTAAAAGTGAAGTCGCTCAGTTGTGTCCGACTCTTGGCGACCCCATGGACTGCAGCCTACCAGGCTCCTCTGTCCATGGGATTTTCCAGGCAAGAGTACTGGAGTGGGGTGCCATTGCCTTCTCCAGCCTAGTACTATGCCTTACACTGCTGCTTCTGCTGCTGCTGCTAAGTCACTTCAGTCGTATCTGACACTGTGCGACCCCATAGACGGCAGCCCACTAGGCTCCCCTGTCCCTGGGATTCTCCAGGCAAGAACACTGGAGTGGGTTGCCATTTCCTTCTCCAATGCATGAAAGTGAAAAGTGAAAGTGAAGCCGCTCAGTCATGTCCGACTCTTAGCGACCTCATGGACTGCAGCCTACCAGGCTCCTCCATCCATGGGATTTTCCAGGCTTTACACTAGGGGTGTTCAATACATTAAAAAAAAAAAAAATTCCCTGACTATATTGAAAAGAGGTTGTAGAGCCTTAAAAAACCTTGTCTTGGCCCACTGCCTCTCAATATGTCCTTACTCGATCCTATGAAGATGCAAATGTTTTTATTTTTCATGTAGCAACTATATGTCCTTTACATGGATATCATGATGCTATATGTGTGCTGTGCTTAGATGCTCAGTCGTGTCCAACTCTTTGCGACCCCATGGACTGTTACCCGCCAGGCTCCTCTGTCCATGGAATTTTCTAGGCAAGAATACTGGAGTGGGTTGCCATTTCCTTCTCCAGGGGATCTCCCTGACCCAAGGATCGAACCCGTCCGTGTCTTTTGCATTTCCTGCATTGGCAGGTGGATTCTTTACCACTGAGCCACCTGGGAAGTAAATTATAAATAGCTAGAAGACAGGAACTTTTTATTGTTTAACCTAGTGTGCATATCATGTTCAACTTAAGGATTTATGTACATAGCTCTCAATAAATGTTTTATAATAATAATTTTTAATGATAAATCCATTCACAGTGGGTTATTTAATAAATCAAGTGTTCTTTTTAAAAAATGAGGTATATGAGACTTCCCTGGCAATCTAGTGGCTAAAATTCCATGCTTCCACTGCAGGGGGCATGGGTTTGATCCCTGGTCAGAGAATTAAGATCCAGTATGCTGCATGGCCAAAAATAAAAGCAAAACAAAATTGAAGTATAATTGACTTATCTATTTCAGTTGTGTAATGTAATGATTTGATATTTGCAATCACATACACATATATACAAATACCATATATACTGATATATATTTGTATAACAGTATTTGTATTGTTGTGAAACGATCTCTGCAATAAGCCTAGTTAACACCTATCACCACACATATTAATAGTGATAAAATTTTTTTCTTATGTTGAGAACTTTTACCATCTACTCTCTTAGCAACTTTCAAAAATGCAATACAGTATTATTAACTATAGTCACTATGCTGTACATTGAAATCTTACCCATGACTTACTTATTTTATAACTGTAAGTTTGTACCTTTTGATCTTCTTTGCCCATCTGGTCCAACCCCCACCTCCACCTCTGGCAACCAATCTGTTCTCTGTATCTATGAGTTTGTTTTCTCTTTCTTTTTTTGTTTTAAGATTCCACAAATGAGATGATATAGTATTTACCTTTTTTGTCTGACTCATTTCACTTAGCATAGAGATCCCCTGGAGGAAATCATGGCAACCCACTCCAGTATTCTTGCCTGGAGAATCTCCACGGACAGAGGAGCCTGGTAGGCTATAGTCCATGGCATCACAAAGAGTCAGACACAGTTGAGCAACTAAGCACAATATCCTCAAGGTGTGGTAGCCACGTGTTCCAGGAAACAAACTCACTCAGAAGGACAATGCAGATAGTGGAGTGCAGTTTATTACACCGGCAGGCCCAACACAGAGTCTCCTCTTCGCCAAGGACCCCGACCAGTTTTTGAGAAAAACTTATATACCCCAAGTGTACGTGCCCAAACCCACCTCCCCAAATTCCCTGAACAAAAGAAAAGAAAGATATAGTCAAAGATAACCCGTGATTCACATGCCTTAGACCTAGGTAGTTAAGAGTGGACAATTATCAATAGGCCTGTGGTCATACCCCAATAAGCAAAATAGAATTTATGATTCTATTCAGTTACACAGATAATTAGAGTATTCTTTCAGGTGATGGAGAGTCTAGTTATGAGCCCTGGGGCTCTTCTATCCAGCGGGTCTGGTTTTCCAGTTGCTTTGTAATTTCCATAGATACAGGGCATATAGATCAAAGTCCATAGTCCAGCCCAAGATGGAGTCCTGCTTTCAAGACGGAGCCAGTTCTGTCTGTTTCCTTCTTCAAAGGTCCATCCATATTGTCACCAGTGGTAAGATTTCATTATTTTTTATGGCTGAAAAATATTCCATGTGTGTGTATATAAGTACACACATTTCTTTATCCATTCATCCACTGATGGACATTCTTACATTGGTTCCATATCTTGGCTATTGTGCATGGGAGTGCAAATACCTTTTTGAGTTATTGTTTTCATTTTTTGGATAAACATCCATTGGTACTAAAAGCAAAGTTGCTGGATCATATGGTAGTTCTATTTGTAACTTTTTGAGGAAACTTCTTACTGTTTTTCATACTGACTACACCAATTTACATTCCCACCAACAGAGCACAGGTGTTCCCTTTTCTCTATATCCTCACAACTCTTTTTTCTTGTCTTTTTGCTAATAACCATTTTAATGGATGTGAGTGATATCTCATTGTTTTGATTTGCATTTTGCTAATATTTAATTATGTTGAGCATCTTTTCATGTATGTGTTGGCCATCTGTAAGTCTAGGGTCTTAAACTAGGATGGAAGAGTATGTAAAATTATGTACAAAAATGTTCGATTTTCTCTGGGGAGAGGTCCATAGCTTCCATCAGATAGTCACAGGTATCTATCAAGGAGAAAAGAGTGAGAGCCATTTTTATGAATTACTGTATCTATGGAAATGTTTCCCTATTCATTTCTTGCAAAAGAATTTTTTAAAGTATCAGCAGTTGTCCCACAGACAACTGCTAGCACTGATAGAATCATTTGGAATTAATTCCTGATGCTTCTTCCAAACCTCTATGCTCTTCTCACTTTTGCTAAGTGTCTTGCTTTGACTAGACTGAAGTACTGAATAATGCAGTCCCAGACATGTCATATAAGGATCTCACCATTTGTTACATGCATCTTCCTTTTCTCTCCTTTTAATGTTAAGAGGGTTCTGCTATTTTCACAAGAAATTTTTACTCTATGCTCACTATCAAAATCCCTAAGTAATCCCATCTTTTTCATGCCAACACTTTGGTCCCACAGTTTTGGTTAAACGTTTAAGAGAAAAAAACTCTTCTAACAGGGCCAGTCTCAACATTAGATCATTAACTTTTCCTGAGAAACTTTAGAAAAAAGAAGTGGAAAGTAAGCATTGATCTTATTATTAAAAACTTGCATCTTGTTTAATTTTCTTTTTTACAAAAGTGATCTCTTCCTTCTGACTATTAATGATTTTTTTCTGTATCTTTCTTTCTCCCTCACTCCCTTTGTGATTCACTTCCCTCCAGTGGCTTAATTTAGTTAATGTTCTCATTAGGGCAACTTTTACTCCAGCAGATTTCCTGGGCTTTCACATCAGTGCATTTCCATATGATAAACTCCATTAACAAGTCTGAACATTCAGGGAAAAGAAAGCAGTCATTCAAAGCAATGGGCTCTACTTCCTTTGCTCTCATCTTCTGATCCAACTTTCTTGGCTATTTTGGAGCTTCTTCAGCAGATAACTCCATCCGAAGAAAACAAGCACTGAGCTGTGGCATCGAAGCTGATGGCTGAACAGACTTATTTCCTAATAGGCTCATGATGAAAGTAAAAGAGGAGAGTGAAAAAGTTGGCTTAAAGCTCAACATTCAGAAAACGAAGATCATGGCATCCGGTCCCATCACTTCATGGCAAATAGATGGGGAAACAGGGGAAACAGTGGAAACAGTGTCAGACTTTATTTTGGGGGGCTCCAGAATCACTGCAGATGGTGATTGCAGCCATGAAATTAAAAGACGCTTACTCCTTGGAAGAAAAGTTATGACCAACCTAGATAGCATATTCAAAAGCAGAGACATTACTTTGCCAACAAAGGTCCGTCTAGTCAAGGCTATGGTTTTTCCAGTGGTCACGTATGGAGGTGAGAGTTGGACTGTGAAGAAGGCAGAGCACCAAAGAATTGATGCTTTTGAACTGTGGTGTTGGAGAAGACTCTTGAGAGTCCCTTGGACTGCAAGGAGATCCAACCAGTCCATTCTGAAGGAGATCAGCCCTGGGATTTCTTTGGAAGGAATGGTGCTAAAGCTGAAACTCCAGTACTTTGGCCACCTCATGCGAAGAGTTGACTCATTGGAAAAGACTTGATGCTGGGAGGGATTGGGGGCAGGAGAAGAAGGGGACGACAGAGGGTGAGATGGCTGGATGGCATCACTGACTCGATGGACGTGAGTCTGAGTGAACTCCGGGAGTTGGTGATGGACAGGGAGGCTTGGCGTGCTGCAATTCATGGGGTCACAAAGAGTCAGACACGACTGAGCGACTGAACTGAACTGAAATGAAGGTCCATATATGTCATCACCATCAGTGAAAAATACATGTATATTTTTAGATCCACAAAAGACACAATCCCTCAGAATGTTTTTTAAGCCATTTTTTCAAATAGAGAGGTAGATTTGTCCTGATACTTCTTCCAATCTCCAAGGCTTCTCCAGACATGGTTAGGAGAATTTATCATCTGGGTTATGGAATCAAAAACCTAAATGAACCACAACAGACTATTTGATCTGACATTCTAAGTGATGTTTCTCAACCTATACTGTCAGATGGTAAAGAATCTGCCTGCAGTGAGGGAGACTTGGGTTAGATCCCTGGGTTGGGAAGATCCTCTGGAGAAGGGAATGGCTACCAGCTCTTGTATTCAGGCCTGGAGAATTCCATGGACTGCGGAGCCTGGTGGGCTACAATCCATGGGGTCTAAAAGAATCAGAATGACTGAGTGGCTACCATTTTCACTTTACTTTCACAGTATGTTGGTAGTGACTGGAGAGTCTTAAAATTGATACTTGGGTCTCATCCCTAAAAGTTCTGATATAATTCATGAGGGTGGGGTGTAGGAGTGGGGATCTTTAATAGCTAATAATGTGTGTGTGCTCAGTCATGTCCAACTCTTTTCAACCCCATGGACTGTAGCCTGCCAGACTCCTCTGTCCATGGGATTTTCCAGGCAAGAATTCTGGAGCTGGTTGCCATTTCCTCCTCCAGGGCATCTTCTCCACCCAAGGATTGAACCCATGTTTCCTGAGTTGTCAGGTGGTTTCTCTACCACTGCACCATCTGGTCCCCAAAAGTCCCCAAAAGCTAATACAGCGACAGGCAAAGATGAGGGCCAGCCCTCTAAAGCAAAACAGGACTAATACAATCAGCTTCAATTAACGAAGCCAAAATAATGCTATCCACATGATGTCATAATACTGTTGTAAGACAGTAGAGGGCAGAGTTGACAAATTTATATAAACTGTTTTAGGAAATAGCAATTAGTAATGTAATCTTCAGGTAATCTAACATAATCTAATGTGAACATTGTACTCTGTAGTCATCTTTTGTCACAAAGCTTTCATTTACTGCTAAAGACAAATTACTTTTTGTATGTTGGAATTTACTGGGAAGCCCCTTAGTGATGCCTGATCAATAGTGTTATTACATAATTTGTGTATTTTTGATAGAGCAAAGGGACACTTGATTCTGCTGGGACAATAAGTGTAAGCCACGATTGTTTTAGGTAAGGGACATGTTACCTTATGGTTACTATGTCTTCTGTGGGATCTAGTAAAAGAGCCAGAATTTGTAACATGGCTTAAGAAGTAAAGTAACCAGTGGCAACTATGTACTTATGCTGATTATTATAGTCTTCAATATTACATTTATGTATGTTCATCTATTACTGTTTAAACATCTCGGGCAATTGAAAAGAAAGTAAAGACATGCTTTTAAGTATCAAGCATTATACAGTCTGCTTGAGAAAATAAAATGAATACATGAAGCTGCATGTTTTTCAAAGTTGAGTGATAATTGATAAGTATCAAGATTGATTAGGCAACCTTAGGAAAATCAAACAGTTAAGGCAGAAGTGGTAAAGAATACAAAGTTACGGAGATGATTAGCCTTGGATTGAATCCAATGTCTGAGCTGAAGGCTTGACAACTCTTCCCACTGTGCATAAGATGCGTCAGGGAGTGAGCATGTATCAAGCAAATCCAGCATGTGATGACTGAGAGGATGGTGAAAACAGATCAGCTGTGCCCAACTTGTGTCACAACTGTTTTCTTACCTTCAAGGCACATATTTATTTCATTATCTGAATTACAGATGAAACTATTGACTCATTGTTTTCCTTTAGTTTACTGCTGTTTTGTCCTTACCCTAACCCTCTTCTCTATCAAAACTTGCTCACAGGAAAGGATCTAATATTTGCTACTTATATTTAATGATATTTTCCCCAAATTAAAAATAATTTTGTCATTTGTTATGAAAATGTTCTATACGCACAAATAACCAAATATTATAGAAGAATAGAGAAGGAAGTAAGAATTAGTGTTAATTCTATTAACTAAAAATAATTTAAGATTTTTCAGAGTATCCTTCCTTAGTCAATTTAGGATTATTTGATGGCTACTTAAACAGTATGTCATGATGTCTTTCCCTATCAATAAATATAAAACTACATTATCACTTAAGTGGTTACATAGAATGTGTGTGTGTATGTATACCCACTATACTTGGTTTAATCAATTATATTGTGATGAACATTGAATTCCCAATTTTTCCTTTTAAAAACATTATTATAATGAACAGCTAGTATGTTTTTACTACAAGTGTAAAATATAGAAAGCTAGAGCTGAAAGAGTCCTTGGAGACTAGCTAGTTCAATGCCATCATTTTGTGGAAGAAAAACGAAGACAGAGAAAGGCTAACAGGGAGTAGAAGCCAGGTCTTTTGACTCTATCTACTGATCTTTTCAGACAAGCCTATTACCATCTTTTAAAAAATTGCTTGGCTATTAAAATGCCACTAAATGGCATTGACTTTTCCTTACTCCAGCAGCTGAAAGCCTGTACCTTAAAAACTGACTCTTCCCAAGGTCATTTGCATTTTAATATTGGTTGTTAGTTATGGAATAAGTTAAAAGATTCATATATAGTTAATATTAGATCTTTGGAATGAGGGTAGGGAATGCTTAAGTGCTTGAAATAGTATGGGGCAAGCTCTGACTTCAATTTCTGGCCATATTTGTTAGAGGGGAGGAGTGGGAGTTGAGAAATAGGTTTAAGCAGTAGTTGAGGTCAGTAATGGAACACTGATGTTCACTCACAGCTTTGAAACACTTCCAAAAGAAGGGTCAAAAACTTTCACTTATTTTGGTTTCTGCTATGGAAGGTCCAGAGCTAGATGCTTAATTAAGTGTATTCTGATGTTTAAGATGATGATGGAACAGAACAAGCAGCACTGAGTTGTTACTTGCACATACTCAGCATAATTGGGAGCTAAATTTTTAAACTAATTATTGACTTAAAAAATTAGTCTATAATATAGATCATTTACATTAACTATCATGGGATCTGTTAATTAAAAAACCCATGAGATACTGCTTTCTAGATAAATAACCATTTTGTTAGAAAGGGATTTGGAGGTCTGTGTGATTTTTGGAGAATCACTTGAACTCTGAGTTTCTTGGTTTCTTTGTCTGGCAATAAGGATAATGATAGCAATTTACTTCATGAAATTGAATAAAAATGATTGTATGGCATTTGGCAAAAAGAAAATGATAAATCTTTTAAAAATATAATTTGCCATACACAAAGGAAAATGAAGAAAAATGATGTTTTTGATAAGAACTAGTTATGTTACAAAATATATTATGTTTGAGTTTCTTGTAGACTTTAAAGCGTTCAAGAAATATTCAAGCAGAAGTTGAGCAGCTGCAGAAATATCCCACTGAATAGAAAATGAGATGAATTTGCAGAGGTAATGAAATCTTTCATTGCAATATCTTTCCAAATTTTATTGAAAATTTCCCAAAGGTTTTGGTTAATATTATGAAAAAAAAATGTGTAAACTTGGAAACTGCTCACTTACAAATTAAAGCAATTAACAAGATCATTTTGCTGGTAATAATTATCACATAAGCACAAAATGGTTTAATGGTTGAATTGTTAGCACTCTAGCTGTCATTCTTTGTTAACAAACTCAAGTTTTAAATTATATTTTCTCCCCTTGATTTGAGTTCCTGGCCTGATAAATATTTATAAAAGGAGAGAACAAAGGTTTCCGGTTTAGGTACTTCTGATTATCCACATACAGATTATTCACTTTGTGGAGTACCCAAGATAGAGCGTTCATGTCAAAACAAGATCAACTCACTGCTTATGATGCTTTCTGATCCATCTTCCTATATTTTTAATCTTTTGGCATATTGGACCATGGGGATTGAAGAGGGGCCACTGTCCAAGGATGAAGTCTGAAAACAGCACTGAGATGGTGGAATAAACAGAGACGAAGTTCACATATCTGAACCATCACTATTGTATTTGCTGTATCTCATTATTGGAGAAGCAAATGGCAACGCACACCAGTACTATTGCCTGGAGAATTCCATGGGCAGAGGAGCCAGGCAGGCTACAGTCCATGGGGTCGCAGAGTTGGACACGACTAACATGTTATGAATGGAACATCGGAAGATGGCAAGTGAACTTGGTAGAGCGTGTGAACGGAAAGCCTGCTTTATTTATTCCATTTCTCATCCACAGGCAGTAAGTCTAGGTGTGAACGTGTCAAGGTGACCGAGGAGTTGGTGAAATTCAGACATAGATACTACCAATTATGTTTTAGGGATGTGAATTTATTTAGATAACTACCTAAACATAAAGAGGAAAATGATCCTCCTTAGAGGAATATAAATCACAAATTTATATTTTTACATCAAATAGAAATAACCTTGAATTACCTACTTCTTTGGTTGACCTCCAGAATTTGCAACTCTCTTTCAGTTCCCACGATTTGTTTATTCATTAATTTATTCATTCCCTCATTCACTCATCAGGCCTTTATTAAGTATATCTTGTGTGTCAGGAACTGTGCTAAGTCCTGGGAATCTCAAAACGGTATTCCAAAAGCAACAGGGAGCCATTGGGTGATCAGATTTCCTTTTCTGAAAGTGTATTTTGGCTACTCTGTGGGGGAAGAATTGAAAGAAAGTGAAACTGGATAATGGTACAACAATCAGGAGCCTTATAAGAAGCAATTCATGTGAGAAAAGATGAGGTCTGGGTTATGGACTAAAATTATGGCCCGAAATTCATATGTTAAAATGCTAGCCCCCCAGTACCTCAGAAAGTGACCAGATTTGGCGACAGAGCCTTTAAAGAGGTAGTTAAGGTAAAATAAGGTCATACGGCTAGCTCTAATCCTGTATGGCTAGTCTCCTCACAAGAGATTAGGACACAGACACACAAAGGAAAGAGCACGTGAAGACAGAGGGAAAAGAGGGCCGCCATCTTTGACTTGTAAACCAAAGAGGGTCAGAAGAAACAATCTCGCCAGTATCCTGATCTCAGACCTCTAATCTCCAGCATAGTCAGAAGAAACAACCCCGCCAGTATCTTGATCTCAGACCTCTAATCTCCAGCATAGTGAGAAAACAAATTTTGCTATTTAAGCCACCCAGTCTGTGGTATTCATCATGGAAGCCTGAACAAAGTATTAATAGCACAGCCTGAACAAGGCAATTGCAGAACAGAAGTACCTTCAGACATCAGTTTATCAGCACACCCCAGTATAAGCCTGGTATTACATGTGCACAAACTCACATTTTTTAAGTAACAGAAAATCTAATCCTGAAAAGGAAGGAAAGCTCAGGCTCAGCTATGGAAGGCAAGATGCTCAAAGCCTGGTTAGCTCTTCCATGCACTGGTACATAACAGGATGTAAGCCTTGCTCTTCCACTTCTTTCCATTATTGGAGGGAAATGTGAAATCAGTTTCACTTGCTGCTTTAAAGAGTGGTCAGTTTGGTATTTAGCTTCAGGTTCCTTCCAGGGACCAATCTGTTGGAGGCATTGGAAGCGGAAGTTTGGTCCTTTGTCCTCAGGGCCCCTACATTGTAAATGGTTTTCCAACCGGTCCTGCTGCTGCTTTGTTTTTGGAATTTGTGGAGAGTGTGGTTCCCCTAGATGTTTCCAGAAATGGAATGGAAATTTCAGCCAAATTTTATGAAATGCATCTCTTGGTGACAAGGTAAATAAGGAGGGAATATTAGTTTTTTAAGCCCTAAGCACTATTTTGAAGTTTTCTCTTCATTATCATGAGTTCTTGATTTTTCCACTGTTAGCAAGAATTTGAATGAAGGGAATATTGGATAGGGTTGGGTTTATTTGGTTTGGGAGATCTGTTTTTAAGTAGCTTTCTGATACATGTTCATTTCTAAGTCACAGTAGTTTTAAATTTCAAACAAATAACTTTGGTTTTGTGATTCAGTAAAAAATAACTTTAGGATTAATTTCATTCAAGGCATAGGAAGTTAGTCTATCTTATATTCTTGGTTTACGGTTTAATTTTTTTTCAAGTTCTTGGGTCTTAATTAAATCAAATTAAATCATAAATTTTAAACTATACATAAAATTTGTAAACTATGTTTAACAATCTCCATCTTGCTTTAAGCTGCTTTTACTGAATCTGAAAATTCATAGTTTTCTTCAACGCTGAGAAATTTTATCTACTTTCTCCTTATAACCATCTCATCTATGCTCTCTTTTCTCTTCTTTTGTAACTTCTGTTGAACAGATACTGGAGTTGAGGCTCTCACCTCCATGGCTTTCAACCATTCTCCCAAACTTCCCATTACCCTGTTTTTCTCCCTGTGTTTGAGGAGAATTTGTTTCCACTAATCTGCTCTTTGACTCGATCAGTTCTTCTGATCAGCTAATGGATTTTAAATTTCAGGAACTACTTTTTAAATTTCTCACTGATTCTTTTTCATGGATACAACATCCTTTCAAAGCTTGTTGAATAAAATTTAAAATCATTTAAAATGTATCTTCTGTTTCCTTTTCTTAGTTTCCTCTGACAATACTTCTTTGCTAGTTGAGTTTGGTGCTTTTCCTCTGACAGAATCTTTGGTGATTTTGATTGTCCGATCATCTTTCATTTGAGAATCAGTTTGCTTGCCTGTTCTGTTAACCATAGCCTCTCTTCAGGAACTGTGAAGGAAGGGTACAATATGCTATCCAGAGAGAGTGAAAGTTCCCTCTCACTTCCAGGGGTCAGTGGATACCTGGACTCTGCCCCTCTGGTCCCAATAGCCCCACTAACTTTATCCCACAGGCAAACATTTGATATCTAATGCCAGCAGGGGAGGAGGCTCTTCAGTGAATTATTCTATCCTAGGTTCCCCTCCATGTCTTGTATCCTTTGACTCCTACTTGGAATCCCCTTAAATGATCAGGTCCTGTCTCTCTTTTATATTTCAGTATTTCCTAAGAATTTCTGGAAAATTGATCACATTTTTAATTTCCTTGTGCTGTTAGATTTCTATTCTCTCTAAGACATATATATATATATATATTTTTTTTTTTAATGAGATTTGGGATGGAAGAGAAGGTAGATGTGTGGGCTCAATCCACCATCTTGATCCAATCTCTACGTATTATTTTCTTTATTATCTCCAACTGTTTATCAAATAATACAAGCTCAATGTAAAACATTCAGAGAATACAGAAATAGAAAATTCCTTCTTGTGTCAGATTCCTCTAATGTCCCAACTTATATCCTCTTTTCTCCTACTGATTTTAGCTGGAGCTGGGTCGACATTTCTGTGAGAGCTTACCCTCTCTTCCTGTATAAGTAAAAGTCCCAATTCTTGGTTGACAACTTCTGCCTCAAATGCACACCTTCTCTCTGGCCCTGGAACTGTAGATTGCCTGTTAGGAGTTTGCTTGGTAGCTCAGAAGTGTGGGGTGTCAATATGAAATAGGGGGTTAGGGAGGCAGCCCCTTGACCAACCAGGATGAGGGCCAATCTCCCACCTTTCCTTTTCTTTAAAAAAATTAGTTAATTTATCTATTTTTGGCTCTGCTGGGTTTTCACTGCTGCACCAGGCATTTCTCCAGTTGTGGTGAGCAGGGGCTATTATTGCCCAGCTACAGTGTGTGGCCTTCTCATTGCAGTGGCGTCTCTTATTGCGGAGCATTCGCTCTAAGAGAACTTCAGTAGCTGCAGCACTAGGGTTCAGAATTGCAGCTCGAGGGCTTTACAGCACAGGCTCAATAGTTGTGACTCAGGGGCTTACTTGGGGCTTCCCAGGTGGTTCAGTGGTAGAGAATTCACCTGCCAAAGCAGGAGACTTGAGTTCGATCCCTGCGTCGGGAAGATCCCCCGCAGGAGGAAATGGCAACACACTCCAGTATGGACAGAGGAGCCTGCAGGGCTCCATGGGGTCACAAAGAGTCAGACACGACTTAGCAACTGAGCACAGGTGCATGGGTTTAGTTGCTCTGTAGCATGTTGGATCTTCCCAGATTAGGGATTGAACCCATGTCTCTGGCACTGGCAGGCAGACTCTCTACTTCTGAGCCACCAGGAAAGCCCCTCATCTCCCTGATGGACAATTCCGGGAGGCTTTAGGTACTCTTCTCAGAAAGTCCCTACAAAATTCATCCCTGCTGCCCACAACAGTGACTTCAGTTATGAACCCTTATATGAGATTTTCCTTCTTACCTATTTCACTTTGCCCAATTTCTCATTCCCACTCCCTGGGATCTGCCATTTCCCTCTCTCATTTGACAATACCCTTTTCCTCTGTACTTCTAAACTTCCTCTCTCCCTCAGTCCTAATTTATCATTTCACTGTAACTCTATTAGCTGTAAAGCATTTGGAGATGCTGTCAGGATAACAGGCTCTGGAGCAAATGAGGTTGTATTGAATTATTTAGCTTTCAGCTGAAGTGGAGATAACTAAAGCAGCTGGGCTGGTTTGTAAAATCCTAGGGTAATCTGTCCACTGATTTGGTGCTTTTATCATATTAATTTTTCCCTCGTGGTTGAAAATTATAAATTTTAGGGCTATAAAGAAATATATGTGGGCAACTTCAGTTTAGAACCACAAACCTAAAGCTAAGGAATTATCTGTTTTAGTAGTATATAATTATGTAGCTGCAGAGCTGCAATTCTAGGGAATCATGAATTTATTTAATAAGTTTATTCACACAAGGCTTTTTAAAAACATAAATACATAATTTACTCCATTTTTTTTTTCTTTCAAAAATAGATCAAGGATTTCTACTTGAGATATATGATAGTCTCAGCCTTTGAAGCTGGCCTGTTTTTCTTGAGTGTTCCTTGCCAGAATTTGGTTCTTAATTTTTAAATGAAAGAGACCTTTTTGTTTCTGAAAGTGAAGTCGCTCAGTCGTGTCCAACTCTTTGCGACCTGTGGACTGTAGCCCACCAAGCTCCTCGGTCCATGGGATTCTCCAGGCAAGAATACTGGAGTGGGTTGCCATTTCCTTCTCCAGGGGATCTTCCCAACCCAGGGATCGAACCCAGGTCTCCCACGTTGCAGGCAGACGCTTTAACCTCTGCATCTAACTCAGTAAAAAAAAAAAAAATGAACTCTTAAATGTTATCAGAAAGGGAAAAGGGTGGATCATTGCTAATCTAATGCATGACCACAAATATTCTTCTATTATCTTCCCTATATTACTAGAGTGTCTTGGGAAATTGAGCTTAATAAGGGCCCAGAAAACAAGATGGGGGTGTGGAGAGTTGTGTGGCTCTGTGACATCTGTGGGGTTTGCCCCACTTAGCACAAATCAGGGTCTAAATACTCACTCTCAAGACGTGTGACTGCAGCAGGAAGTGAAGTATCTTTGCATATGTTCAGTATATAGACTAAGAACTCACATCTGGCACTTAAACACCCTTTTCCTGGTGAATCCTGGAAAACAGCATAATTATACTCCCAAGCAAATAACTCAGGAGCAAGACTGTTCCGTTGTGAAGAACACCAGGCATCATCAAAGTTAAAACTCTTTTCTACATCTTTGCACTTCACATTGCCACTGCCATCTCCAAAACACCTGAGATTCCCTGGGTTGTTGTCTGGGTAGAAACCGTCCCAGCAAGGCTGATGGAGAAAAGAGATGAAAACTGCGGAAAGGTGTATCACGAAGGCTTGCTGAACAATGACCTTGTATAGTAAGAAAGTCAAGAAAGTGGACAGCCTTGAAAGCTGCCACTTCTGTGTCCCTCCCGAGGTGAGCGGAGGTGCTGTTGTCTTTCCTCTTTGGCACCAGCGTTTCTAGTGTTTTCTCGGGCCTACAGCATTCCACCCCACCCAGGCTTGCGGCGAGAAAACCTCAGCTCCCTGGAAACCAGGGCCGGCCAGGAGATGTCGGTGGGCTGGGGTGGCAGCTTGCCTGTTGATTACAGTCCCTGTAATATGCAAGCCGTGGGACTGCGCGCTGTGCCCCTCTGGCTTTGCGGGGTCTGCCCAGAGCACACCAGGTTTGCAAACAGAGACACCGAGCTCTCGGGCTGGGGGCGAGGGTCTCCCGCCCAGTGCCCACGCCAGCCCTCCCAGCGTCTGCTCTTACTGCCAGCCCCCCCAGCGTCTGCTCTTACTGCCAGCCCCCCCAGCGTCTGCTCTTACTGCCAGCCCCGAGAAGCCTGCCCCACAGTGCGCTTTCTAACACACCAGCCCCCGGGAACAATCTGTCTCTCCCAAACCCGCCGCAGCGAGGGCGCGCTGCCCGGGCGCCCGCCTCTCCTAACCTACGGCCTCAGCGGGTCTTTTAACATATTTGAAAAGCCTGACTGTGTACAGTGGGGACGCGGGGTGGGAAAGGTTGGAGGGCTCATTTTCCTGGCCAGGCTTGCCGCTCTGGGTGCACGAATTAGGCCGGAGCTGCAGCCAAATCTTTTCCCCGCCGCAGGGGGCTCGGGGTAGCGCGCGGTGAGGGGAGGTGAGCGGCGATGGGGGCGCTGCGGACCGCTCCGGCTTCGGGTGGCCCGGACTCGGGCCGTCCTCCAGGAGGCGGAGGCTGGCCGGAGGAGCCGGGCGGAGGCCGGGCAGGTGGCCCGGGGCTCGGAGGCTGATTGGCAGGTGCGGGAGTGGGTGGGGAAGGCGGGGGCTGGGCCTGGCGCTGCGGGAGGCTGCGGCCCCGCCTCTCCGCCCCCGCCGCGGGACTATCTGGTCCCGGCAGCAGCGATGTCCCCCGGCAGGAATGTCCCTCCTCAGATAATGTTATTTATATCTCTGGGCGGGTCCGCGGCTCGGCAGCACCAGGCGCCCGGCGGCCGCTGTGCCAGGAGCCTCGCGCTGCCCTCCTCCCCCTGCGCCGCCGCCGCTGCCGCCCCCGGGCTCGGGGTGGCCGCCGCTACAGCCCCAGCGCAGGTGAGTCCCGGGAGGGCCCCGCGGCCGGAGGGAGCTGGGTGCGGGTGCGGATGCGCGAGGCTGGGGCGCGCGGCGCGAGCGCAGAGGAGGCGCTGGGCCCAGGGGGCGCGTGACGCACGGCGCCCAGGGGACCGGGTGGGGGCCCAGCCCTGGGTGCCGGGCGTAGAGCCCGCGGGAGGCCCTGGCGGCTGCGGCAGAGATCGCCCCGGGACGCGGGAATCCGCGTGGGTTTCGGAGGCGCTTAGCGAGCTGGACGCTTGCTTTGGAGAGCCGGATCCTGGAGCATCGCCCGGGGGCGCTGGGAGGGCGGTGAGCGGGATGCGTGTTCTGGTCCCGGGGCTGCCTCCCCTAGAACCTTGGCATGGGGACGAAGAGGGTTCTGCCTTTAGCCTGTCCGACCTCCCCATTCCCCTCTCTGCTGGGTTTCTCAGCCCTGGGGCTGCTCAGATTCCCTTCTGGGGAACTTGTCTGCGCGCTGCTGGCAGCTCCGCGCTCAGGCTGGGAGAGAAGGGCAGCGGGAGGGCCCGGGGAACGAAGCGGAGTGGCCGGGTGCAGCCCCAAGGAGAGGAGCTCAGCGTGCCCCAAGCCATCCTCCAAGGACCCTTACCCTTTCACTCCTAAAGAGTTCCACTCCTCCTAGCTGCTACATACTACAGTCATCCGCCTCACCAGTTTTTCTTTCTCCAACAACTTGGCCCTGAGAAACAGCAGAAAGTGGGAGAAATTAACAGCGTTAAGACAATCCCCAACTTCCACCAACTCGCCCAGACTTCCAAGGGTGGGGAAGTAGTGGCGGGCTTGAGTACCGTTTCTGTGACAACGAGCCCCAGGTAGGGTTCTTGATTTTCATCCTATTAATATCCAAACCACTGTTTTCAGTGAGCAAGTAGAGGCGCCAGGAGTTAATAATAACACGCTGAAGGAAAATGAAAAGAAGCCATAGTTTAGCTTCTTAGATGCTTCAGATGGGGGTGGTAGTGGTGGGTATCTAGTGACAGTATTTTTGCACCCAGAACTCCTGTGCCTTGAGTCTAGGCTGTCACTTTTAGGTAGGAGGCAGCCGTGCAAGACCCACAGCGGTGAGTTAGTCACGATCTATATACTTCAGTTCCTAAGGGAAATGATTCAGGTGGCTCTTGAATGAGAGGAGTCTGCAAATCAAAAATTTTAGGCACCTGTATACTATTTGCTACCCGATTCTTAGTTTCACAGATGGTACCAAATTTTATTCTAGAATTCCCTCTTTGATCACCCTCTGACCCTAGAGCAGGTCATTTCCTATTCCAATTTCAGACTTTAACTCTTTTGCTAGGAGACCTGGGTTCCAGAATGTCTTGGGCAACTCTTTTTTTTTTTTTTGGTAAATGCAGAATATTTAAGAGTGCTGAATGCTCAGTACCCAGCACAGCTAGGCTTGTACTTGCCCAAAGGCTGTGGGCTAATTAGAAAAAGAAATATTAAGCTCACATTAAAGAAAAACCCACCAGCCTTGAGACCACCTGACTTCTCAGCGGTGGGTCATTTACACAGAACTTTATCAAACCCTGAAGTTAAGTATAGCTGAAAGACATCAGCCCTACACTAAAAAAAGGTGGCCTTTAGACACCCCCGCCCCTTTAGCTCTTGCCCTTAGCTTTATAGGTGGTCCAGTCACAATGACTGGGGATGAGCCAGTGCTGTTAATCCCAATTCTCGGAAGACTCAGTCCACTTGTGGAATTGAAAGCACCCCAAACCTTTCAGGCATCCAGGATGGGCCTGGGTGCACAGGCGTATCAAGTTTTCCTGAGTGGCTTGCTCTGCTGAGACCTGGAATACCGCCTTTTGCTCTGGTCATTGCTTCTTCCAAATGTTCTGAAGGCGTCTTTTAGCAGAACACCTGCTAGATGGTTAGCTTCAGGGTAGGTAAAGGTTGGCCGGAGGCAGACTCACACCTGGGATCCTATATGACAAATTAAAAATGACTGTTTTAGACAAACTAGCTGTGAATGAAAGTGTTGAACTAAATTAAAAATCTGACGAATCTGCCACAGTTCTGGACACAGGCTGTTTTTAGTAAATAAAAGTAATGGACTTTTTTTTTTTCTTCTGTTTTTTACATACCAAACCAGTGCCTAACCCAGTACCTGGCTGTGGTGGACACTCAGTTAATCTTTGCTGAATAAATGAAAGAATGAGTAAATGAATGCTCAGACTTTTCTTTATGTTATCCTACTCAGTTGTCATTCTGCGAGGTAGCTCATATTATCAGCATTTTACAAGTGAGGAAACAGGTTCAAGGAGATTAAATAGTTTGCCTCACATCACACAGCTGATGAGTGGTGGGGCTAGGATTCAGACTCAGCTGGTCAACCTTCTTTTTGAGGTTTGGCAGTCAGCAGTGGATATAGAAGTACAAGGTGGAAAGAGCTGGTATAGGGTTGTCTCTTAGCTTCACAGTCTTTCGCTCCCCAGACCTTGGGTGATAATTCTGCATATATCAGAGAATCTTAAAAAATATTGCTGAAGGGACGTGCCACCTCCCGGACTGTTCCCACCAGTGCCCCCTTCCCTGTGGCAAGCCACCACTGACTTGTCCTCCACGGGAGATCCTCCAACCCTAGCAGGATGAAGCTTGCTATTCTGAACCAAACCTGCAAAGCCCCCAAGGTTCACTTTCAAATTACATGGGTTATTTCTCTCACACGGTGGCCACTTTCCAGAAGATCTGTTTTGCAGGAAGAAAATAATCATGAATATCAGTCAACACTTTGAGGAAGAGCAGGTATCAATGTTAAAATAAGCTATTTACATCCTGTTGTAAAAATATATATATTGCTGAAGGTTTTGGAGACTCACTTGCTCAGAGGTATTTAGCCATGCCCGTTATGTGCCCGTTATTGTTTCAAGGACAGAACTGTAATTTTGGCAGTAGTCGAAGCATGGATTTTTTTGAAAAAAGATTTTCCTTTCAGTCGTGGATGTGGCCAGGAGGGCTTGATGATGCATGGGGACAGGGTGATAGGACAGAAGATAATTATAAAAAATTCATGAGGCAATGCTGTTGGACTGGGAAGGGACCTTGGAGGTCACTGAGTCTAGCCTTCCATTTGTGTAGCTGTTTGCTTAAAGGTGAGACCCAGCGGTAATGCACCTGATGATTCCTGTGCAGGGGTGGTACGGACCTTGCCTGCTTCTTATCATTTTAGCCTGCTTCTTTCCTTTCTCCCTCTCAAGGCCAGTTTTGGGTTTATTTCCTGAAGTTCTGCCTGATATTAAACCACTGCCGTTTTCTTTCCTTTGAGAGAGATTGTGAGAGGGTATATTTTCATGTCCAATACTTCCATCCTAGTAAAATCTTTAAAAGGTGTTAGAGATAGGATAGAAGACATGAAGGGGCATTCAACTCCAAACTGCCCTATAACCTCCCCATTGCCTGTTAGGTGTACAGATGTATGCGTTTTTGCACAATAGGTATTAATATCTTGAGTCGATACAGATTTTAAGACAAATAATTAGGTAGCATTTCTGGAGCAGTGGAGAAGGAAAAGACTTTAGAGAGTTATTGAGACTGTCAAACACCTGTTTTAATCTAAACCCAGTCACTAAATTGCTCTTGAAGTATGTTTTTCCAAATTTCAAAATCAAACACAAAATTATGCTCTCTGTTCAAGACCTGAAATGGTAGAAAACGTGACCAGCGGGAAGTTTAGAGTGATATAAAGTACATTTCTTCATAATTTTTAAAATAACCTTGACCTGCAGATTAACATTTATCAATTGACTTGGGAGGATCAAGAATGAAAGTAACTCTGCTGTGTGGGCTGATGAGAAATTTAGTTTTGGAATGAGGACTGGCAGGGAAGTTCATGGATGCTGGGTGCTGAAATCATATGGATATGACTAGTTGAAAATTACCATGGAAAGAAATATTTTATCTTAAAAGTAGTTTGTATCGGCTTTTTTTTTTTTTTAACAGCTGTTCCGTTACTCCTCTGCTTTAGATAAGAAATCTGGGGAGAAAGAGTAAATGCGGTGGTCTGTGTGCCAGAATCATCATGTAGCATTAGCTGGGTTTATCACAGAGAGGCAGCTTTCCCTCTAACACCCCAGAGGGGAAGGTTACCTGGTTTCAGAGATGGAGATGGTGATTGAGGGAAGGTGTAGGAGGCAGTCAGGAGAATTCACTCTCAGGTCTGGCTGCACTCACTGAATTGTCAACTCCCCTTGGTAAATGTTTAGAAAATGTCATAGCGTGTTTCCCTTTGTTGCTGTGCTTATTTCTTAACTCACAAGCCAGGCACTCCACCTTCTTCCATTTTCATCCAGCCTTAGCTGACTATCAAACCACCAGGGGATTCCGAGCCTTCCAGCTCACAGTCTTAGTGGGGGTCATAGACAGAAATGCCTCCTCAGTGGATTGTTATCTAGCTAGCTTATGACATTCCCAGGCCTCCTTTTCATTTTTCTTTTGCCTTTTCCTGGTAACTAGAGATATTACAAAGCTGTCCTGTCCTCCTGCCTCAGCAAGGCCTTTTCAGGCTTTGCCATAATGTTTAATTTCTACATTATACCTGTGCAGACCTGGCGAAGGGTATAATTACAAGGGCAATTAAAACCCAGACACATATCATGTTAGCAGTGAGGGCAAAAGTGGGGCTTCCTTTCTTCTTTTCATTTGAATGCTATAAATTTAGCAACTGAAAAGGTACAGGGCTAAAAAAAAAAAAAAAAAAAGAGTTTGTGATGAACTGGGCTCAGATCATCCAGGATATTTATGAAAACAATAACAGGGCACCTTGACAGCTAAAGAACAATAGTTGCTTTGAATTATGTTCAGCTCAAGAGTTTCCTCCATCTTGAAAAGGAGATACTTGGATAATCCTGAAAATAGGTTGAAAATAATTTCCATTTATACCAGATGTAAATATGGGTGTGGCTCACTTGAGAAATCAAAGCACCTCAAAATGAAGCATGCCTTGAAGACATAACTTACAAGGACCGGAAAGAGATTTCTGTCCTCATTCTGTCCCTCTGCTCACTTACAGCCTGTTTCCAGCAGCCCCTTTGTTGTTGTTAAGTTGCTCAGTCGTGTCCGACTCTTTTTCGACCCCATGGACTGCAGCACAGCAGGCTTCCCTGTCCTTTACCATCTCCTGGAGCTTGCTCAAGCTCATGTCCATTGATTTGGTGATGCCATCTGACTGTCTCATCCTCTGTCCTCCTCTTCTCCTCCAGCCGTCAATCTTTCCCAGCATCAGGGTCTTTTTTTTTTAATTGAAGGATAATTGCTTTATAGAATTTTGTGGTTTTCGGTCAGACATCAACAAGAATCAGCCATAGGTATACCCATGTCTCCTCCCTGCCCAACCTCCCTCCCCGTCATTGGGGTCTTTTTTTAATGAATTGGTGCTTCGCATCACGTGGCCAAAGTTTTGGAGCTTCAGTTTCAGCATCAGTCCTTCCAATGAATATTCAGGACTAATTTCCTTTAGGATTGACTGATTTGATCTCCTTGCTGTCCATAGGACTCTCAAGAATCTTCTCCAACATCACAGTTCAAAAGCATCAATTCTGTGCTCAGTGTTCCTTATGGTCCAACTCTCATATCCATATATGACTACTGGAATAACCATAGCTTTGACTAGATGGACCTTTGTTGACAAAGTAATGTCTCTGCTTTTTAATATGTTGTCTAGGTTGGTCATAGCTTTTCTTCCAAGGAGCAAGTGTCTTTTGATTCCGTGACTGCAGTCACCATCTGCAGGGATTTTGGAGCCCAAGAAAATAAAGTCTCTCACTGTTTCCATTGTTTCCCCATCTATTTGCCATGAAGTGATGGAATTGGATGCCATGATCTTCATTTTTTGAATGTTAAGCCAGCTTTTCCACTCTCCTCTTCCGCCTTCATCAAGAGGCACTTTAGTTCCTCTTTGCTTTCTGCCATAAGGGTGGTATCATCTGCATATCTGAGGTTATTGATATTTCTCACAGCAATTTTGATTCCAGCTTGTGCTTCATCCAGTCCAGCATTTTGCATGATGTACTCTGCATATAAGTTAAATAAGCAGGGTGACAATATACAGCCTTGACTTACTCCTTTCCCAATTTGGAACCAGTTCATTGTTCCATGTCCGATTCTAACTGTTGCTTCTTGACATGCATACAGATTTCTCAGGAGGCAGTAAGGTGGTCTGGTATTCCCATCTCTTGAAGAATTTTCCATACTTTGTTGTGATCCACACAGTCAAAGGCTTTAGTGTAGTCAATGAAGCAGAAGTAGATGCTTTTCTGGAATTCTTTTGCCTTTTCTATGATCCAACAGGTGTTGGCAATTTGATCTCTAGTTCCTTTGCCTGTCTAAATCCAGCTTGAATATCTGGGAGTTCTCAGGTCTGTTGAAGCCCCTTAGGAGTGTTCAGTCAGTTTCACCTTCATGAATATTTCCTTCAGGGTGAAAGAGTTAGAAAAGGCCTTTCATAATACTGACTCCAAGCTGTAAGTCATAGAGCCTTAGAGCTTGAAAGGCCTGAGAGAGCCACCTGAGAAATATTTAGAAAGAGCAGATGTTGGATACCTACTGTATGCATTACCCTGTCATATCCTGAGGACATAAAAAGGTGTCCAGTGGAGACTCACTGGTCTGGTGGGGAAAGGACTTGCAAACAGTGATTCTACAGGACGCCTGAGAAATAGCCCCACTGGGGAAGAGTCTGATTCAGGCTGGAGAGTGTCTGGGGTTTTCCTGATGGAAGAAGGGAGAATGGGCTCGGGTGGGACCCTAGCTCACAGCCTGTCAGAGGCGTGCAATCGAGTGTGGCCGGATTAAGAGAAGAGCAGTAGTTCTCTGTGCCTGGAGTATAGACCACAGTCCACAAATGGGCTAGATATGTGACCCTAAAGATGGCATGAGTTTAGTGTGTGAGGAAGTTGAACCATTGAAGGTTCAAGTTGAAATCATTAAACGTTTTGAGCAGAGGAGAGACCTGCTCAGATCCTTGTTTAGACAGAGCTCACTGGTGGCAGCAAAGGGAAGGTGAACTAAGATCAGCCAGTACAAGATGATGACCACACATGACATACGGTTCACTTAGTTTTCAGGAGGCCTTTGTTAAGTGTGTCACTTCATTTTATTCTACAATGACCATGTGACAAAACAGGGAACAGTCAAGGAAACAGGATCAGAAACATACAAGGGTTTGTCCAAAATCCCTGAATTTGTGGTAGAACTTGACTTCAGTCAGTTTCCTTATTTCAAGGCTGGGACTTTGTCCAGATCTTCTCAGTGGAATAGTTGAATATTCTGGGCCTTCTGGTTGAGATAGTAATTGCTTTCTTTCTCCTGCAGAACTTTTAGTCTAAGTTCTTTGTTCCTGGAGAAAAGGAGAAGAAAAGTTGTTACAGTATTTACTCTTTAGCCACAAAACCTTAAGAGTGGCCCTTCAGCTTCTACACGGATGATGTTACAAAGTAGTGTCAAGCATACATGTGGATTCCCAGCATGCTATAGATAAGTGATGGATTTATATGTCTATTAATTGATGTTTTGGCTTCTTCAATCTCTTACCCCAAATTTACTGGGTGTTATTATGCATATGTCTCATTTTGGGCTTCAAGAACCTCTTTTTGTCCAGTGATCCTGTGTGCCTTGATTTGTGCTTACTTCAGTCTTCAACAAATACTTAATGCGCTCTCATTTACTTGCCAGTAATATTTTAGGCCCAGGGGATACAGCAGTGAAGATGGTAAAAATAGTCTGACATCATGGAGCGCCCTCTAGTTGGGTGAGACAGGTACTAAACAACAACAAACCACAGATGAACATCTATCATAATTTTAGGTGATATAAAAGGAAAAATAGTGCGAAGAGAAAGAGAGGGAGGTGATTCTACTAGTTGACGTAGGAGGGCTGGGAAGGGCCTCTCTGAATTTTCTGTTGAGTTGAGACCCAAATGGAACAAAGAACAGGGATGAGGATGTTCGGGGGAAGATTCAGGTTGAGCGGGAAGGTCCAGAGATGGGTGTCACTGCTATGTCCATGGAGTGGCAGGAAGCCAGCATGACTAGAGCGGAGGGAGCCAGAGGGGAGCACAGGATGTAATGTTGGGGAGGAAACTGGGTCTGGATCACGCAGGCTTTGTAGCCAGGTGACAACTTTGGGTTTTAGCCCTACAATTAGCCCTTCCTGTGACTACAGGAAGTTGTGGGCAGGGAGTGACTAGTTCATATTGGTGTTCTAGGAGAATTTTTTCTGGCTGTCCTGTGGAAGATTGATTGTAGGAGAGTGAAATGAAAGCTACTGCAAGTGGTCCAGGGTAGAGATGTAGACCCGGTGTGATGGTGGTGGGCATGGAGAGATGCAGCTTGCTTTTGGATGAATCAGTTAGGTAGAGTTGATGGAACTTGGATACAGAAAATGGGAGAAAAATAATAAATCAAGGATGATTCAACTGGTTTTTTATCTGAGCTACTAGCAATGAAAAAGCCATATAGTGAGATGGGGATATGTCTTATCAAATGTACTGTGGGCTACTATGTTTAATTTTTGTTTTCATTGAGGAGTTGATTTGGAATAGACTCAGGCAGGTGATACCAGAAAGGTGTTTTATTATGAGTGACTCATCTGTTTGTTTTGAGGTAAAGCCTCAAATGTGCAGTTAGTTCTCTGTGCTTTGTATCTTTACTTTTAGGTCATTCTCACAACGTCTCCATTATGTGATAGAAATTAAGACACAATACAGACAAGGTTGAGATACATTTCACTTTCTGTAATTAGAACTATTTTCAATTTGCTGATTAGAGCCCACTTTTTAACACTTTTTGGTTATCATTTTTAAAAAGAACTTTTAAAATTATGAAGTGAATGGTTGAAAAGTGTATCCACTCTGTACAAGGGAACACAGTGAAAAGTAAAAGTCTTTCTTCCCCTCCCTTCAGTCCTACTCCTAAAAAGTTACCAAAGTCAACCGTATCCTGTATATCCTTTAAGAAAAATTCAGTGCATCTATAAGCATATGACCTGAGACATACTTCCTGAGTCCTGAACATTTCTCCCAGAGTCCTTTCCATCAGTCTTCCTGGAACAGTCCTGGCCCAAGTAATCTCTCCCTTATCCAAGTTTGTTAAAGGTCTAGTTACACATACTACTTAATTTGAACATAATTATATACTTCTTCTATTTCTATTTAGCTGTTCTTGAAAAGTGTTAGTTGCTCAGTTGTGTCCAACTGTTTGCAACACCATGGGCTGTCCATGGGATTCGCCAGGCAAGAATATTGGAGTGGGTTGCCATTTCCTTGTGTCCATCTATTATTTAACAAGACATATCTTAAGAGCAAGAACTGATTTGAATTGTATTTTATCAGATTATAATTTGCTATGAATTATAGTCACGGGTCTTACATAAAGCTCTGCCTAATGATTTTACACATAGAAATTCAGTTGGTAATTTTTGGAATGTGCACTTTGACAGTCGATCCCTAGTGGGGCGATGCTGGTTGGTACACTGGGATTATTTTAATTAAAACTTGTCAGGTGATAGCTGCCAACAAAGCCACCTTCTTAGTGGGTCACAAAGGTGTCCATTCCCAGGGAATGGTAACCGGATACTGCTCCTTTGGATGAAGAGCTTTCTAATATGCTCGGGCTCAGTTTCTCATCCCCTCTTCAGATGGCCTTGCATCTAAATGTCAGAAACGAGATATTTTTATTTGCCCTGAAATGAACAGGTATTTAATGAGCATGCACGTGTGTGTGCTCGGTCGCTTCAGGCACGTCTGCCTCTTTGCGACCCTATAGACAGTAACCCGCCAGGGGATTACTGTGGGATCTGTGGGATTCTGTCTGTGGGATTCTCCAGGCAAGAATACTGGAGTAGGTTGCCATGCCCTCCTCCAGGGAATCTTCCCGACCCAGGGATCGAACCTGCATCTCCTGCATTGTAGGCAGAGTCTTTACCTCTGAGCTGCCAGGGAAGCCCTTAATAAGCATGGCAGCCATTCAATTTTTTAAATTAGGAAAAGCACATATAACATGGAAGTTACTAACTATTTTAAGAGCTCAGTTCAGTGACATAGGGCTTCCCTTGTGGCTCAGCTGGTAAAGAATCTGCCTGCAATGTGGGAGACCTGGGTTCGATCCCTGGGTTGGGAAGATCCCCTGGAGAAGAGAAAGGCTTACCCATTCAAGAGTACCCATGCAAAGAGTTGGACACGACTTTTGCTTTCAGTGACATAAGCACATGCTCATTGTTGTGTAGCCATCATCACCATCCATGTCCAGATGTTTCTCATTTTCCAGAACACAAACTCTGTACCCACTCAACACTAACTCCCATGAATCACCTAGCAACCACCACTTTACTTTCTGTCTCTATGTATTTGAGCACTCTATGTGCCGTATGTAAATATCAATAGACTCAAATAATACTGTATTTGTTCTTTTGTGACTGGCTTGTTTCACTTAGTATGTTTTCAAAGTTCACTCATGTTGTCATATGGGTCAGAATTCCCTTCCTGAATAATATTCCATTGTGTATTTTTTCACATCTTTATCTGTTCATCCATTGATGGGCACCTGAGTTGCTTCCATTCTTGTCTGTTGTGATTAATGCTGCTATGAACATGGATATACGAACATCTCTTCCAGAGTCTGCTTTCCCTTCTTTTGGGTATATACTCAGAAGTTACCCCAGTATATTGCTAGATAGTCTATTTTTAGCTTCTTAAGAAACCAAACCATGCAGTTGTAATGTTTCTCCCTGATATTTGTTGTTTTCAAAGGGAAGGACAAAATCTGTTAACATCCTCACCTTTGGGACTGAACTGATCTTGAAAATTGTTCCTTTGAGAACTCTACCTTAAGCAGGTAGTTTGTCATCAAAGTTCTTCAATTTGTCCATTTATTAGTTCCTATTTTTAAACTGTAGACTTTTAGAGGACAGGCAAGAGATGTTTAATTTGCTCTGTAGAACGTGGAGCCCAAGCTCAAGGGGTAAGGGTGTAAATATTACATGATGATTGTTTCAGCCAAAATATATCCTTGGGCTGAATGACAAGAGTTTGGGTTGCTTCCAGCTCCTTTCCTCTTGCTGTTTGCCCTTGGGCAAAGAACCTTCTTTTCTGACATATTTTTTCAGTGATGTGAGTGTGTATGTGTGTGTGATGGCACCTTAATATTTATTATTATCCTTTAAATTGCTTCAGATTTTCTTGTAATGATTGAATGCTACCTCATCTGACAGCCACTCTCCTTCCCCAGGACCTGGGGTAGCACCAAGTGCTTCCTCCTGCATATTTTTGAGCACCTTTCTCATTCGTTACAGGAAGGATCATCTTGTTTTTTAATTGACCACTTGCCTTCTACACATTTAGGCCATGCTTCTTGTGATGGGGAACAGGATTGCACTCTTTTTTTTAGGTTAATATTCCCAGCACCTAGAGACTTGCTTGGTACATGGAGGGGAGTGACTCAAAAATAGTTATTGATTAAAAAAGTAAAGACTAATGAAATATTATTATAATTATAATGTAATAATGAAACATTACTATAATTGCATAATTAGAATAATGAGTTTTTCTAATTCAACATTTATTATGTGCTGGCACTGTGCTGAGAGTTTTTATATGTATTTGTTATTTCTATTATCCTAATTAGATGAAAAAAAATCAGTCTTAGAGAAGTTTAATTACCCTAAATTATATACCTAGAGGATCAAAGCTGAACCCTGGTATATTTTTCTAGAGTGCTCACCTGGAGTCACCACACTCATCATATTTGGATATACATCAATATTCCACAGGTCTTAATTCTAAGACTTTTTTTCTTTTGTCCTGCATCTTTAATGATCTGAATTTGGAAAGATAATTAGTTGTATACCTTTATGTGTTTCTGCATATTTTCAATGATTTACCTTATAGGCTTGAATCCCCTGATTAGCTGTTAATAAATAATTAACATTCTGAATCCTGTTTCTGAAATAGTTCTTTGACATCTGAGGATGAAGATGCTAATTAGGATTATACAATATACCCTCTGTCATAAGGCAGCTCTCCCTATCGCTGTTCGAAGGAGTCTGATATGTCAGACACAGTGGCCTCCTTCCAGACCCAAGTCCCAGGTTCTCTGCAATATTTGACCAGTAACCACTCTTGCTTTGAAACTGTGCCCTCTCTTGGCACCTTTCCTCTCCTCCCGGCTTGCTTACCATTGCATCTTTCTGGTTTTTCTGTTCCTTCCTCTCTGTGCTGTGCCAAGTCACTTCAGTCACGTCTGACTCTTGGCAACCGTATGGACTTAGCCCATCAGACTCCTCTGTCCGTGGGATTCTCCAGGCAAGAATACTGGAGTGGGTTGCCATCCCTCCAGGGTATCTTCCCAACCCAGGGATCAAACCCACATCTCCTTCCTCTCTACCAGTTTGCAACTATTGGGGTGGTCAATACATCTAAATCTGTATCTCTAGCCCCAGTCTCCTCTCTCAATCCCATATCTGCCTTCAAGCTGTCTACTGGCTGTCTCCATTTGGCTATAACAAGAGGTCCAAACTCCCCATGTAGCAATGGGACTTCTCAGTCCCCTTCTTTGCCTCCAGACCTGCTCTTCTGCCCTTTTTCATAGCTAGGTTCATGCTGTCACCATCCTTCCAAGTAAGAACCTCATCAACTTTGTAGTTTTTCTTCTTTTCACTCTTCTACATCCTGTTGGCTGCCAGCTCCTATTCATTTTTCCTCTAACAATTTCAAGTTAGTTTCTTTCTTTCAATTTCCACTGTCCCTATTCTTATCTCGTATTTGAATAATTGGCCTCCAGTCTCTGTCTTCCTAATCTGATCTCAGAATTATTTTTGAAAACATGAGACTGACCGAGTCCTTCAACTGCTTGAAAATCCTTAAGGGTTCCCTGTTGCCCCCAAATAAAGTTTAAATAGGCAGACAGGGACCTTTGCAACTTGTTCTAACCTTCTTTCCAAGCTTCATTCCCTCTCCATTAACCCCACATTGGGATGCAATTTTTTTTTTTTTTCTGGCCACACTGAGTGGCATGGGGAATCTTAGTTCCCTGACCAGGGATTGAACCATGTGCCCTGTGTTGGGAGCTCAGAGTCTTAACCACTGAGCCACTAGGGAAGTTCCCATTTATCCCACATTGGATGCTTCTGACTGTTTAAACTTGGGGTGCATTTTCATGCCTCCATGACTTTTCTTCTGTTGTTTTCTAGGCCTGGAATATCGTTTTCCCTTTCCTCAACCTTGAACTTTCACACAAATACCGCTAAAGGCCCTGATCAAACATAACCACTTTGATTCTTTCCTTCTTCTCTAACCCAGGAAGACACCTTACTCTCCTCTGAGTTCTTACGCTGTCACTTTTCACATGGTACCCTGGCTGCTTGTACACAGGTGTGGCTTTCCTCTAGATTATTAGTTCCTTGAAGAAGAGATATTTGTCTGGTGCCCATGGGTGCTTAACTCAGGGTCTGGCTCATGTATGATGCTCAAAAAATGCTGGTTGAGGGGACTTCCCTGGTGGTCCAGTGGTTATGATTTTGCCTTTCAACGCAGGGGGCACAGGTTTGATCCCTTGTTGGGGAACTAAGATCCCACATGGTTGAGTTGGGTGATAGAGGAAGTTTTAAGAATATCTAACACAGAAAATAATCCCCCACATTTTGACCTATAGAAGATTGTGAAGAAGGGTTAATGGGAGGCACCGGCTGTTGATAGGGGGTGGGTAAGAAGTAGAGTGCGTGCTTTAGACCTCAGGAGGCTGTCTTCCCACTTCTGTATGCCCTGATTGCTTTTCGCTTAGTGGAGGGAAAAGTAACCTCTGACTTTTAAGTCACATCATCGGAATATGTGTATTGCTAGAAAAATTTAGTTACTCATCAAGAATACAGTCACTCCTACCTCATTTTTCAGTGAATGTTTGAGGCTGACCCTCAGAATGTAGCTATGTAAAGATCTTTCAGTGGGTGTTTTAGGCCAATATACACAAGATTTGCTTTATCATGGTGAAGAGTTAAGAAAGGCATTTCAGAAATAAAAAGACCCCCAAATTCCTGTATAGAGGTTTTGTGTTTTTTTTCTGGGTGCATTTAACCTTTGTTTGTCCTTAAGGCATGTCAAAGCAGAAACAATCTTGTAAAGTATTACAGCTTATTTCTTGGTATGTTCTGCCCTCCTTTTTGCCTTACCCAGACAAAAAGTGAGTTTCACCAGGGGCTGGACTCCCAGCATACTGCTTGCTCAGGCCTTTGAGAGTGTTTTGTTTCTTTCAACAAAATTCTTTGTCATGGACACACTCCCACTGCAATCCAGCCACTCTCTTCTTTTGCTCTGTTCTGTGCCCAATTGATAGGAGTTGGCTTTTAGCTTCCAAAGACTATGAGTGGGGCTGCTAGACCTTTATAAACATGTGCATAGGTTCTGAGGGGAACCAACAAATAAAAGGTCCTCATAATGCCTTGGAAAGGGACCTCCCTGGTGTTCCAGTGGTTAAAACTCCCTGCTTCCACTGCAGGGGCAATGGCTTCGACCCCTGGTAGGGAAACCGAGATCCTGCGTGGAATAGCCAAAAAGATTTTATTAAAATGCCTTGGAAAGATGTGTCTGGGATAAAGAGGGCCATAGAGGGACCCGGAAGTAAAGAAACAAAAGAAGAAGGGACTTGACCAAGACGACCAAAGGCCCCAGGGAGCCCTGAGGGGCATAATTAGGTCTGTGGTGAACAGACAACAGCCAACAAATCTGATGCAGAGGTGACAGTGAGCATAGGATCAACTCATAGCTATCTCTAGAAGGTCTAGATAGAATGGCATGGAGGTCAGTGGTCACTATCCATCTCAAAGATTACTAGGTGCCATCGTAAAGGCTACCAGCAGGCCGATTACTGGTTAGTGGCCTGGCTGCAAGCTTTTTGAGTGGACAAGCCTTTTTCTTTTATTTTCAGGGATGCTTTACTTTGTAGTATGTTAGCTGTGCTCTCGTCTTGGTTTTCCCATTTAAAATCTAGGCTATTGCTGACGGCTCAGGCTCTTCCTTTCTCTGCAAGGTGGATGTGTGCATTCTGTACGTGCTTTCTGCAACTGCTGGGAAATATCAATGCCCAGACACTTCAAGTCTGAAGCAGGAGGGTCCCTCATGGTAGAAAGTTATCAGAAGAACAGAGGTGTTTACAGGCACAGAGAGTGAGGTGCTGTGTTAGAACCGAAGCAGACTGCTCTGGGGCAGGAAGTAGATACCCTCTGCAAGGCAGGGACCCGCACCTGTGAGGACAAACGAGGTCACTTGCATTCAAAGCCGTGTGCAGTCACTTTGTCCAGGAGACTGGAAAAATACTCGGACCAGCAGCAGGTCGTTGGGTGAGCTGGTAGGTGCGTAGAAGAGCAGGTAACTCAGTACTGTGCCCTCAATGTAGCAACTCCATCAGCAGCCTCGGTTTAGTTGCTCTCACTGCTTCTGACCCAGAAAACACTCAGAAAATGACTGCAGTGAGACACATCTGCAAGGTGAAGCTTTCAGTCCAGGATGGGGGAGGGATGCAGAGCTGATCCCCAGGGTTCAATACTTACTTCCTAAATGTGCTGGGAGTGAGCTTGGTTTATGCTCCGACCCAGGGGAAGTCACTTTACATCTCGCCCTGTTTCCACCAGCGAACAGCGCCTTCTGCTTGTTTTGCATAAGCCTTGTGCCTCCTCTGCGGAAGAGGCAGGGAATGAACTGGGAGCTATAAAACTCCTGGCGTCATAAATCTTTGCAAACAGCAGTCTAGTGAGCAGTGTATTTGGTTGGCAAGTAATCATCACAGTCTATACTTGGTTTCTCTGCCTGTGAAATGGTGGGAAGGCTTTCTCATTGAAATGTGAAAGAGGTCAAAATGAAATAGTGGATTTTCCTTTCTAAAAACCTGATGCTTAAAGCATCAAAACAGCTCAAAGAGAGATGTTCTACAGATAAAATATACTCTCTGCGCACCTTGCAGACATCCCCTAATAACCTAGAGATTTTCTCCAAAGATCATCTGGTTAAGTTCCTCAGCTCCCTTTTTTATAATACCAATAAGGAAGATCTGCAGAGGGAAGGTGGTTTGCCTGAGGTCGCAAAGTTAGCTGGTTGCAGGGCTACAAGTGGAACCCAGTTCTCTTAATCCATGGCATAGTTCTTCCTCTCTCCCTGTTTCTCCTCCTCCCTTTCTTCCTCCTCTCCCTACAGCTCTTAAACACTGGCTTTAAAAAATTGCAACATGAACACATATCCGTGATAAAAATAATTCAAACAGTACAGAAGAGTGTGAATGGCACTCCTAGACCTATTACTGGAGGCAACTACCATTAACTATTTCTCCTATATCCCTCTAGAGATTTTCTAGGCATGTATAGACATATACACATAGATATAGGTATGTGGTTGTGTTTGTGTATGTATGTGTATGTAACACACACAGGTTTGTGTATGCATATGTAAGTGTATATAACATATATAGGTTTATATATTTACATATGTTATGTGTGTAACATATATACATGCACATCCGTGTGTATATGTGTTGTGGTTATTTTTTTTACTATTCTGCACCTTGCTCTTTTCATTTAATGATGAGACGCTTTGGATGTCTTCTGTATCAGATTATTAGATTGCCTGCTTTCATTCTTTTTTAAAAAAAAAATTATTTGTTTGGCTGCACCGGGTCTTAGTTGTGGCATGTAGGATCCAGTTCCCTGACCAGGGATCAAACCCAGGCCCCCCACGTTGGGGGTGCAGAATCCCAGCCACTGGATCACCAGGGAAGTCCCACCTTCTCGCATTCTTAAAAGCAGTATGGTATCGTATACTCCTATCCCTTCATGATGACTTTAATACGTACAAGCAGCACCATGGAGTTTATCATGTTACCAGTGTAATAATATTTTGTATCAGCATCCAGGGAGGGGACAAACTTCTGTCAAGGTCAGATGGTTTGAGAAATCTGAGACCTTGCTTCTGTTTCCTGTTGCTAGTTAACTTGTGAGCCCCTGTCATATGTCAGGTATCATGCTTGGGACTTTAAGTGCCTTAACTCATTTAATTTCTCACAACGGTCCATTGAGTTAGATATAATTCCTCTTTTACTGGTGAGGAGGTTGAGGCTGTTCAAGCCAACTTCACTTAAGGGTCACACAGTCAATCAAGTGCCATACTCCAGGTTTGAACCCAGATCTGCTTGACTCCAGAGCCTTTTTCATTGTCTGAAATCTGGGACACTAGGAAGAATGGTTATAGTGGGTTTGAAGTTCAGTTTTCATAGCTTCCAAGTTTTGCTGGTATAGACCTAGCTAAGGGTCTACTTAGGAGGCACTCGTGGTAAAGAACCCACCTGCCAGTGCAGGAGACATAAGAGACGAGGCTTTGATCTTGGGTCGGGAAGATCCCCTGGAGGAGGGCATGGAAACCCATTTCAGTATTCTTGCCTGGAGACTCCCATGGACAGAGGAGCCTGGGGAACTACAGTCCATAGGGTCACAAAGAGTCGGACATGAGTAAGGTGACTTAGCACGACACAGGAATCCACTGCACACTCCAGCGATGATGCGGAGGATCAAGTAGCAGTGGAGCAGAGAGAGAATGATGTCGGGAGGAAGGACAAGAGGTGGCTGCATTTCAGGGCACAGTACTGTCTGTTATGAGCTAGACTGTAAGGGAAACACAGAGGTGATTGACACACAGCTCTCTGCTCTGCCTTGGGAAGTTTCTGGTTTGGCAGTGGGGGACTCATGTGGGACTGAGTATACCACAAACTGCTCCAGGGTCTCTAGGAAGCTAAGATTGGTCTGGACCAGGGATCCTGGGAAGGCAGCCCTCACTGAGGAGCAGCCATCTGAACTGATCCTGGAGACAAGTGCCAGTTGCCCTCTGGCCACAGAGGGGAGAGGGCGTTCCACAGGGCAGATGAGGGCACGTGGGACATAGGAGTCTGGTGTGGCTGCAGCAGAGGATGAGATAGTGATGAGGGGTCTCTAAGAGGTAGGGTGGGGTTGGACTGGAGCAGCCTTGAATGCTGTGGAAAGAGCTTGTAGTTTAGATGCCAGGTCCTGGAGCACTATCCGGATATTAGAACATGGGAGTGATATGCTGTCCCTTGTGTTTTAAGACATCCTGAAGAAATATAGAGCTTCCCTTGTGGCACAGAAATATAACAAAAGGCTCACGTGGGTCCAAGCCAGGGCAATGGAAATGGAAGGGAGGGGATGAATTCAAGAGATTCTGAGAAGTCAAAATGAGAAGTCTGATCTTCCTGTGTGAGATCAGACCCCTTGTTTCTCTTTGTGAGTCCTGACACATAAAGGGTCAAACATGTTAAAATTTGCCAGTATCCTATATTAAATACAAGGTTTTTGCTGCCAAAAGTATTTGAAGGGATTTTGGAATTATTTTTTAGCAAATATATTAGTTTTTTTAATTGAAATATAGTTGATTTACAATGGGTTAGTTTCAGGTTTATAGCATAGTGATTCCTGTATATGTATATATAAATAACACACACATATATATACATATGCTGCTGCTGCTGCTGCTGCTAAGTTGCTTCAGTCATGTCCAACTCTGTGCGACCCCATAGATGGCAGCCCACCAGGCTCCGCCGTCCCTGGGATTCTCCAGGCAAGAACACTGGAGTGGGTTGCCATTTCCTTCTCTCATATATATATATTGCTGTTGTTGTTTAGTCACTAAGTCACTTCCAACTCTTTGCAACCCCATGGACTGTATGTAGCCTGCCAGGCTCTTCTGTCCATGGGATTTCCCAGGCAAGAATACTGGAATCGGTTGTCTTTTCCTCCTCCAGGAGATCTTCCCAACCTAGAGATCGAATCGGTATCTCCTGCATTGACAGGCAGATTCTTTACCACTGAGCCACCAGGGAAGCCCATATATATGTATATATATATTCTTTTTCAAATTCTTTTTTCTTATGGTTATTACAAAATATTGAGTATAGTTCCCTGTACTATACAGTAGGTCCTTACTGGTTATCTGTTTTATATACAGAGTGTAAATATGTGAAGGACAGGGAAGCCTGGCATGCTACAATCCATGGGGTCGCAAAGAGTCAGACACAACTGAGCAACTGAAAACAGCAATATGTCAGTCCCGAACTCCTAGTTCACCCCTCCCTCCATTGGTATTATTCTTAATTTTGATTTTACAATCTTAATTTTATACTCTGGCACAAGTCAGTTTTTTTTTTTTTCCGAGTCTTAAAGTATTTTTGCCGGTCCTTAAAACTCAGTGCCACTGAAGTAGAGGGGAAAGGGAGCTAACGAATGTGACAGCGTTCTCTAGCTCAGGTGTCTGGCATATTGGCATTGCTGATTTACTGAGATTTACATCTTAGAAGAAGGAGAGGCTCTGAGAGTGTGGAGGAGGCACAAAGAAAGAGTTCAGGTGACACTGTGGAGTGGGGAGCATCACTGGCCTGTTTCAATGGAGCTGCTGCAGTGATTCTGGAGGCCAGAAGCCGCTGGGGCTGGGGGTGTTGATCTGACAGCCTTCAGTCAGCCCAGAAAGAAGAGACGGTCACATGAGGGAAAAGAATAGACTCTAACTTTGGGTAATACCCACATTTAAGGGATGGGTGGAGGATCTAGAGAACATGATTGTGATGTAGCAACACTGAGGATGAAGGAACCAAGGGAATCTAAAGCCATGCAAATCCAGCCTCAAGAAAAGGATGGTTAATAGTGTCTGATGCAGGAGGAGGCTGAGAGGAAAGGCTGGGAGGATGCTGTTAGCCTTATGAGAGGCTCAGTTCAGTTCAGTTCAGTCACTCAGTCGTGTCCAACTCTTTGCAACCCCATGAATTGCAGCACGCCAGGCCTCCCTGTCCATCACCAACTCCCAGAGTTCACTCAGACTCACATCCATCGAGTCCGTGATGCCATCCAGCCATCTCATCCTCTGTTTTCCCCTTCTCCTCCTGCCCCCAATCCCTCCCAGCATCAGAATCTTTTCCAATGAGTCAACTCTTCACATGAGGTGGCCAAAGTACTGGAGTTTCAGCTTCAGCATCATTCCTTCCAAAGAAATCCCAGGGCTGATCTCCTTCAGAATGGACTGGTTGGATCTCCTTGCAGTCCAAGGGACTCTCAAGAGTCTTCTCCAACACCACAGTTCAAAAGCATCAATTCTTTGGTGCTCAGCCTTCTTCACAGTCCAACTCACATCCATGAGAGGCTTAAGTGACCCTCAAAGTTTTAGTGGAAGGTCTCACGCAATTATCAGAAATAAGAGTGAAGCCATGGTGAGGAGCAGAAGGCGGTGAATGCAGACCACAAAGAAAGTTTGGAGAGATGTTTTGCACTGAGAGGTTGAGGAATCTTTGGAAAGGAAGTTGGACTGAGAAAGGATTGGTGGCTGGTGGAAGTCTGGGGTGCTGAGAAAGCACTGAGTGGTAAGGCCGACCAGCCTGGTCTCACCTGTGCCCTGACATTGATGAAGTGTGATCTTTATTTTTTCGGCTCCAAAATCACTGCAGATGGTGACTGCAGCCATGAAATTGAAAGGTACTTGCTCCTTGGAAGAAAAGCTATGACCAATCTAGACAGCATATTAAAAAACAGAGATATTATTTTGCCGACAAAAGTCCATCTAGTCAAAGCTATGGTTTTTCCAATAGTCATGTATGGATGTGAGAGTTGGACTATAAAGAAAGCTGAGCGCCAAAGAATTGATGCTTTTGAACTGTGGCATTGGAGAAGACTGTTGAGAGTCCCATGGACTGCAAGGAGATCAAAATAGTTAATCCTAAAGGAAATCAGTCCTGAATATTCATTGGAAGGACTGATGCTGAAGTTGAAATTCCAATACTTTGGCCACCTGATGAGAACTGACTCCTTGGAAAAGACTCTGATGCTGGGAAAGATTGAGGGCAGGAGGAGAAGGGGACGATAGAGGATGAGATTGTTGGATGGCATCACCTACTCAATGGACTTGAGTTTGAGTAGGCTCCGGGAGTTGGTGATGGACAGGGAAGCCTGGCATACCACAGTCCATGGAGTTGCAGAGAGTTGGACATGACCAAGCAACTGAACAGAACTGAACTAAACTGATCTTGTGAAGGTTATCAAGTATTTCCACATACAAGGCCCCGTGGTGGGATCCCAGTGCATCCCACAGTGCTGTGAGGCTGTGAGGTGACTCTGCTCCTCAAGAACAGGGGCTTTATGTTGACAGCTTGTTCTCTGTGCCTTGAGTAGTGCCTAGCATGGGATGATGGACGCATCATTGTGTATTTGTCAGAGCGCTCGTGGACTCAAGCCGCCTGTCCCACAACATACCAAGGCAGGCTCCATCCCTTCTCTTTTTTCATGTTCTACTGTGGGACATATGATGTAGGTGCTGCTCATGCAAGTTGGGAAGCTTAGTTATAATGCAGACATTCTTGCAGGCACACCTTGCACCTACTTGCAGTTCCCTCCCCTTTTCTCAGTGGCCCACCATCTCAGGTCCTGGCTCTCTTAAAACTGTGGACAAGTAAATTTGCACTGGGACTCCTTCTCTGCCTCTCTATGCTGAATTCTGGGGCATCTCTGGGCTTTCTGTAGATGCAGGGAAAGAATATATGATGATCCTTAAGGAAAAACAAAGGGGCTCATTCAATGAGTTGGTGAAAAATGAGTCTCCTTTGTTGATGGAGATAAGAGAGGATCTGGTTTCCTGAAAGCTCTCTGGGTGTGAATGCACTTTCTTTGCTTGGTTCATGTCACTAGGGGATTTCCTTGATGCCCAATGAACAAGAGGGATCTTTGCTAGGAAGTCCAGCTCCTACTACTTCAAGCTGTATTTTGGGGAAAGGCAGAAAGCCAAGGATCAAGCTGTATTTGGTGTGATTCTCTTAGATTCTAAGAGTATGAAGCCTTTTATTCAATGGGAAGAATCTGACTTATGGCTTGGCAGTTTTACCTTTCCTGATTGTGATGAGGTGGGAGACTTAACTTTTTGTTTATAGCCTTTTCAGGGATACTTATTTTCCTTTCTATTTACAAATACCATAAAAAGTTTTACTAATGTTAAATATTGCAGACATACAGACCATAGAAAATGAAAGTTCCTCATTATCCACCTTCTTTATCTGCTAGATAATCATTCACTAAAATTTGATGCATATTCTGCCAATATTTTTTGCATATATGCTAATAAAATATATGGTTGCTATTTATTTTTACAGAAAAGGATTTCTATTATGCATACTATATTGTTTGGCAGTTTACATTATTTTGCTCATCGTACACAAGGTCATCTTTCCCGTATGTATACTTGTATATTTTCCTCATTCAACATGGTTTCAATGTATGAAGAAACCACACTACTTAACCATTTCTTTTTGTCCATGCAGCACAGCTTGACAGGATCTCAGCTCCCCAGCCAGGGACTGAACGCAGGCCATGACAGTGAAAGCCTGAAATCCTTAACCACAGGCCACCAGGGAACTCACTTAATCAGTTTTTTAAAATTATTTATTTACATTAAGTGATGTGTTAGCATCCAGCATGTAATATCTCTTTTTAGTTGCAGCATGAGAACTCTTAGTTAAGGCACATGGGATCTAGTTCCCTGACCAGGGATCAAACCCGGGTCTCCTGCATTGGGAGCACGACATATTAGCCACTGGACCACTGGGAAAGTCCCTAACCAACTTTTTTTTTAAACCAATTTTTAATGATGTCAAATTAGATCATTTTGATTTTTGTGGGTTTTTTTTTTTTGCTTTAATCAATAATATGGAGCTAAGTTTAAACTCCTGGAAGCAGATAAGCTGTTTAAGCTAAAGTGTGCATGCATGCTCAGTCATGTCTGACTCTTTGCAACCCCATAAACTAGCCCGCCAGGCTCCTCTATCCATGGGATTTTCCAGGCAAGAATATGGGAGTGGGTTGCCGTTTCCTCCTCCAGGGAATCTTTCTGACCCAGGGATTGAAGCCACATCTCTTGAGTCTCCTGCATTGAGCAGGCAGATTCTTTACCGATGAGCCACCTGGGAAACCCCGTGTAAGCTAAAGGGGCTAGAAAATGAGGCCAAGTTTGTTGGGAAAGTGGAAGGCTGTCTCTGTGATTCTCTCCATTCTCTCCTGACAGACAGGATAGGGAAAGACCTCTCCTGCAGCCCAGGGCAGTCCCCTGCCCCTTCTCCCGAGCAGGACCTGGCACAGACATTTGTTATGAAGCGACTTGGACCGGACTACTCTGCCATTTTGTTTTGCTTCTCCTGCTTCCTTCCTTCCTTCCTTCCTGTCTTCCTCCCATCTTCCTTCCTCTTTTTTACTCAGTGTCCAGTTGCAGCTTTCCTCTCATTCTCTTCTTTTCGATCCCCCATGAGTGTCCAGGCTCTGCCGCCTTCCTCTCCCACAGCTGGCCTCCCACCACTCCTGACTTTGATCTCATTTTATCCCCTGCTCATGTTTCCAGTTTCTCTGGGTGGTGCCCTTGTTAGTATCCTCTGGCTTCCCCTGTGGTCTCATCTGCAAAATATTTTAAATCTACTGTACTCCCAAGTCACTTGCCCTACCCTTTAAAGGGTTTAATATCAATACAAACCAAGCTTAACACAGCTGCCCCTTTGCCCCACATGCCTGGTACTTATCCTCACTCTCTGTTCACTGTACTCTGAATAGTAAATTTCCATTCCTCATGAGGCAACTTCATTTCTAGTGGAAACTCCTGCTCTGTGTTGTGGCAAAGAGAGTACATGCTTTGGCTATGGCCTGACCTGGCTTCGAATCTAGATTTCAACACTTACTAACTCTGTGGCCTCGGCAGGTAATTTAATCTTTTTGATCTTCATTTTCCTCTTTGGTAAAATAGAGAATAAAGATATCTACCTTGCAGATAGGATTGCTCTATGGACTGGATAAAAATGTGTGTCAGATGGCAAATGGGAGGTGAGCAAAAATGATAGTTGCTATTGTCATATAACTTGGTTTCTCTTTAGCAAATTTGTGAATTTTTAGTTAATCTCATTACATGGTATAAGGGTTCAAAGAAAATGTATCCAAGGTTCTACTAGAAATGGATCCTATAATGATGTGTAAAAATTTGAACATAAATATTTGGCCAATATTTTTGGCAGCAGTAAGCAACATATTAATAATTAATAAAATGACAATTTTGGGCAAGAATTTAGATGTCTTTTTGAAGAAAACCATGCCATTTTAATCTATGACAAACTCCCAAATGAACTGGGAAAGTCTTTGCTGAGAAACTCTTTATGAACATTTGTAGCAAGGATTAAACCACAAAGAGCATTCTTCAACTCAGTTGCTGGACCTCAGAGGGAGAAAAAAAATCCAGATTCTAGAAACACTCAGGATAAATGGAAACCGCCATTCTCTGGAAAATACAAATGCTTTCTAGCACAAGGGACTTCAAACACCAGCATGCTTTGGTTCCTTGCAGAAGGCCTGCTGGATTTTGCGGTTTCACGCACAGCATTCTGGAGTCACTTGGTTTGAAGTCCATTCTTCATCTACTGATTTCTAGTACTAATCCCCCAAAGTGATGCGCTGGACAGAATGGGCAAATGATGAGATTAAAACACAGGCAAATTTTCTTAAGTCCCAAAGGAAAACCAGGCTCTTTGTTCCTTGCACACAGAGGTCGTGATCTGGTCCAAGGCCTCCAGCAGATCAACAGCAGGTAGAACTTGCTTTGTCTTGGCCAGCGAGGCTATGGCCTCTTCCACACTTGGGGTGAGTTGTCCTCCTTCTCATGCCCACTGAGGAACAGATTTTGAGGACTTCTGTTCTCTAGGCAGAGCCCATCTCTTCTGAGGTGTTTTGAATTCTCGTATAGACAGGCATTCCATGAAGCCTGGGAATCCTTCATTGCCTTGGATGGAGGGGTTAGAAAACTCAAGCCATTCTCTTCGTAAAGTTTTCTCCTGCTGATCCTTTGGGGCCAGGTTGGATAGTACAGTCTCTTCCTTTTCAAGTGGAAGAAGGCTTTGTGAGTAAGAGAAATGACTCACCAAGAGCATCCCAAAGTTACCATCAGCAGGACTGAACTTTCCCATCAAAGCCTGGCGACTCTTACTCCCTGGCTGAACTTGGCTGAGCCTTGAGGGGCGTCTGCTGAGCTCACTGAGCAGATGGCTCCGAGGCAGGTCTGTGGAGCTGACGAAGTCGGTTGGTCTGATGCAGAGGGGAAGAACTTGGCGGTGGGCTCCTCCCACCCTGCCTCCGGATCTTCCCTCTCAGGTGGCTGTTGTGCAGAGTCCTGGGGAGGAGGCTCAGGGAGGGATCTTGGCCTGACCTTGTAACCTGTGCTGCCAGAAGCTTGTGTCTGTGGAGGTGAGCTGCCTTGTAGAACAACAGCAGGCCTGTCTGCTCCTGAAGCCCGGTGCCTGGGGAGACAGCCACCCTGGCTTCACTGCTTTTTTGCCTGCTGAGCCGGTAGAAGCTATAGATCCCGCATTGGCCCGTGCTTTCTCTTCCCTCCCCCGAGCCAGGCAAGGAGGCTCTGAGGCCCGCTGGGCGCTGAGTGTCCTTGCCATCTGCCAGGCCTCACTCCTCGGGCCAGAGCCTGGGCTTCCGCCAGGGCTTCCACGGCTCTGCCCAGCGTCCAGCCCTGCAGGCCGCTTGGTGACACCGGCCGGGGTCCCACTGGGGTCCTGCTCCAGTCCTGTGGGGCACTGTGGCTGAGAGAAGGTGGGAGGGGTTTGGAACTTCCTGCCCTGCTGGTGTTCAGACACTCACCACAGTCCCTCGGTTGCTTGCTCCGTTTCATGTGTGTGTTTCGACTTTTGTGGTCCCAGTGGCTGCAAGATGAATTGTATCGAAGATCCAAGTTTGGAGGCCACTTACTTAAGAAGAGCCTACCTTTCTCTTCAGCCAGGTACATTGTCTTAGGATACAAGGGGCGATGATGTCTTGTGATAGAAATACTTTATCTAACACAGTCTCTCTCTCTATCAACTTGAACTATAAAGAATAATTGTTTAAGGGGTTGTTTTCATATTTCAAAAAGAATAGTGTTTAGGGGGTGTGTCAGGGTCCCCGTGTCGGTGTACTCATTGAATCACCTAGACTTTTCTTCTTCTCCCGGGCATCTCCTTGAAGGTTGGTCTGTCCGTTTCACACGTTTTCGCCTTCTCTTGTTACTTTTTCCAAGCTGCTGCTTGTTTGTTCTGTTTATCACTCATCCCAGCTTTCTGTTGGTTGGGAAACCCTTTGCTTGGTTAGTCACCCAAGGGGGTCACCCTTCTCTTCCACGGAGCCTGCTACTCTCAGGAGGCCCTGCTGTCACTCGGCCAGCGTGGTGGTGAGAGGTGCCTACTTTCTGGCAAGTTGCCGTCAGTCAGTGAAAAGCCAGGGTCCCCAGGGTGATTTCATGGGGCGCCACTTCTTGAAAGCGGTGAGCGCAGAGCCAGGCCCATCTAAGGACGTCAGCCGCCCTTCTCAGCCAGCCTCTCTGTACACAGAGAACTCATTTGTAGGCAAGTTTCTGGGGTGTGGTAGTGCTTTTGTTTTGCTCACCAGGAAATAATACCAGGTTTCTCCATGTTCCACTTAGCGAAGGGCAGAACCTTGGCCTGGAGCGGCAATTGTCTCCCAGATTCCCAGAGAGTCGGGTGGGCAGCAGGTGACTTGAAGAGCATCCCTCTTACCCACGTGGCTTTCCGGGCCTGGCCTAGTGAGTGGGGATTCTACAAAATAAGCCGAGACCTAAGCGATCGAGCGAGTCAGGAACTGGACCTTGTGGAGGGAGAAAGAATAGTATCCAGCCACGGGTATGGAGGGTTTAGACCCAGTGATAAGTGCTGATGTGTGCACCACGGGAGACCCCAAGCTCTTCTGAGTTCGTCATCCTTTCCTCTCGCTTGCTGTTTTCCTAGAGCCTCTAGACACACCCAGGTTTCTCTCATTGGTTAACTGTCCTCTGGCCCTGCATCTCTATCTTGTTATTGCTGTTGCTTTAGTCACTAAGTTGTGTCCAACTCTTTTGCGACCCCGTGGTCTGTAGCCCCCCAGACCCCTCTTGTCCATGGGATCGCCCAGGCAAGAATACTGGCGTGGGTTGCCATTTCTGTCTCTAGGGGATTTTCCCAACCCAGGGATTGAACCCCTGTCTCCTGCATTGGCAGACACATTCTTTCCCACTGAGCCACTTGGAAAGCCCCACATCTCTGTCTACCCACCCTCAAAGCTTCATACCCTCCCTCAGCAGACACTGTGAAGGAATGGGCTATACTCATGATTTTAGTGTCATTTATTCCACTCCCCACGTCCATGGGCTTCCATCCCCACAACTTTACAGAAACTCTTCTCACTGTGGTCACCAGTTGTGGATTACTAAAGCTCCCTGGGTACCTGATGCTGCTGTTTGCTCCCTGCTTCCAGAAATCCTTTCCCCCAAGACTTCCAGGTATGCTCATCTCCTGCCTTCCCTTGTTCTTTGCTGGCTTCTCCTCCTCAGTGTACCCCCAGGAAGGAGTTCCCAGGGTTCCTCCTCAGCTTCCATTCTGAACACTTATAGCCTCTTTTGGGATAATATTGCCCACTTTCAGTGGTTCTGATGCCACCTATTTATCTCTGATTCTAAAATACCTCCAACCTAGATGATTTCCTTAGGACTTGAACACTCAGCCTTCAGCTAAACATTTCCCTTGGAGGTCTCACGGGTGTCTAGAAACTCTATTGTTGGCTTCGTACAAGCTCTTGCCCCATTTGTTGCCTACTAATTATTCTTCCATAGGTATCAATGTAACGGCCACTTGCTCAGGGAAGCTATCCCATGTCCCCCAGGCTAGGTGAAGCTTCCTTGTTAACCTTTAGCCTAGTACTCTACACTTTCTTCTGCAGCATTATACAATTTGTAAATTATAAATTAATTATTTGTAAATATTCATTGGCTATTTGCCTCCTCCACTGTGCTAAAAGCACCATGAGAGCAAAAAGCCTCTCTCTTTTGCTTCATTATCACATCTCCAGCACCTAACACCATGGCTAACACAGCTTTAGGGCTTGATACGTATTTCTAATGCATTGAAATCTTCATTCCTTTGCCCAAACTTCTTCCTTCTCTTGTAATCACCCTCTTGGTTAATAGACCCACCATCCACTTAGTCACCCAAGGTGAAGTCATTCTTGACTTCTCCCCTCTTCTAACTTGCCATTTCCACTAAAAGCATCAGTATCCTGAATAGTTTTGTGACCTGATCTCTCTTCGCCACCTTGACTACCTACCCTAGTTTGTGGCCCACAGCATCGCTTGTCTCTGAGACTACTCCTACTATAACATCCTAACCATCTTCTCTGCCTGTTATCTTGTCCCTCCCCCTTTAAATCAATCCCTCCACACACCTACCAGAGGGATCTTTCTAGAAGGCAAATCTAGCCACTCCATCCATTTAGAGTGAGTGAAGTCGCTCAGTTGTGTCCAACTCTTTGCGACCCCATGGACTGTAGCCTACCAAGCTCCTCTGTCTATGGGATTTTCCAGGCAATAGTACTGGAGCGGATTGCCATTTCCTTCTCCAGGGGATCTTCCCGACCCAGGGATCGAACCTGGGTCTCCCGCATTGTAGATAGATGCTTTACCGTCTGAGCCACCAGGGAACCCTTCACTGACTCCCTGTTATTCAATTTCCTTAGCATAGAATAGAAAGGCCAACTGTGATAGGGCGCTTGTCCATTTCACATCCTTCACCAGGCTCCTGGCAGTTTCCCATTGAGTCCAGGCTGTTTCTCCCTTCCTTCGTGCCTGGGGTATGCTTTCCTCTTACTGGGAATGCCTTTGCCTGCTAGGCCTGCCTCCTCTTCTCCATCTCCCACAACTGTACCTAGATAACTCCTGACTCTGATCCCTACTCCTGGCTTCCCTGGTGGCTCAGATGGTAAAGAATCTGCCTGCAATGCAGGAGACCTGGGTTCAATCCCTGGTTTGGGAAGATCCCCTGGAGAAGGGAACGGGTACCCACTCCAGTATTCTGGCCTGCAGAATTCCATGGACAGAAGAGCCTGGCAGGCTACAGTCATAGGGTCTCAAAGAGTTGGACACGACTAAGTGACTTTCACTTCACTGATTTCCTACCCACCCACACTTGCAGAGGCCTCCTATATGCTTCTGCTGTGCTCCCATAAAGCATTGGGTTTTTCTCTCTCTCCACCTTGGGATTACTGTCAATATAACCCCTAAACAGGGTTTTTATGACTATCTCACATACTCATCCACCAGCGCCTAAGAACAAAGACCAGGTTTTAATCATCTTTGAAACTCCTGTGCCTAGCAGAGTGTCTGGCACATAGCATGCTTTTTAAAGAAAAGAACAGATGAGCTCAGAACAATGGGATTGAGGAACAAACTACTACTATTGATATTAATAGATATTTTTTACATTCTTTCTAGGTGCCAAGAATTTTTCTGAGTATTTTACATATTTGAAGTCCTTATTTTTTTATAATCATCTCATGTAGTAGGTAATGTTGGTTCCTTCATTTATAGATGAAGGAACCAAGGCACAAAGAAGTTAAGTTATTTTGACCTAGGTGGCACAGCAAATAAAAGGCAGAGCTGGAATTTGAATTCTGGTGGTCTGCTCCAGAGCCCTGGCTCTGAATCCTGTCATTGTACTGCCTTTCCATTAGCAGAGATAACATCCATGGACTTTTAAAAAACTGTGCCGTTGTGCTGTTTAGAGAGTCTGATATGGGTCTCTTTCCTTGGAGGGTTAAAGGAATCCAAAAAGGGCTAAGTGAGCAGGGAATGGGTCTCTCTAGACATTTTTCCCATCCAAGTACTAACCAGGCCTGACTCTGCTTAACTTACGAGATCAGATGAGATCAGGCGTGTTCAGGGTGATGTGGTCATAGACCCTCTAGGCATTTCTGTGAGAAGTGAGTTATTGCCAGGGAAGTAGTGTTAGGTTTATGAGGAATATGACCACAGGTAGATGGAAAGCAGACCATATCCGGCCAACTTGTCTGTGTCTAATGCCTCAAAGACCACCTTCAACCATCTGGTCCTTTGACTATCACTCTGTTGGACAAAGGTGGGAACACATTTAAACTCTAGCATCTTTGGTCCCTCGGAGCAGAGTTTGATGAGAAGAAAGGGAAGGTGGGGAGAGAGAAAGAATGATAGCATCATTGGGAGAAGAGGCTGTGGAGAATAGGGAAACTGAGGCCCTCATAAAATAATTTAACAGGCAACCTAACATTCAGGTTCATGGTCAACTTATTTTGAAGCCAATACGAGGTATGTGTTTGTAATTCAGAATTTCTTTCTTTTCTCTTCTTCTTCTTTAGTAAACTATGACCAAGGAGTCAATGACTAAGTGATATACTGACTATATTGCAAAAAACATGATATAGCCTTTAAGGGGATGGGTTTAGAATTAGCCTGGAATTCAGAATTTCTTAGATTTAGAAAAATTATACTGTGTTTGGGGTGGCATCCTATAATTGGGCGTGATATTTTGGCAGCAAAACTTATATTCACATGAAGGTGGCTGCTGCTGCTGCTGAGTCGCTTCAGTCGTGTCTGACTCTGTGCAACCCCATAGACGGCGGCCCACCAGGCTCCCCCGTCCCTGGGATTCTCCAGGCAAGAACACTAGAGTGGGTTGCCATTTCCTTCTCCAAAGCATGAAAGTGAAAAGTGAAAGTGAAGTCGCTCAGTCATGTCCGACTCTTCTCGACCGCATAGACAGCAGCCCACCAGGCTCCTTCATCCATGGGATTCTCCAGGCAAGAGTACTGGAGTGGGGTGCCATTGCCTTCTCCTATGAAGGTGGATAAATGAAGAATATAAATTAGCCTAACTTCGTTCAGGGCAGACTCTACCACCAAATGAATTACAAATTTTTCTGTGCTTTCAAAGCTTTTTGAATTTCAGAATTGTTACAGATAAGGGATTATGATCTGTATGATGTCTAACTGGGTCTGAAAACTGTGAGTATAGATATGTCCAGGTATGGTACATGTACATAGTAGGTGCTCATTAAAAGTCGATTTTTTTATTAACATAAACATGATGTAAGTCAAGAGTATTATGCTTCTGTTAAACAACCAGCTCTTATTTATTTTTCCATTTTTCCATTTTTTAAAAATTTCAAAGTGTATTTATTAGCAGTCGATTGATGAAAACAATGTCAGAGTAGGCTTGTTGCGCTATAGCCTTAACTACTTATCTAAACCATGAATGGAAAATGACTAAGTGATGTACTGACAATGTTGCAAAGTTGCCAACAGGAGAGGAACCATGAGGTCATACTTTCAAAACATCTGGCTGGTCCTTCACAGGGATAAGTCTCTCTGAGGAGGTCCCAGTTAGAGAGAAATGAGGGAAATTGGAGTGGGTATTAATGAGACCAGAAAAAAAGAGGAATGTGATTTTTAAGGATCCTCAATAAAAGCCAAAAGGATTTGGATCATGATATTAGAAAACAAGTAGAGTAAGAATGATTTTCTTTAAGTATGTGTCTATAATCAGACCTCTATCTTTATATTGAAGGTAAACTAGGAACCATCATTTGGTTGTTATTTTTTTAAGGTAGATTTAAATGACAGTAAAAGAATTAAAACATAAAACTTATAAATGTGACAGTTGTGAGTCATCAGAGGGGTCATGAAAAAGTGTCACGGACGCCCGTATTCTCAGAGGGTGTTTAAGGGTGGCATTCTCTGTCTTGAAGGGTGTCAAAGTGAGGGCACAGATGAGAGGGCTGAGAGCATTTTACAGGGAAGGTAAAATGGTCACCTGGTCAGAAACTGTAGTGGAAGTGTGTGTTGATGTGGAATGCCTCCCTTTGCCTGTTCATCCATAGGGTGGCATTGAAGAAAACAGGAAGCTTGTTTTCTCTTTTTTCCCCTATTTTTAATTCATATTTATTCATACTTGCTTTTATTTCAAATTGAAGTATAGTTGATTTACAATGTTGTGTTAGTTTCTGGTGTACAACAGAGTCAATTACACATATATATTCTCTTTCCTATTCTTTTCCATTATGGTTTATTACAGATTATTGAATATAGTGCCCTGTGCTATACAGTAAGACCCTTGTGGTTTATTTTGAATATTGTAGTTTGTATTTGCTAATCCAGAACTCCTAATTTATCCCTCCCCCACCCCCTTTCTGCTTTGATAACCATAAGTATGTTTTCTATGTCAGTGATTCTGTTCCCGTTTCATAGGTAAGTTCGTTTGTATCATATTTTAGACTCCACGTATAAGTGATGTCATATGGTATTTGTCATTCCCTGTCTGGCTGACTTCACTTAGTATAATAATCTCCAGGCCCATCCACGTTGCTGCATATGACATTATTTCACTCTTTTATGGCTAAATAGTATTCCACTGCGTGCGCGCACGCACACGTGTGTGTGTGTGTGTGTGTGTGTGTGTGTGTGTGTGTATCACATCTTCTTTATTCATTCACCTGTAATGGACATTAAGGTTATTACCATGTCTTGGCTATTGTGAATAGTAGAAGGCAGCTTCTTTCCAAGAGCTGGCCTGCTCTGTCCAACATAATGGCAGAGGGTGGCTTCCCTGTTAGGCATGGATTCCACAGTGAGTTTCAAGTAGTTTATTTAGACTATTTTAGCTGAAAAAAGGAAGGGACTATAACAGGTTAGCATTTCCCAACAGCTGGCATTGTGTCTTATGGTAGTAAATGCTCTCACTTCAGGCTCTGAGTCCCGCTTGCTGTTTTAACTTAGGAGTTTGGTGGTTCCTCCCAGTCTGGGATTTGTGTTTCTGAATTGATGTTCTGATTCAAGGCCAGTGTGTCTTGAAGGAGCCACAGTCTATCTGTCAAGGTACCTGAAGGCTAGATGAATAGGCTTTTCTCTGCTCATCCACTTATTCCCCAATGCCCACTGGATCCAGCTTGGAAAAGTCTTCCTAGAAGCCCACATGAGGGTCCTCTTAGCCTGAGCTCTGGGCTATAGTTGAAGAGTGCTATCTGCAGATATGTTCTGCCCATTCTCCTTTATATGGCTAGACCACACCTTCAGATGGGGCCAGGATTTTGGTATTTGATGTTTCTTTGGGAGAAGACCAGCAGCCAAGTTGGTTTAAACTGGCCTGTTGAATCATTGTTTTCTATTGAAATTCTGTTTCAATTACCTGAGGCTTTTTGAACTAAATGGGCTAAAAAGTGGTTAGGCTTGATGCTGCAAAGCTTGTGGAAAACTGGGGAAATCATACCTGGAGATGATTCGACATATAGACAAGTGGCCTTTATGGCTGTTAAGATATATGAGGGTGCTTCTCCAGCAGTCCAGTGGTTAAGGCTTCTCTTTGCAGTGTAGGAGGTACAAGTTCAATCCCTGGTCAGGGATCTAAGATCCCACATTCCTCAGGGCCAAAAAACCAAAGTATAAAACAGAAGCTATAGTATAACAAATTCAATAAAGACTTAAAAATGGTCCACATCAAAAAATCTAAAAAAAAAGACATATGGGGATGTGGAGCTACTGGTGGATGGTGAGTTCCTGAAAGCTTAATGGGCTGGCTGCAGACCACCCTAGATCTTGATATCCATGCTTTCAACAAATGCCTCTACACACGCGCACACACACACACACACAGATGCACACACATACACACAGCTCCTCTGCCCTGAGGTTGTGTTTAGAGCTCCTGATGTCCTCTTTCACCTCATCAAGCAGAACTAGAGCAGATTGGAATTTGATTGTTGAGTTGACTTCTTTCTTGCTGTCAGCCTTCAAGAATTTGAAGGATCAGTGAGACAAAGGCCCGATTTAAACAAGCCGTGCGTGTACATGGTTCATGCAGTCCCCAGCTACACACAGTTACATTTCCTTGTCATCGTCTTATTGTAAGGCAATCATGAGTTCCTTGAAGGCAGGAGATACTGTCTTTCCCCACAGTAAGCAGCCATAAGCCCTGCAGGTGCTCAGTAACTATTAATTGAATTAATCAACTGCCACAACACAGGTGCACACATTTATCTGCCTTGTGCTTTATCCAGCTATAGATACAACTTGTGCATTCAGCTGCCTCAGGAGCATGGCTTCCCCACCCCCACCCCCCATATCTGCAGGGCTTTCTGCAGCTGCCTGTCATCTAGAGCCCTGTAGCTACACATGTTCTGAGGCCCCATCAGTCCTCTTACACACAGCTCATGTGATACATACACCAGCTTTGAGGGTCTCTACAACCCCTGCTCTCTCTCCCTCCCTCAGTGTTTCCTGACCCTTCGAAGGCTTTTAAGGAGAATGAGGTCCACCTCCCACTCCACTTCTGGGGCAGGGTTTTTAATTACTGTGTGGGCTTTTGTTCTGTTGTTGAGATCAGGCTTCTCAGTGCAGGGAGAAGGGAATTCCAGTCATCCTGACGCATTATAATCAAGTTACTTACCACAAGTCAGGAGTAACAGTTCTCTGCTTTCATTCTGATCACAGCAGGTGATACAGGGAAGAAGCAGCTCGAATTTCACTAGGTGCTTTAAGCCATGGCTGAAACAGTGCTTTATGGTGGTAGTTTCCATCTTTTAAGAACTATTCAGCCAGTAAACATTTTATCTTGACTCCATGATCTACCGACTTTATGCATAAAACGTAGTTCTGTGTTTTTAAAAACCAATCAACATTGGCCCCAAATGTCTGACCATGAAATATATTTAACAAATGACAAGCACATATTAAAAACCAAAATGCTAAACTTTAAAGAGTCAAAAATAATTTGACTCAGAAATGAAGGGAGTAGATGAGGCTGTTGCTGAGTCTTTGTTTCCCAGTGTCGGAGATGCACATGGTACCACTTGACCCCAAAAGCAATAACTTCACATTGTCAACAGCTATTGTGTAAGTCGCTTCAGTCATGTCCTGACTCTTTGAGATCTAGTTACAGATTACTTTGGATCTTTCATTTTCCAGTGTTTTTGTGTGTCTGTGCATCCCTCTGACCCTATGGACTGTAGCCCGCCAGGCTCCTCTGTCCTTGGGGATTCTCCAGGCAAGAATACTGGAGTGGGTTGCCATGCCCTCCTCTAGGGGCAACCAGGGATCAAACTCCTGTCTCTTAAGTCTCCTGCATTGGCAGGAATGTTCTTTACCACTAGCACCACCTAGGAAGCCTGTCAAAGGCTCTTACCTTGTGGCAAGTCTGATGCTGGATGATCCCGTTGCCTCCTGATACCAGTGTCATAAAAAGAACTAGGGGACAACTTTCTTCTCATCTCTAGAATCCTACAGTTTGGTAAAACTTTAAGAGCACACAGTGCTCAGAAAATATTTGTTGACTAAATGAATAATTCAGAGACGGCAAGTTTTGTTCTCCGGGTTGCTGGGAAAGAGGAGAGTGGCAGGTATTTTGTAATAGGTTGACAGTTTCCAGGGACACACAGACCACTTGTGCCCCGCAGTCAGTGTCTGTTCTGTGGTCATGAGCTTTCTGTACGTGTTCACAATATATGTAACAATAGTTATGCAAAGTTATTGATGTTTGGCGGGCTAAACAGCTACTTCTGTTCAAAGGCAAACGCTTGTTGTGTGTGGGTATTTTCTGATAAGGAGGTCCACACGCAGTGGGTGTAGCAAGCTGTGTAGGTACAAAGAGAGATAAGTTGGGGAGTGGGCTAATTCTGCCAAGCCCAGATAATGAGCCGGGGCTTAGAGGAGTTCACTTCAAATGCGAGCCCCAGCCTGGTTTGGTTATGGGTTACTTTGTATCTTTCATTTTCCAGTGTTTTTGTGTGTCTGTGTGTCCCTCTGTCTCTCTCTTTTACAAGGGAGTGTTATATGTAGACAGAACAATAGCTCGAGGTCTCTGGACGTCCAGGTCTTATATCTAGTGGGTTAGTGACCTGAAATGGTCAGGCCTTTAGGAGGAGCCATGTGCTTGCCTCTTCTAAAGTGGCTTGCTGTGGTCACAAAGGGAACAGACTTCTAAACACCAAGCGGAAACCTTAGAGCAGGTAGGATACCCTAAATGTGTTTTAAATGTGTTTTGGGTAGAGATGGGATGCGGTGTCGGGAAGAATAGTAAACCTGACTTTTATACATAGGAGGTGTTTCTATAATGGGGCCTCTAGTATCATCTTCACGTTTCTTTTTGACTGAGGCCCTGCTAGGTGTCAACATGGATTACTGGACTGTTAACAAAGTTAAAATTTACCATGAGTGGCAATTCATCCTAAAGTCAGACCAGTTGTGGGTTGCACCTCACCCCTTGCTTCTACAGTTGTATGATCTGGGGAAGTTCCTGAACGCCAGTAAGCTTCACTTTCTTCCTTTATAAAATGGAGAAAGTGGAAATTACTCACAGCTGGTTTCATTATCAATACACTCCCATGTAGGCCTGGCACTTAGCATAATGCATCTCATGTACTGAGTCATCGCTGAATACGTGTGTTACTGTTTTTGTTATTGTTATTATCATTGTTGTTCTGTGATGGTGTTCTACAGACATTTGTTGTTGGAGATACAAATTCCTGTCGTGCGTTGGGACCTGATCTGATCCCATGAATAGCCAGAGGTCTGGCTGCATAAAATGCAGGGAGAGGGTTTAGATGGGGAGAGCTGTGGACAGTTCCCAACTGAGGGCATTCATTCACTGTTAATCAAGTGTAACTGTAAAAATAAAGGCAAGCTGGGTTTTCTAGCCCTCATTTTTACACAGGAACTCCTGCTAAGCAACTCTTGGCGGGTACCACTGTCACTTATTCATGTGAGGACAGTCTACTCAGCTTGGGGGCACCATTTTGAGGATGGGTAGACTGCTATTGTCGGATCTCCACTGCAGCCTGTTTTGTTGGGTTTTCTAAAGGCCTGGCATATAACACTGCCATACTTAAAAAATGATCTAGGGACTTCCTGGCAGTCCAGTGGCTAAGACTTTGCCTTCCAGTGTAGGTGGTCTTCGATCCCTGGTTGGGGAACTAAGATCCCACATGCCTCAGGGCCCAAAATCCCAACACAAGAAACAGAAGCAATATTGTGACAAATTCAGTAAAGACTTTCAAAATGGTCCGCATCAAAAAACCTTCTGAAAAATCTAATAAAACATATTAGGTTGGCTAAAAGGAAATACACAGAATTAATAATGGTCCTGTCCTGGGCACTTCTGGGATGGGAGGTTGGATGGTGGTGGTGGTGGTGGAAGAGGAGGTGGAATGGTTCAGGTCGAGGCATGGGAGCTAATGCTAGGAGAAGATGCTTAGTTTCAGTGTTCTCCTGCCTGCCAAGTGACACAGGGTGGGGAAGCTGCCCAGGTCGGGCAGGCAGCATCCCCCTCTATGCAAAGCCACTCTTGTCTCATAGCCCAGCTCCTCGGGTTAGTTTGACAGCTGATGGCCTTTATCCAGAGAAGGCAGCCTGAGCAAGCCAGAAACCTGTCCTAACTCTCAACAAATTGTCACTCCCGTCCCTTTCTTCTAGCCTGAGAAGTAAGGATTGTGATGGAATAAGGGCATTGTGATGGGCTGTGACCAAGGGGAAATGAGAAAGTCAGGAAGTTACTGTTGTGTTTGTTGTGAAGAATTGTGATGAATATTCAAACGCTGATTTTATCCCCACCCCACCCCATGGAATAAAGACATCTTTCCCTTCTTTGGAAGGAAAGAGGGGGCGTCAGATGACAAATCTGGAGTGGGATCAGCATGACTGTTCCGCGTCCCTCCCTGAGTCTTTGACACGCGGGAGATGGTTGCTTCCTCATGTCTGCTCCCGGCACCATCAAAACTTGTGAAGTGCAAAAGTGTGGCCTGCTTGTTTTCATCAGAAGTCTGTCATCCAGCATTTGGAGGATCTGCACAGATACCAAAAAGGGCGAGATGGCCAGTCCCTGAGTAGATGCCACGTAAACACTGGATACCATTTCTGATGATTAAAGAAACCCTCTACTTCTGCATATCCCCGGCTTTGAAGTGCCATCAGTAGAGGCAGGGGAAGAGCAGTTGCTGTTTTCTTGCTGGAGAAACCGAGGTACAAAGAGGGGCAACAATTCATTCTTCTCAGTTGTGAGGCCAGCCACAGACCTGGTACAGCACACACGTATTCAGGGCTGCATCCCGAGCCAGGCTTTCTGTTAAAGACTCTTAAATACGTCGTTTCATTTGATCCAAACAGCAATGCTGTGAGGTGAGGATTGTTAACTCCACTTTGTTTTTATTGGTATATAATTGCATTACAATGTTGTGTTAGTTTCCGCTGTACAATGAAGTGAATCATCTATGTGTATACATATATCTCCTCCCTCTTGAACCTCCTTGCCACCCCCGAGATCCCACCAATCTAGGTTGTCACAGAACCCTGAGCTGAGCTCCCTGTATAGCAGCTTCCCACTAGCTAGCTATTTCACACAGACTAGCTAGCTATTTCACACGGTAGTGTGTATATGTCAGGGCTGCTTTCTCAATTGTTCCACCCTCCTCTTCTCTCCCTATGTCCACAAGTCTATTCACTGTAATCGGTGTGTCTATTCCTGCCCTGCCAACAGGCTCATTAGTCCCATCTTCCTAGACTCCATCTATATGCGTTAATATACAATATTTGTTTTTCTCTTTCTGACTTACTTCACTCTGTACGACAGACTCCAGGTCCATCCATATCTACAGGTCCATGCAAATGACCCAGTTTTATTCCTTTTTATGGCTGAGTAATATTCCATTGTAAATATGTACCAATCTTTATCCATTCATCTGTCGACAGACATTTAGGTTGCTTCCATGTCCTGGCTATTGTAAGTAGTGCTGCACAGAACATTGGGGTACACATGTCTTTAACTCCACTTTATATATAGATGAAGAAACAGAAGCTTAGAGTTTAAAGAAATGGCCTAAGGCCACATAGCTAATGAGTGGCTAAATCCAGGGTCATCCCATGGCTGCCTAACTCCAGATGTCCCCAACCACTGGCACGGCACTGCCTGGTTCACTTTCTCAAGTCAAAGTCACCTTAGTCTACTATTTCTGGACTAAATCTCCCATGTGCTACCCTGTGGTTTTCTCAAACCCTTGGAATGGTCGAGTATTGCTACCACATACTAGAGAATGTGGAGGCATAGCGAGCTTTGGGGAGCTACTTGCAGACTATTTTAGCAATGACCGCTCATTTCTCCACACCATTCAGATGACCGCCCCTGGCTTATGTGTCCACCACCCTGGCCACACACACACGCCTCCCTGGGAACGGCAGGCACTTGGCACCTCTCGCTGCCCTGGCCCCAGCCAAGCTATTTGGAGTCAGGCCTCTTTAAGAGAGGAATGTGGTAGCGGTTCCTTTGCAAGCAGCTCAGCCTGATTATGGGGTGAGGCACTGACGTACTGTCCAGTTGCTGTCCAGTTCTAGGTAGCCCACTTCCAGTGCTCAGAACCAGGGGTACCCTGGCCTCAGCTGCATTCAGGTGATAATATTTGCCGCGCTCTTTAACAGATGGGCGGAGAGGGTTATCAAGCTGCAGCACCTTGGAAAACCTGCAGAAACCCTCTTCTGGCTCCACACGTTGGGTTTCCCTTCTTCTGAAAATAGATGGATGTGTGTGGTGTTAAGGAGGGACCCTAAAATTAGACTGTAGCTTCAAAGAAGAGCTGGGGGATTAAACACAGACATTTCCCTTCCGATGCTGCCACTGGTTTGTCCTAGGAAAGTTACCCCGCCTTGCTTTCCTGTCGTCTCTGCATCTGTGAGGATTTGGGGGAGAAAGGTGCTTGGAGATCCTCAGAGGAAATGCGAATCTGATGCCCACTACAGGCCTGGTGTATTTGTGTTCTGAAATCTCAGGGTTGGATTAACTGTGACCCTAAAAGGCCTCGTGGCCTCCCAACATAGATCATCTTTCTTTCCTGTTGCCTTCCTTGATGTTCTTGTTGCCTGGTGTTGAGCTGGGTGTGGAAGAATCTGTCCCAGATGATTTAAAAACTGTTTACAGGCACCCTGATCCTTTGATGTCTCATTCTTTCCTGCAGAGGGCTCAGGTCAGGCAGGGCTGTGATCACAGTGGTTAAGGTCAGGGGCTCTGAGCCCGATTGCCTGAGTTTGAATCCTGGCTCCATCACTTGCTGGCTAATGGACAGGGGCAAACCACCAAACTCTCTAAGCCTCAGTTTCCTCACCCATAACATGGGGATAATAAGGGTTATAAGCAAATGAGACCTAAGTTAACTTAAAATTTTTTGACACGATGAAAAGGCAACCTACTGAATGGGAGAAAATATTTGCAAATGGTGTGACTGGTAAGGGATTAATATCCGAATATATAAACAGCTCATACAGTTCAACATGAAAAGAAAAACCCAAACGGCTTGATTAGAAATATGCAAAAGACTTGAATAGACATTTTACCAAAGAGCACAGACCGATGGCCAACAGGCACATGGAAAGATTCTCGACATCACTGGTCATCAGGAAATGCAAATCAAAGACACAGTGAGATATCACCTCATATCTGTCAGAATGGCTGTCATCAAAAAAACAAAAATAACATGTTGACAAGAATGTGGAGAAAAGGTAACCCTCTTACACTGTTGGTGGGAATGTAAATTGTTGCAGCAATTGTGGAAAACAGTATGGAGGTTTCTCAAAAAACTAGATAGAACTATCAAACTCTCATATGACCCAGCAATTCCACTCCTGGGTATATAGCCAAAAGGAACAAAAATACTAATTTGAAAAGATACATGTTCCCTGATATTTATAGAAACATTATTTACACTCACCAAAGTATGGAGGCAACCCCAGTGTCCATCAGCAGACAAGAAGATGTGGTAGATATATACACACAATAGAATACTCCTCAGCCATAAAAAAGAATGATTTGCCATCTGCAACAATATAGATGGACAGGGAGGGTATTATGCTAAATGAAATAAGTCTGACAGAGAAAGAAATGTATTGTATGATATCACATGAGTTTTACAAGTATTTTTTCCCAGTCTGTGGCTTATATTTTCATTTTCTTAACAATATCTTTCAAAGAGCAGACATTTTTATTTCTGATGTCAAATTAACGAGTTCTTTTCTTTTATAATACTCGATCTTCTATGGATCATACTTTTGGTGTTGTACCTAAAATATTTTGTTTAACCCAGCATTACAAAGATTTTTCTCCTGGTTATTTTTCCTAGAGGTTTCAGGCTTTACATTTAGGTCTATAATCTTTATTGAGTTACCCTCAATATGTGTTGTGAGGTAGAGTTTCATTTTATTTTTCATTTGATGTCCAGTTGTTCAACACCATTTGTTGAAAAAGACTACCCTTTCTCTGTTACATTGTTTTGACACCTTTGACAATAATCATTTGCTTATTGATCCTGGACATGTTTTGTTCTGTTTATACTTAAGTATTTCATGGCTTTTGGGGTGTGCTTTATTCAATTAAAAAATGTTGAATTAATAAACAGTATCAACCTACTTGTGAATACTTATCTTGATTCTGTAGTCATATACAAGATGCTAGAATAGCATTGGAAAATTCATCAGAGTCCTTGGTTATGGTCAGGCCAGCAGTAAGGCTGAAAGGTCTGAGTATAACTCTAGAAGGTAGGAAAGAGGGCCTCATTCTGCATTTCTCTTGCTAAGTTCTTTAACTCTGGATGGTTCCTTCTCCCACCCAGAGTCTGCCTCCTAGCACAGGTCATACACTGAGTTAAGGCTACCCCTTTCAGGGGCTCCCTAGGCAAAACTGGCTTTCCCTGTAGGTATAATACACAGTTGCCTCCCTCACACAATTTGAATGTGCTGAGTGGCCTGTCCAACCAACCGCTTATCATCTGTTTGTCTGGTTTGGCTCTAATGTTGTATCTTTTATATTCGTCCTTTGAATAAGGTAATCTATTTTCATAAGGTTCTTATTAAGATGAGTTTCCTGGGAGAGATACTCTGCCCCTTGGGAAGGTAGATACATCAGTTTCATTCAATTAACATGTTCCACCCAGTCCCTACAATATGCAAGGCAAAAGTCCCTACCATATTGAAGGCAAAAGGAGAAGAGGGGAGCAGAGGATAGGATGGTTAGACAGCATCACCAACTCAATGAACATAACTTGAGCAAACTCCGGGAAATAGTGGAGGACAGGGAAACCTGGCGTGCTGCAGTCCATGTGGTTGCAAAGAGTCAGACACAACTTAGCGACTGAACAACAGCAACAACAATAGGCAAAGACTTTCAGGGTGGAAATGGCATCCTTCTGTTTGCGGAGTTTACTGTGATAAGAAATTAGGCTGTCAGAGTCAATTTCGTTTTGAAGTAGGGATGGAAGTAGGTCTAAAGGACGAATTAGACTTGAGTCATTAGACTCAGTAGAGGAACCTGGTATTAAGGGAGGTTGGGAAAACTTAGATGCTTGAAGCAGAGTTGAAAGGGAAAGACAGTTACAGAAGGGGCAGAGGGGTAATGACAATAGACTCCATCGACTATGAACTTTTCTTTTTGCTGTGAGAGTGTGTGTATTGAGCAGACTCAAAACTTGATACTGAGAGATACTGCATCTTTTTTTTTTTTGTAAATAAGAATACCTGGGGGTTTAGGGTACTTTGTAGTTTATACATCATTTTCATATAACTTTATAGTATCTGTATAATAGCTTTATATGGTAAATGATGAATATATTGATTAGGGCATTGTAACTGTTCTAATAAAGAACTGTAAAATAGAATGTTACTTCTGGCTCACATCATAGATGAGTAAAAGAGTATAAATTGTGGGGGAGACTTTGTTCCCCATAGTCATCCAGGAAAGCAGGTTCTTCTCATCTTGGCCCTTTAGTCTAGACCTTGAAGTGGTGTCACTTGTGCTCATTCAATCACACAGCCACACCTAACCACAGGGATGACTGGAAGAGGCCTCCAAGCTGTTTGTAGAAAGAGCCAGTCAGCCATTGTTAGGCCTGATCCTGTGCATGGAAGCACAAGGTATTCCCATTTTACGGATGGGGAAAGCAAGTTACAACATGGGTGAGTGACGTATAGATAGAAGAGCACGTGACTACTAAGTTAAGTATAGGAGTTAGGATCTCAACCTGGGTCTGCTGTTTTGATAGAGCAGGCACAGTAATACTAACAGCAGTAATAACAGTAATAATATCTAATTGTGAATGTGGGCACGTATAAAATGAGGCAGTATATATTGGGTTGGACAAAAAGTTCATTTAGGTTTCTCTGTGCTTGTTCATGGAAAACCCGAAGGAACTTTTCAGCCAACCCAATATAATGGTCTTAGTAAATTCCATGTTCCCTTCCTCGCCTTGGGCTTTGCTGTATAATCCTACAGAGAGCCAAGTCCTTTTCCTGAGGACTGTGGGCAGCAGAGTGACTGCATGAGCCAGCAGTGGGGGCTTTCCCATCAGCAGCACCCAGAGAAGAAGGCTGAGTGGATTCCAGGAGCCAAGAGGTGCTCTCCCTGCAGGGTGGGGGATCGTGCACAGGAGGGGCAGGCCCTACAGGGCTGGAAGAGGCTGCCCATGGCTTTGCTGGGAGACAGGAGCCTTGCCAGCAACTTGCTGTGTGTCTCCAGGGGACGGCCCAACTGCGTCAGGCTTGTGCCCTGGGCAAGGATGGGGAGTTCTTCCAGCCAGCTCCCATTCCCTCGGGAGTCCTTGTGGGCCTGAGCAACATCTAAAAGATTAATTTTAATTGAATTATTTGAAAAGCTCTAATGTGAATGAATACCAAATTGGCACCCATAACTTATATATTATTTATAGGTTCACCTCTTAAAGTAGCTCTCTTTGTTTGGGTAGCAGAGCTGTATGGATAGAAACCATTCTGTGACTGACATTTCTGTGACACAAGAAAGAACATCTAAAAGACTTCTCAGCTGAGTGGGGCGTGACATCCCTGTCTAGATGAGTTCTGGGCGAGAGGAGGCTGCTTTCATCAGTGTTTCAGTGCTGGGTGAGGAGATTGAGGCGTGAGTTGAGTCAGAGCTGCTCTGAAAGATTTCACGATGGGATCGTAGGAGCTGGGCCCTGTTGCCACTGCCCGCTCTTCTGCCAGCACAGTCCAGCAAAAGAGGAGGTGATGGCAGGATTGTGATGTTGAAGCAGCAGGGACAACAGCGAGAACGTCAGGACCAGCCCGCATCCACAGCACTCCTGTGTGTGCCGCGTCCCCAGCCTCTTCACCACCTTGACCTCCAGACTGGCCGTCCGACAGTGTGTCCTCTGCAGTAGCTGTTCTTAGCTCTTCAGGAGCCCTTCTTGGCATTTCTCCCTTCTCACCCATTTGTTCAGCAACTTCTAGCCTCATTTTATGTTCCTGGAGTTATCCTGGGTAGTTGGGATGAAACGAATGAAGAAGACTGTCCCTGGCTTCAAGCCACTTATTATCTATTGGGAAAGACAGAAAAATAGATTATTCTCCTAGGCCATGGGAAGTGCTCTGATGACAGGGAGGAGAGCCTGGAAGACGTGCCCCCACCTACTGCCACTGCAGGGGACATGCGTGGTGATGGGGAGCTTTCTCAACAGAAGTGAGGCTGAGATGAGTTCAAACAGATAAGAAATTACTATGAAAAAGAGGAGTGTGTTTCAGGCTTATGTGTATACATGGGTGCGTGGTCAGTCATGTCCAACTATTTGCGACCCTATGGACTGTAGCCCTCCAGGCTCCTCCCTCCATGGGATTTCCCAGGCAAGAACACTGGAGTGGGTTTCTGTTCCCTTCTCTAGGGGACCTTCGCAATCTGGGATTGAACCTCCGTCTCCTGAGTCTCCTGCAATGGCAGGCAGATTCTTTACCACTGAGCCACTGTTTCAGGCTTAGGGAAAAGTATATGCAACAAGATATATATAGAGAGATAGATAGATAGATAGATAGATAGAGATAGAGAGCTGAGGACCTGAATCGAGTTTGTTGTGACTGGAAAGTAGCATTGTGGAAGTAGGGAGGGTTGGATAGAATAGTGTTCAGGCAGGGGATAAATCACAAAGGGCTTTGACTGTGACTTAAACTATGGGTTTTAAACTTCCTTCTTAAAGAGAGAGAAACTATTAAAGTATGGAAGTGACATCATATTTATATTCCAAGAAGATCTTTCTGACCACAAGGTAGAAGATGGGTCAGGATGGTAGGCAAAAGAGCAAACGTGGGTACAAAGAACTCAGCAGGAAACCACGAGACTTGACTTGGCGGTGGTGAGAAATGAGGGGGCGCAGTAGAGACAGAAGAATGGAGATATGAGAGACACTGAGGGCCTTCGTTGATAAGATGCTGGGTCCTATCACCCCAGGTTTGAGTTTGGGCCATTGGGATATCGATGGACTAGGACCATGGCTATAAGGTCCAATGGTGATCGTGTTGAGTATGAGTGGCCTGTGGTCCTTCAGGTGGATGTTCAGAAGTCAGTTGAAGGTGATAGATGGGAGCTGAGACAGACTTGGAAGCCGTTTGCATGAGATCATTTAGGTCATAGAGGTGCAGGAGTCTAAGAAGAGTGTATAGACAGATGAAGAGTGGAGGGGCCCCAGGGTAGAGCTCTGGGGAACATCACCATTCAAGGGACAGTAGGGGAAAAGAAGCCCACAGAGCAAGCCAAGGACGAAGATTCAGACAGTTAAGAGAGAAGGAGGAGCAAGTCCTGGAAGACAAAGGAGGTGATCTCAGGAAACTTGGGGACCACCAAAAGAGCCTAAGCCTCCTGAGAAGTCAAGATAAAGGCCTGAAAAGCATCTGTTGTTTTGAGGAACTAGGAAGGGAGGTGTCCATGAATAGCTTCAAGAATAGCTTCAAGAACTGATGGGGGAAGCCAGCTTTCAGTGCAATAAGGAGTGAGTTAGGTATGGCATGAGGAGGTTCTCATGAATATATTATAGATAAATACACTGTACCTATTTTTACTTTAGAAGCAGAGGCTTCATCATACTTCTCAGTTCATCGTCCTCCTTTTCTAGTCAGGGTACCTCTCCTGGTTGGTTGGTTGGTTTCCTTTCATCTCCATTTCCCTAACTCCATCTAGAGGCAACCATTTTCATGGATTTAAGAGTTTTCCTTTTGTTTGAATGGCTTCCCTGGTGGCTCAGCTGGTAAAGAATCCTCCTGCAATACAGGAGACCTGGGTTTGATCCTTGGGTCGGGAAGATCCCCTGCAGAAGGGAATGGCTACCCACTCCAGTATTCTTGCCTGGAGAACTCCATGGACTGGTGGGCTACAGTCCATGGGCTTGCAAAGAGTCGGACACAACTGAGCGACTAACACTTTGAAGTTATGTCAGTGGTGTGCTATAAATCTCATTCTGTTTATTTTATCCACCATTTTTTAAGATCCTCCATGTGTACATTCATCCCATTTTACTGTCCGTCCCCAAGTGATGGACACACCGTTTGTCTTCACCTCCCCGCCATAGTCAATGCTGCGGTGAACTTCTCTTCATATGTACTCTTTCTTGACCTGTGTGAGAATATCTTCAGTCTGTATGCCCAGGAACAGGGTTGTAGATATGTAACCTGACTGAGAACTACACACTAGCTTCCAGAATGGCTGGGCCAGTCCACACTCCCACCAGCAAGCGATATACAAGGTGCCTGCTCTGCACATCACCACCTTGTGTTATCCAGTTTGATAATGTTTGCTTCTGGTGTCTCCTTATTTTAATCAGCATTTCTTGTTAGCTAATGAACTTGAGTATCTCTGTTTAGGGTCTTAGCCTCTTGGATTTCCTTTTCTGTAAATCACCTGTTCTTATTCTTGGCAACTTTGTCAAGAAATTTGACTTTGAAAGGGAGAAATGAAAGGATGACAAGGAGGAGTTTTATTTAAGATGAGAAAGACTTGAACGTGTTAAAATGAAGATGGAAGGAAGAGAAAACTAAAGACTCATCCTCTTCCCAGGATGGGAAGGATGGCTAGAAGAAAAGATGATGAGGATCTGGGCTCACCAGGGATTAAAAATGAGACTGGGGGAGGGAGTGGAACTGAGGAAGAGGAGTCAGCACACAGATCAGCAGCAGCTTTCCCTGAACCCACCTGACTGCCCCCTGCACTTGGTGGTCATAGAAGCAGTGTGGGATCCATGGAGCTGAATAGAAGGGGAAAGGTGACCTCCCTCAGCTTCTAGGAAAATGCTACATTGTGTTTCTAAATGTGTGAAAACAGTATTTGTTTTAAATTGCCAGGAGAGAGGAAAGATGCCTGAATTTCAGCATATGGGTTGCTGGGACAAATAAAGTTGTAGAAACACATGATGCAAAGGTGGGAGTGCAGGACATGTGGACCCTCTTCGTTGGAGCAGAGTTAGCGTAATAGAGCATATGCGCTCAACACCAAATGGCATAGAACTCCAGGTTAGAGTGTGCGTCAGAGAGTTGCTGAAAACTATGGAACGGAAGCAAGTCATTGTGAGGAGGGCTGTGCAGGATGGATCGAAGAGGTTGAGTGCAGACAAATTTGGACCATTATCCATGTCCTGGTGGGTAATGGTAAGGGCCTGGAGTGAAATGGAAGCTTTAGAACATAAAGGTATGAGGCATAGAAGACACTTCACAGAGGCTTAATGACTGGCTATGTGATGAATCAATATTGAATAAGTGCTCAATGCACATAAGTAGGCTGTGTGAATGCACAGTGCATGGATCGGGAATAAGGTGGGATAGTGGGTCTAGAGTTTGAGCTTAAATCTTGAGGAGGAGGAGAATATTCACTGAGCACCGCTATGTGCTGAGCACAGTGCTGGGCACTGCAATAGAATAATGGATGAGACAGGCTTGGCTGCTGCCTGCAAGGAACCTATAGTCAGGGATGCTAAGTCACTTCAGTCATGTCTGACTGTGTGACCCTATGGACAGCAGCCCACCAGGCTCCTCTGGCCACAGGATTCTCTAGGCAAGAATACTGGAGTGGGTTGCCATTTCCTTCTCCAATGCTTGAAAGTGAAAAGTGAAAGTGAAGTTGCTCAGTCGTGTCCGACTCTTAGTGTCCCCATGGACTGCAGCCCACCAGGCTCTTCCGTCCATGGGTTTCTCCAGGCAAGAGTACTGGAGTGGGGTGCCATTGCTTTCTCCGATAGTCTAGGCAGGGAGAGGCAAAAACAAAGCTAAACTGACAAATGCATGAGTGATTACAGTTATGGTAAGGGCTGTGAAGGGGTCAAGCAAAGTGCCCAGACTGGGAATGACAAAGAACTTAGTTTATATGGCGTGCTGGGGGAGGACTTCCACATGGGAATATTCCCTAAGAGGAGGCCTGAGGAAAGAGGAAGAGCCAGACATGCAAAATGCTCCAGAAAATGTCCCAAGCTGAGCACATGGTGTGCACAAGAGCCGGAGCTGGGGGAGTGACAGTTGGGAAGAGCTGAAAGGAGTCTTGCAGGATGCAGGAAGTGGTGGGGGACTGGGTTGGGGAATGAGCTTGGAGCAGGAGGAAGAAGCCAGCCTGGGCTGGGCACTAGGGCTATAGTAACATAACCTTACTGTCATGATCACACCTAACATAATTGACTATATAATTCCTGGTTATCATCCACTATTCAGTCCACAATTCAGATACCCCTGGTTGTCTGAAAACGTGTTTGGGTTTGTTTTGGTGTTGATTCAAGTGAGTGTGATCCATTCACTGTTGGATCTCCTGAGTCCCTTTTGATCTACAGCGGTCCCTACCCTCTGCCTCTTTTACAGTCTGTTTGTTTTAATGCCATTGACTTGTTGAAGAAGTGGAGCCAGTTGTCTGCAAAATGACCCACCTCCTGGATCTGTCTCTTTGTTTCCTCCTGTTGTCATTTAACTTGTCTCTTCAACGTATAATTCCTGTAAATGGAAAACTAGTTCTACAGACTTGATCAGATTGAGATTCAACTTTTTTGGTAGGAATGTCATAGGCCATGATACTCTTCATAATTGCCTCATATCTGGAGACACGGTATCTTATTGTCTTATTCTTCATGATACTAAAACTCATCGCTGAATTCAGGTGTTGGAAATGTGATCTTGTATAATTCTCCATCAACCTGTTACTTAATAGTTTCATTTTTCCTTATCTTTTCCAAATCAATTGTTTTATGAGAAGTATCTCAACTATTGTTGTTCAGTCACTAAGTCATGTCCAACTCTTTGCGACCCCATGGGCTGCAACACGCCAGGCTTCCCTCTCCTTCACTGTCTCCCTAAGTTTGCTCAAACTCATGTCCATTGAGTTGGCGATGCCATCCAACCATCTCATCCTCTGCTGCCCCCTTCTCCTCTTGGCCTCAATCTTTGCCAGCATCAGGGTCTTTTCCAGTGAGTCAGCTCTTCGCAATTATTTCAACCTATTCTTTTAAAATTTATATTATTGAAGTATAGTTGATTTACAATGTGTTAATTTCTGCTGTACAGCAAAGTGAACCTGTTTTACACAAGTATACATTCTTTTTCATATTCTTTTCCATTGTAGTTTCTCACAGGATATTGAATATAGTTCTCTGTGCTAAATCAGTAGGACCTTGTTGTTTATCCATTTTATATATAGTAGTTTCCATTGATAATCCCAAACTCACAGTCCATCCCTCCCTTACTCCCCTCTCCCTTAGAAACCACAATCTGTTCTTCATGTCTGTGAGTCTGTGTCTTTTTTGTAGATAAGTTCATTTATGTCATATTTTAGATTCCATGTATAAGTGTTATCATATTGTATTTGTCTTTCTCTTTCTGACTTATAGTATGATAATCTCTAGGTTTATCTATGTTGCTGTTAATACAAGTGGCATTATTTCATTCTTTTTGGTAGCTCAGTAGTATTCCACTGTATATATGTACCACATCACCTTCATCCATTATCTATCAGTGGACCTTTAGGTTATTTCCATGTCTTAGCTGTTGTGAATAGTGCTGCTGTGAACGTAGGAGTGCCTGTGTCTTTTTGAATAGTTTTGTCAGGATATATGCCCAGGAGTGGGATTGCTGGATCATATAGCAACTCTGTTTTTAGTTTTCTAAGAAACCTCCTTACTGTTTTCCAGTATGAAAATTTACATTCCCAACAGCAGGGTAAGAGGCCTCCCTTTTCTCCACAGCCTCTCTAACATTGACAATTTGCAGACTGTTTAATGATGGCCATTCTGACTAGTGTGAGGTGGTACCTCACTGTAGTTTGGATTTGCATTTCTCTAATAATTAGCAATGTTGAGCATCTTTTCATGTGCCTGTTTGACATCTGAATGTCTTCTTTGGAGAAATGTCTGTTTAGGTCTTTTGCCCATTTTTTGATTGGGTGTTTGTTTTTATTGTTGAATTGTATGAGCTTTTTATGCATTTTGAAAATTAAGGCCTTGTTGGTTGCATCATTTGCAAATATTTTCTCCCAGTCTCTAGGTATTTTAATCTATTCTTGACTACTTCAAATGTTGAGACCATAGTACCTCCCTGTACAGTTTTCATCAGAGAAGAGAGAGGTAACTAGAAAAGTCTTCATGGAAGAACAGAAATTGGGCATTCAGGTTTTTAATTTGATAACTATAGAATTTGCTTATTTGCAGGAAGGAGGCCAGTGGCTATCTTGAAAGAAGTGAGTTGGGAGAGAGAAGTAGGACAGGGTTATAATAGCTTTCTGTAAATGTAGATATTAAGCCCAAGAATCAGAATAGAAGATTATCTTTACAAACCATGTAGGGACTTCCCTGGTGGCCCAGTGGTAAAGACCCTGCATTCCCAATGCAGAGGGCCCTAGTTCAATCCCTCGTGGTGGAACTAGATCCCACATGCCACAACTAAGTTTTTTTGTTTTTTTTTTTAATGTATATTAAGATCACCTCTCCCCTTGCCTTTAATCATTCCCAGTAGACATTTGCCTCTGTGTTGGATGTGAGATGCTGATAGGTGGTGTTAAGATAGAAGGTTGATGGCCCAATCCCTGTATCAGAGCTGGGCAGCACCTGTTCCCCAGTCAAATCCCTGTAAGAACTGTTGGGGCCAGGATCCCACCCCTCCTCCCCCATCCAAGCAGCTGCAGCATGACTGAAGCCAGTTCTTAGTAGGAGATTTTTCCATGATGAAGACAGGCAAGTTGTGACATGTGGGCCTGAAGTCCCTGCCTGTTGATAGAAACTTGAGCAGAAGGGTCAGGGCAAAGCCTTACCAAACAGTAGTGAACCAGAATGGCCAAGATGTTGCAGATGGATGGATATCCTCGATGGTGGCCACCATGGAGAGAAATCTTGAGACTTTAAGAACCCCCAAACCATACCCTGCTAAAGATGAACTGGCAGCCAGGCTGGGTTGGGATGGGAGCTGTGGAATGTGGGAAAGCAGAGCATGCTCTAAGGAGAGGCAGTGGCTTGGCCCAGGCACAGCTGGTGATGTCCAGATGCAGGAATGGTCATCCACAGGTAGTACGCTTGTCTGGGCCTCACTGTCACCCCATGGTCCCAAAACTCCCCTGCTCTGCTGTGCTGGGAGCCTTGGGCTCAGCCTCAGCCATACTGAGACTGAGCCGTAATTTCTGGGTGGAGACGTCTGCTAGACACACGGAGGTGCCAGACTGGAACTGGGGGATGGGGAGGCGGGTGGGGGTGGAGATAGATTTAGAGTACTCTGCACTGGGTGTCTCACTGGTTCTCATGCTGTTTTAGTGAGTGTTTATGTATTTATTCTTTAAGGTGTCTGTGAATATGCAGTGAGATTACGATCAAAGGGAGTAGAGGAATGTTCTGTTTTGGTAAAAAGCATTGGCAGGAAGGTTCCAGGGAAATTTTAGGATTTAATCTTCTGACCTGGGTTGGCGTGGTACCAAAACACATTAAAAACAGGCTAGAGGTAGCATAAAGGGGCAGGACAAAATAGGAAGCAAGTAAAGGGTCAAATCTTATAGCTAAAGACAAAGAGAGACTCTAAGATCTCTGCTTATGGAAGACTGTATTTAAGCTATTGTAATAGCCTGTACCCATGACCCTGCTAAGGAAACAGCACCAGCCTGTATTTCTTCCATTTCTCACTCCTGGGCTTTGTTACTGCTCACATTTGTGTGGTCCAGGGAAGAGGAGATGGGGTACAGAGAGGAAGAAAAAGGCATCTATCCTCTTCTGCTCAGATACCTTGACAGCCACTTCCTAGGTTCCTACCCACCCCGGGATTAACAGGACGTAGCACATGGGGTTGAAATTCCGAGGCCTAACACCTGATCTCAAAAGCAAATGGTCCCTAGGCACACCAGAAAAGGGCGGAGCTGTGGGTTGCATCAGTGATATTGTGAAATCCATTTCCCAGGCAGGCACTCGTTATGCGAGTGAGTGTGCTGTGTAAGCTCATGAGCTTTTCAGTACAGAGCTGTGGGCAAGTTTTCTAGCGACCCAACCCATCCCACTCAAAGTGTATCCTGGGGTCATGGGGTGACAGAAGCCTACCAGGTGAGGCTGAGCCTCAGATTGTGGTTTTGGAGACAGACTTGCTCAGCTGCTTGTCAGGCCAGTAGATGGACAGGGAAGGCGGGTTCTCCTGGACACAGACCAGAGAAGACCCACCTACACTCTGACGAGGGCCTGGTGGCGGGTCGTGAGAAGGACTTCTAGGGGGCTTCAGAGTACACTAGGGAGTAGATGGACATGGAACTACTTCTTATATTTTTTTTTCCTGGATTTGCTGGCACGGAAGTGAGGTGCAGTTTGGGGCCTGTTTTTAGCCATTTAATTGCTGTCTGCCATCCTTAGGGCTCAGACGGTAAAGGATCTGCCTGAAGTGTGGAAGACCCAGGTTCAGTCCCTGGGTCAGGAACATCCTCTGGAGAAGGCAATGGCTATCCACTCCAGTATTCTTGTTTGGAGAATTCCATGGACAGAGGAGCCTGGTGAGCCACAGTCCATGGGGTCACAAAGAGTTGGACACAACAGTAACTAACATACTCATGGAGGGCCAGTCTGACTGCAGAGATTACTTATATCCCTAAAAACATGACTGAATCGCCTCAGCTCCAGCTTCCCTTCCAATACCAATTTAAATGTCATTTTCATGGCCCCACATTTGGTTAGGTGTTCTCACCATGTGTCCCCAGCATATGCTATTCTTTTCAATCACGGTAGTTTCTTTATTGCCAGGCCTTGCAAGGGACATTGTAGCGGTTATGGGTGACCCTGGGTTGAATTTGTTTTTAGGCAAGTTTTGCTTTGTTTTCCTGGAATCACCATCCGTAGCTTTCCTTTTTTCTTATTTTCTTCTCCTGCCTCTCACACCCAATTCTCCCCTTGCCACTGAGCACAGCAGCCCACCCCTACCCCCTTGGCCCTGGTGGGATGCCATCTGGGCAGGCCACTCAGGTGGGCAAGGCTGGGGAGCCCGAGAAAGAGGGCCTTTCTTTAGTTTCTGAGTCTCTTTCCTTGGTGTTTGTCTTTGGGGACCTGACCCTTCTAAAGAAAAAAGAAAAAACACCTTGAGTTGTGTATTTAGACACGCACGTGTGTTTTTTCACGTTCCCGGCAGAGCCGCTGCCTGGCTGCTGCCTCCTCTGAGCTCCAGTCGCAGGAGGCAGGGCGGGTTTAAGCAGGATGAATGGCTGTCGAGTGGCTGCTCCTCTGCACCCAGGGCCATCAATCTTGTTTTGAACGCCAGGCCTGCTGGTCTGCCCGCTCAGGCTCATCTTTCTGGGGCAGACTTATTTACGGAGCCGCTGCAAAGGTAATCTCACTCCCCAGGCCCCGCGGCTGGCCTGGGCCTCGCTCAGCTCATCCACTCTTAAAAATAGCCCGAGATGAGAAGGAGAGCCAGGGTCCGGTTACCTCCTGCACGCAGGATCTGATCTCATCTCCCCGCGTGCGTCTGGCAGCCCAGCCCAGCCCAGCCCAGCGGATCAGCCTGTTGGTCCCGCCCCGCTCACAGCCCCGAGCTGCTGGTGATGTCCCTTAAGGGGTCCCTCCCACCCACCTCTGCCCGGCCAGCTGAGTGGGACATCCCAGCCTTAGAAGCAGCACGCCTGACTGCAGAAGATGACAGGTTGTCAGGGGGGACGAGGGTGTTCTGGGTCCCAGGTCTGGAATCACAGGGTGGACCTGGTGGGGTGATGGCTGACTTCCCCGTCTTTAGCCTCCCCTCCCCCAGTAGCAAACACCTCGGCAAGCTCTGGAAGCTGAGGAGTGCCCTCTGGCCCCCTGGGCCATGTTCTTTCCTCACCTGCTTCTTTAAAATCCACCTGCCCACTCGAATGGGGTACAGCGGCCCCTTCCCAGCCTGGCCTCCTTTCCAGCCAACAGCCGTCATTCCTTAGATGACCTTGGGGAAGCCTCATCTTAGCAGGCCCTGGTTTCCTCCCTTGCGCAATTAGGGTGGATAACTCCGGCTCCAGTCTTACCTCGAAGGGATGCGGTGGGATTGCTTAGTCAGGTGAGGGAAAAAGAGCTTGAAGGGATTCTGTCTGAAAAACAAGGGCCCTGGTGCTGCAGTGATGCTTGGGCTCGTTAGCTTGCTTCATTTCTTCCTCAGGCACGCGTCTGCTTGGGTGGCTGTGTGTGTGTTGGATGACTGTGTGTGTGCACGCACACTCCCGGAGGGAGTGGCTTACCTCACGGCTCACTAGTTGTCAACACTTGTCATTTGTCTGCCTCACAGCCTCCCCACCCCCGCCCCCTTTTGTCCTCTTGGATAGGAAGGCTCTGGGCTCCCTGTTCTCTTTTACAGACTTGATCTTGGAGTCTCTTAAGCTCCCTGGGGGGATGACTGAAGGACAGGTACAGGTTAGGCCATTAAGACTGAAAGGAAGCCCGTCTTGCTTCAAAAGCCCAGAACATCAGGTCCCAGCCTGGCTGCTCTAGCCTCCTTCTCCCTGACCTTTTCTCCCTGACCTTGCCCTCATCCTCCAGCTACATCATAAGATTGCTAAATTTTGCCACGCCCTTTCTCACCATCAGAACTTTGCACCTGCTCTTCATTCCTTTTTTTTGGACTCGTTCCTTTCCATCTTCCCTTTACAGGATGCCTCCAAGCTCCCTCTAGGAACCCGCTTAAACTCTCTTTCCCCTGACACCCAGCATCCAGCATGCGTCCCTCACACGACCCTTCTTTCCCAGTTGTGGCAAAGCATCACACCTTATTGTACTTGCTTCTTTAATCATCCCTCTTGCTGCTAGGATATAAGCTGCATGAGGACAGGGCCCTTCTGTCTCACTCATAAGGTGCTATGCCTGGCATAGCACCCGCCACCTCGTAGGGACTTGGCACGTATGTGAATTAATTATGAATGAAAGCATAAACGTGATACATGACAGGCGAGTAAGGACCCAGTTCTCCTGCCGCCCTTATGCACAGCATGGATGAACACACACAGCTCTGTTGTCTGTGGGATCCCCTCGCCACCGCACCCCACCATCATGCTGACAGCCTCGAAGGGACAACAGGCTGATCTGGCTCCATGGTCTGTCCTGAGATGCAACCAGAGAGCTTGTCTAAGCACCTGGGCACACTTCAGAGAAAGCAAAAGCAAGAGCCAGCTTTCTGACTGTTGGCTGCAGGCCAAGAACTCAGAGGGTTCTTGGGAGCCTCTGGGAGGAGTTAACCTTCCCCAGTGCAGCTTCCAGGCTGGTGGCACCAGTGGCATCTCAAAGCTCATGCTTGCCTCTCTTGCCACTGATTCACGTTTGAGTCAGACTCCACCAGCTCCCAGCTTCTCCTTCTCCTGCTCTGTCCCCACCTCCCCTCCAGGTTGGGTCCCCAGGTCATAGGGTAGCGCTGCTCTGCCCAGTTTGTCCCTGCCAGCCTCTGGCTCCCAGGAGAGCCACCCGCCTCTGTGGCCGTAGCAGCGGGTTTGGAGGAAGCAGGCTTGCTGCATCCGACATCTCCACCTGCTGGCTGTCCTGACCCTTGCTGCCTGCAATCCTCTGTCCCCGCTGGCACTGTCCCTGTTACTGTTGTTGGTGCTGCTGCTGCTGCTGCAGTATTTTCTACTGGGTGACCCAGTGACCCCTGGTCAGCTGTGGCCGGGCACAGGGCACCATGTGCTGCTCCCACAAGGATCTGCTCCTACCAGCCACTCCAAATAAGTTTCCCCTGAGACAAAGTCCGAAGGGCTGGGTGCTAACCCTCTGACTGTGTTACTGTCCCCCACCAGGGACCCTTCCATGAAGACTGAGGCAGGCGTAGCTGCGGACAGCCTGCTGACATGACATCAGCCACGGAGTTTGAAAACGTGGGCAACCAGCCACCGTACAGCCGGATCAATGCCCGCTGGGACGGCCCGGATGATGAGCTGGATAATGACAACAGCTCAGCCAGGCTCTTTGAGAGGTCCCGGATCAAGGCCTTGGCAGGTACTCTTTGGGGCCGTGGGGGTTAGGACAGCCGCTCTCCTAATCCCAGGGTTCACTGCCCTCCTGCCTGTGATGAATCCCCTGGGTGTGTTGGCGTGAGCCCTGGCAGGGAGGCGATGGCGATGTGGCCACGTGGCTCAGAGGCCAGGGCCCCTTGGGAGTGAGCACAGGGTAGGCAGCCTCTCCTCCCACGTGTCCTCAGCTTTCTTCCAGGCGGAAAGTGGTGCCAGGTGGGCCCTGTCCTCTGCCCTGAATGACCTGTGGCTGCAGTCAGGAGTAAAGAGGAGATCTGGGCGAAAGAGCCTGGGAGGGGTGGGTCAGCCGGGCAGAGGGGCGTGGGCCTCATTCTGTACCTCGATCTCCTGCCTGGTCCTGGATAGGGGAGTTCTCATCATCTCCTCTGTGGCCCCAAAAGGAAAAAGGGCGATTTGATAGGAAATGGAGAACAGATAAGATCTTCCCCACACTGCCTCAGAGAGGAGGATTTTCTGGACTAAACCTCTTATACTTAAACTGGAATTAGATTTTTACTTAGCAGGTTCATAATAGATGTGTGTGTGTATGAGAGAGAGAGGGAGGGGTGGAGAGAGAGAGGGAGGGGTGGAGAGGGAGAGAGATATCTTCAAATCTCTAGTAGAAATGGCTTCTCTTTCCCCTGCTGGCTGAGATCTGATTCTTGAGAATTTTTCCCCCCACCAATCATTATGACCATTGCCTCCCTGGAACCTGTCCCAGGGTAGCTGTGTTCTGACCCTAAGTCCTCAACCAATAAAGAAAGCTTAGGTCCCGTGGTGGTGGGGGTGTGTGTGGCTTTATCCCAGGAAAGGGGTGGATTCCTTCACCTGCTCCATCAGTGACTGGCCCAGATCAGACTTGTTTCCCCGTTGTTGGTGATTCTATCTTCCGCCTGGTATGAAGGGCACAGCCTTTCCCGTACGTACTCTCTGGGGTGCTTCTCCCTCCGCCAGTGCTCATGGCCCTCTCTGAGGTTGCTGGTGGTTCTCTTCCACCTTCCATCCCCGCATTCTGCTCCCTGCTGCCCAGTTCTCCAGCACCTGGAGGCGTGAGCAGGGCCTCTCTGAGACCATGATGACCCCTCATCTCAGGAGTGTCCAGGCCTCCCATCCCTGCAAAAGGGATGCTGTGTCTCACTCCTTGTGGTGGTGGCGAATCCTTTCAGGTCTCAGCCATCACCTGTTTGGTCCTTGCTCTTTGCAGGAGACTCCCTTTCTTCTTCCCTCATTTCCTCCTCGCCACCCCTGACCCCATAAAATCCTTCGTTGGTTTTCCTTGGGGATGTATAACAGCACCAGTACCTTGCTTTTGCTTATGTAATTTTAACCTCTTTAAATAACCAGGCTTGAAGCCCTTGCCTTTGCCAGTCTGGTTGGACTTTCTCTGTGTCTTGTGCTGGCTAGGTCTGGCTGCTGTGACCCTGAGATACACCTGGGGGGAGAGGGTACCATACTCAGTAAAGTTTGTCAAAGGGCAGCCTGAGGGGTGAGGCTGTCTTTTGTGTTTCACAGATAGCCTGTTTTTGAAGAAACCAGGGTAAATTCCATTTTAACAATTATCAGTCATATTCCTACTGTGTGCAAAGCTGAACCTCTACCCAGACATGAACGTGGATAAGGGGGAGCACAGAATTGGATTCAACATAGTATCAGTCTCTGAGGAGTTTATGATCTATTAGGGAAATAAATGATGTTCATGATTAATTAGCAAGGATAGAATTAGAGAAGAACTATGGGAAAGTCACATAATTAAATAGCCGTGAGAGAACAAAGCGGGAGACACAGGGAGAATCAGGGACTTGTTTGTGGAAGAGGTGGTCCTTGGGCTGGGGACTGGAGGGTGTGTGTGGCTCTCAGGACAATGGGCTTAGAACTGGTCCAGTTGGCTGATATGTATGGCAGCCTGGTCTGATTGATGCGCAGCCTGGGAAACTGGTGGAAGTAAGTTGAGCCGGTTGATTGGGAAAGAGCGTCCTTCAGCCTGGGTATCCCTCACTACAAGTGTACATCGCCTCTATCATAGCATCTGAAAGCCAGAACCACAGAGTATAGAGTTACATGCCTGGATCTTAGCCATTTAGAACATCTGGCTAGCAAGTAAACACCCAAGTTTGGAGTCTATTCAGGGTTCTTTTTAAACAAATAAAACCCTAACCAGTTAACTGACTTTCCTCTCCTGAGAGTCCACTCTGAGCGATCTGTGGGAGAAGCTAAAGCTTTGAGAAGGTCCGAGGTAGAGTGGCCGAATTGACCATTCTGGTGGGTGGGCAGAGCAGAAGCAGGGAGCAATAGCCTCCCACACCCAGATCTCCACCAGTTTTAACTTCTTGATGTTTTTCTCTTCAGTGCCGTCTTTGGGGTTCCCCTGGCAGTCTAGGCAGCCATCAGCCTCTCCAAAGAGGCTGAGGGAGCTGAAGCTACCTTTGGTCTGCACCATTTCTGCATTTTCCACGGCTGCTCCCTCACTCCTAGGTGTATTATTGCAAGGAAGGCATGCAGCCCTGTTTTTCTTTTAAGATGGTGGTGATCTGCTTCATAGGTGCATGTGGCAGGGCTGGAGAGGTTGGCCTGGACTTTTCCATCTGAAATTGAAGGTCCTGGAGTGAGGAGGAAAATGTCACAAGACCCAGATGCAGGTCCTGGTTCCACCGTTGAGGCTACCACCTTGGAGGACAGTTCAATCAGTCTCCTGTTTTACAAAATGAAGACCATAGTATTTTGCCAAGGTTGTTGTGAAGATCAAGTAAGATAAGGTTTATGAAAGTTTTTTATTAATTAAATCCCTCGATGAATGTTAGTATTTACAGGAAATCTATTTGGGAACAGTATTTTTTTTTCCAGCCCAGCGGCTTGTGGGATCTTAGTTCCCTGACCAAGGATTGAACCCAGGCCCTCGACAGTGAACGTGCAGAGTCCTAACCACTGGGCTGCCAGGGAACGCCCAGGAATATAAATAGTATCTTTCTGTCCCTTGTCTTCTCCCAACTTCAAATGTTTGAGATCATCAGTCCAGACAATGTCCCAGTTACCTTGGCCATTCTGGGGCCATTTTCTTCCCTCTTAACCACCACCCTGCTTTGTCTTAGAAGGGTTGGGTCTGAAAAGGAGCTAGGAACCAGTAAAATTAGGCTAATGCTTGTGCCTGGAGCTCTTGGCTTTGTCCCCAGGGACCCAGGGGCCATGGGGACAAAGCCCCCTGCTGTGTAGCACTTTCTTCCTAGGCATCCAGTCTGAATCCCAGGTGTGTCTCTGCCATTAGCTGGGTGATGGGAAGACCCGATAAACCAAGGATGACAGGGCCTTCTTAGATGCCCTTCTTAGTGTGGCAGTGCCTCCTGGTCCCTCTCTACTTAGTGACCTGTGGTTAGAAGACTTGCATTTGGTTAAGTGGACTCTGTCTATTCTGCCTCCTAAGTCACCTTCCTCTGAGCTCCAGAGGAGACAGTCTCTCTCCTGCCTTTCAAATCATTCCCAGCTCTTCCTCCTGGAGTCAAAATAAACAAGCCATCTGGTTATTCTGCCTGGAAACCTCCACCTTGGTATACAGATACCTGACTTCTTTCCAGAATGAATTACTCTGCATTTGAAACTGGATCAGCCTGACTAAAGCAAAGGGGGAGGTGGGTAAGAAGATGATGTAGGAGGCTCCTGGATGGGGATGGATTTGACCTTGGCGATGCAAGGGGAGGATTGGAAGCCTGGTAAGTCCCCGGGCAAATGCTGCTCTCAGTGTTGGCCTCTAAAGCTGGCAGCGCTTCTTGAGGTTCAGTGACGGATGAGTCCTGAGGCTTCTTCCCGAACAGGAGGCCATCCTCTGCTTTGATGCCTGCCTCTGGCACCTGCCTGCTTGTGGGACTTGCCTTGAAAGACTGGAGGAAGGCAGGCAGCTGGAGAGCCCACGTTCCCATCCCTCCAAGATGTTCCAGCCTTTGCGTCTCCCCCTTTGTGTCTCACCCCATCTCCTGTCCTTCATCCTGGGCGCCACCGGGTAAGCACTTGCCGGTCTGGATGAGGGGCTACAGGCTGTGGGGATTTTCTGGCCCGAACGCCCAGAGGAGGCCTCTTCCCTGCACACAGCCTTGCCCTCGATTGCGTACCCCCGAGATTTGGGTGAGGGCGCTGGCTCAGGGCAGATGTGACCCAGCTAGGGGGGTAGGAGTGGAGGAAAGCAACAGAAAGGTGCCCCGAGAAGAGAAACCCTGTGCCTTATCCTCGCCACGTCCCCTGCCTGTCTTGCTCACGCACACAGCTCAGCTTCCCCGCCTCTCAAGTGCCGCCCGCTGTGTAACTTCCAGCTCCTCAGTGTAGAGACATCTGGACGGCGGTGATGCAGACAGCAGACTGAGGCCTCCTGAGGAGGCTGTGGGGAGGGAGGACCGACATGTCCTTCCTCCCCTTCTTTGGCCCATTAAACACTTACTAAGGGACAGACTACACAGAGCCTCCCTTTTAAGACCAAGTGCCCGAAACTGTGTAGCCCGCTCTGCTTTTGCCTCTAATTCAGAATGCAAGTGATGTTTCGAACTAGAGACGTGCCTCCTTCCTGCGTTCTCTCTGTCGCCTTCTTGCTCGAAATGAGGTGAGGCTGATGGTGAGGTTGGTCAGGGATGATTCAGAGAACGCAACAGGGCACTGCAGGCTGTGCCCCTGTGCTCTGAAGCATGCAGTTGCTCCTCTGGGAACCGGGAACATCTTTCAGACCCACTGAACCCAGGCCCCCAGGTTAAGGTCTGTGGCCAGCAGGCTTTCCATCAGAGCCTTGGGAGAGTGGTCCTCGGATACAGCACTCAGTGCTGCTCCCCACCCGCTGGCCTTGACACCCCAGACACTCCTGTGGATTCCTGCCTGGTCTTGGTGGCAAAAAATGATGCTTGGCCTCCCCCCACCCTCCTCTTTCCCCACCTGCCCCAGGAGGATGCTGAGCCCAGGTGCCCCAGTTGCCGGAGAAGAGCTTTGTGTCCAGAGGGTGAATGATTTCTTTCAGAAAGTAGGGTTTCACCATGGTTGTGCCAGGAGGGTTCAGCAACTTCTTGGCAGCCTGGTAAGATGACAGTTTCCAAAAGCAGCTGCTGGAGACCAAAAGGCATCCATCAGGTGTGCACAGCTCAAATGTCTCTCTTAAGCTACCTGTGAGAATAAAGATGGTGTCATTAGTGAGAGCTTTTTAAGATGTTTTCTTCTGTGATTTAAAAACGTGGAATGGAGTTCTATTTAGAGACCACATATTGGGAAAATGTACTATTCACGGAAATATCTTTAATCATCAGCCATCATTTTAATGTACTGTCAGAAGAAAAAAAATAATTGGCTCAGCAGCTTTCTCTTGGAGGTCAGCCATTGTGAGTCCCCCTCCTTCCCCTGAGACAAGCCGCTGCGCAGAGAAGCCTGCCGGTTACCTGTGCAGCCCAACCTATGAGAGAGGCCATCATGCCGACTGCGCTGTGTGGTCAGGGCAGTTTTCTCCTGCCCAGGACATACACTTTCTCCCATCATCCCCTCTCAATAAAAGGGGATGTTCTTCTTCTCTGAGAATGCTTTGCAGAACTGCAGCTCTTCCCCTTCTCTGGGTGACTGCTATCTATCATCATGAAGATGCTTTATCAAATATTAATACACCGAGGTTAATCATGAGACGCTGTTCCCTCCCATGTTAATAGCTTCCTCCATCGGTAGGCCATTCCTGTGGACTGTCAGCTTCATTCCCAAAGGCAGGTCCTGACACCAGGCCTTGCCTGTGCTTCTGGCTCCTGGGAGCAGCCAACACCCCCGCCCCTCTACCCCCACAGGGCACCCCCCCTGCCTGCTGCTTGGCTGAAGAGGTGCCAAGAGTGTCATTTTCAGAGCAACTGAAGCAATTGTTCATTTTCCCTTTATATCTTGTCACAGAGACAGAATGACAGGGAGGCCAGTAGCTGTGTCTCAGGCAGCGTTTTGTCTCCAAACCCTTTGGCCTTCAGACTCTGAAAACTGGATCAACCAGGGAGTCTCATTCTGCAGTCTAGTGAGAGAGAAATCGATCAAATAGTCACACATGAGAGAGTAGCCTTGAAACATACACATTACTGTATGTAAAATAGATAGCTCATGGGAATTTTCTGTATGTCACAGGGAGCTCAACCCAGTGCTCTGTGACAGCCTGGAGGGGTGGGATGGGAGTGGGAGGTGGGAGGGAGGTTCAGGAGGGAGGGGACACATGTATTATGGCTGATTCATGTTCATGTATGGCAGAGATCAACACAACATTGTAAAGCAATTATCTCCCAATTAAAAATTTAAAAAATAGCCACACGTGTGTCTTTGTACATGTAGACATGTATGTCATGACAAATTAGGATAAATGCTATGAAGACTTACTAGGAATTGTGTATTTATAACATAATCCACAGCTTATAATTTGTCCGAGGAGGAGTGGGGGCTTGTTTGAGTAAGAGTGTGGGATGAGTGAGTGGAGATAGGAAGGGCAGGTAAGAACCAAGTCACCAGGGGCCTTCAAAGGCCCCGAGTATCCTCGGGATCCTGGCAGGAAGCAGCAGGTAACTCACAGTGGTGGTGATTGATGAGGGGATTGCTTGCAAAGGACCGGCAGAGTTGAAGCATCAAAGGGTGGGAATTTTCAACAGAAGAGCTGTAGGCTTTCAGGACAGAGACTGTGGCCTTCAGGAAAGGGCCTGACAGACAGACGGTGCTGTTCCCGACCCATCAGCACGCGTCCCAACCCAGGGATCTAACCCAGGTCTCCCACATGGCAGGCATATTCTTTACCTGCTGAGCCACAAGGGAAGCCCAAGAATACTGGAGTAGGTAGCCTATCCCTTTTCAAGCGGATCTTCCCAACCCAGAAATTGAACCGGAGTCTCCTGCATCACAGTTGGATTCTTTACCAGCTGAGTTATGAAGGAAGTTAGCATGCATCCCAACCCACCACAAAGAAGTGATGTGGTTACGTTTAGCTTTGAAAGATCATTCTAACCTCAATGAGGAGAACAGGTTGCAGAGAGGCTCCACAAATGTCCAGGAAAGAGAAGGTGGCAGGGAGAGTCAGCTTGCTGGCCACCGGGAACAGAAAAGTGGTTCGTCCCCACCATATAATTCTTCTGTCCTCCTGTTGCCATCACACTTTCTCCAGTGTGGTGACCTTGGCCAACTTACTTTCCTTCTCTGGGCCTTGGGTTCCTCATCTGTAACATAAGGGGCGTGAATCAGATGTTGCAGGAGGACTTTCCAGCTCAGAACCTGGGGAGAAGCTCCCTGAGGCAGGGCTGACCACGTGTCTTTACCCTGAACCTCGGAGCTTTGACTCCTGGCTTGGGGGAAGGGAATTGACCCTTTCCAGTACATCAGTGGGTTCTCCAGAAATTCTCTCTGTTCATTAGCAGCTAGGCTGAGGCTGAATCCTGGACCGTCTTTGACTTCTGCGGCCTCGTGTTCTCAGCAAGTGTCCTCTCTCCATGCAGCCACCACCTGCATGCACGACAGCAGTGCTTGGTGTTTGTACAGCTGCTTCGTGTTTTAGGTGCTTTTTATCCTGATCTCACTGGCCCTCCAACCACTCTGAAGTTGGCAAGGTGTAACTATTGCCCTCCTCTTTCTAGACGAGGGAAGTCCCACAGCAGGAAGGGCCAGGACAAGCCTAGAATCCCAGGCTATTAAGATCAGCCCTCTGCTGTTGAGGCGACAGCACTTGAATGTCCTTCACATCTGCATTATCTCCTCCTCGGCACTCCATCTGAGACATCTCTTCCCATGTTTCCTTTCACCACCAGCCTCTTGAGCCTCTTTAATCAAAACCCTGAACTCGTTTTTGCTTCTGTCTTACAGCTCCAAATGCTGTCACCTGCCAGGGCCAGCTGTCCTGTGATGTTTTCCAGATCATCTCCTGTCATTTCATTCGCATAGTTCACATGTCAATGAGGCCTTGGCACATCAGACAGACTTTTGCTGCTGCCCCTGAGTGAGTTTCCTGGGCTCCAGCCTCTCCCTTGTCCAATCCCATTTATGCAGGGTGGTTAGAATCTTTCTCCTCCAGCAAATTTTTAGCGAGGTATCACTTTATCTGGCTCTTCTTTTCCTGGAGGATAAAGTTCAGTTTCCGTAGACTGTCCTTTGACTTCTTTGCTCCGGTAAACTCTTCTCACCGTCACCCCCAAAGCATGCACGCATACACCTTCACGCACATATGCACACACACATACGGGTTTGCAAGTTTTCACCAGAGACCCCTCCTTCCTTCCCTGCCATTCAGGAAGTATTATCATCTTCAAGCCCTGGATCAAAACTAGCCTTCTTCACATGCTGTGCTGTGCTTAGTTGCTCAGTCATGTCCAATTCTTTGCGACCCCATGGGCTGTAGCCTGCCAGGCTCCTCTGTTCATGGGGATTCTCCAAGCAAAAATACTGGAGTGGGTTGCCATACCCTCCTCCAGGGGATCTTCCCAACCCAGGGATCGAACCCAGGTCTCCCACATTGCAGGCAGATTCTTTACCGTCTGAGCCACCAGGGAAGACTGGTGGCTTCATTTCTTCATTTGTTCACATGAAATATTTTAAATTTAAACTTTTCCTATAATATATAAAACCCTATTTTATTAAAAAATACATAAAAATTCTTTTATATTTTAAAAATAGTGATTTATATCTTTAAACATTTTTATTACATAAGAATATATATTTAGTGTAGAAAAGATTAGAAAAACTGATTAAAAAGAAAGTATAGACATTTGTGAATACCCCATATAGATATCGTAATGTCTATGGATACATTTTTGTATTTATACATATACATAGACTATGTATAAGTATAAATATAAACATCATCTATAATCTTATACTGTTTTTCACTGAGAAATTTATTATTAATATCTTCTCATGCCTGTAAATATGCAGATTATCATTTTCATGGCTTTATAGTCTTCCTTTGTGTTAATGTACCCAGATCTAGTTAACCAGCATCTTAGTGTTTAACTTTGCTCACTTTTAGAGTCAGTCTTGTGTGCTTTATTCTTGCATTTAAAGGAATCTGTATATATTCAAATATGCATTGGCATATGTAGTAAGCATCTTTAAGTTTTCTCTTAGGATCAACCCTAGTTGTCTTTGAAATCCTTATGGGCAGAAGAACTGTGCCCAAGCTGTTCACAATGCCAGTATGATGACAGTTGGTTGGTGGAAAGAACACTTCCTCCCCAAACTAAACAGGAGGAGTAGAATCTGTGCCAGCAGGATCATTTATGACATGTCCCTGAGAGTCTGCCCCATGCTAGGCTTTATAATGGGTTGGTATCTATACCATTGGGGTTTGTCACAAGTTCAGATATCCCTCTCTCAGGTTATCTAAGCTCTTGGCTTCCTGGCATGAAATGGAGGGAAATCCCTTTGTAAACCTGCAAAAAAAGTAAATGCTTCTTTCCAGGCCAGGCTATTGATCCAAGGTCTCCCTTGGTACCTTTTCTCCCACTTGCCTTTCTGAGCACCTAGCTTTACCCATAGCTTAAAGCCATGCTCTGGTGAAAATTAAGACTTCCTTAAGAAGGATACATTTTGACTTTTAATCAGTCATTTGTTCTTTGGGATTTGAGTTTTATGTCCCATTTTTCTTTATGACATCTGTTGTTTCTTATAAAAGTTATGTATGTACATTGCAGACATTTTAGTAAATATAGATAACCAAAACAAAGTGTCACCCACAGTCTTAACACACCACTGTAATATAGTATATCATATGCATTTTTCTATGAGTCTATATATATAGGTCTACAATATTATATTGTAGTTTTATATTATACAGGTAGTTTTATACTCTGAATTTTCCCTTAAAATATAATATCTTTTCTTGCTATTGGAAGTTCTTCCACCTTATTCATATGTATAAATGTGCCAAAACCATGAAATAATCCCCTGTTGAATATTTGGGCTGCTATTCTCTACTTTAAATTTTTTGTTCTACTTTTGAGAACAGATTTCTAACAGAGATAAGAGAGAGAGACAAGAAACAGTCAAGGAATTTTATAGGAAGCCATAGCAGGAATAAATAGATGGATCACCTGACCTGCCTCCTAAGAAATCTGTATGCAGGTTAGAAAGCAACAGTTAGAACTGGACATGGAACAACAGACTGGTTCCAAATTAGGAAAGGAGTACGTCAAGGCTGTATATTGTCACCCTCCTTATTTAACTTCTATGCAGAGTATATCATGTGAAATGCCGAGCTGGATGAAGCACAAGCTGGAATCAAGATTGCCGGGAGAAATATCAATAACCTCAGATACGCAGATGACACCACCCTTGTGGCAGAAAGTGAAGAAGAACTAAAGAGCCTCTTGATGTAAGTGAAAGAAGAGATTGAAAAAGTTGGCTTAAAACTCAACATTCAGAAAACGAAGATCATGGCATCCGGTCCCATCACTTCATGGCAAATAGATGGGGAAACAATGGAAACAGTAACGGACGGTTTTTTTTTGGGGGGGGGGAGTTCCAAAATCACTGCAGATGGTGACTGCAGCTATGAAATTAAAAGACGCTTACTCCTTGGAAGAAAAGCTGTGACCAGCCTAGACAGCATATTAAATAGCAGAGACATTACTTTGCCAACAAAAATCAGTCTAGTCAAAGCTATGGTTTTTCCAGTGGTCATGTATGGATGTGAGAGTTGGACTATAAAGAAAGCTGAGCGCTGAAGAATTGATGCTTTTGAACTGTGGTGTTGGAGAAGACTCTTGAGAGTCCCTTGGACTGCCAGGAGATCCAACCAGTCCATCCTAAAGGAAGTCAGTGCTGAATATTCATTGGAAGGACTGATGCTGAAGCTGAAACTCCAATCCTTTGGATGCAAAGAGCAGACTCATTTGAAAAGACCCTGATGCTGGGAAAGATTGAAGGCAGGAGGAGAAGGCAACAGAGGATGAAATGGTTGGATGGCATCGTTGACACAGTAGATGTGAATCTGAGCAAACACTGGGAGATAGTGAAGGACAGGAAAGCCTGGTGTGCTGCAGTCCATGGGGTCACAAAAAGTCAGACACAACTGAACAACAACAATTCCCATCTCAGTTCTCCAGACTCAGTTCTTTTCCCATAACTAGTGTTACCAGCTTTTCATGTATCTTTCCAGGAATGTTTTTTGCGTATATTAGCAAATAGTCTATATTGTCTTTCTCAGATTTTCCCCACCATATTTTGTCCCTTATTGTCCTTTTTTCCCCACCCAGTGTATCTTGAAGATCATTTTATATTAGTACACAAATGGCCTTCTCATTCTTTTTGCAAATATAGTATTCCATGGTCTAGACATAATTTTAATTTAACCAGCCCTCTATTGGTAGACATTTAGAGTATTTCCAATCATCTGCTATTTCCAAACAATGCAGTGAATAAGCTGATATGTGTCGTTTTGCAAATGTATGTCTATCTGAAGGATAAATCCCTAGAAATGGAATTACTGGGTCCCAAAGTAAGTACAGTTATAATTCTGATCCATCTTGCCAAATTGTCTTTTACACCCTCTCCAAAAACATATGAATGTTTTCTCCCCCACTTCCTTGCCAACATGGTATTTTATCACACTTTTGGATCTTTGTGAATCTGATAAGTAAAACATAGTGTCTTGATGTACTTTCATTTTACTTTTGTACTCTTAGTATGAAAATTTTCAAACATGTGAGAAAGTAGAGATAAAAGTAAAATGAATTATCACCTAAATTTAAGAACTGTTAATATTTGGCCATATTTGCTTGGTCATGTTGGGGCTGAAATATTTTTAAAGTAAAGTGAAGATTATCATGACATTCTCCTCTTATTTTATCATAATAGGTTAGCATGAATATCTGAATAACAAGAGCATTTCCCACTTAGCTATAATACTGTCACTGCTGCTGCTGCTAAGTCGCTTCAGTCGTGTCCAATTCTGTGCGACCCCAGAGACGGCGGCCTACCAGGCTCTTCCGTCCCTGGGATTCTCCAGGCAAGAACACTGGAGTGGGTTGCTATTTCCTTCTCCAGTGCATGAAAGTGAAAAGTGAAAGTGAGGTTGCTCAGTTGTGTCCAACTTCACAATCCCATGGACTGCAGCCACCTAATAAAATTAATAATTCCCTTATACAATCTAATACCCACTTAATATTCAAATTTTCCTGTTGTCTCAAAGATGTCTTTTATCATTAATTTGTTTAAACTAATTAAGGACTGTGTATTAGGTTTGTGTATGTAAGTTTTTAGTTTGTATTTCTATAATGAATAGCTTGGATAATTTTTTATACATCTAAGAGACTTTTATAATTTTTTTCTGTTAACTCTTTGTTCACATTCTTACTTCTTTATGCTATTGGATTCTTGGTCTTTTTTCTCATTCGTTTATAGATTTTCTTTACCTACAAGGTAAGTTAGCCCTTTGTGATGTGAGTTACAAAGACTTTGCCTCATTTGTTTGACTTTGCTTATGGTATTTTATCCCACACAAACATTTTTCAATGCAGTTGAACTTTTAGTCTTTCATTTTACAGCTTTGGATTTTGTGTTAGAATTAGAAAACCCTTCCCTACACTAACATAAAAAACATTCTACTATAATTGATTTTGGTATTTTTATGGTTTTCTTTTTTATGTTTCAATTTTTGACCCAAATGAAATTTGTCTTAGAGTATGAGATATGAATTTAACTTAATTTTTCCTGGATGGCCACCGAGTCTTATCAGTTCAGTTCAGTTCAGTTGTTCAGTCATGTCCGGCTTTTTGTGACCCCATGGACTGCAGCTCACCAGGCCTTCCTGTCCATCACTAACTCCTGGAGTTTACCCAAACTCATGTCCATTGAGTCGGCGATGCCATCCAACCATCTCACCCTCTGTCGTCCCCTTCTCCTCCTACCTTCAATCTTTCCCAGCATCATGGTCTTTTCAAATGAGTCAGCTCTTCCCATCAGGTGGCCAAAGGATTGGAGTTTCAGCTTCAAAACCAGTCCTTCCAATGAACACTCAGGACTGATCTCCTTTAGGATGGACTGGTTGGATCTCCTTGCAGTCCAAGGGACTCAAGAGTCTTCTCCAACACCACAGTTCAAAAGCATCAATTCTTTGGCACTCAGCTTTCTTTATAGTCCAACTCTCACCTCCATACATGACTACTGGAAAAACCATAGCCTTGACTAGATAGACCTTTATTGGCAAAGTAATGTCTCTGCTTTTGAATATGCTATCTAGGTGGGTCATAACTTTCCTTCCAAAAGGAGTAAGCGTCTTTTAATTTCATGGTTGCAGTCACCACCTGCAGTGATTTTGGAGCCCCCAAAAATAAAGTCTGTCACTGTTTCCACTGTTTCCCCATCAATTTCCCATGAAGTGATGGGACTGGATACCATGATCTTCGTTTTCTGAATGTTGAGCTTTAAGCCAACTTTTTCACTCTCCTCTTTCACTTTCATCAAGAGGCTCTTTAGTTCTTCACTTTCTGACATAAGGGTGGTGTCATCTGCATATCTGAGGTTATTGATATTTCTCCTGGCAATCTTGATTCCAGCTTGTGCTTCCTCTAGCACAGCGTTTCTCATGATGTACTCTGCATATAAGTTAAATAAGCAGTGTGACAATATACAGCTTTGACGTACTCCTTTTCCTATTTGGAACCAGTCTGTTGTTCCATGTCCAGTTCGAACTGTTTCTTCCTAACCTGCATACAGGTTTCTCAAGAGGCAGGTCAGGTGGTCTGGTATTCCCATCTCTTTCAGAATTTTCCACAGTTTATTGTGATCCACACAGTCAAAGGCTTTGGCATAGTCAATAAAGCAGAAATAGACGTTTTTCTGGAGCTCTCTTCCTTTTTCGATGATCCAGCGAATGTTGGCTATTTGATCTCTGGTTCCTCTGCCTTTTCTAAAACCAGCTTGAACATCTGGAAGTTCACAGTTCACATATTGCTGAAGCCTGGCTTGGAGAATTTTGAGCATTACTAGCGTGTGAGATGAGTGCAACTGTGCGGTAGTTTGAGCATTCTTTGGCATTGCCTTTCTTTGGGATTGGAATGAAAACTGACCTTTTCCAGTCCTGTGGCCACTGCTGAGTTTTCCAAATTTGCTGGCATATTGAGTGCAGGATTTTCACAGCATCATCTTTCAGGATTTGAAATAGCTCAACTGGAATTCCATCACCTCCACTAGCTTTGTTTATAGTGAAGCTTCCTAAGGCCCACTTGACTTCATATTCTGGGATGTCTGGCTCTAGCTGAGTGATCTCACCATCATGATTATCTGGGTCATGAAGATCTTTTTTGTGTAGTTCTGTGTGTTCTTGCCACCTCTTCTTAATATCTTCTGCTTCTGTTAGGTCCATACCATTTCTGTCCTTTATTGAGCCCATCTTTGCATGAAAGGTCCCCTTGGTATCTCTAATTTTCTTGAAGAGATCTTATTATCAATACCCTATACCCAATAATCCATTTTTCCTCTTCATATTTGAAGCACCACCTTTATCAGATGTTAAATGCCTATATATACTTGGGACTATTTCTGTTCCATTAATGTGTCTATCCATATGATAGTATCACACAGTTTCATTATTATAACTTTATACTATAATATTTGTTAGAAAAAATACCTCGGAAGATTGGTTACCCTTTATTACTCTTTTCTGAAATTTTCTTAGCTCTTTTTATAATGAGTTTTCTAGTTGTTTTTCTAGTTTCCCCTCAAACTTATGTTATATATATTTAAATAATATTAAATATATAAATTTAGGATAAATTGACATCTTTATGATATTGAGTTTCCCTATTCAAGAATTTTGTGTGATATTTTCCATTTGTTCAAGTCTTTGGTGACCCTTTGGAGACTTTCTAGATTTATATAGAATATGCACAATTTTTTAAAAATTTAAGCTGAAACGTTTTGTCATTTTATTATCATTGGGAGTTTTCCAAATTCCTTTTTCAGGAAATGATCTTGCCATCACTTTGGTGGGTCCTTTAGCCTCTAGGATTAAATCTAAACTTCTTAGCTTTTCCTTCAAGGCTTTCCACATCTGATTTAAAACCTGTTTTCCACATGTTTTCTTGTTACCTGTAGCTAGTCAGCGACTCTCGAACAAGCACCACCCTTTTATGTATCCCATGCCGCGGGTCCCCTCCTTCCTCCTCTGCCTGTGCAAAATGGTTTTCTTCACAAGCCCCTTCTTAAATGATCCAGTTAGAAATGACCTCTTTCCTCTTTGATCCTTGACTATTTATTCTATGTGCTCTTTATCTGATAATAATCCAGTATTACCTTGTGACAGCTTTTGTATTATTAAAATGAACTGCCCTTTATCTCTTCAGTTCAGTTCAGTTCAGTCGCTCAGTCATGTCCGACTCTTTGCGGCCCCATGAATCACAGCACGCCAGGCCTCCCTGTCCATCACCAACTCCCAGAGTTCACCCAAACCCATGTGCATTGAGTTGGTGATGCCATCCAGCCATCTCATCCTCTGTCGTCCCCTTCTCCTCCTGCCCCCAATCCCTCCCAGCATCAGGGTCTTTTATTTCTTCGGTGGCTATAAAACTATTAGAAGGTCTTTGTCTAGTTTCCTCACCTAGATTGCGAGGCCTTTGGGGAGAGTGAGCCTCTCATGCTTCTTGCGGCGTCTGGGCCCTGCAGCCAGTGATGATAGTAACATCAGCGATAACAATGATAGTTCACATTTACGCAAACTTTCTGTGTGCCAGGTACATTTTAAGCACTTTCCATGTATGAACTGATTAATGGGTAAATACTTGAATTGTGTTGGGTTTATGTGACCTCAAACTAAACCTTTGAAGGGGAATGTAAAAAAAAGATCAGCTGGTCACAATACCCAGAGAGTGATTCTAGCTCGCTGATCAGAGAGGAAGGGGAATTTTCTGGAGAAGGAGGAGGATGGCCAGAGTCAAGGAAGAGAGGGGGAGAGGAACAGGCAGGAATGGAGAGGCCCTGAGCTTGATGGTTGTGGAGATGAGTATTTTCTGAGGTTCTGGTGGTTTCAAGTCAGGCCGTGCTGGTAGACTTGCCCCTTGCCCTTCACTGGCAGAGTTAGGGCTCCAGAAATAAGGCCTAGCCCATGGCAGGGCCTTGCTGAGGCCTCTTTTCTACAGTGGTTCCCTGCAGAATGGCCCAGGTGCCAGGTCCCCTGGGGATAGCAGTCCCAATACTTGGCTGTCTCCCTGGTCTGTCCACACCCCAGGGTTCCCAGCCCAGCTTGCTCTGCACCACTCCCCTCCCTCTCCTGCACTCAGACAGCTTTGCTGAGCACCTGATGGGAGTGAGCGTGGAGCGTGTTGATGAGAAGCGGCCAGGGCTACGAGCTGATGGAAGTCATCCCCACCTTGGGGCCTGCCTCTCCTTAACAGTCGTGAGCCTCTTGGAATATTTCCCCCGTCTCAACACTACAGACTGTTTCAGGGTGCCTGGTGTCCTAGGCAATTGCACCCCAGCCTTCAAGTAAAAGGCAGCCAGGAGGCTACCTGCTTGAGCTCTAAACCTGCAGATCCAGCATTTAGAGGCCTCATACACGTCATTTGTTGAGAACTGGAGAGCTCTAAGGGTGATTTACGTCTGTACCGATCCATGTGCCAGGCAGGCAGCCTAGAATCAAATTCCATGTCCCAGTTAGAAGCTCTTCCTTACACTTTGCTGAGCACAAGTAAACAGGTCTCAGCACCCACATAATGAACTCTTTAGATTCTTAAAGACAAGAAAAGGTAAAGGAAAGAAAGGACTTTGATTTTTTGAGACAGTTACCTGCTAAAGGACAAAAATTCCAGCCCCTTGGACAAACCCTCTACAACAGACTAGAAAGGTTAGCTTCTTACGGAGCCGGTCTGATCTCTAGGGAATGCATCATGGCATGGGGCTGAGGCTGGCTCTGTTGAATCTAAACATGTTCCAGCTTAAATTCAATTGCTTTCCTTCCAAAATATCATCAAAAGTTTAGTTACATTTTGCTGAAGCAGACCTTGAAATCAGGGAAGGGTCCAGTAGATCCCCCTTGAAACTTAGCCCAGAGGCCCAGAATGAATAAGCCACATTTTAATTTTATATTTTTTATGGTGGATTTGTACAGTCAGTTGTAGTATTTTTCCTCTTCTTAGAAGTCTTATTTAGATAGCTTCCAGAGAATTCTTTACACGTGACTCCAGAACTCATCATATTTATAATCAAGTTTGTCTGCGTCAAGGAGGGGACTCTTTCCTATCCTTGAATGCCCCACCTCCACTCAGAGCCTGGCACCTAATGTCTGTACAGTGAGCAATTGCTGAATGAATGAATAAGCGAATAAAGGGTCTGAGTTGCTAACACTAAAATAGCCACAAAGTGAGCAGGAACTGGATGCTGTGAGCCTCAGGAACCGCCAGGAGTATCCCCTCGAGGCCATGCTGGCCGGGCTCCTCTTGTTGTTGTTAAGTCAGATATTTAATAATTGAAGAAGCCAGCCCTTCCACGGTTTGGGCTCAGTTGAGCCGACATTTATCCTGCTTTCACGGCACTGACATTCCCTCCTGGCTGGACCGCTGGGAGTCTGCCCTGACTGTGACCAACCTGAGCACACTCTCCCCAGGGACGCTCCATGGCCCAGCCATACTGCCAGGTCAGCTGGAACCTTCAGCCACAATGCCCAGAAGCAGTTTGCCACAGGCTGCTCACTAAGCTGCTCTCCTCATCTCTATCTTTTCTGCTCCTCTCCTCTCTCTCTCTTACCCTGTCCTCCGTTCTTTTTGAAGTCCCGCCCCTGTCTTCTCTCCAGCATCTCAGTCAAGCTTCCCAGCCCTAACCAAACAGATACCAGCATTTATTTTACAGTAACTGTTTTAACGGAAGTACTAAGAGGTAGCCCACCTGAACTGGCAAAGCCTGGGCCAGCAGCTTGGTTTGGTCTGAGGCTCATTCAGGTGGGGGGTGTCAGCTTCCCAGGTCTGAAGATGGAAAATCATGCCTACCATTCCAGAGGCAAGAAAGAGCTTAGTGCACAGCCTCCAGCCCAAGCCCCAGCTACCCTTCACCCAACGTGGATCGCATTTTCCACATGGTCTCATTGTCTCCATGTTCTTCCTTCTCCTCTACGTACCAGCAGCTCCTTGAGGGCAGGCAGTGTGTTTTGCTTTTATGTATCAGGAGACCTGGAATAGGAGCTGGATAAACCTCCGCACAGCCAGCTACAGTACAACTCTGGAGACCTACTGTGCGCCAGGCTCCAGGCTTTGGGGATATAGAGATGCACAAGACAGACAACTTTGCTGGACTCAAGGAGCCTGCAGTCTTGCAGGAAAGACTCAGTGAATCCAAGTACGAGGAGAGAGAAATGAGCAATGCAGATGTAGGGGTCAGGGCACACCAGGTGAGACCCAACCTGGGGGTCACAAAAGCTTCCCAGAGAAGCACTGTTTCCATTAACTTAAAGTATGACTAGGAGTTAGGTGAAAGGGATGGGATGAGGTAGAGGGGCAGAGAGAAAGCCTTCTAGACAGAGGGAGTATTTGTTGGGTGAGTGGACAGGTGAACCTGACGTTGAAATCTGAGCTTGCTGACCCAGGGGTACAGAGCATTTGATGGGCACAGGCAAGCAGGTGACTAGGTTCGGGGCGCCTTGATACCATGGTGCTGGAAGTTACCAAAAGCCTGTGCTCTGGTCACCAATGTGCCCCAAGCGGGAATAGGATAGATGGGACAGAATAAATATACCCACCTCCTCTGCCAGGGATGGGGCAATTCTGGGTTAAGGTGAAAAACCCTCTGGCCCCGTATCACATGGCAAATGGACTCTGCCAGTCTCAGGCACCTCACCCAAGGCTCTTCTCCCCACCCAGACGAGCGGGAAGTTGTTCAGAAGAAGACCTTCACGAAATGGGCAAACTCGCACCTGGCACGCGTGTCCTGCCGCATCACCGACCTCTACAAGGACCTGCGGGACGGGCGGATGCTCATCAAGCTGCTGGAGGTGCTCTCCGGAGAGATGCTGGTAAAGCCCCTCCCCTGAGCCCTGTGGCTGGTCCTGGGTCCCTTCTGCAGGAAAGACACGGCTTGGGAACTCTCCACTTCTCACAACCTGCAGTAGTAATGATGTCGTGTATCCATGTGACTGATTGGTTCTCTGAACTTATTCATCTAAACATGTGCTGTGCTTAGTCACTTAGTCATGTCCACCTCTTTGCAGCCCTAAAGACTGTAGCCTGCCAGGCTCCTCTGTCCATGGAATTTCCCAGGCAAGAATACTGGAGTGGGTTGCCATTTCCTTCTCCGGGGGATCTTCCCAACCCAGGGATCAAACCCACATCTCTTGTGTCCCTTGGATGGCAGGCAGATTCTTTACCATTAGCGCCACCTGTATGTCACAGCATAAATGCAATGACTTTCCATCCAATATATCAATCAAAACTTTAGTTAATTTTGCTGAAGTGTCTCAGAATTTCTTGCTTTTTTCTGGCCACTCCCACCTCCTTCATATTCCTTCATAATAAGAGCCCTTGACTTTCTTCTCTTGGGATCTGGTTATCTTTGTCAGGCCTGCAGTGAGCTTACCCTCAGCCTCCTTGCAAAGGCTAAGACAGATCCCATTACCCAGCTGGAGAATTTGCATCCTTTGTGGAACCAGGAGGAAAGAGTGGAAGATATTTTCCTGCGTGTCCATCACTCTTACAAGTGGAGATTTATTTCAGGCCCTCTCAGTTGTAACTCACCCAGCAGCAGTGTTGCCTCTGCAGGAGAATCAGGTCAAGGCTCATGTTTTGTTCAGTCACTTCCACTGTAACCTTGGACCTACCAGGCAGGACCTTCTTTGTCTCATTTCTCCCACGTGTAAAATGATACCTGTACTTGATGAAGTAGGCTAAGATCCTTGGGGTTTGAATGAAAGATTCCACATTCTTCTGTTGCCTTTTCAACTCCAGGCTGAAGTTAAAGAATGCCTCTTACCCTTCACTGAAGGCCCACTAGAGAGACTTACCACTGAGAACCCTTCAGATGGTGCAATTACTCAGCAATGGTGGTCCCTTGAGCTTCGGTTGGGGCCATTCAAGGGTGAGGAGGGAGGAGGTCGGATGGCAGGATGGACCCATTATCAGTCGCCAAACTGAAAGCTACTCTTATCGCCAGTTAGCGTTAAATAGTTCTAGAAATGTGCCTGGCACACAGTAAGTGCTCAGTTAACTCCCTGTTGTGTTACTTATCTGAATGTCGTCTATTACCACTCACAAAGCTCTGTTTAGACCGAGGAACAGTACTGGAACAGCGCACTTGCAGAGCTCTGGGTGCTCAAGGAAGGGAACCCCCTGAACTTTGCTGAAAGTCGAGGGTTGAAGCGTTGTCGAGGAGTGAGCTGGGAGGTGGAGTTTGGCATGGAGGGTGGATGCTGATGACAGGAGCTGGTCCAGGCGTGACCGTGAGGTTCTTCCCTGCCCACGGGGGCAATGCCGTCCCTCAGCCAAAGCCCACGAAGGGGAAGATGCGTATCCACTGCCTGGAGAATGTGGACAAGGCCCTGCAGTTCCTGAGGGAGCAGCGAGTACACCTGGAGAACATGGGCTCCCACGACATCGTGGACGGCAACCACCGCCTGGTCCTCGGCCTCATCTGGACCATCATCCTGCGCTTCCAGGTGGGTCCCCGGGGCCTAAGAAGGCGGTGAATGAGTGTGAGTGCTCACGTGCGTCTCCCCAGCGACAGTGCTTGTAGGAAGGGGAGACCATCCTGAGCATCACCAACTTGCTGAGGCCGAGCGTGAGCAGCCCAGTCAGTGTCGTGGTCTTTTGAGAGAGAAGCTAGAAACTGGGAGCTGGACTCAGATCTGGCTGCTTCCGCATGGGTAACTCTTTGGTTTCCTAAATAGTTTGATTCAAAATTTGCAAAGACAGTGCGGAAAATCTGCTGCTGTGTTTTCCAGTCAGAAGCTTTTCTCTTCCCACCCTGGAAGTCCAGGTCTGTTATGTAAGGAAATTTAGGAAGCCCAAGGGAAGGAAAGCAGGGTCTTCCACCTGCTGGTTTGGGGCAGAAAGAACCTAGTTGGAGGAGGGAAGGGCCGGGAGAAGAAAAGTAACACTCAGCTCCCACCCTGAGGATGTCCTGCAAGTGGTCTCAGGTGTCCAATCCTGCTCACTGCAGGTGTGTATGATGAAATGGTAATAACAGCAGAACCAGGGAGGATGAAAAGGCAAAAGGAGCCGCTAATCCAAATGCAGCCCCTTCCAACAGTCATGCGGTCCCACAGCCCTCACAGCATTGTGCCTCCTGAGGAGGAATGAGGCCAACTTGCATTTATTCTTGGCCTCCCCTTCGAGTTTCTGATTGGAGCGGTCTCCTCTGACCTGGGGAGTACAGCAGGGTAGCAGGCCTCTGGGACCCGAGGCCTCAGCCTGTGGAATGGCTGCAGGGCTGGTAACCAGAGGAGGAGAGAGGAAGTGGGGGTCTTCCAGGCAGAGCTCTGGGCCAGATGCAAATCACAGTCTCCCCTCTCTTGTTCCCGTGCCCCCAGATTCAGGACATCGTCGTCCAAACTCAGGAAGGTCGTGAGACGCGCTCGGCCAAGGACGCGTTGCTCCTGTGGTGTCAGATGAAGACGGCAGGGTATGCCCTGGGGACCAGCCGCTGCCATGCCCCACCACCCTCTTCACCCCCGACTCACATATTACCCAGAACTATAGCAGCTTGGGCATATTCAATGCAAAGTCTATCCCAACCTGATTCTTAGAAGCCCGGAATGTAGGTTTCTATCCCAAGTTGCCTGGGTCAGACCGTAGGGTCTGTGGGGGTGAGTGTCTCTTGGACCCATTTGATGGGGGAGCCTCTCTGTGGGACTTCACAGCTGCTGTCTTGCTGTCTTGTTCGAGAAGGGTCAGGTCCAGCCCTCTCCTTCACACACTTGTAGGAACCACAGAAGAATCTGTTTCTTAGGTCTTAATGTTTCTCTTGGATGCAGCTACCCCCACGTCAATGTCACCAACTTCACCTCCAGCTGGAAGGATGGCCTGGCCTTTAACGCCCTGATCCACAAGCACCGGTAAGAAAGGAGAGCAGGCTGTGGGAGCTGGGGAAGGGCGGCGGGGGGGTGGGGGTGGTTTGGATACTTTGCACTTAGCATGTAGGTTACTATCCAAGCTCCACAGGAAGGTTAAACCCACTGTGCCTGCTCCTCTCACCCTCAGCATCCTACCTCCCTTAAATCCTCCTTTCCCACACGCTGGTGCTCACAGCTCCCTCCTCCATCCTATGTCCTCTTCTCACTCCTCCAGCTCACCCACTTCCGTGCATCCGCCCAGGGTCTTTGCCCTGTTGGTGGGGGACACCATGCCTCCTGCCCTCTAACAGTCTGGCTTCATCCCCAGGCCTGACCTGATTGACTTCGATAAGCTGAAGGACTCCAACGCCCGGCACAACCTAGAACACGCCTTCGAAGTGGCCGAGCGTCAGCTGGGCATCATCCCGCTCCTCGACCCTGAAGGTGAGCTGGTGCCCACCAGACGGGCAGGGCACCTGGAGGCGTGTGGCAGTGTTGGGCAAGCCGGGGGCACAATGCAGGCCTGGGGGCCGGACCAGGGCTCTGTTCCGTCCGCTCTTCAGCTCCAGAGTGGCTCCGATGCTCCCTTGCCTGCTTGGGAGCCATTGTAGTCTCCCCCTCCTTTTCCGTTTTTCCTTGCTTTGTGGTCATAATATGGATTTCATCCTCTGGCTTAAACCACAGCCTCATTCCTCTTCCACTCTTGCCTGTCACTCGGTACGTGCAGTTGAACTTTGTGCTGGAGACACAGGGAGATGAACCCCTTGAGCCTGAAATTTCCAGCTTCTAACTGGTCCTGAGAGCCCACACTTTCCCTTGCAGATGTCTTCACAGAAAACCCTGACGAGAAATCCATCATTACCTACGTGGTGGCGTTTTACCACTACTTTTCCAAGATGAAGGTGCTGGCGGTGGAGGGCAAGCGAGTCGGTAAGGTACGGAGCTGTTGCGAAACCAGGGCTCCCGGGGCCCTGTTCACTGTGCGCAGGCCTTGACCGACAGTCCCTTTCTCTCCTAAGAACCTTATGTCTGGACCCCAGCCATAGGAAAGGGCTCACATCACTCCCACCAGCCTCCTCTGAAGCCAAGCATTGCCATGTTAATGGCTCCCAAGCTGAATTCCAGCCTAGGTTGATGATCTGTCCTCAACAAGGTCATAGCTCCGAATCCACCTTCCTCCTGCAGACCCATGTCTCATGAACATTCCCTCAGGAACAAAACAGGCTTTACTCATTAGTCTATTGTGGTGTCAGATCTCTCAGGCTCCCATAGCCTACCCGGGAGCCACCCCATTCTACAGATCCTCACGCTGGGTCCTCAGCTCCTCCAGGGTAGGGACCATTTCTCATTCATCTTTATGCAGTGGTGTTGAGTAAAGGCAGTGCCTGGAAGCCTTCCATCCTTGTTGTTCAGTCGCTCAGTCACACCCAACTCTGTGACCCCATGGACTGCAGCACGCCAGGCCTCCTCTGTCCCTCACCGTCTCCTGGAGCTTGCTCAAACTCCTGTCCATTGAGTCAGTGATGCCACCCAACCATCTCATCCTCTGTTGCCTCCTTCTCCTCATGCCCTCAATCTTTCCCAGCATCAGGGTCTTCTCCAATGACCTCGATCCTTAATACTCATGTTTAAATAAACGAGACTTTGGCTCCTCTGGTGACTGATGTCCTGGGACAGTGGGCTTTCCAGTCTTTTACAGGGTGAGAGAGGGTGGGGAGCTGTTGCTGATCCCAAACTCAGCCGGGTCCCTCCTGCACCACCTATCCAGCCCTGTGCTCCGCAGTGGTCTTGGGCTCTGGGGACAAAGTGAACATAAACACTCTAGGGCTTGCGAGGAGGAAGACCACCTCGACTGTGGTCCCCGTTGGCATCTGCACTGACGTCCTCACCCTTCTCATGAGGATGAGTCACATGGTGATTCCCTAGGTAATCGACCACGCCATTGAGACCGAGAAGATGATTGAGAAGTACAGTGGGCTGGCCTCGGACCTGCTCACCTGGATCGAGCAGACCATCACTGTCCTAAACAGCCGCAAGTTCGCCAACTCCCTGGCTGGTGTCCAGCAGCAGCTGCAGGCCTTCAGCACCTACCGTACCATCGAGAAGCCACCCAAGTAAGGGCCCGGGCACCTGGGAGGGTGGGCATCAACTGCTGAGAAACCACCTCCCAAAGGTGAGAGGGCCTGGAGAAGGGATCGGAGAGGCGTATCCTGAGGTCAGAGAGCTGCCTCTCTGTCACCTGCTTCATCCTGTCTTGTCTCCCTGCTCCCAAGCTGTCAGCCTGCAGGAAATGGACATTGAGTAACCCCTGACTCATAGCCAAGGAAGTACTTTCTTAGATCCAGATCCCTGTGTGGGGAGCAGGAGTGAAATCTCAGGCTTCAGAATCTCTTCAAAGAACCTGTGCTGGAGACTTCCTCTTTCCTGCGCACCGAGCTGCGGGTTTGTTCTCTGGTAACGACCTCTACATCCGCAGCCCCAGAGCTCGCCACGTGCGGCCTCCTTGATCATCAAACACATCCTTCTTCTTCTCTCCCGTCTGTCACTGCTCATCCATCAGCAGAGCACTTAGCCTGCCTCTCGGGACCTCTGCTCCACTCCAATGTGTGCAGGGCCTGCGTGCACATATGCACATGCAAATACAGCCACACGTGTGCACACACACGCACACACACACACACACAGCATTCTAGCTCACCTGCCCTCAGCTTATCCAGCTCCCCTGAAACAGATTTCTAGCTCATCAGTGGTACCTATGCTTCGTTCCTCCCCTGCTCATTCATTCATGACTCGCAAACAGGGAAAGGCCAGACGCAGAGTATAGAATGTACTATAAATGAATATCTGATTTCTGGCCTGACACTAACCATGTTTAAAATCCTAAATCCAATCGGGGTAATACCTCCTGTGAGTCTACCAGGCACTGCACACAGGGGTGGTAGCTCTTGGCTGCGTAAGACATTGCTCGAGGTCACAGCCTCCTTGACATGCCTATGAGCAGCAGGTATGGGCTGGCCTCGGGCTGCCTGGGAACCTTGCTTACCAGCTGATCTGTGGCTGCCACAAGAAGGAGGGGAAAGTGGGTAGATACTTGGCCACGTGCAGAAATGGGAAAATACTCAGTTACCTGGAGCTCGTCTGGACTCTGGGTTCTAGACATCCATCCTGCTGCCATCATCCCCACCCCCTGACATCCTCCCGGAGCCCAGCCTTTCCTCCCCCCTCAGAAGCATCTGGACTTTTGGACAGTTGTCAGGACAGCCAACTCATTAGTACTCAGGTGAAAGTTGCTTTCTGTGCAGTATGTTCTTACGTGGATAATGCTGCTTCAAAGGCTTATTGACTCACTCCATAAAAAACTGAGTAAAGAGCTAGTCGGGAGCCCTTAGCATTTAGAACAGGGAAGAATTTCTTTGTATCGATTGGTAGAACTTGATACCTACAGGAATTTCCAGAACACTTAGCCATTCCCCCATGGAAACAAATGATAAGCAAACACGGCAGTAGTTGTGTTTTCTTTGATTTATGTTGCAAAGACTCAACCTCTGTTAGGTCTCAGTTGGTGAGTATGATAGACTAATGTTGTAACAGGTAAAACATATAGATCCTCTATCCTTTTTTACTTTTTAAAAATTTTACTGAAGTATAGTTGATTTATAATGTTGTGTTTCTTTTTACTTTTTAAAGAGAAATATGCTTTGCTATCCAAGCTCCAAGCTGCCAGGTTTCCATGTTTACTTAAGAAAGAAAAAATGGCTGTGGGAATCTCAACCCTCATCACCCAACCTCTGTTTTTTCAACAGGTTTCAGGAGAAGGGGAATCTGGAAGTCCTACTTTTTACCATCCAGTCCCGGATGAGAGCCAACAATCAGAAAGTGTATACGCCCCACGATGGGAAACTGGTGTCCGACATCAACCGGGTACAGCAGTGTTTTCCATTTCATGATGCCACTGGCTTAATTCAGCTCCTGATAGAAGCATAGCGAATGGTCCCTGGAAAGGGTTAAGTCAAGCCACTCTCTGTGGTGTTGTTGATGACACAGCTGGCTATTGAAGGTGCTGTCTGAGCCTAGCCCTGAGAGGTCAGACTCTACCCACCATCCTTCCATTCAGGGGTGGGGAGATGGGCAAGATAGGAGACAGGGATGAAGAGGTACAAACTACTACCTATCAAATAAATAAGATACAAGGATTTAATGTACAGTATAAGGAATATAGCCCATATTTTATGATAACTTTATATGAAGTATAATCTATAAAAATATTGAATCACTATGCTATACACCTGAAACTAATACAATACTGTGAGTCAACTATACTTCAATTTAAAAAAAAGAAAAAGAGGCAGTTGCTACACAGTTCCTGCTCAAATGCCATGAGAATGGGGATTCAGCAGGCTTGCCAGTGGGTTAACTGAGCTTCTCCTAATGAGGGCATAGGGAGTGGTTCCTGGCAGGGTTAAGCCAAGCCACTCTCTGTGCTGTTAATAATGACCAGCTGGCTGTTGGGGGTACTGTCCAAGCCTAGCAGCGAGAGGTCAGGCTCTACCCACTGTCCACCTGTGAAGTCCCCTCTGCAGATGCCCAGAGTCCAGTTTATAGCTGATTCTCTATAGAACCTGGAGGGCTTTTAGGGAATATGGACTACTTTTAATGAAGGCGAATGCCTTCTGACACTTTGGAGATTTGGAGGCCTACCACCACCTGGAAATTCCAGTGGGATGGTGGTGACCATTTACTCAATAGGAATTTATTGAGCACCCACAGAGGCAATAACACTATATGAAACCAAGACCGACTTACAGGAAGGCCAGTTTAGGGGAAGAGGGGACTGGGAGGTCGTGATCAGTGTTCCCTGAATCTTCAGTTGGCTTAAACAGGAAAACTGGAAGGCTAGGTTCTCTCTAGATTCCTCAAATCACTCAGTACTGGTGAAAGAGTCGGGATGGGACCCCCAAATCCCAAGAGCTCTCATTTGCACCCCCGCGCAGGCCTGGGAAAGCCTGGAGGAAGCTGAGTACCGGCGGGAGCTGGCCCTGAGGGATGAGCTCATCCGGCAGGAGAAGCTGGAGCAGCTGGCCCGGCGCTTTGACAGAAAAGCTGCCATGAGAGAGACGTGGCTCAACGAAAACCAGCGCCTCGTGGCCCAGGTAGTGGGGTGCACGTGGGGCTGCGGGCAGTGGGGCCGGCGGAGGGGGACAAGCCTCTCCACAGCCCTTGCAGCCCTGCTCCCTGTGATTGGGTGGGTCAGGATTGACATCTGAGAAGGAACTCTCCCAGATCGACTAAGTCTCACTTTTTAATTATTTATTTTTGGCTGCACTCGGTCTTCATTGCAATGCACAGGCTTAGTTGCAGCATGTGGGATCTTAGTTCCCCTCCAGGGATCGAACCTGGGCCCCCTGCATTAGAAGCGTGGAGTCTTATCCACTGGATTTCCAGGGAATTCCCTATTAAGTCTCATTTTAGGAAAGAGCCACACAATCCAAAAATGGCCCCAAAGGTTATCCCCCATGAGCCAGGAGCATCACCCAGAACCAGAGTTCAAGTCGACATTTCAGGGGTCCTCTGGGGATGCGATGGAAGCCGTGCACCTTGTGGGTGTCAGACATGCCCCCTGGACTCTGGCCTTCAGGACTGTGTCCCATTTCACTAGCTAAAAACTGACCCCAGGACTGATTCTCCATGAGAGCATCTGTCACTTGCCACTTGGATCTTGGCATCAAATTAAATTCCATCCGGAAGGGGGAAGCAAGCATTCTGAAAGAACTGGAGAGTGTGCAGGCGCCCCAGAGAGCACGGGGCAAGCCCTCTGTGTGCAGCTGCAGGGTTTCCAGTAAGAAGCCCCTTCCTGCCCAGAACAGGTCCTCTGCAGGCAGGGTGGTGAGTGCCAGCAGGTGGGAAGGAACTCTGTCAGTGATAGTCACCCAGCGTTACACCCACACGGATGGCCCAGTGAGTAAAATCACAAGCTTCTTGCCAAGGTTCTTGTGAGACATTTAGTCTTTGGAACTTGTCTCTGATAAGGTAGGCTGAAAAAGATGGCAGAAGGGCTTTCTCCTGCAGAAGTTGCCCCTACAAGATCTGCCATTTCTCTGCGCTTGGGGACCAACCAAGGGGACCCTAACCAAACCGCCTATTTTTCTCCCTGGGGGACAGGATAACTTCGGGTACGACCTGGCAGCAGTGGAGGCTGCTAAGAAGAAGCACGAGGCCATCGAGACAGACACAGCCGCCTACGAGGAGCGGGTGCGGGCCCTGGAGGACTTGGCCCAGGAGCTGGAGCGGGAGAACTACCATGACCAGAAGCGCATCACGGCCCGCAAGGACAACATCCTGCGCCTGTGGGACTACCTGCAGGAGCTGCTGCGGGCCCGGCGCCAGAGGCTGGAGAAGACGCTGGACCTGCAGAAGCTCTTCCAGGACATGCTGCACAGCATTGACTGGATGGACGGGATCAAGGTGGGCCTGGGCACCCCCACCCCCGCCACCTGGGGCTTCAGCGAGCTGTGCTTCCGTCGCCGCCTCCCAGCCCCACGGCCGAGTCAGAGCAGAGCATCTAAGGCGGCCGTGTGTCTGATGGCGTCTGCCTCTCAGCTTGGCTCGCTCTGCTCCAGTCTGCAGTATCCCCGGTGATCAAGAAATCTGGGGTTCATAGTTATACAGGTGCCAGCCTGCAGGGCCTGGACGAGACAGCCCTCCCTCAGGAGCCTGGAGAATCGGGCTCTGAGTAATCATGATCTGACTCTAGTTGGCATCCAGACCTTGGCATCCAGGGCCACTGAGAAGTCTGAGTCTCCTCTCCCGCTATCACAGTGACTCTCAGCTGGGGACGCACAGCAAACTGACTGGGGCTTTCTTTTTTTTTCTTTTTAAGATTTTCTGATATAGGCCATTTTTTCCTTTTTTTTAAAATTTTAATTGGAGGCTAATTACTTTACAATATTGTGGTGGTTTTTGCCATACATTCACATGAATCAGCCCTGGGTGTACATGTGTTCCCCATCCTGAAGATACAGGCCATTTCTAAAGTCTTTATTGAACTTGTTGCAGTGTTGCTTGTGTTTTATGTTCTGTGTTTTTGGCCCTGAGGCATGCAGGATCTTAGCTCCCCAACCAGGGATCAAACCCATATCCCCTGCACTGGAAGGTGAAGTCTTAACCTCTGGACCATGAGGAAAGTCCCCTGTGGAACTTTCTTAAAATACGTACACCCAGGTCCCACCCCTGGGGCACACGTGGGCAGACTGAGTATAGCACTTGAACTCTTGAAAGATGCTCCCTGGATGATTCTGATGGGCACCCCCAGTGGGAACTCCTGCTCTGTAGCCTCTTTCCCATTGAGCAGCTGCATTTTCCAGCTGCATCTGATATCCTGGTCCCCAGTGCCATGGACCCTCACTTAGGAAGATTATTCTCCTAGCATGTGGGTCTCTTCACCTCTCCTTACTCCCTCTACCCTGTCTGTCCTCTTCGCCAGGCTCACCTCTTGTCTGCTGAGTTTGGGAAGCACTTGTTGGAGGTCGAGGACTTGCTACAGAAACACAAGTTGATGGAGGCTGACATTGCCATCCAAGGGGACAAAGTGAAAGCCATCACCACAGCCACCCTGCAGTTCGCTGAGGGGCCAGGTAAGGCTGCAGGCTGAGGTTTTTCTGTTGAGGCCTCTGGCCCAGCACTCTAGCACCCCAGGGTGGATAAATCTAGCTGCAAGAAGTTTGAGGGAGAGCAAAATTCTCCAGAGAGCAGGCGACTGCTTCAGTCATCTATTATCAGAAAGGTGTGTAAGCACCAAGAAGGCATCCTTCTTCTTTCATCCTCTTGGCTAGTTCAAGTCTTAAATAGGTGACCCCTGCTGCCTCTTGGAAGAATCATCTAGAAATTAATGCCTGGGTCTTTTTAAAAATAATTTCACATTATGCATTTCTACTGAGAGCTGATCCAACTTTTAACCTCTCTTATTCCTGGAGTTTTAGTGGAAACTCATTATAAAGAACTAATTAAAAGCCTATCCTCTGAGCAACTGAGACCCTCTGCATCCAATCCCAAAGCCCCAGTGAGATGGCAGGTTCTAGGTGGTGTGGTTCTAGATCTGAAGCTTGCCCAGAGATGATGAAGCCCTTGTCCCCTTTGTCCTTCCTCTTCCCATGCCACCCAGGGTACCAGCCTTGTGACCCCCAGGTCATCCGGGATCGTGTCAGCCACCTGGAACAGTGCTTTGAGGAGCTGAGCAACACGGCAGCTGGGCGCAAGGCCCAGCTGGAGCAGTCCAAGCGGCTCTGTAAATTCTTCTGGGAGATGGATGAGGCCGAGAGCTGGATCAAGGAGAAGGAGCAGATTTACTCCTCCCTGGACTATGGCAAGGACCTGACCAGCGTGCTCATCCTGCAGCGTAAGCACAAAGCCTTTGAGGATGAGCTGCGCGGGCTGGATGCCCACCTGGGCCAGATCTTCCGGGAGGCTGAGGGCATGGTGGCACGCAAGCAGTTTGGGCATGAGCGGATTGAGGTCCGGATCAAGAAGGTGTCTGACCAGTGGAACGAGCTGAAGGACCTCGCTGCCTTTTGCAAGAAAAACCTCCAGGACACTGAGAACTTCTTCCAGTTCCAGGGCGATGCAGATGATCTGAAGGCCTGGCTACAGGATGCCCACCGGCTGCTCTCAGGGGAAGATGTGGGGCAGGATGAAGGGGCCACACGGGCCCTGGGGAAAAAGCACAAGGAATTCCTGGAGGAGCTGGAGGAGAGCCGCGGAGTGATGGAGCACCTGGAACAGCAGGCGCAGGACTTCCCCCAAGGGTTCCAGGATTCCCCAGACGTGACCAACCGGCTGCAGGCCCTCCGGGATCTCTACCAGCAGGTGGTGGCCCAGGCGGACATGCGGCGGCAGAGGCTGCAGGATGCCCTGGACCTGTACACGGTGTTTGGGGAGACAGATGCCTGTGAGCTGTGGATGGGCGAGAAGGAGAAGTGGCTGGCCCAGATGGAGATCCCGGACACACTGGAGGACCTGGAGGTCGTGCAGCACAGGTCAGAGCTGGCCCTCCCCTCTCACCACCCGCTGCAGTCTGCGCTCCTAGTCCCCATACAGCCTCCAGATCAGCAAGGCCCTCTCTGAGAGGCTGTCGGACGCCCTTTGTCCCAGAGGCCAGGCACCAGGAGTCCCGAGGTCTCATCTGGCTCTGTGGCTTTGGGTACTGCACCCCCCTGGGGCCTTTCCCAAAGGGGCTCTTTCTAGTCCAAGTGTTCGGTGACTTTTCAGTGACAGCAGCCTTTGTTCAAATGAATTGTATATGGAACCCCTGATACGTAACACAGAGGAAAGCGGAGGGGACATGATTAAGGGGGAGGTGAGAGGCTAGACCCCATAAGCTCTGTCTTTTGGTGGCAGTCCCTAAACCACATGAACCCTCAGGAGCCTGTAAACCGTCAGTCCAAGCCATTCTCATTTGCAGTATTTGAGTTCCATCAGCACTCCGGCATGGCAAGGCTTGCCCCCAGCGTCCTGAGTACAGAATCCAAGGAGCTGAGAGAAAGAGGCCACTCCTTGATCCTGCCCCGGTGGTCCCATGCTGATGCTAGAGGGACCTGGGCTCTTATCTCAGAGGGGTCAGCTTTCATAACACAGGATGCCCACAGCCTCAGCAGCGTGCCCTTCTCCTCCCCAGGGACGGAGCACCTGACTGGAGAGTTATCCTTCAGGTGGAAGCAGTGGAACCGTGTTCATGAGCAGCAGCTGGGCCAGTGGAGGTGTGGCAGGTGCTTTCTGCGGCCGTCACCACCCACACCTCATTTTTCCTCTATCTCTGTTGAGGCACTGGCCTGTATAAGTAACCAGGTCTCTCCTAGCCTCATCCAGGAAATGCTAAACCATGAAACTGGACCCATGAGCCAGAAAAGCGGGAGTGTCAGCACACCTTTCTCCTTTCTCCTCTCTTACCTGGTGGAAGGAGGTGGAAGGAGAAAGCAAGAGCGGGGCAGAAAGCAAAAGCCGCCGCTGCCTTAGCAATCCTCATTTTCTCTGTCCACATCAGGTTTGACATCCTGGACCAGGAGATGAAGACGTTGATGACTCAGATTGATGGCGTGAACCTTGCTGCCAACAGCCTGGTAGAGAGTAACCACCCACGCAGTGCGGAAGTGAAGAAGTGCCAGGACCACCTGAACACCAGGTGGGGTGTGGGGAGGGCTCGGAGATGGGGGCTTCTTTCCTGGCACATCTGTGCGGTGTGGCCCAGAAGTCAGGAGGCCTGCTGTGCATGCCAGGTTTGTACCCTCAGAGTTCCTGCCTCCATCTGCCATGGTCTCCTTCTGACCCTGGAGCTATAGCCCCAGGGAGGAGGGACCTGGGTGGTGACCAGCCCAGGGAGAGAGATGTGTTCACAGAGCTGCAGTGCTGTGCCTGGAATGGGTGTGTGCTGAGCAATGGAGGAAATGCCCTGAGTGCATCCACAGTTAGAATCAGGCCACGTGGTTCTCAGGCCACATTTCCCCGGACGTTCTTAGGCAGGGAAGATTGCTTTCTGAGAGCCCTTAAGTACTGTCCATAAAAGAAAGCTCCTGCTTGTGCCAAAATGCAGCATTGATAATGAGACTGGCTTGAATGAAGAGGAGAATTAGCAAGAAGCCTTGATCACATGTCATGGCCAGAAGGAAAAACAGGCCCTAAGGAGCCTTTGGAGAGGGACTGCTTAGGATGTAATTGCCACACCAGGACAGCGCATGCACCTGTGTTCCGTTCGGTGCCCTGGGCTTTACATTCACAGTGCCGTGCTCACTGCCTCTCTGCTGCCCCAATCCATTACCCCACACTTGTGCCTGAGCCCTGCTCTGCCTGAGGCAACCGGGAGGTGGGGTTAGGGAAGACTTGGCTGTAAAGAAAAGGAGCAGCACAGGGGGCTTAAGAGGAGGCAAGGGGCAACCCCCTGATACTTGGGAGCCACCAGATTGTCTCAGCATCCAAAGAAGGGGGCTGTAGTTCAGGAGGGTCCCCTGCCAACTGAGGTTTATGCCTAGGAGGGGGATGCCTCCAGTTCTTTAGGCTTGGAGGTAACAGTGATGCGTGTGTGTGCATGTGTGTGTGTGTGTGTGTGTGACAGGAAGAACTTGTCAGCCAGTAATCTGCTGCTTTGGGGAGCTATAGTCAGAGAATGCTGTTACAGACCCCTAAGCCATGCACTGTCCTAAGTGGAATACACCAAGGTACTTGCCATCCTTAGAGGCCTGGAAAGGTAAGATGGCTTTCCATTACGTCTGAGAATTGAAAGCTTCCTGAGCCACATATCCCAGACAGCCTGCATCCTGCACAAACGCTTTCTCCCCATGTAGCCCACCCCACTTGGGGTCAGTCCCTTTTGTTAGAAAGTTGGATCTCATCGTGAGTGGAAATCTGCCTCCTTGAAATTTGTATACATCAGTTCTGGCTCTGCCTGTTAGAGGTATTGAAACTTACTCCAGTTCTTCTTCCACGTGATAGCTCTTCGACTGTTTCTAAAGACAACTGTCCTCCTTCACCTGTACCCACGGTCCTGCCTCCATGTGGGTGCCATTCTCTCTACAGGGACCATCCTCCTCCAACAATATGGTCTAAACCATGCTTGTTTTCAAGCCAGTACAGGTTTCTCTCCTTTACAGTTTCCAGGATGAAAAAGTATCCTTCCTTGACTGATTTAGAGTTTCACACTCTACCTTTTATTATAATTACTTTCATCTTTTAAGAACCTTTCTACTCGACTGTAAGTAAATGAAGACCAGTATCTTATAGTGTCCACGGTATCTTATCCAGTGTCCACGGTATTTTCTACAGTGTCTATGGTATCTTATAGTATCCATGATATTTTCTAGTGTCCACAGTATCTCATAGTGTCCACAGTATCTCATACAGTGTCCACAGTATTTTATACAATGCCCATGGTATCTTATACAGTGTCCACAGCATCTTATATAGCGTCCACAGCTCTGAGCACCAAGATTTTATTGTCTGAGGCTCCCTCTGTTGGGAATATTCTTTTCGCAGGTATCTTCACTCCCACATGTTACTCATATCTCAGGTCACATGTCCTCTTCTTGGTGCAGTTCACACTGACCACCCCATTCACAGTATCACCTCCTCCTTCCCATCCAATTCCTCTGCCTCAATACCATTTTCCTGCTTCTTTTTAATTTTAAATATATTTTTAAATTGCTTATTATTTATTTTTGGCTGTGCTGGGTCTTCATTGCTGCATGCAGCCTTTCTGTAGTTGTAACGAGTGGGATCTACTCTCTAGTTGCAGCGAGCAGGGGTTACTCTCTGACTGCAGTGTGCGGGCTTCTCATTGCAGTGGCTTCTCTTGTGGAGCCCAGGCTTTAGGCATGTGGGCTTCAATAGTTGCCACCCACAGGCCTTAGAGGTTACAGAAAAAGGGCTTAGATGCCCCGCAGCACGTGCAATCTTCCTGGACCAGAAAGTGAGCCCATGTCCCTTGCATTGGCAGGCAGGGTCTAAATCACTAGACCACCAGGGAAGCCTCCCTTTTTTCCCCCTTTAAATCGGATTTTTAAAAACTGTTTATTTGGGGGTTTTTTGATCACACCACATAGCATGTGAGATATTAGTCTCCCAACCTGGTATTGGGAGAAGGCAGTGGCACCCCACTCCAGTACTCTTGCCTGGAAAATCCCATGGGCCGAGGAACCTGGTAGGCTGCAGTCCATGGGGTCGTGAAGAGTCGGACACGACTGAGTGCTTTCCCTTTCACTTTTCACTTTCATGCATTGGAGAAGGAAATGGCAACCCACTCCAGTGTTCTTGCCTGGAGAATCCCAGGGACGAGGGAGCCTGGTGGGCTGCCGTCTATGTGTTGCACAGAGTCGGACACGACTGAAGGGACTTCCCAGCAGCAACCTGGTATTGAAGCAGCGCCCCTGCATTACAAGTGCAGAGGCTTAAGCACTGGACCACCAGGGACTGCTGCTTAACTTTTCTCCATTGTATTTGTCACCACTTGGTGGAGTATACACTTACTTGCCTTCGCCCATTTGAATGGGAGCATTTTACTTCATCCGTGGTTCTACCCCCAGAGCCTAGAACAGTGGCCCAAGACACGTACGTGATGCTTGTGTGATGTAACACCGTGTGTGACTGAGGACAGAACGGAAATGTGCCAGGCTTAGCACACCTGAGTCACTCAGCACTTACCAAATATGTGATTACCTCCCACCATACACATTCTGGTCGACCAATATTATCTTATAATATCTTGGGCCCAGGACCACACCTGGACTCCTGACATGGCCTGGCCAGTGCTGCCTAGAGCAGCTCTAACAATGTCCCCCCTTTTGGAGATGGTGCAGGGGAGGGGAAGGTGGGTTTGGGAGGCAGACGAGACCCAAATGTCACCCTGTCCCCTGTGTGGCCCCTGCCTGGTGGCTGCAGTGAGGCCATACCAAAAAAAGCCTGGAAAGTCACCATGGAACCTCCTTCCTAGGGACACCGCCAGATGGTCTCCTGTGGCTTCTGGATGGGGCTGGGAGGACTCCCGGCCCTGGAGCACCTTGCTTTCCTTTCACAGTAGTTTCAGACCACCTTGAGGGGAACCTCCAGCCCCTTTCCCTTAACATCCAGCCTCAGCAGCATCCGTGTTACAGGCATAAAACTCCCCAGAGGTCACGGGCCTTACCTCTGGACTCTTCTCCCCTCTTTCCTGGAATTTCCCATCCTTTCTCTGGGCTCATCCTCCTCTCTCTTGGAATTCCCGATCCTTCCCAGCCCTCCTTCCACTGCTTTGCAGACCTGTCTTCCACCCCCAGACTGAGGTCACCCTGGGAATGCCCACAGTGCACACTACCCAGTCCATCTGCCTCCTCCCTCTACCTCCATCCCCAGGTGCCTGGGCTTCAAAGATGAGTGACTCAGGGCCCCATCCTTAAATAGTTCACTGCTGGTGATGTGTCCATTGAAGCACAGCTCAGATGACCACCGTGAGACCTGCTCTTACCACCCCTCCTGCTCCTCATAGTTCCCTTAGTCCTCTCTGCCTGGTGTGTGCTATGTACGTCGTACTTTATATTATTGTTGCTTGATGAGTTTATTGTACTTTCTTTCTAACTCATACACTCCATGGAGCAAAGTCTGGCTATGACTATTATTCCCTAAGGCCCAAAGCCAGAGTAAAGTCTAGCTATGACCATATGTTCCCAAAGCTCTTCATAATGCTTATATGTTGTGGGTAATCAAGAGAGATGAGCTCAGTTAGCGACTGCACGTTCAGCATACTCTCATGTGCTTCGAGGTCACAGTGATGCAGGGTGAGTAAACCCAGGTCCAGGAGAGGTATCCCTGGTGGTGTGGACCCAGGCTACTGAGCGGCTCTTTAGAAGAGGCTTACTGTGGGCTGCACACAAGTTGCAGGACATCTGCCCATCTCTTGCACACTCCCCAGGTTCGTTCTACACTGCACATGAAGGTTAAGATGTTTACAATCCCAACTTCTCCTTCCCCCTTCCTCTTCCTCTTCCTTCTCTTCACTACGACTGTTTTCTTTGACAACCATGCTGGCTTTCCTTAGGCCCTGGGCACTTGGAACATAGTCTTAGACATTTGTGTGGTTCCTCTGGGGCAGCTGGGATCCTGTGTCATAAAGCTTTCTTATGGTTGATAATGGGGTGTTTCTAATTATTTTCAGTATAGGCATACCTCAGAAATAATGTGGGTTCAGTTGCCAACCACTCCAATAATCAAATATCAAAACGAGTCACACACAAATTTGGGGAGTTCCCAGTGCATATAAAAGTTGTTTACAAAAAGTACTGTAGTCGACTGAGTGTATAACATCATTATGCCTAGGAAAACAATGTACAAACATTCATTTAAAAATACTTTATTGCTAAAAAATGCTCATGCTCTGAGCCTTCAGTGAGTCATAAACTTTTTGCAATAGTAACCTCAAAGTTCACTACCCACAGAGCACCATACAGGTATAATAATAAGAGAGTCTGAAATATTGCAGTAATTACCAAATATGATAGACATGAAATGAGCAAATGTTGCAAAAATGGCACTAATAGATGTTTCAACAAAGGATTGCTACAGATCCTCGATTCATAAAAGAAAACAAAAGCCCCATAGTGTCTGTGAAGTACAGTAAAGCAAAGCTGAATACAACGAGATATGCTTGCATTTCAAAAAATCTGGGAAATTGTAAGTTTGCCTGAATTTCAGCTACACATAGAGCTTACATACAGAGCATCATGTTGCTTTATTGATGATTGTAATAACTTCACAGCTCACCTCCTGCTAATGGAAAACTCTGGCAGTTCTGTTGTCTAGGGTAAAATTGGATAAACTGACTCATTACAGTTTGCTGGAGAGATGACTCTTTTTTCAGTGTACAGGTTCTATCAGGGGAGACTCTGGTGGGAAATCTGGAAGGGACACCCTGTGGGAAGGGTGAAGGAAGAGGCTGTCTGACTCCCGTCTTCCTCGGCAGGTGGCAGGACTTCCAGACCATGGTGTCTGAACGACGGGAGGCGGTAGACTCGGCCCTCCGGGTGCACAACTATTGTGTGGACTGCGAGGAGACTGGCAAGTGGATCATGGACAAGACGAAGGTGGTGGAGTCCACAAAGGACCTGGGCCGGGACCTGGCAGGGGTCATTGCCATCCAGCGCAAGTTGTCAGGGCTGGAGCGTGACGTGGCTGCCATCCAGACCCGTCTGGGCACGCTGGAGCGGGAGTCACAGCGGTTGATGGCGTCACACCCCGAGCAGAAGAATGACATTGAGCAGAGGCAGGCATACGTGGAGGAGCTGTGGCAGGGCCTAAAACAGGCCTTGAAGAGCCAGGAGGCCTCCCTGGGGGAAGCCAGCCAGCTGCAGGCCTTCCTGCAGGATCTGGATGCCTTCCAGGCGTGGCTATCCACAACCCAGAAGGATGTGGCCTCCAAGGACATGCCCGAGTCCCTCCCGGAGGCCGAGCAGCTCCTGCAGCAGCACGCAGCCATCAAGGATGACATCGACAGGCACCAGGAGAGCTACCAGAAAGTTAGGGTGTCTGGGGAGAAGGTGACCCATGGCCAGACAGACCCAGAGTACCTGCTCCTGGCCCAGCGGCTAGATGGCCTAGAAAAGGGCTGGGATGCCCTGAGCCGGATGTGGGAGAGCCGCAGCCAGGCCCTCACCCAGTGCCTCGGCTTCCAGGAGTTTCAGAAAGATGCCAAGCAGGCTGAGGCCATCCTCAGCAACCAGGTAGGGAGAGGCACTAGGGGCTTGGGGCATCTCTCAGGGCAAGAGAGAATTTGGAGGTTATAAGCCTGCAGAAGTGCTACAGGGCTCAGGGATCAACTTGTGCATTTCTTAGATTCTCTCTAGCTCAGGGGACAGTCCTCTTTGTTCCTTATCAATGCCCTTTCCAGTCCCATGTCCCAAACTGTGTTTTATTCTTGGGCCAGTTAGAGGCTTGTTGTTGTTCAGTCGCTCAGTCATGTCTGACTCTTTGTGACCCCATGGACTGCAGCATACGAGGCTTCCCTGTCCTTCACCATCTCCTGGAGTTTGCTCAAACTCATGTGCATTGAGTTAGCGATGCCATCCAACCATCTCATCTTCTGTTATCCCCTTCTCTTCTTGCCTTCAGAGAAGTGAATTTTCCCCTGGATGGCTATCCTTCCATGTGGCTTTGGGTACCCTGCTCATCAGGTACCCTGGGCAGGGGCAGGGAACAGGACTCAGGGACCTTCCTCCTTGCACAACTGCAGGGGGTGCCATTCATGCTGTAACCTGCATGGCTGCACACGGTGCTCCTGCCTGGCAAGGGCCCTCTCCTCCACCTCCTCACCTCCGTGCCTTGTCTGGAAACTTGCTTCGACAGGAATATACCCTGGCTCACTTGGAGCCCCCAGACTCCTTAGAAGCTGCAGAGGCCGGGATCCGGAAGTTTGAGGATTTCTTGGTGTCTATGGAGAACAACCGGGATAAGGTTTTGAGTCCTGTGGACTCTGGAAACAGGCTGGTAGCTGAGGGGAACCTCTTCTCAGACAAGATCAAGGAGAAGGTGCAGCTGATTGAGGACAGGTACTCTCTGCCCCAAGGGTTGGGGGGCCGGAGCCAGGTAGGGTAGTGGTGCGGTACACAGCACCCTCGTGACTTGTGTTCCGGCTTTCCTTGCAGGCACAGGAAGAACAACGAAAAGGCCCTGGAGGCCTCAGAGCTTCTGAAAGACAACCTGGAGCTCCAGAACTTCCTGCAGAACTGCCAGGAGGTAAGGCTCTAGCCAGGCTGGCCACTTTGCCGGAGATTACCTCTAGAAGCATGGTGCCCTGGAGGTGGGAAGTCCTTTCTAACTCAGGAGTCTGGATTCCAAAAGCAGAGAGCTCTGGGCTGATAACGGCTCAAGTCCTTCAACCTCTAGAATCTTTGGTTTCAATTTTTTTAAAACATATGTAAAGATATCTTTTAATTTGTCAAGTCTGGGGCAAGATTTCTCAAAAAGGGCCCCGAGGACTATCTGTATTAGAATCACCTAGGGTCCTGGTCAGGGATGGCCTGAAAGTCTTGTGACCTTTGCATTCACACAGGGCCCCGGTGTGTACCAGGGCCTCATGTTTGGTTTAATACTCTGCTGTTGCCGGCTTGCAATTCCCAATGACTCTGAATATTTCCATTTTACACCAGGCCCTGCAAGTTATGGAGCTGGTCCTGGCTCTAGTTAAATGCAGACTTATGGGCCCCAGTTGGGCCTAGATGAATCAGAACTTAGCGGGTGAGATAGAGAGCAGCATTCTCAATGATCTTTTCGGTTGGAGAACCGCTGACTCAGAGGTTCCTCACTCAGCCTGGGGTGAGCTGTCCAGGGAAATCTTTACCCTGCACTCCTAGGTCTCTCCATGAACAGTGCTTCCATGTGGAATGGGGCTTCCCCTGACATTTTTATTGCTTCCATCCTCATACCCCTTTCCTCTCAACTCAAATGACTTTGTCCTCACCCACCTCTGCCCTTGGTACAAACCAAGCTTGGTGTAATGCCAGGACATCTTGGAAACATGAGAGACTCAAAAGTTCTTCCTTTACTGTTATTATAGGATCTGCCCTTGGCTTTGTCCTCAGATAACATTTTTTCACCCTACTGCCAAAGGGTGGGTTTAACCATCCATTCAGTAAACACATGTTGAGCTACTGCAATAGGCCAGGCCCTGTCCTCAGTCCTGGAAATGTGGAGAGAAGTATGAGTATCCCTGGTGTTGTACTGCACATGCTCTAGAGGGGGAAACACGGTGGAGCCTGTGTTTCAGCCCTGAGACCATGCAGGTTAAGTTTCCTGTCTTGGGAGTTAGGGATCCCGAGTCAGAGGGGAGTACTCTGTTGTGTTCATACTTCCTCCCCTTGGCCTTCTTCTGCAGCCAGAGGTGGGCAGCAGGTTCAGCCATGAGCCCCTGGCCAAAGAGGGACACTCAGGGACCATGGATCCCATTCTTTCTGCCCACAGCTCACTCTCTGGATCAATGACAAGCTGCTAACATCTCAGGATGTCTCCTATGATGAAGTGCGAAACCTTCATAACAAATGGCTAAAGCATCAGGCATTCGTGGCAGAGCTGGCTTCCCACCAGGGGTGGCTGGAGAACATTGACGCGGTGAGCAGAGCAAGTGGTGGGGTCTCTGCTTGGGGATGCTTCCTTGAGTGGGGCTGCACATGGGGGACGGACACTGGCCCAGAGCTTGCTGAGCGGTAGAGAACCTGGATGTGAAAAACTTCTCCAAGTAGTAGTTAAACCTTGGAACTCCCGATAATCCGATGTTAAGCCTGCACAGAGTGGGTGCCTCCTGTGGGTCACTTGAGTCTCGGGACCGTCCAGACACTAAGAACATGAGCCTGTGCGTCCAGTGCCAGGACAGCAGTAATCTCTTGTCTGCCATCCATCATTCTCACCAGGATGTCCTGCCCAGAGGCAGGGGGATCTGTGAGATGAGCAGAGTGGGCCGGGGACTACTGACCCTCATTGTTTGGATGGGCAGAACCACCAGGGAGTTGTCATTCATAGCAGAGGTCATGTCTGTAACAAGCTTGTCCAGGGGCCCAAGTCAAAAATATGGCTGGAGTCAGGCCTGGGAAGAAAAAGAGAGGAGAAAGAGGAGCCTCTTGCTCCTGTGGCTATCCGGAAAAAGCAGGCCTGGGAGCCACACGAGTTTGTGTCCATCGTAGTGCAGTGTACAGGCTCCAAGTCAGGCTGCCTGACTCCTTAACCTCCATGTGCCTCAGTTTCTGCTGCAAATAACTCTGGAGGTACAGAGTTTTTCAGCTAAGCCTCATCCAAGTTCTAGGCAGATCCATCGCCTCACCGACCTCCCCTCATTTAGCCCTTGGCAACCATTTGGAGCAAGGCAGCTCTCCAAGGGTCCTCTCCAAGGTCATAGGGTGAACACTTCTCCTTCCCCACACAGGAAGGAAAGCAGCTGATGGAGGAGAAGCCCCAGTTTGCAGCCTTGGTGTCGCAGAAGCTGGAAGCCCTGCACCAGCTCTGGGATGAGCTTCAGGCCAACACACAAGAGACGGCTCGGCAGCTATCAGCTGCCAGGAGCTCCGACATGCGCTCGCAGACCCAGGCCGACCTCAACAAGTGGATCCGGGCCATGGAGGACCAGCTGCAGTCAGACGACCTGGGCAAGGACCTGACCAGTGTCAACAGGATGCTGGCTAAGCTGAAGGCGAGTGAACGGGTTGCAGACTGGGGCCGTTGGTATGGAGGGAGTCTTGGCAGCAAAGCTGCAACCTGAAAGGGAGTACCCGCCTGTCCCCTTAGCTAGGCTGGCTTTTATCACGTCTCCCAGTTTACAACCCAGCTCCTACCCTCTGCAATGGGTAAGATAGGGATGGATCCAGACAGGGTAATAAAAGTGTGCACAAGTAGTGTAGCATAGGTGCTCAGAGGAGCAAGAGGTGAGGTGGGGGCAATCCAAGAAGACTCCCTGGGGAAGGCTGAGTGCAAGCCAGGTCTTGGAGGATTGGTGGGACGTGGACAATGAGGAGGAGGAGGGGCTGGCCAGGTGCCAGGGCTGGTGCCAACACCATCCTCTCATGTCCCAGCGCGTGGAGGACCAAGTGAATGTGCGCAAGGAGGAGCTGGAGGAGCTGTTCACCCAGATGCCCTCGCTGGGAGAGGAGGCGGGGGATGAAGACCTGAGCATCGAGAAGCGGTTCCTGGACCTTCTGGAGCCCTTGGGGAGGAGGAAGAAGCAGCTGGAATCATCCAAAGCCAAGCTGCAGATCAGCCGGGACTTAGAGGATGAGACGGTGAGTAGGCACAGCGGCCCCCCTGCTTCCCCAGCTGTCATCGGGGTGGCTGGCTGCTGCCCAGGGCAGTTCTTGGCAGGAGACGTCTGGTCATCTCACCACCTCATTTCATAGGGTGGTTGTAATGATTACATTAAACATAAAAGTAAGCCAGTGCCCTTTGAAGGGCGGCTCTCCCGTCAACTTTAGGGGCCAGACAGACTTGGGCTCGAGATCCCTATGTTGCCACCCACCTTGAAGTGACCGGGAGCAACTTACTTGGAACCTCGGTTCAGAGTATTGAATGCCCCCCTTTTACAAAACACTGATGGGCTGTTGGGAGGAACAGGAGGGACACAGTAGGCAGAGCTGTGTCTGACCCATGGTGAGTGATGAAAGGGTGGCTGTGGTTGTCATCAGCTCTCTCCTGCCCTCTGGTCTCCGCAGCTCTGGGTGGAGGAGAGGCTGCCTCTGGCCCAGTCGACTGACTATGGCACTAACCTGCAAACCGTGCAGCTGTTCATGAAGAAGAATCAGGTGAGTCCCGCTACCTGGTCAGTCCCTCCTGCCCCGGCCACTCCTCAGGGAAGAGGGTCCAGCTCTGATGACACAAAGCCCTGGCAGCAGATTACAGACTACTCTTCTTGTTGACAGTTTCAGGGTTCCCAGTCTGTGTGTGTATTCTCATGCAGCTTTGGTGATAGCAGAGAGAATTCTAGGGGAACCGTGGGGGTTGGCGGGAGTGAGGGGTCCAGGTGCTTTGGAATTTGGGGCCATTCAGGGCACAGGTGAGTGTAGGACCTGGAGGCCCTGCCCTGGGGTATCACGCACTTTGTAGCTTCTGTTTTCCTGGCCTCCCTGAGAGGAGGCTCACAGCTCCTGGCGTCTCTCCTGTCGCTGCTTTCTCCCTCTTTCAGGGCTAAGCTTGGCCTGTTGGGTCTCCTCCGGGCAAGTAGGCTTCTACTCTCTGAAACACGTGAGGATGCTGTGGGGCTCTAACCCCCGCTTCCTTTAGAGGAAGCCACTAAACCTGGACTCTGAGCCATAGGAGCAAACATCCGTTGGCTGTTCTGCTGTTTTAGGCCTGATTGGGAACTTCTGTGGCCTTGGTCAGAAGCCTGGAAGCAAGCGGATGCTCTTGCTCTGTCAGGGCTGCAGGGAAGCCTGCGTCCTCTGGGAAGGCCAGTGGCATGGGTTCGTGGTCTGATCATGCAGTCTGGCCAAGGGCTGACTGTACCTCTGCTCTTAGTTGGAGTCCCTCCTGCCTAGTTTGCTCTCTGGCTCAGGAAACCCGGGGGCAGCTGCAGTGTCGATCAGGGAGAATCTGGGAACTTAGAGAAGAGCAGAATGTCCCAGAGTGACAGTCAGTACTGCAGCAACTTGGGAAAGGAAGGTCATGGCAGACAGTACTTACTTCTTCCAAAAATGTCAGCAGCCAACATCTGCCCACAGAACCCAGCAACTGTGCAAGGGCCTGAATTAATTATACTAAAAGTGGTTTCTTGAAAGCTCCCTCTAGCCCTTTGCTTCCAGTTGGCATGATCATGGCACTGAGGCTCCAGGGACAGCACATAGGTACCCAGACTAGAAGGTGGTGGAGGTGGGGGTTCCACTATCACATCAGCCTCCAGTTAAAGGGGGAAGGCTGGCAGAAGACAGTATCCTTGAGGCCCCAGTTTCCTCTACTATAAAATGAGCCAACTCCGGTCCTTTCAACACTCAATACTTTAGCCTCAGAGTTATTGCCAAATGATTTTCACCTCCCTGGGCTGAAGATGGCTATTTCACGAGAAGGGCAAGAGTAATATGGATGGGGTTCCCCTTAACATGAAGGGGAAGACAATCTCTTGGGTGAGCATGGCTGCTCCAGTAAAGACGATTTTAGGCTAGCCTCACTAAAGCTGAAATCCCATTTTATCATTCCTTCTATTGCAGTGGTCCGTGTGCATCAGACTTACCCAGAGGGCCTGTTAAAACACACTTGACCGGGCTCCACCCTAGATCCTCTGCAGCAAACTCTGGGAGCAGAGCCTGATAACTTCCATTTCTATTAAGATCCTAGGTGATGCTGATGCTGCTGGCCTGGAACCCCACTTTGAGAACCACTGATCTAACGGTGTGACTAAAACCCAACCTGCAAGGAGCCTCATGAAGGGTTCTCAGCTCTAGCTGCACAGTAGAATCACCCGAGGGAACCTTTAGACGTACGGGTGCCTGGGCCCCATTCTCAGATCAATTCATTAGGATCTCTGGGGATGGGGTGGCCCTATCTACGTCTAGTTTCCCCCAGTAATTCAATGTTCAACCAGGGTTAAGAGCCACTGTCCAGCCTGGCCTGGCTCCCACCTCCCCCTGAATCTTCTGTCTTATCCCTTTCACCCTCCCTCACAGTATGCTAGCTGGCCTGGCCCCTTGGACCATCCAGGTTTCCTTCCAAGGACTTCCTTGACACTGGCTGTGTCCCCCCGCCAGCAACACTCACCCTCCAGATCTCTCTGGAGCTGCTTTCTCTCATCTGTCATGTCTCACTCAGATGTTATCTGTACAGAAAACCCTTCCTGGACCCCCAGCTAGGTGGCCACTGCCACGCCTTGGAGAACAATCTTCATCTCATTGGTGTCTGTTCCTCGTAGCACCTGTTATCTATGTTCATTTATTTATTTACTTGCTTACCCTTTCCTCTACTAGAGTGTACGCTTTATGAGGGCAGGGGTTTTGTTTATCTTGTCCCCATATTGTCCCTAGAACCTAAAACAGGGCCTGTTACCTTGGAAACAATTTAATAACTAGGTATTAAATGAATGGAGTCAAGGGACAAGATGTCCTAAGTAAGCACACTGAGCAGAAGCCTAGGACGGAATTTGCTTAAAAGGAGAGACACAGAAATAGCTTTCTAGTATACCTGAAGAGTTCATAGATCTCAGGAAAAGTACTGAGATCTCAGGAAAAGCGACTGGAAGCTGACGCCGCCCTGGGTTGTTTGAATACAATTGCAGAGACCACAGGAAATTGTCTGAGCTGAGCAGTGGGGTTTTTTAATACAATTGCAGAGACCACAGGAAATTGTCTGACTTGAGATTCCAAGCATCAGGTGTAAAGGTGCCTTTCAACAAGTTAGGTGACTTACAGGTATTGATAGTTCCATGTATTTTGAATGCTGACGGTCACAACACTGGCCATGTATCCTGTTCTTGCCCATCACCAAAGTGGGAAGAAAATACCATTTTGGTAACTGAAGTCTCAAGCAGGAAATAATAGAAAGCTCATAAAAGATTTGAGAAGTAGAAACAGGAGAAAACAAAATAAAATCCTACCCTGAATAAGGAACAACTGCTGACTACTGTTTTATACAGAGTAAAAGTTGCTAAAATCAGACCTCAGAAGGCCATTTAAGAGTCATTTTCCTCTCCTCCACCATGCACAGCAAAGAAATTGAGCTCTACTGAAACAGGAGTAGGGAGCCGTCAAGGGCTCCAGCTCTGGGATCCAAGAGAGCCGTGTTCAAATCCCACCCTGTCACTCGAAGCCCACAGGGACTTAACCGCTCTGTGTTGGCGTCCAGTGTTTATCTCAGAAGCTCACAGGAGGGTGAGAGGGGAGTGGGTGGACCCAGCACTGCGCTGGGCACATGGTCACAGGCCGTTTTAACAGCCACCCGCTCTGCTCAAGCTTCCCTAAGTGGTTCGGGGCGAGAGGTGCCCGGGGGGGGCCCTGGGCTGCCCTGCATGGTGAGAAGGCCAGCCCTTGAGCTCTTCCCCTCTGACTGCAGACACTGCACAACGAGATCCTGGGCCACACGCCCCGGGTGGAGGACGTGCTGCACAGAGGGCAGCAGCTGGTGGCAGCGGCCGAGATCGACTGCCAGGACGTAGAGGAGCGCCTGGGGCAGCTGCAAGGCTCGTGGGATACGCTGCGGGAGGCAGCGGCCAGCCGGCTGAAGCACCTACAAGAGGCCAGCGAGGCCCAGCAGTACTACCTGGACGCGGGCGAGGCTGAGGCCTGGATTGGCGAGCAGGAGTTCTACGTCTTCTCTGACGAGAACCCCCAGGTCGGCTCGGGCAGGGTCCAGGGTTGGGAGCCAAAACCAGCTGAGAAGAAGAGCCAGGGGGGAGGTGGGCTATCAGGGGGGCACCTGGAAGGCCAGGTGTGTGAGCACTGAGGGCAGCAGGCAGGGGTCCAGGTACCTTCAGGACACCCCTCCTCTTGAGACCGTATGATGCATGTACTCCAGCTGGGTGCCCTGTTTGCCAGTTCAGTTCAGTTCAGTCGCTCAGTCGTGTCCAACTCTGTGACCCCATGAACCGCAGTATGCTGGGTCTCCCTGTCCATCACCGACTCCCAGAGTCCACCCAAACTCATGTCCATTGAGTCGGTGATGCCATCCAACCATCTCATTCTCTGTCATCCCCTTCTCTTCCTGCCCTCAATCTTTCCCAGCATCAGAGTCTTTTCAAATGAGTCAGCTCTCCGCATCAGGTGGCCAAAGTATTGGAGTTTCAGCTTCAACATCAGTCCCTCCAATGAACACCCAGGACTGATCTCCTTTAGGATGGACTGTTTGGATCTCCTTGTAGTCCAAGGGACTCTCAAGAGTCTTCTCTAACACCACAGTTCAAAAGCATCAATTCTTCTGTGCTCAGCTTTCTAGTTAGATTTGCTCTAACCCAAGAATTCTTCACATTTTTTTGTGTGTCAGGGGTTCTGTGCAGATGTACTGTGGTGGGAGGGTGTGAGAGGTGAAGTTGGGGGATCTCTAAAAGCTGGGATGATACAGGAAGTTTTCATGAGGAGAGAGGTTGGACCGGGGCCTGGGAGGGTGGATGTCAGGTAGGAATTGAGGGCGTCGAGAGGAAGGTGGGACGCAGGCATTGCCAGGCACCGGGAGTAGCAGGAAGAGACCACGCGCAGTGCTCCTGGGGTGTCCCGCAAGGCTGGCCCTCCCCCACCTCCTGGCCCATCCTGGCTCATCTCACCCAGATGAGATGAGCTCGTGCCCTGACAATCTGCTTCCTTGCAGGATGAAGAGAGTGCCATCGTGATGCTGAAGCGGCACTTGCGGCAGCAGCGGGCAGTGGAGGAATATGGGAGGAATATCAAGCAGCTGGCCGGCCGGGCCCAGGGCCTGCTATCCGCAGGCCACCCCGAGGGGTGCGTGCGCCTCCGGAGGCGACCTGGCCAGCTCCTGGGCACGCCCCCCGCCCCTGCCAAGCAGGATCCCTTCAGGTCCAAGGGGAAAACAGGAATGGTTTTCCCCCAGTCTACGGGTTTGAGAAGGCTACCTTCTGGACTGCTGGTTGGCCCTAGTTCCCTGTTGTGTCATGGTTTAGTGTGACTTCAAACAGGGCTGATGGAAGGAGGCCTGGTTGGCAAAGAGATTAGGGAACAGAGTAGCAAAACTGCCTGCATGGTGAACTGTGAGCTCCTGTCTTTGGGGGAGTTAGTCTTCAGCATCCTTTAGCCTAGTCTAACTTTGGTTTTTGTGTGTGGTCCAGAAGGTAGGTCAGGATCTCGCAGTGTCTCAGCAAAATCATCATATGCCGTCTAAACTGTTGAGTGGTGTGGGTGCAGCGTCAGTGGAGCCCACTGGGTCAGGCACCTCAGGCTGCCCCCAGGCATGGCCCTATCCTCAGGGCACCCACAGCAGCCACTTCAGGACCCCCAGGGACTGAAGAGCCCCTGGTACTGCTATCCCTCCCTAAGGAGCCAAGCAGGCCTGCTGCTGGTGGAGCCAGGCAGACTGCCCACTCCCCTGCCAGCCTCCTTGGAAGAATAGTGGGAAAGTTCTCCATCCAGACCAGTCTCTCTCAGCTTCTCAGAGTCAGGGGCAGGGACAGGAGGCAGCTCCTGGCAGGGGACACATTTCATCATCCCCTGAAGCATCATGGTCTAAGGGATGGTTCCTTTTCTCCCAGCTCTTCCCTGTGAAAAGTCACTGCCATATCTTCAAAGCTGTGCTCCCCCACGCATCCAGGCCTCAGGGCTGGGAAGGAGGAGGCAGGCTCCTTGAAGCTGGCTGCCCTGGGTTCTCGGCCGCCCCCTCTGAGGACTTTTCTTGTTTTGAATCCCAGAGAACAGATCATCAGACTTCAGGGGCAGGTGGACAAGCAGTATGCAGGGCTGAAGGACATGGCGGAGGAGCGCAGGCGGAAGCTGGAGAACATGTACCACCTGTTCCAGCTCAAGAGGGAGGTGGATGACCTGGAGCAGTGGATCGCAGAGAAGGACACGGTGGCCTCCTCCTCAGAAATGGGGCAAGACTTTGACCACGTGACTGTGAGTATCCACGGCCCCTGCTTGCTTTATCTCCCTCTAATGCAGCAGACCTGGGAGCTGTCTCTCCCCCTCCACACTCACACACGCACACCTGCCCGGTGCAATGTGCCGCAGTGACGAGGGCTCCCCCGTGTGAGCTCAGGCACCCTGGGGAAGGTGTCAGAGCCCAGCTCCAGGTGGTGGCAGGTGCCACTGGGAGTCTGTGTGATGACACTACTGAAGCCCGAGCCCTGATGACCGATAACCACGTTTCCATCTACCCTTGTCCAGGTGCTCCGGGACAAGTTCCGGGACTTTGCCCGGGAGACCGGGGCGATTGGGCAGGAGCGGGTGGACAACGTGAATGCCGTCATTGAGAGGCTCATCGACGCGGGCCACTCTGAGGCAGCCACCATCGCCGAGTGGAAGGACGGGCTGAACGAGATGTGGGCGGACCTGCTAGAGCTCATCGACACGCGCATGCAGTTGCTGGCCGCCTCCTATGACCTGCAGCGCTACTTCTACACTGGTTCCGAGATCCTGGGCCTCATTGGCGAGAAGCACCGCGAGCTGCCTGAGGATGTGGGGCTGGACGCCAGCACCGCGGAGTCCTTCCACCGCACGCACACTGCCTTTGAGCGGGAGCTCCACCTGCTGGGGGAGCAGGTGCCTCTGGTCCCCAGCTGTCCCTCCGCCTCGCCCCTGACTAGCCTCCCTGGGGTCCTGTAGAGTCAGGTCCTCTCCTGGCTTCTAGAGAGGAAATCTCCGGAACAGGCACTCCCTAGAGAGGCAACAGCTCCAGGCAGGAAGGCACGGAGCAGAGGCTTTCAAATGTTCTTTAGCTGTAGAACTAGTTCCCCGGTGGCTCAGATGGTGAAGAGTCTGCCTGCAATGTGGGAGACCTGGGCTTGATCCCTGGGTCAGGAAGATCTCCTAGAGAAGGGAATGGCTACCCACTCCAGTATTCCTGCCTGGAGAATCCCATGGACAGAGAGCCTGACAGGCTACAGTCCGTGGGGTCGTAATGAGTCGGACATGACTGAGCGGCTAACACTTTCACTTTAAACAGAGCCTTTCCCCAAACCCAATGCAAAGTACCTTAAAATGCAATTTATCTGGTTGTCAGAGTGTTACAGAATCATTAGTGAGTCTACATGTAGCGCTTTTCTAGCACCAGGTACTGTTCTAAGCAATACACTCAGCCACACTCTGAGGAAGGGAGTAATGTCTTCTGCCTTTTCTAGATGAGGAAAGCAAGGCATAGAAAGGTAATTAAGTCGCCTGGAAAATGCAGCTAAGCAGGGGAGCCAGGATTCAGATCCTGGCAGTCTGGCTGTAGACTTTGAACCCTTAGCCATGGGGCTGTTCAGCCTTTCCTAGTGGGAGCTGGAGGGGGGCCCAAGATCAGCCTAGACTCCCCCTCCCATCATGGGGTGCCCCCTAAGGCGCTTCTATAGGCCCATAAGGTTCTGCAGAGTCCAAAGTGGTGAAAAGGTTGGGGGGGTGGTGCTCAGTCACTTTGGGGTTGTTCACCGGGCTTCCAGAGGAACAGGGAGAGCTGGGCTCACTTGCAGTCTTGCATTGACGCAGTGGGATTTCAGGAAAAAACACCAAAGTATTAATAGGTGGAGCCCCTGGGTCACCAAGAAGGGGACAGCCTAGGGATTTGTCCTCCAGCTGGAGGTGCCTTGGGGATGCCAGAGCCCTTGAGGCAGGTACAGCCCCACCAGGGTCTCGGGAGTGAGGCTTCACTGCCCTGGGCCGGCCTCAAACGGGATGGCATCACAAGAAGGATCTGGAACAGGGAGTCGAGAGATGCCCCCAGTCCCAGCTGTGCCCTCTCCGAGCATGAGTGACCTCGGGCCAGTCATGAGCCTCCCTGCGGCTCAGTTTCCTTGTTTCCGAAACGGGTAAGAACAGTACCTCTTTGATGAGATTGTTATAAAGACAGAGAGAGTCATAAAAAGTGCTTAGAGCGGTGCCCGGTATATAATTACTCTCATAATCACACATCAAAGGGCACAGAGCCCCTCTCACTCCCAAATCCTCATCAGAACCCAAGGGGTGCTTTCGGTCAGCAGAGGTGCCAAAGCAGGGAGCCTTCTCTCCAGCACCCAAGAATTGGGGAGCCTCTAGCACCATCCTCAAGAGGGAGACCCAGAGGAAGCAGACACTCTCATCCATCCTAGGCCCAAGACGTGTCGGCCCGGGGAACAACGGTCAGTTTTGCCCCATCACAGGTACAGCAGTTCCAGGATGTGGCCGCCCGCCTGCAGACGGCGTACGCTGGGGAGAAGGCAGACATCATCCAGAACAACGAGCAGGAAGTGTCTGCCGCGTGGCAGGCGCTGCTCGATGCCTGTGCTGGGCGCCGCACCCAGCTGGTGGACACGGCAGACAAATTCCGCTTCTTCAGCATGGCCCGAGACCTGCTCTCCTGGATGGAGAGCATCATCCGGCAGATCGAGACCCAGGAGAAGCCCAGGTGAGAGCAGCAGTCCCACCCCCGGGCCACTTTGTCCCAGAGGCTGGCGGGCCGAGATGCTAGCCCGTCCTGGAGGGGTCTCCCGGACTGTGGGCACGCAGGAATCCCCAAGGGGCACCTGAGGCTGGGTCCAGGCAGCATCTTAGTGACTCAGCTGCTACTGGGAGGACTGACCATTGCAGAATAAAGAGAATCCTGAGTGCTGAGAAACACATCTGTCATTCAGATTCTGTCATGGGGCACAAGTGGCCACAGTTGTCAGTGAAAATAAATAGTTTATACATCAAAAGCTGGGCAGGTCCAGAAGTGGTCACTCTCCCCCTAGCACGGGTTTTTGGGGACCTTTTCCCTAAAACTCGGGAAAGGAGCTCATTGCCTATGAGAGATAGAGGCAGGTATGTGGGCAGTTGGCCAGGATCAGAACTCACTACACACTTTGTGCTCATCTCTGGCCCTCTGCCTCTAGGGCGCCTGTCCTGGTGGTCAAATTTTTATATTTAACGTCTTGACTGAGCTTAGAAATCACATGCCACACCCTTCAGCCGTTTAGAGGGTGCCATTCAGTGTTTGCTTTGCATAGTCACAGTTGGACAACCATCACCCCAATTTTCATCACCTCAGAAAGAAGCCCGGTACCCCTTAGCAGTCATCACCCCACTCCTATCTCTTTGCAGCCCTTGGCAACCTCTAATCAGCTTTGTATATCTAAGTTTACCTATTGTAGACTTTTCACATGAGTGGGATCACAGAATGTGTGGTCCTCTGGGACTGGCTTCTTTCACTGTCCACAGTCTTTCCAAGGTTCATCTACTTGGCATATATCAGTACTTCATTCCACTTTATTGCCAAATGTAACATTCCTTTGTGTGTGTGTGTGTGTGTGGCTGCTGCACCCCTGCCCGTGTCCTGACCACTGGCCGAGGGAGGCCACTAGGGTATCAGTGTTCCTGCTGGACCAGGCAGCTGGCAGGACTTCCTGGCTGTCCAGAGAGAGAGGATGGAGTGGGTTCAGACCCCCAGGCAGATGGGGGCCCCCCTCTGATTGGAACTTGATATCAAGTGGGCCAGAGTCACCCCGAGTCTCCCTTTTCACCAGACTCCCAACCCTGCCCCCCAGGGACGTCTCCTCGGTGGAACTCCTCATGAAGTATCACCAGGGCATCCGGGCGGAGATAGAGACCCGCAGCAAGAACTTCAGCACCTGCCTGGAGCTTGGCGAGTCCCTCCTTCAGAGGCAGCACCAGGCCTCGGACGAGGTGGGCCGGCGGGACCGACACGCGTGCTCTCCTGTTCTCGCCTCCACTCCTGCCGGGCCAGACAGCTTCCTGGGAGGGAGCCTGTGGGCCATGGAGGCTCATCTTTTTCATCCCAGGAGCACTGGGGCTCTGTGCCAGCCCAGGGATTTACAGCCTCACTAAACCCATTCAAAGAGCTGGCCGCTTCAAAGGGCGAGTGGGCTCATAACCCTCCTAAACTCTCTTGTACGTGTGTGCTTTGGGCTTGGCGACCCCTGCTTCCTGGGTGAGGCATATTTAACCCCAGAGAGGTTAAGTAACCTGGCCAAGGCTGCTCAGCTGGCAGGGCCAAGACTTGACGCCAGGGCTGTGTGACCAAGGCCAGCCGGCTTTGCAGGGCCCTTTTGCACACTGCCTCCCACAGCAGGGGGAAGGGTTACCAAAGCCTGAGCTGCCTTCCCTTTCTTCCCGCAGATCAGGGAGAAGCGGGAGCAGGTGGTGTCCAGGAGGGAGGAGATGAAGGAGAAGTGGGAGGCCCGCTGGGAGCGGCTCCGCATGTGTGAGTGAAGCCTGGGAGCCAGGCAATCGGGGAGGGGCGGGGCTGGGGCGGGGAGGGCTGATGTCACAAGGCAGTGGAGGAGACGAGCCCCCCAACACACACAGCACCACTCATCAGCAGAACTCAGGGTCAGGAGCCTCAGGGGTCGGGGGAGGAGGTTCACGGAGAAGACCCAGCAGACACGCTGCTGGAAGCCCACCTCTGACAGCCAGCACACCCACTCCCTGTCTGCCCCCGCCCCCGCCCGACTGGCATTCCCGTAGAGCTGTGGCCTCTCCAGGGGTCAGGGTAAGGCTCTAGTGCATCCCAGGTGTTTGACCTGTGGTGTGTGCTGCCCAGAAGGGGCTCTGTCCTCCGCGGCTGGAGACCGGAGGGGTGGGGAGAGCCCACCACGTGGGTAGAGGCTGCACAAAGACCTGGACTCTCCCACGGCTGCTTGTGCACATCTGTGAGTGAGCAAGACAGCCTGGGAAGACTGCCCGGTCTGCCCACCCGCCGGCTGCACGTCTGTCTGTGAGTGGACCTCCCCAGGCCCCCTAGGTCTGGGGGGCACTCACAGACCCCGGGCCTTGTTGTCTCGGCAGTGCTGGAAGTGTGCCAGTTCTTCCGGGATGCCTCCGTGGCCGAAGCATGGCTGATCGCCCAGGAGCCCTACCTGGCCAGCCGGGACTATGGACACACGGTGGACGGTGTAGAAAAGCTCCTCAAGAGGCACGAGGCTTTTGAGAAATCTGCGGCCAGCTGGGAAGAGCGCTTTGCTGCCCTAGAAAAGCCCACCACGGTGAGCTGGTGAGGGGCAGCCCGGAGCAGTGGACAGCCTTGGGGGTTCCTCCAGTCAAGAGCTCTTAGACGGTTTTGGGGGACCTATGGGCAGTGTAAAAGGCTGAGCAAGTGGGGAAAGCAGGAAGGAAACAGGAGTGGGAGGAAGGATGGACTTTTGAAGGTAAGAGACAAGAGGGGCTGATTCCAGAAGGAACGAAGATCAGATATGTTGGGTACAGGGAGGCTCTTTCAGGGAAAGCTGTCTCAGAGCAGGCTCCCCTCGTGGCTGCTTTGACTCCTTGGCCTTTCCCTTTCCTAGCTTGAGCTCAAAGAGCGCCAGACCCCGGAGAGAACTGAGGAGGAGCCTGGGTGAGTGTGGGGAGGACTGGCTAGAGCACTCTGATGAGGAGGGGGGCGGCTAGGGGGAGGGGGAGGACGATGCTTATACTTGAAACAGGCCCCCTGATGTTTTGACACACTATATGTGACCTCTCACACCTGGGCCACTAGTCAGAGAAATCCAGAGTGTCTGGAGCTTAAAGGCAGAAAAGAGACTTCATTTCCCCCCAGTCCTGGGTGTCCTGGAGTCCTCATGGGGGAAGGATGGGGGGGCAGGCCATGGCTACTGCGCCGTCACCCCCTGTTCTGGGAACCAGCTGAACATGTGTCCCGGAGGCCGGGCTGCCTGGAACCAGCCTTTTCTGAAGCATCTGCCTTTACTTTGCAGATGGTGGAGGGTCTGCCGGGCTGCAGACTTGGCTGGTGTTTTGGGGGGAGGAGGTGGGAAGCCAGGCCTTGGAGATGGGCTCCGGCCTCCAAGAGGTGCTTGTTTCTGAAGTGGGACATTGTTTTCCATAGGCTTCAAGAGGAGGAAGGCGAGACAGCAGGGGAGGCTCCCCGAGGTCCCCACCGAGCCACCACTGAGAGAACGTCCCCGGTCAGTTCCCTGTCCCAATTGTCTAGTTCCTGGGATTCATTGCTGCCAGACACCCATCGTCCCGACTAGGCTCTGCAGGGGCAGAAGGCCAGGATGGGTACACCCCCACCTCCCCAGAATCCTTCCACCACTCCTCCTTATTTACTTAGCTTATTTTCTAGAATAATTCCCCTCCTCCCCTCAATCAAGAAGAAACTGACATGCCAGCCCACTGACATGACTCTCTTAGTTTGGTTTTATGTGGTCTAATAAATTTTGTTATATAAACACATCCCCATCTCCATCAGGGGGAACAGTTTATACAGCAGGGATGAGCCCCTTTTAAACACTGTCCTTTCCCTCCAACATCGTCCCTAACTCAGTACCCTCTGCACACGCACACATCCACACATACTCACAAATGGGCTGTGTGGTTCCCCTGCCCCACCCGTGGCATTTAGAAGAGTGAAGTGGGCACGTTCACCCTCGAGTAGACTCCTTCCACTAAAACAGAGGCCCTTCCCCACTTTGCACCTTCCTGGCCTGATGCCTGTGGGTCAGTGAGCTGGAGACAGAGATGATTCTGAGGCAAGAATAGACTTGAGGGAGCCCTTTGGGAGGAAAAGACAGCCCCAGGGATTCTGCCTCAGAGGTCTCCAACTTGTAGAAGGGAGGATGGAGAGGAGGGGTACCCAAGGCCCAGATGTCTTCAGGGCCTTGCCTGGCATAGAACCTTTAGCTGAAAGGACTGGGGAAGTCTAAGCAGGAAGTCTGGGAGGCTCTGACCCCGGTTTTTGGGAAATGTCCTGGGAGCCGCTGACTGAGAAGCAAGCAAGAACCCAGCATGGGCCTTGCATGGCTTTGCTGCTGCGTGTCCACCGCCTGTGCAGGTACCCAGTTGAGCTTGCCTGAACCTTTAGGAGTTCTTGGTGGAAATTTCTGGTACGACATCAACCCCAGAAAAATGCACTTCCTGCGCAGAATCCCTGTCAGATCTAGATTTCGGCCCTTCCCACACTTCTGAGACACACACACACACACACACACACACACACACACTCAGCTACCTCCAGCCCCACCAGAGGCCTCCCTTCCTGAGCTGCACCAGCCCATCCTGTCCAGCAGAGGGCACTCCCAGGAGTTCCCTCTGAAGATCCCATTGTGGCAATGTGGGGGTCTGCGGTGAACTTCGCCCGGGCCCCTCCTTTCCCAGAGACAGCCCCACTGGGAGGAGAGAGAACTCTGGTAGGGGCCGGCACGGACTGCGGACACTGGGGCTGGGACTGTTCCTGCCACCTGCGCTTCAGCTGTGTATCCCAGTGTGTCTGCGTGCGGTGGTGTCACAGGTGTGTGGGTTCCTTTGTGACCGCCTGAGCGATCCATCCATTGTCTGTGTCGTGTACGTCTGTGCAAATGTGATTACATGTGCATCAGAGCCACCTCCATCCAACACCTGAATGCCGCTGGATCTGGGGGGAATAAAACCTGCTTGGACCTGAGTGTCTCTCTGGAAGGAGGAGTGAGCCCACACTTGAGACCCTTCTCAGAGAGCCAGCCACCCTGCCAGATGGGGCAAGTGGCCTGTGCACGGTACCAGGAAGAGACCAGATGGCGAATCAAATGAACACCAGGCCCAAGGCCTCATGCAAACAGATTTCCTGCTGCTTCTCCTTTCTGAGCCCTTTGTTGAGTTTCCATGAGGATCCACGGAACTCCAAGTGGGAGAGTGGGATACCCCCTTGTTCTTTGATACAAGAAGAGTGGAGAAAGAGTCCCATGCAGGTTGGAAAACCTTTCCAGAAGCTACAGGCCTCTCCCAGGAAGGCTGGCTGCAGGAAGTTCTGCTGAGCCTTCTCTCGGGCTAGGCCTGGCTCTCACGCTGTCCTGTGTCTGCGGTCCGGTGTGGGTGCCCCGTGGGACCGATCCCTGCTGTGTGTGGTCTGGTGTTGGTGTCCCGTGCGATAGATGTGTGCACTGTGGCCCCCTGTGAAACCCATCACTAGTGCATGCCGGCTTCCTGCTTGGGGGAGCAGACCAGGCACCTGAACCCCTGTCCAGACCGCTGCACAGCCCACGGTGACCACCGTGCCAGCCCTGCCTGCTCCTCCTTTCCCGGGTGTGTGCACACACACATACGCACAGGCGGGGGCTGGAGCACTATTCCACACATTCGGTTTTTTCCTCAAGCATATCATTATCGTACAATCCATTGCCTCCATCACCTCCTAGCTTTCCATGTTAGAGCATGTTCTGATTAAAAAAATAAAATCCATTCTACAGGTAAGTACGCAGGAGTGTGTGAGATCAAGAAGAAACAAATTTTCACAAATGGCAAAATTCCCGGAGTGAAATTTTGGAAGTCTGGATGTTGGGTTCTAGTCCTTCATTGTAGAAATATCCTGAGAGACTTTAGACAAACCTCCTAATCCTCCTGGGTCTCCTTGCCCTTTATAGAGCTCTCTCTGCAGGATTACAGAAAGTCCAGAACGTTCCTGTATGTGAACCATGTAGCTAAATAAAGGGAGGGTTGGGAGAGAAGGGTTTCCCCACTTTTGTGGTGTTCTCAGCTCTGAGGAACCTGGTTCAGTGGTCAGGTGCCAGCTGGTGTGAGGCTGGAGATGGGAAGAGATGGCAAAGGGCTAGGGTGTTTTCCTTGGTTGCCTGGGGAAGAGAGGAAGGCAGGGTTGAAACTCTGCTCCTGCCAAGGCCAGGAGGTAGCCTGAAGGCCTACCCTGAAGGTGGCCCTGGGGTAGCAGAGGGGGCCTGGCAGCAGGCTGAGCCTCCTGCCACCACACCCTCCACATTATGTGTCTCCCCTTCATCCCGGGGCAGCTCTGGGGAGGGCTTTGAGGTCCTGCTAAGCATCCTCATCTGCTTGGCTCTGGCTGCCTCAGAACCCTCAGTGTAACATTTGTGGTGAGATGCAGAGGTTGATTTATGGAGAAGAAATGGTATTGCAGAGGATCCGAGACTACCCAGGCTTGGGGGCCCACAGCCCCGGGGGCCTCTTCTGTGCCCCGTGCCTGCTCTAGGAACTCTCCCGGTGGAGCTGCTGTAATGATGAGCGAGAACCCTGAAAAGCGTTGGTGCTTCTCGTGGGCTGCCACAGCAAGAAAGAATCTGCCTTCGGGGTTCACTGTTTTGGAGCAAATGTGCCCTGTCTTACTCTGAGCCTCAAGGATGGATTCCTCTGTGGTGCAGGGACTCTGGGGCCAGGCTGCTCCAAAAAGCAACTGCCTGGATGCGTTTCATTATCAGGCCTTCATCAGGTTGTCAGGGAAAAACTCTCTTAGCCAAGCACAGCTCACAGACGTCACTCTTCCCCATGACCTTCCAAGACTGCCTGCAGCTGGCTTCCCTGAGGGAAGACTCGCCAACTCATCTGGGATGAATAGGAGAGTCCAGACCCCCAGGTCCCTTGTCTCTCCCTTCCAGAGCCTTGGAGGTTGATGTGGCTTCAGGCAAGTTACCAGCACTTTCGAACATGGGGGATAGTGTCCCGGGACTGAGTGGGCACTGGATTGCAGCAGCTCACCTTTCAGCCAGTGCCTGATGGCTCCAGCTGCTGTCAACACCTTAGCAATACCCACCCACCGCACCCCCCACCCCCAGCCCCCAGCACCAGCCTCCGCGGCAGGCAGCCTAGAGCTTTAATCAGCTGCCAGAGGCCAGACTCTGACATCCTTAGAGGGAAGGGATGTGGGTGTGGACGCAGCAGCTGTGTTTCTTCTTGCCTGAGCAAGCTCTCTCCATCCTTTCTACCAGATTGTTTCTCCCCTCCCACTCCGAGGCTGAACTGAGCTGCTGGTTCAGGTGTTTTTGCAGCGAAGGCAAATGGTGTGTTTGTCCATAATGAGCAGACCCGGTCAGGAAAGAAAATCAGTTTTCCCACGAGCTGGGGTGTGTCTGTCTCCCCAGAATGCCTGAATCAGCGTGGCAGGGCTGTGTCTGCCTACAGCCTGTCACCACGCCCTGGCACTCTGGGGAAACTGGCTCTAGGCTCTTTCTGGACATCTGTCTGAGGCTGGGTGTGCCCCACTCTCTATGCTGAGGTTGGGCGTGATCTTCCCATCCCTGCTGCTCAAAGGCAACCAACCCCTAGGTTTGTCTGCCAGTCGGTGTTTCAGAGCAGCCCAGATCCCGATAGACCCAGCATGGGACTCAGTTAATACCGAAGGCATCTCAGAAATGGGGTTGGAAGTTGCCAGTTTGACTGCTGGGTGTCAGATCCAGATGGGGGAGTCAGTGTCTTCCTTTTGGTCTGAGTGCCTGGCTCAGAGACATCAAGCAGCTTCCAGTTCCTCATGGCAGGGACCTGAAGAGCCCACACTGGTCATAGAAATGGCGAAGAGAGCCGCTGAGGAAGCCTCATTCTCTCCCCCAGGATGGCCATGGGGGAGACCTTCCCTGCCCAAGGGGACCCTGCACACTCCCCTCCCTCGCCCTCACTTCACTGGGTGGCCCTCTGCTCTGCTTCCCTCCCTTGTCTTCCCTGGTTTCCAGTGACTGGACTCTCACCACAGTCCTTCATCTCTCAGTTCAGTCACTCAGTCGTGTCCGACTCTTTGTGACCCCATGGACTGCAGCATGCCAGGCCTCCCTGTCCATCACCAACTCCTGGAGTTCACCCAAACCCACGTCCATCGAGGCGGTGATGCCATACAACCATCTCATTCAGCTCTTAAACATCCTCCAGAAGAATTCTAACAGTTGGCCCCCACAGGGCTGAGCCACTCTGCTGCCCTTCCCAATCCTCATGAGAGCTTCTCCCCTCAGCCCCCAACCTGGAGGACTCCCCACCTGGCCGGCCTCAGCTCTTCCCGCGCGTTTCCCTCTTTCCTCTCTTCTGGCATTTGTCTCTGCTCACCCTCTGTTCCCATCTCTCTGGCTGCTCTCAACTCTTCTCTTGCAAACAAGTGTCTTTTGAGCAGCCTTCCCAGCCCACCTGCTGAGAGCCTTCTCACCCAGACAATGAAAGCCCAGACCACAGACATTTAGGGAAGGAAGAAGTTCTCGGCTGCAGAAGTGGCCAACTTCCCCTCCCTGTCGTCTCGCGGGGCTATTTGGTTGCCTAAGGCGCTCAACCCTAGGTCTTGTGTGGCCCCCAGCCCCTCTTCTGGCCCTTTCTGATGGCTGTGACAGTCCCGCTGCCCCAGCCCGTCAGCCACGCATCTTCTCTAAGCCAGACTCCCCTTTAGACCATGAGCCCTGTCAGCCACGCATCTTCTCTAGGCCAGACTCCCTTTAGACCATGAGCCCCGCTGGATAGCCCCTTTTTCCCGAGCAGTAGTGCCACGCCGTCTCTTGTAGCAGGATTTAGTGGGAAGAGCTCAGGGTTGGGGACCAGACCACTGTATCCTCAACTTTTACTCAGTAGCTGTGTGACTCTGGGCCCGTTACTCATTCTCCCTGACCCTCAGTTTCCCTCGTCTATGAAACAGGCGTAGTGGCGCCCACCTCTCAGAAAGGGTGTGAGGACAGGAATAGAGAATGTAGGGAGAACGCCTAGCAGGCGACGGTCTTCATTCTCCCTTCATTATTTCCTCCTCTCACCACAGTCCTGCAGCTCCTAAACGTCCCCCATAAGAATTCCAGCATTCGTTGCCAAAACCCTCCCAAACCAGCCTTCCTGCAGCGCCCTTCCCTGGAGACCCCCTACACACAGTTGAGGCTCAGTTCTTGCTGTGAGGTAGGTGGGCAAGACCTCTCACAGCTAAGGTCGAATAGTCTTTGGGATGCATCCCTGTACCCCGTTTCTCATTTACCAGCATTTCCTTCAGAGAGAAGTTCACATGCGTTCCCTTGCTTGTTCATATATCTGGGATCACTGAGCATCTTCTAGAACGTCTCAGAGACCCTGTGGTCACACCCCAGGTTGTTTTTCTCCCTGGCTGGAGACTTGGTTTTCTGTGTGCGGGCCCCTTATGCCGCCTGCTGGCTGGGTCTGGAACTACACCTTCAACCCCTTTATTCTGGGTAAGAAATGGACCCATCCTGTCCCCTCCCTTTCACCTTCTTGAAAGTCCTCTGGGGAGGAGACATCTGCCTGCTTTCCCCCGCCCAAGTCAGCTTCCTAGCAAGGCAGGACCCTACAAAGTCAAGCGTACAAGACTCTGCAAAGACTCTGAGGTGGCCACGCCCTGCCTGTCAGGAGCTCAGGCCTCTCCTCGTCTGATTACAGCCCTGTGAGGTCCTAAAAGGCTCTCCTGTTGTGCTCTTTCCTCCCCTGATGGTCCCCCAGCAGCCAGTGCTGCCTGTCCCCTACCCTCCTCCGATGCATTGATCCCAGCAGCCAGCGCACACACCTAGCTCAGATGAGCCCTACCCACCCATCTCAGATGTGCCCCACGCACCCACCCACCAGTCCCCTGGGCCCCCAAACCAGAGAACAGAAGCTCCAGGCTTATTCCAGGCACCATCTCGGGCCCTTCTCTCTCCTGCTCTTACTCCCACTCATGATCTAAACTCTCCATCCATCCCGACCCGATACCCAGAGTTTCTCCCAAATGGCTGGATCCTCCTCTTTTCAGAATGTCCCCCAGCTCCTCTGGGCAAGGGCTCTAGGCTGGGTTACCCCTCAGGTGGAATCTATGCATCCTCCTGCTGACCGAAGGGCCAGAGCAGCACGCCTGCCTTCTCCCACGTATCATGGAAGACAGAAGGGAGTCAGATCATCTCAGCTATCCAGGGCCTTTGAATAGAGCCTGCCTGTCCCTACAGCACACAGTTAGCCGAACCCCTCCAGGTGTCTGCTGTCCACTGATCCCTCTGCCTGCAGAATCTGTATCAAAGCGCAACATGGTTCCTGGAACAGCAGCAGAAAGTGCCTGCCCTGCTCTCTTAGAAGCTGGCACAGAACATATTTACCCCTGGAGACTATAAAAGGAGGACCCTTTTGCCCAAGCCATGCCCCTGTCTTTCTCCTGTGTCCCTTCCCCCAGCCCAGGAGGGAGAGAAGCCCTGGGTCTGAAAGGAGCAGCTGCCACCAGACCCCTCCGCCTCCCGCCTTCATTCTTGGCTCTCTCCTCCTCAGGCCTTAGCCTTCAGGATAAAGGGACGAGGATGTGTTATAAATTGTCTCCATGTAAACAGTCAAGGGAACAGAAGAAATCTTTGCATACATCGGAAAACCCCTATTTTCCAAAGCCCACCCATGACCTGGCTGCTTAACTTTTGATCACACTGGCCATGGCCTCTGACTGTCCCTGCCAGGGAATGTGGATTAGGCACCCATCAGGAGGAAATGGAAGGTGAAATTAAGTTGGGAGGCAGTCCTGGAAAAATGTGTGTTTTCAAAGGAGAGTTCCCAAAAGGAAAGGAGCATGGAAATGAAAGTATATGAAAAGAATGTAGACACACAAGCCTATAGTAAAACCAGTCCCAGGAGGGCAGAGGCTGAGTAGGGGGTGAACGAGGCCGATAGACTCTGCTGGGTTTCCCTCCCAGCATCTGCCAGGACATCTTCCATGAGCCACCAGGGAGTCCCGGAGAGCCTGGCCCATTGCCAGGAGGAGCAGAGGGGCCAGCTGGAGAGAGAGGCTGAAAGGCTTCACTACCTCCTCGACCTCTATGCCTGAGTCAGAGGGTTGGCTTGACTGGGTGCACAGAACCCAGGCTCCCAGACTCAACCTGCCACTCCCGCCCTTCCTCCCTGCTGGAGGATGATCCAGGCAAGGCCTCAGGGCCTCCAGATCCTTGTGGTCAACTCTGGCTCATTGCCAACACTCAAAAATATAAAACATATAAAACATATATGTAAGATGCATAAAGATGGGTGTGGCCCAGCCACAACTCTCCAGAGGCTCTAAGACAAGGAAAAGATGCGAACCCTAAGGACATGATAAAAAGTCAAGCCTGCCCAATTCTTCAGTGTGTTTCTTAACTGGAAATGAAAGCTATATGACCTTGGGTAAGTCACTTAACCTCTGAGCTCAGATTGTCTCATAGATTGAGGGTGTTGGACTAGAGTAGTGATTTTCAACCTTTTCCAGCCATATTATTCCTTTCTTTAAATGGGATCTTAGGGAACCCCAGATTAGTTTGTTGACTAGTCCTAATTTAGAAAAAGAAAAAGTTTAGTCGCTCAATCGTGTCCGACTCTTTGCAACCCCATGGACTGTAGCCTACCAGGCTCCTCTGTCCATGGGATTTTCCAGGCAAGAGTACTGGAGTGGGGTGCCATTGCCTTCGCCAGAGGATCTTCCCCGACACAGGGATCGAACCCGGGTCTCCCACAATGTAGGCAGACGCTTTACCATCTGAGCCACCAGGGAAGTCGTTTAGGCCTAATTTAGGGGATACAAACATGACCAACTTTACCTTTCTTCCAACCACTGCCGTCAAACATCTCCACCGAACCTCCGCTTCCCATTCCTCAGTGCCAGCACTGGCAGACATTGATCATTTTTTACTGTTAAAAAGTCCAATGAGTCTGTTTCAGTTTGAAGCTTTGATCTGATGCCCAGAATGGTACCCAGCTCCTCTCGTTCTCCATTTCTCTCTTTTGGATTTGATCCAAGGTCTGAAGGACCCACAGTGGGAAACACCAGGTCTGCTCTTTCCTGGCTCCTCCCCAGCGCTCTCTGGGCCTCAATCTTCAGCTGGGACAGAGAGTAGAAAAGAGGGCAGTGTCTCCTTACCGCCTGAGGTGGCTCTGGTCCTCCTGGGCTTTCAGTGGCCTTGGTCCCCACCTGCTTGGGGACTATAAGACCCTTCCCACCTGGTGCTCTAAGGTCCTCAGCAATCAGACCTTTGAGGCAGAGTTCTGGCCAGATGTCTCCAGCTAGGCTGTCTTCCTGGGTGCTTATTTGGCACATAGGAGACCCACCCATTCCTGTCCCAACTGGCATTCTTGCGTTGCACTCGAAAGCAGGCTGCCCCTTGTTCTCTCAGTCTGTCCTCTTCTCGCTCCTGCTGCAGTGGCACAAAAGTGGGTCAGCAAGGCTCTGCATTAGGAGGTGCCCAGCCAGGGGACAAGAGTCTGCGTCCCCTTCTCGTAGACACCTGACACACAGCCTATGGCTCCACTAGAGGCTCGGAGCACCCTGCCTTCCATTCAGTTCAGTTCAGTTCAGTTCCCCAGTCATGTCTGACTCTTTGCAACACCATGGACTGCAGTACACCAGGCCTCCCTGCCTATCACCAACTCCCGGAGTTCACTCAAACTCATGTCCATTGAGTCGGTGATGCCATCCAGCCATCTCATCCTCTGTCGTCCCCTTCTCCTCCTGCCTTCAATCTTTCCCAACATCAGGGTCTTTTCAAATGAGTCAGTTCTTCACATTAGGTGGCCAAAGTATTGGAGTTTCAGCTTCAGCGTCAGTCCTTCCAATGAGTATTCAGGACTGATCTCCTTTAGAATGGACTGGTTGGATCTCCTTGCAGTCCAAGAGACTCTCAAGAGTCTTCTCCAACACCACAGTTCAAAAGCATCAATTCTTTAGTGCTCAGCTTTCTTTATAGTCCAACTCTCACATCCATACATGACTACTGGAAAAACCATAGCTTTGACTAGACAGAAATTTGTTGGCAAAGTAATGTCTCTGCTTTTTAATATGCTATCTAGGTTGGTCATAGCTTTTCTTCCAAGGAGCAAGTGTCTTTTAATTTCATAGCTGCAGTCACCATCTGCAGTGATTTTGGAGCCCTCAAAAATAAAGTCTGTCACTGTTTCCCCATCTATTTGCCATGAAGTGATGGGACCAGATGCCATAATCTTAGTTTTATGCCTTCTATGGGGAAGTGCAAGGAGGCAAAAGCCACAGCCTTTCCCTGGGGCGTTGACTCCTTAGGTGGTGATTCTCCATCAACACACTTGAGCGCATGAAAAGCTTATTAAGAAACACCAATGCGCAGACCCCACTCCAAGCTAGTTAACCCAGCATCCTGAGGATGGGTCCTGCGCATATTTTGTTAAAGCTCTTGAGGTGATTGTAAAAGGCAGCCGCGGTTAGGAACCACTGCCCTCTTCCAGCAAATCCCCACCAAATGAAGGGGGCAGGACCAGTTATTCCCCCATGAGTTGGGAGGCTCTGGGTTTCCCTGGTGGCTCAGTGTAAAATAACCCACCAGCCAATGCAGGAGACATGGGTTCAAACCCTGGGTCAGGAAGATCCCCTGGAGATGGAAACGGCAACCCACTCCAGTATTGTTGCCTGGGAAACCCCATGGACAGAGGAGCCTGGTGGGCTGCAGTCCGGGCTGCAGTCCACAGGGTCGCAAGAGTCAGACATGACTTAGTGACAAAACAGCAACCTGGAGACTTAGGGCCTGGTGCCCAGACACAAGTTGAAGGTAACAAGTTCTCATCAATTTCCCTGGTGGCTCAGATGGCAAAGAATCTGCCTGCAATGTGGGAGACCCGGGTTTGATCCATGGGTTAGGAAGATCTCCTGGAGAAGGAAATGGCAATTCCTTCAGTATTCTTGCCTGGATTCTCCAGTATTCTTGCCTGAGAGAATTCCATGGACAGAGGAGCCTGGCAGGCTACCGTCGCAAAGAGTCAGACACGACTGAGCAACGAATACTTGAGAGTCGTAGAACATCCTAGTACAAATGTTTTTTTTCTTCTATCTCAGCAGCAGAGCCCTTTCTTCATTTGAAATCTGGCTTTGAAATCTTGTCAGAGCCCAGGTCTAACTCAGTCAGAGTTGGAGCCTCTGACAGGAAGCCAGGGTGGGCACCTGGAGTCGGGCAACAAGCAGGGTCAGAAATCCCCTGGCCCAGCCCCTTCAGCTCACTCTAATGACCTTCTGCTCCTATTGAGGCCGGAGAGGGGAAGAGTTTGGGGAAGCAGGCCAGGTGGACACCCACAGCAGGTTGGGGAAGGCCCAGGGTGGGTCAGGGAGGGCACAAGACAGAGGAACCAGACTTGGGTGAGGCCTGCTGACCTGCCCTGTTCTGCCGTGAGCGGCCGCCCAGGTCTGGGCCCTCAGCAAGGTGCGCTCCTCCCATATTCCCTGGAGCAGGGGGAAGAAGAGAGGCCGTGGCCCCAGGACCTGCAGCCGCCACCCCCGCCAGGGCCCCATGAGGATGGGCAGGAGGAGAAATCCAGCACAGACGAGAGGCCCGCCACAGAGTCCCTCTTCAAGGTCCTGGACACACCGCTGAGCGAGGGCGACGAGCCTACGACGCTGCCGGCCCAGCGAGACCGCGGGCACAGCGTGCAGATGGAGGGCTTCCTGGGCCGGAAGCACGACTTGGAGGGGCCCAACAAGAAGGCCTCCAACAGGTGTGTCAGGGAGGGGCCGCGGGGCCGCGGGATGCACAGAGCCATCCGGGCAGTCTGTGGGTGAGGAGGCCCTCCGACTCTAGTCTGAGAGTTCCCGGGCACCTTCTGGGCCAACTCCAGGGGGCTACTTGGCATGGTGGGAAAGCCTGTCTTCAGCTGTGGGCCTGAGCTCAAATCCTATGACCTCATACTAGTTACTCAGCCTCTCGCTTGTAACATGGGGATGGTGGGGGCAGCCTGCTTCTCAAATGTGGTGCCATGCCTGATGCAGAGCAGGAGAACACTAGCTGGTACTATGCCAGGGCAGGGTAACAGGTAGGTCTTGGCACTAACAAGACCTGCCTGTCCTTGACCCAGTCCCACTTTTTACCCAGTCTGGGCCTCAGTTTCCCCAGCCATAAAATAGGGAAGGAGAAACAGCTGACCTAAATGCCATCTGGAGGGCCCTCCTAGGAATATGACCCTGAGGAACTCATTCAGAGGCAGTCGTGCCCTTGAGTGTGGTCTACCCAGGGGATGCCACGACCCAGAGTCTCTAGGGGCCTCTGCCTTCAGGCAGCGGTCCAGGGTCTCAGAGAAACAGGGCAGCGTCAAGAGGTTGAAGCCAGCTCTATTCTCAGGGCCAGCTGGCAACACACAAAGAGCTTGGCCTGGAGGACACACCAAAGCTATTTCAAATTCCAAAAATGAATTTGGGGCCCGACCACCCTGAAGAGGCTTATTGCTTTATATGGAGGGGCTGCAGGAGAGGGGAAACTAGCATTTATAAAGTACCTACTATGCAGCAGGCATTATGTCAGGACTGACAAAGTTTTCACAACCACCCTGTGATATTGAGGTTTCCATTTTCCAGATGGGGGAAACCATCTCAAAGAAGATGTCCTTTGTCCAAGGCAGGATTTTACTCCTCCTTAGCAACTGCCTTACTTGGGCTACCAGCTCAGAGAAGTTGGTGAGGGCCAAGTCTGAGCAGAGAATCCCTGAGCTGGTATCAGAAATCTGGGCTTTGTGGAATGGCTCTGCAGCCAGCTTTGAACAGGTCAAGTTCTCTCTTTGACCTTCCAGTCCTTCCTCCCTATGTGTCCAGCTAGTTCTCCACCTTTCTGCCCTCAAAAAGGAGTAGGGGAGGGGTGGTGAGGAAGAGGAGAAAGACGCACTTCATGTTTCTCAACACTCCTTACTTTCCAAGAGCAATGTGCTCTGTATTTGTCAAAGAAGGAGCTCAGGTGAACTCCTTTATGAGCTCATGTGTTGGCTGTCCTCACCAAGCCTCCCATTTGAGTTGAGCACTGATTTGTGCAAATACGTTCCTTTAAAAAAGTGCTAGCACAGTATACCAGGCATTTATCATCAATAAAACAAAATACTCCTACCACCAAAACAAAACCCTGCTCTGTTCATGTTACAGTTCTGTCGTGAGACTCATGGGATATAGTGAGACTCAAACCCACTCCAGTATTCTTGCCTGGAGAATCCCATGGACAGAGGAGCCTGGTGGGCTATATAGTTCATGGGGTCACAAGGAGTGACACGACTGAATGAGCACAAGCACGAGTGAGACTCAGATATGCTGGTGGCTATGAAAGTGCTGTGAAAAGTCTAAGACACAGTTGGTCTTAGACTCAATAATTCTAGAAATATATCTCAAGGTAAGATCAGAGTTATAGGCAAAGATTAAAGCATCAGGATGTTTTGTTGCTGCTGTTCTTTAGAGTTGTGTCCGACTCTTTTTGTGACCCCAATAGACTGGTATTTCCCAGGCAAGAATACTGGAGCGGGTTGCCATTTCTTCCCCTAGAGTATCTTCCCAACCCAGGGATCGAACCTGCATCTCCTTCATCGGCAAGCAGATTCTTCACTGCTGAGCCATCAGGGAAACCCCATAAGGATGTTTATCATATTGCTATTTCAACTGTGGATAAATTTTCCAGTATTAAAAGGTCCACCAATAAAGGGATTATTTTTATTTGTGATAGGATACCATATAGCTATTAAAATTATTTTCAAGAAATATTTGAGGATTCAAATATTTGAGGATGGGGAAATACTCATGACATAGTGTTAAAAGTACAAAATTAAATTGAATATACAGTATAATCCAATTTTAGTTATATATGTGAATAGAAAATAAATCAGAAGGAAATACATAAAATGTTAATGATAGTAGACTTCATGCAGATGATTGTTTTTTATTTGGCCATGCCACGTGGCATGTGGGATCTTAGTTCCCCCACCAGGGATCGAACCTGCGCCCCTTGCATTGAAAGTGCTAAATTTTAACCACTGGGCTGCTAGGGAAATCCCACATGTAGATTATTTTTAATTGTAATTTTTTTAGCCGTAAAATGTATTACTGTTGATCACGGTAAAATTGATGTAGTTAAGAAAAATGGTAAAGCTGTAGGAACTGATTATAGAGATGCTGTATCAGGACTGTGGCAACCCTCTCCGGTATTCTTGCCTGGACAATCCTGTGGGCAGAGGAGCCTGGCAGGCTAACATCCATGTGTTCACAAAGAATCAGACACGACTGAGCAACTGAGCATGCAAGTGATGACTGTAGGTGACCTGCCGGTGTGTACCTTCACAGGTCCTGGAACAACCTGTACTGTGTGCTCAGGAATAGTGAGCTGGCCTTCTATAAGGATGCCAAGAATCTGGCCCTGGGGGTGCCCTACCATGGAGAGGAGCCCCTGACCCTGAGACATGCCATCTGTGAGATTGCTGCCAACTACAAGAAGAAGAAGCATGTCTTCAAGCTGAGGTGAGGCCCTGCCTGTTCACCGCTCCTTCCCTGGTGGCTCGATCTGGCCTAAGTGGCCAGTCAAGCTTCCACTGTATGTGACCAGCTGCAGGCCTGAGGTGCCCCTCAGAGATTTTTCAAATAAGAGAGGCTGGTGATCCTGATTTCTGCCTCTCTCAGAAAGCTCTGTGCTGCCTGACAGGGTCCTGGTCATGGGAAAGCTCGGGGAGCTGGGGGGTCAGATCCAGAGGTGGCCACGGGGGAAACCCTTTGTCCTCCTAGGCTGAGCAACGGCAGCGAGTGGCTCTTCCACGGCAAGGATGAGGTAAGTGCAGGGCTGCCTGGCCCTGACCTCCGCCAACAAGGGGCAGTTGGGAGGGACCCGTGCCCCTTGGCCTCAAGGCTCCCTCAGAAGGGGTTGTCCTAGAGGCCTCCCGTCCTTTGAGGATCCTGACCCTCCCGCCCTACAGGAGGAGATGCTATCCTGGCTGCAGGGTATGAGCACGGCCATCAACGAGTCCCAGAGCATCCGCGTCAAGGCACAGAGCCTGCCCCTTCCCCCCATCACCGGCCCCGACGCCAGCCTCGGCAAGAAGGACAAGGAGAAGAGATTCAGCTTCTTCCCCAAAAAGAAGTAGCCTCTCGGGCGCCCGGCGGGTGAAGCCGGTGCGTCGTTAGGACGTGCGGGGACTAGCGCCCCCCTCCTCGGCCGGACCTTCCTCCTGCCCACTGCCCGGCCGCCGCCGCTGCCTGCCGCCTGCCTGCTCTGAGCTGCCAGCCGGCCGGGCGCGGGCCCCGCTGCACTGCGATCGCTGCCTTCGCCCGCCCGGCCCGGCCCGGCCCGGCCCACGCCTGCCTCCGCGCCCTCTGCGCCCGCCGCCCCGGGGGCCCCGCACACAGCGAGCGCGGGCCCTCGGGGCCTCCGAGTCTGGGGGCAGGAAACGATTTTTGAGGCCCACAAGCTCCTCTCCCGACCCTCCTTACGGGGCCGAGAGGAGCCAGTCCCCACCACCCTATTCCCACACAAGCTGGAGAAGGCTTGATGGGGGTTCCTCAGATGCTGAAAAGTGAAAGTGAAGTCGCTCAGTCGTATCCGACTCTTTGCGACCCCATGGACCGAAGCCTTCTCAGTCCATGAGATTTTCCACGCAAGGGTACCGGAGCCGGGTTGCCATTATCCTTCTCCTGTGGATTCCTGTCCCAGGGATCGAACCTGGGTCTCCCGCATTGCGGGCAGGCACTTTACCCTCTGAGCCAGCCAGGAAGATTCCTGAGATGCTGCCCACTCCCAAAGCAAGTGTTGCTTGGGGTCCTGTCCAACTCGGTCGCAGCCAGGGGAAGAGAAAAGGTCCTTGAGAAGGCCCGGCCTGCCCCCTAGGGGCGTGAGGAGGGAGTCTTCAGGTAGCTCTGGGCCAGGGGCCGCTGCCTCCCCACCTCAGAGGTCACCGCAGCCCCTCCTCCCACAAAAAGAGGGGGCACTGTCCAAAATCGATAGGTCCTAAGTGCGAGGGGCCTCCCTCCGCCTCAGCACCCCCTTGCTGCCAGGTGGGCCAGATGGTGGTTGGACCCTAAGCTCTCAAGCGGCCCTCTTTTTTTAAAACTACAGCTAGTTTAGGGCTCAGGCCAGAAGGCGGCAGATAAGACTTCCACACTGCCCCAGGCGCCACCTCTCTACTCTGGGTCTGCGGCACTCCCAGTAGCTGCTAGACCAGCAGTACCCCGCTCAGACCCCGGGTCCCGGAGGGAGACAGTGCAGGTCCCCATTCGAGATGCACACCGCAGCGGCTGCATTAGGGCATCCCAAAGCCAGATACTCCATGCATTCTGCCTGCAGCTGGCACCACCCGAGGGTGCTGGCTGAACTCACAGCAAAGTTCACGACCTGTCACCCTGAGGTGGCAGATGCGACCACACCTGGGTATTAGAACCCACGTAACAATCCCAGGAGAGCTGGGACAAATGTTGGGGCTGGAGCCATCAAGATGGGGCAAGTACCCTTGCGCAGGTCCTCCTGAAGGGCCTGACCTGAGTCAGGGGGCTACCTGGGAATCTATCCCCCAATCCTGGGTACAGCCAGAAGGGGCCCTGCAACCTCTCTCCCCAGGGATAACCGTCCCCGTGCTGCCAAAGTCAGACATCTGGAGGGAACAGACCACTGGTTCCACAGTATGCTTTCCACCACCCTCTGAAAACAATACAGCTCCGGCCCAACATCTTAACTTGGGTTAGGTCCAAAAGAGGGCTTGAGTTGCAGGCAGCAGACACTCCCCTGGGCAGAGCAGAAAGGACCCTGGGACCTGCAGTTGCTGTTTCCATCACCTTCCCCATGGGAAGGAGCCTTAGACACACTGAGACAATCCTGCATAACTGGGTGAGGCTAAGGCAGAAACCACAGGCATAAGCATCTGGAGTTACTAGGCCTTCCCAGGAGCCCTTAGTGCTCGAGATCAATTACTACTATGTCAAGGGAAGGCAACTTCAGCAGACAAGAACCACAGGAGGGACATTCTTTGACGGGGCCTGACACGTGGTCCCACCTTGGGAGCCAGGGTCTTCATGTGTCCTCTATCCACCTATCCCTGTGGCCCTCTGTGCATCCACAGGGAACCTAATCTGTACCACTCACCAACCTCTCTACACCTAGGGGAAACCAAGGCAGGAGGCAATTAGGTAGTGACGCTCACCTGGCAATAACAAAGGCCTCAGGCACACCTGAAGGCATGTCCTGCTCCAGGCTAGATAGCATGTTCCTTGCTGAAGAGCAGGTGGTGGCAAGTCTCTCTCAGCTGTCCCCATGGGCCAATTTGTGGGAGCCAAGACACTAGGAGCCACCTTTTGCCCTCCATGTGTGCTTCTGAAGTGAGGAATTTCAGCAAGCAACTCCACAGTCCCAAGAATGAAAGGGCCTCGAGGATAAGCTAGGATTTTGCCACCCCTGGGCCCCTGGACTGGGCAAGGGCAGCAACCAGCTGCATTTGACCCACCATCTACCGCCAACTTCCCATGCACCCCTCTCGCACATCACACAGGCCCCAAGACCCTTGACCAACTGGGATGAAACTGCAGGCACCCAGCTTTGGGACTCTGAGCCACATGGGGGTGGGGTGGGGTGGGGGTTAAGCTCCTGGCACCCTGCCAAGTTTTTTTTTTCCTCCTTATATTTTCTACTTTGCAGTCTTTTAACAGTATCCCCAAATAGCTCCAGTCCACACCAGCATATCAGGCTTCCTCCCCAGAGCAGTTTAGAGGGAGCTCCTTCTGGGCATGGTCAGGTGGTCCTCCCGCCCTCTCTTCCCCTTTGTTCCCCTGGCCTCAGTGGACTGTGGCTGAGGGAGGTCAGGAGAGTCCTCGGGAGGCTTGGCTTCCCTGCCATCCCACCCCTCCTTCCTGCCTATCGGAGGGAATCGTAGAGTCCCCAAGGGTGGCCCTGGACCTCCTTCCTCCCTTCAGTGGGAGGGGGCAGAGATCCAGAAGACCCCATGGCTCGGTCCCTTGGACAAGCAAGCTCAGGGAGGATGCAAAGGAGGAGGCGGCGGCACACGACTGCAACCCTGTTGGGCACAGATCTTGCAATCTGGGGCTGGCCCTGGGGCCGGCCGGGTCTTGTCCTCCACCTGCTCAAATGTGCTTCCACGAACCAGAAGAAACCCATTTACTAGTTTTTCTAATAAATCAATAATGCTCCATAATTCTATTTGGCCTGTTTCCCTTTGAATTGGACCAAAGAGGGCTGGTTGAGTAAGCAAGGCTGGATCTGTGAACCCAGGACCACCATGGAGACAGAGGTACAGCCAGGCCGTTGACTTGTCCCTGGAGTCTCATAGAAACAACTCTGCCAGGACCCAGGTCCTGTGCTTCACTTGTGACCCTGAGAAAACTCACTTATTCATGCGTTCAGCCATCTTGTGGGCCTGCTACAGGCCTTTCTGCATGGAGCTCGGGGCAGAGATCTGAATATCAGAATCCACACGCCTGGGGTTCATTTCCGGGGCAAGTGTGCTTTAAGTCCCTTCAGTCATGTCCGACTTTTTGCCACCCTATGGACTGTAGCCTGCCAGGCTCCTCTGTCCATGGGATTCTCCAGGCAAGAATACTGAAATGGGTTGCCATGTCTTCCTCCAGGGAATGTTCCCAGCCCAGGGATCAAACTTGCATCTCGTCTCCCGTATTAGCAGGCGGGTTCTTTACCTCTTACACCACCTGGTGACCCAGCCAGTTAAGTGCAGGGCTGGGTCTCCTGACTCTCACTCCAGTGTGTGACTTCTCGTTATAATCTGACTTGCCTGGTAGGAACCAGCAGGCTCCTCAGCAACTGCTCAAGTGGCCATGGACCATTCCAGGCAGCTGGTAGAACATGGGCCGGACCGGCTCAGCTTCTGCCCAGGGAAGGCCTCCTCTTGCCTCTGATACTTGACCTCATTAGACTCTGCAGACTCATCTTTAGCCTGAGTCTATCCTCCTAGGTCAGAAGACCTGCAAGACAGCTCTCCCACCTGGCCCTGCAGCCCCAGTCCTCCCAGGCAGACACGGTTTCACAAGGCTGGTCCACTAGGGAAAGGGGCAAAACACCCAGTTAGAAATGGGGAGGCATTCTTACCCCTTGGGAATCAAAGACACTTTAGCGAATGAGATGAAGAATGAGGCCATCTCAGAAAACAGGCACTTGTACCCCTCAGCTGACACTGCAAGCCACCTAAGATATTCCTAGTTTCTAAGTTTAGAATCTTCACCCCCTAGGATGCCTCTTGGGAACCAGAGAGGGAGAGAATAAAAGGCACCAGTCATGGAAATATCTGTTAGAAAAACATCCCACCCTCCACCTCACCCCTTTCAATCCAACTTTGGCTCTTGGGGAAAAGAGCTAAAGGCCGGCACAGTACCCCCTGACCTCACCCTAGACAGGACGCCAGGCTATGGGTAGACAGAAGCCCACAGGAGTAGAAATAACAGAGAACAACCCCCCTCCTGCACATTCTGCTGCCCCAGCCTCCTCCACCAGGACCTGGGCCTTGTGGTTTGAGAGCGTGGCTGCATATTAAGTATATGTGGAAGTAAAAAGCCCAAGTCCCAACTTCCCCTAAGACAGCCCTGAGCACAATCGACCCTTCCCAACCCAACCAAACCCCAGGAAGGAGACCACACACAGGTTGGTTGGTCAGCAGTGGTTATTACACCATTGGCAAATAATGAAATGTGTGTACATTAGCGACAACCACAGGGCCAGCAAGACAACCCACAAAAGTACCTGAATAGAGTCGGCGAGACTTTTCCTGGGAGGGGAGAAGCAACACACACACACACACACATGCACACACGCACGTGCGCACGAGAACACGAACATCCCACAGGATGGAAAGCAATAAATTAGGGGCCTCGTGCCTGCCTGGATCCTAAGAAAAGGCACGGTTAAAGAGCAAAGCCTCCCCAGGCCAGCTTCCTGTGTCCCCTGGGTGGGCCCTGGGTCTGGCAGTGGCCAGGCAACGCTGAGGCCTGAGCAGGGCTTGCTCTCTCTGGGAAGAGATGAGCTTAAATATCTGGCTTCTTACCAGAACTATATACAAGGAAAGTGGCCACACTAGCCTCACAGGGGAAAGGGGCTCATATAGGCCTGTGTCAAGACGCCAGCAAGTCCCAGTCCATGGCAGGTGCTCTCCCAGGGGCGGCCTTTCTGAAGGCAGGGGAAGGGGGTCAAGTGAGCAAGGTGAGCCCAGCTGCGAGCACAAGGTTGCCGTGGTTCCTCCCTCTACCCCTCAGCCCGGCTGCACCCTCCCCCAGGACTCAAGAGTCAACCTATGGAGTTCAAGGCCTGGAATTTCTCCCTCAAGTTCCGCACTCTGCCCTGCTGGCTCTGGTCCCCTGGGTCCCTGGGACCCTCTTCCTTAGGCTGATACTCTGCAGACTCCTGCAGCTCCTGGTCCTTCCCCGTCTGGGCGGCTGCAGAGCTCAGTCCCTGCCCGCTGGCCGCCTCCAGCCCTGCAGCAGGGCCAGGCAGGGGCCCCTTCTCCATGACGATCATCCGCCGGTTGTCCTCCAGTGTGAGGTCTGCGGTGACATGCAGGGCCTCCCCTCTGTCAGCCTCGCTTGGGGGTGACTCCCCCAGAGGCTGGGGCTGGGCTGCCTCTGGGCTCACAGGGGCCCACCTGGCCTTGAGGCTGCCACAGCGGCCCAATCTGCTGGAGGGAGCCAGCTGCGGCTCCCTCATGTTCTCCGGCAGTGAGCGGCTCCGGTTGACTGGCACTTTGCTGGGCCAGCTGCCCTTGGTCTGGAGCGCCTCGTCCAGGGAGGCATACTTGGAGCAGAGCTCTCGGACGTCGGGCCAGTTGAAGGTCTCAGTGTCAAAGGGGCTTCGAGGGCCGTGCCAGGCCCCCGGTGGGGTGGTCCTTGGGCTGGTGGCCGAGGAGCTGAAGGAGATACGCTGTGGCGACATCTCCCTGGAAGAGCCAGGCCTGGGCGGGCTGAGCTCCTGGACCGCGGACTGCTCGTGGTGGGAGAGAGGTGGCCCCAGCTTGCTCACACCTGTGGGGAAAGAGCAAGCCACCTGAATCCCAGAGCAAGAGGACGTGAGGGCTCTCTGAACTGGCTACGGCAGCTCCCCTTCTGGGCAAGGGTGGTTGCTGGGGCTTGGGGTGTGATGGGAGAGAAATCCCCTTTACCATCTGCAGCCCCCGTATCAAAGGGAAATGAGAAGAAAGAAGAAAAGGCGGGGAAGAGGAGTCAGGAATCAAAATGAGGAGATAAGGCTTCTGCTCTCCTGGAAAAGAGAGGCCCATGGCCCTGTGCCCTTGGGCTTTAGAGCAGTTCCAGGGCTCACCTCAACCCTTTTTCTGGTATAGGTTCTTTAGGGGGTCACTTCCCCAGAAGCCAACTGGCTCCTAAAAGGTGCTCCCAACTCAGGCTTGTGGGAAGGGCCCCCTCCCCACCCCGTCGTACCTGTGCCACCGGATGGTGCGCCAGCCTCCTCCTGCACCAGGGGGCCGGTGGAAGCCACCTTCTCCCAGTGCAGCGGAGGCCTGGCTGTCACTGATCTGCTCTTGATCCGGAGGCTGTACTGACGAGCCAGCTGGTAGACCTTGTTCTTGACTCGCTCGCTCACGTGGCTATCCATCACGTGAGAGAGCTGCAGAATGTGGGGGTGCAGTGGGGTCACCAGCTTCCCCTGGGCGTCACTGCTCAGTTCCCTCACCAGTTCCTTCAGCTCCCGGGCCAGGTGGGTGGGGCTGCGGGGCTCCGTGGGGGAGGCACTCTCTGGGGAGGCAGCTGCCGACTCCTCGGTGATGGCCGCCAGCTCGTGCTCCTCCAGGATAAACAGGGGCTCGTGCAGGTCAAAGCCGTTGGCCTGGCCTTGGCCCGGCCCCTTCGGAGCGCTCCCCTTGGGAGACTCCATTCCCTCCCAGATCTTTACCATTTCCGAGGATGGGCGGAACTCAGCATCTGTGATAGGAGCTGCGTCCCCAGCGCCAGCCTGGCCTGGTCCTGGGCAGTCAAAGAGGGCCACCCGCGAGCCCACCTGTCTCTTGTGCCCCAGTGGAGCCTGCGGCTCCTGGTCTGGCTTGCGAAGGCTGTTGATTCTGGAGACCGAGTTTCTCACGAGCCCTTTGGGGATGAAGGAGAGGCTCTCCCGGCGCCGGACACTAAAGCCTGCATCTTGGTGCTCTGCATTTTCGTAGTACCTCTTGATTCTGTCCAGCAACTGCCGGTCTTGGGAGGAAAGCTTCGATTCCTTTGGGCAGGAAGACCTGTCTGGCTCCGCTAGGCAGCCTGGGCCCGGGGCCTCCGTCCCATTGACAGAAGGTTCGCTCTCTGCAGCCACCCCAACACTGAGGTCTGCTTCTGGAAGGAGCTGAGAGCCCAGGGAGTCTGTGGCGCTGCCATGTGGGGCTGGGCCCTTCTCACCATCATCTAGACTGACCATACTGCTGCTCCGGCTGGCCAGCCTTGGGGTCCCGAAGCCACTGGACTTGCCATCCTCCAGGGCCAGGCTGCTCCGCCGAGAGACGCTGCTGACGAACAGCTCGGCAATGACACTGGCCTGGTCCAGCACGGAGGGAGGCAGGAGGCTCTCAGGCTCGTGGAGGGCCCCCACCTCCTCCTCGTCATCCTCGCTGCTCAGGGCCTTAGGGTCCTCAGTGCTCTCGGCCACCATGAACTCTGCCATGTCATCGGGGGTTTCCAGCCCCAGCAGCAGCTGATGGGGATCAAGTTGCATTTCGAGGACCTCGGGGGCCTCTGTGTCTGAGGGCATCTCTTCGGCACTGGGACCTTCCACGGAAGCAAACACTTCCTGCTCAGTCACAGACTCGGTGTCTGGCTCAACCTGGGACAGCACAAAGGGCTCGCATGAGACAAAAACCTCCCTCAGGGGACCCGTGGAATGTGCGGACAGCGTGGTCTGCTCAATGCCTAGTGAGAAGGGGCTGCAGTTTAAGAGGCAGGCAATCAGATGGAACAGCACTCAAAAGTGGGGCAGCAAGGAGAGGATGGCCCTCAGTCACCCTGCAGCTGGGGTGCTGGGCCCATGTCCTCAAAGCCAAGGAAAATTCTAGGAATGCAGAGTGGTAGCACGTCTCAGTGGCAGCCTACCTGACTGGTACAGGGACAGGGTGAGAACATGCAATACGGGGTCAGATCCACGGCCCCAGGACTCTCCTTCCTCAAGCCCTAGTAGCTCCCCACAGGGAGGCCGTTCTGGGTTGAAACTTGGGCCTGAATGACTCCCCTGAAGGGCCAGGGTCTCCTGTGTGGGTCAAGATCCAGAGGGCAATAGGACCATGTGCTGAAATCCATTCAGAGAGCGAAGATGGAGATGCAGTTCCTACTAGGCAGCCTCTGCCTTTGTGCCTGACTCTGCCTTTGCCCAGCAGATGGCAGAGGAGGAAGCAAGGTCGGCAACTCCCTTCTGACCACATCAAAGGTCATTTGAGTCGTAAAGTCAGCCAGTATAGGTGGCTTTCCAGAAGGCTCGTTAGGGAGAAGACAAGACAGTACTCTAAAATCTGAGGAACCAGACCTGATTCCAACCGTTCTAGTCTAGCATCTGCACAGAGGGACCCAGGAGCTAGGCCCTGGGTTGGACACTGTCCAACACAATGATTGCCAGCCACTCGTGACTCCCAAGCATCTGAAATGCAGCTAGTCCACACTGCAAAAACTTCACACTGAAAATACCTCATGAGTAGCTTTGATACTATGTGTTGAAATGATAATAGTCTGGATATACTGGGTTAAATAATCCTTTACTGAGACTACTAGAATATTCAAAATTACACATGAGGCTCACATTCTATTATCATTGACCAGCACCACTCTAAACCCTTTTCCAGTGTCACCCAGGCTATAAGTCTTGTCCTAGCAGTGAGGATCACCTTGGAGGTCTAGATTTCTTGAAATTTTCCTTGTATCTCTGGGAAAGCAAAGGACTCTGTTGCATATAACCCACAGATAGCGTTGGGCTGGTGGTGGGGGTGGGAAGAAAAGAGTGCAGGCTTCTGGGTCACAGACCCAAGTCTAACCTGAGCTCTGCCCCTTAGAAGCTGTGCAATGTCAGGCACATCACATAACCTCTCTGTGTCTCGTTCTCCCTGGTAGAGCTGGTTCAGAAAACAGAAGGAAGAAACTAGAGCACCAGGCATACAGAAGGTGTCCAGTAGATATCAAAACCTTATTCCTTTGCCAGGTGGGACAGGCATGATTTAAATGTCTGGTATGCTGGCAGGGCAGGGCCTTATGCTCTATGCAAGGAGGCCTGGCCAAGAGGACCTAAACTCCGGTCATTTCCAGTAACTGTGTCCCTTGGCAAGAGACTGCATCTGCCCAGAGGAAGGGATGCTGCTGCCACTTAGTAGCTTCAGTCGTTTCCGACTCTGCGACCTTGTGGGCTGCAGCCTCCCAGGCTCCTCTGTCCATGGGATTCTCCAGGCAAGAATACTAGATGCCCTTTCCTTCAGGGGATCTTCCTGATCCAAGAATCGAACCTGAATCTCCTGAATTGCAGGCAGGTTCTTTACCACGGAGCCACCAGGGAAGCCCCAGAGGGAGGGGGTACTGTTTTCTAATGCAGAGTAAGAAGCTGTCTGTCACCAAGCTACATGCCCATAGGCCACACAGGTTTCCTAAAGGCATGAGAGTCCTGGGGAGCAAGATTCCCTGTCCCCATGGGCCTAACAGGAGAGCCATGTCTGAAAGCCCCGCCTACAAAGCTGGAGATCTGGGCTCAGGAGGGTATGCACAATCCCCATTCCACCTGCTGGCCGTTCACCTCTGGCAGGGAAGTCACAGACTCAAAGTTCAGGCACTTTTCCTCAGGAATTGGAGACCGGCTCCTGGTCCTCCCGCAGCTCTTGGGTTCTTCAGACTCCCTGCGTTCCTTCCCCTGCAGCAAGCAGAGGGCAGTCATCAGCTTCCAGAACAATAGGGAGCTGGTCCCTTCTGCATCCCAACCATGACAGCACCTCTAGAGCCCCAAGGGGGTTGGGCTACACTGAGATCCAGCGTTGGACCTGTGCCATCCAGAGTCGGCCTGGACTGCCAAGTCTGGGAGACTCAGAAATCCCCACCAGGCATGCGCCCCCGGTGTGCTGACCTCCCCGCCACCCCCCAGCCTGCCCCATTAGTCATGCCCGCTGAGTAGCATGCTGGTTAGCTCCAGTACTGGAACAGTGAATGCCAGGGGCTCACCAGGGCATGACAGCAAGCGGGGGGTTAAGAAACACCATTGGCAGGAATGAAGGAACAAGGACGGAGGGGTGAGGAGAGCAGAAGGGGACTCATGGATGGGCATGCACGTTCCAGGAAGCATGCAAGGAGGAGGGGAGATCAAAGAGACACCTCACCATAGCGCCCCGGGAGAAAAGTAAAGCGTTGGCTCGATAGTGCCAGCAGTGGAGGGCGGCCAGCAGGGAGCTGGCAAAGTCGGCTACCTGCTCCGCCACTGCCAGGCTCTCCTCCTCCTCCTCCTCCTCTGAGCCTGAGGGCTCTGGCCTGGCCCCCTTCTCGCTGCCTTTGTGCCCTGCCAGGTCCTTCAGAGAGACCTGAAAGGCCTGCTCCTCCTCCTCCTCCTCCTCCATCACCTCCTCCTGCTCCTCCTGGGCAGCCCCTTCGGCCTCCGACTGCAGGCCCCGAGCACAGCGGGGCTGTCCAAAGTCCAGGAGCGTGCCAACACTGCCTGCATGCTGTGCAGAGCACAAGGCTGCCTCGTGACCAGCCTCTGGGCAACCCCCCTACTCCTGCAGCTGCTGGGGCTGGGGAGGCTTTGCATCTACAGACACCCAACCTCTGGGCTCCCGAGTGGCGCAGGGGACTCTAGAGGTGGGAAGCTGGACCTGGGGCCTGGGCAGGAACTCAGGACCCAGACAGGCCTGCCTGCCCCAGGAAGAGAGAGCAATATGAGAGGATCCAGGCTTGGGCTAGCCACCGGCAGGCTGCCACCCCAGGAAAAGGGTGCAGAAGGGTACCCTGGGCTTATTCATCTCCAGGACCCTCAAGACAGAGCCTGGCACCCAGTAGGTGCTTGACAGGTGTTTGCTAAGTAAGTGACGATGATGAGGGCCAAGCCGGGAAGTTCCCCCCAACCTGTCCACAGTACCCTCGCCCCTGGCCTTACCTTCACTCTTGCGGCTCTGGCTGCTCCACCACCGCCAGATTCCGGCACATGGGCGAGGGGGGAGGGAGAGGGGAGATCAGTGAGCAGGAGAAAGAACCCCCTTACACAGGCCTGAGGCCCAGGACCCCCCGGGAAAGGCCTCATCAGGGGCTCCTGTTCCCAGAATCTTCACAGGACTTTCAAAGGAATGACTGATAGCACAGGAACCCGGGGTGGGAGTCACTCGCTCCTGCTATCAACCAAGGACAGGGAGACAGGGTGCGAGGTGTGTAGGGGGAGAGCCCGGACAGCAAAGGTGAGAGGCCCCCTTCCAGGGAGAAACAGAGGCCCCTCTGCACCGTCCGCGTCGCCCCCACCCTCCCGGTCGCCCGCTCCTCCCGCTCACCCTTGCCCTGGGGCTCAAGGGGATAGCCGACCATCGCTCCCTCTCTCACCTTTCTCACTGAGTTGCCTGAAGAGATGTCTGGTTGGCTCTGAGGAGGAGAGCAACGGGCAGAGTCAGTGCAGGCCGCAAACTGCCTGGCCTGGCCCTGGCCCCACACTCACAGCGCCACCGGCCCATCACCAGCTCGAAGTCCACTCCAGCCGGGCCCCCATGGCCTGACAAAGGCTGCCCTCACGCCCAGTCCACAGGGAGCCACTGCTCACCCTGGCTTGGGGGGCTCTGCTGTGACTGACAGCCCCCAGAACGAGGCCTGCCCACTAGCCCTGCTGGGGCCCTCGGTGCTGGGGCCACAACCGCACACTGTCCTCTTGAGAATGATGAGCCTCTCTTGAGGGCCCTGGCCTCCACCTCAAGCCCCACCTCCCTGCACAGAGCACATCAGGGCCTTGGTGACACCCAAGCCCCTTCACAGAGCCCCCGCTGGAAAGCAGAGGTTGCATCCAACTTGCTATGGCCTTTAAGGCCTGGCACCACGAAGCCCCGCTGCCCACTGGGGCGTATTACCCAGCTGGACAAGGGCTGCCCAGGCCCTGAGGACAGAATATACCCATTAGGCCGATGGTGTCAGCACCTTATACCCAGGCTTTCTGGGGACAGACCTAAGATAGAGAGGCCAGGATGACAGGACAGGTCTAGAGCCTCTCTACAGAGCTGTGCCCTTAGCCCCTACTGCCCTTGACCACCTGGCATCAAATGGCAGCCCCACTATAAACTGGGAGTCAGAAGGGAGCTCTCCTGAGGTGCCTCAGCTGTTCCTGGGCAGGAGAACATATTGAAGAACTGTTTTTCCTAAATGCACACAGGCACACACACCTACCCTCCACCTGCATCGAGGTAACCAGACACCTAGTTGTTTTTAAAGTGAGAAATACAAAAGGCTCTACTCTTTCAGTTTAAACCATGTAATTAAGAATATTTAACAAGAATATTTAAGATGATGACAACAGCACCTTATTTATCCAGAGAGTGCACTTATCTGCCCATCCCAACTCTCTGCAAGTATGAAGCAGAAATAGGCCTGGAGGCCACAATAGACAACTGAGAACAAGCTCTCCCATGGGCCCGAATCCTCCCTCTCATTGATGTCCTGACTGCTTTTACACACATTTCTTACACATTCAATCGATTAATTTGTAACAGAAGAGGGAAGAAGGAAGGGCTACTACAGAAAAGCACGCAGACTAATAAGAAGGAACACTATTCGGTGTAAAGACGGAAGCGCTTAACTGCTCTGTTGTGTCTGACTCTTTGTGGCCTCATGGACTGCAGTCCGCCAGGCTCCTCTGTCCATGCATTTTTCCAGGCAAGAATACTGGAGCAGGTTGCCAGTTCTTCCTCCAAGGGATCTTCCCAACCAAGGGATCGAACTTGTGTCTCCTGCTGCGTCTCCTGCATTGGCAAGCGAATTCTTTCCCTGATGGCTTAGTGGAAAGGAATCTGTCTGCAACTCAGGAGACTCAGGCTCAAACCCTGGGTTGGGAAGATCCCCTGGAGGAAGAAATGGCAACCCGCTCCAATATTCTTCCCTGGGAAATCCCATGGATAGCCTATGGGGTTCACAAAGAAGTCGGACATAACTTAGCAACTCAACAACAACAAAACTAAAACACAAAAACAAAACCCAACTGTTTCAGTGTTTACAGGCTAAAACCTCAGCCTGGGGAAACTTCAGCTCTAAAACGGCTCATTTCCTGAGTGCCTCGCTTGCTGCAGCTGATGTTATGACAGGCAGTACTATTATTACCACTGCTGCCACTTACTAAATACCTCCACATATTAGAAGCTTCCAAGTCAAAGCTATGGCAAGTTAAGAGGTAATGTTAGAGGGATGAGAGAATTACAGAAGAAAGGACAGAGAAGCAAGAGGGGCCAGAGACTTAGGAAGTAACACTCCCAATTTGAGGATTTTAACACATGGCACCAAAGACCTTTTGCAACCATGGCAAGTTTGCCTAAGGTTTGAGATCCATCAGGAACATCACCAAACAAAACACACAAGAGCTTTCCAGACACTGCTTGGCTTCATCCTCCAGAAAACCAAAGGCTCTAACGTCAATCCCCACAGTTGTTCAGGGGACCTGTGGGTCTTGCCAATCAAACCCCACACACTGTGGGGATCCCAGCCAGGACCCAGCTCCCATCACTACTTAGTCTTTCTCTTTAGGGGTCTCTGAGATGGTTCTCACCCCAATTCCCACCCCAGGTGATAGTTTGACAAGTGCCTGGCCAAAACCAGATCTATCCCTGGGCCTCAGACTGAATGAAGAGGGTGAAAACTGACACAGAAAACACACACACTCATCACTACAAGGGCAGCGAATAAAAGCAGGTTTTCTCTTCAATACATGGTTCATTTCAATACCTCCAAGTACACAGCAGCAAGCCCAGTCATGGAAGAAAACCCAAGAAAGGAGAACAGAACTCTTCCCTGAGACCCAAAGTAAATATTTCCTGTCTGGATCTGGTGCCACTTGAAATCCAACTCATTTTCCCCACGTCCTGCCTCTGCTCTGTTCCAAACCTGGGCTGTGGACCATCCATGACGTCCAAGCATTACTCTGGCTGACTCCCAGTGTTCCAAATGGCAAAGGAGGAAGGAGTCAACTGTGGGGGTGCTAAGAAGGGGTGCCTGGAACAAGCCTTCCTAGGGCCTTGTAAAAGGAGAGCTGTCCAGCCCTGGGTAGGCAGGAAGGTGCCAGAGGTGCCTGGTGGAAGGCAGGGGGCTCCAGACATACCCATCCACACCGCACTTACCCCCGCCCCCTGAACCCTTCCTGGGATTTCCAGAGAGGTGAGAGCCAGCCCCAAATGCTGCTGTCGAAGGTTCATTCCCCGCTTGGTTAAAGGTCCTGAAAAGAAGCCTCTGTGCCCACAAAGTCCCTGCCTTACCAGACTGCCGGCGCCCCTGCTGCACATGGGTGGACACGTCGTCCTGGGAGCCCTTCTTTAGGCGCTCTGGGCTGTGGCGGTACCGATTTGGATCTGCACCCGAGAGAGACGACCAGGCCTTTGGGATACCATCAGCCTTGGTGTGGACTCTGCCCACTCCCGACCACAACTCTGCTGCCCAGCCCAGCTCCAGGGCCACAAGCCTGCAGAGCTCTTCCAACCTCCCGCGTACCAGGAGCCCAAGGCACATAGCATCCCGCCTGTCATCAGCACCAAGCCCTGGCCTCGCAGTAGACCCCCAGCCTTACAGAAGGAGCCTCCCCCATCCTCCCTACTCTCTAGACTCTAAGTATCCAGCAAAGCTCCCCCAGGATACAGTCCGACCAGGAGATAAGCACCATTAGGGACAAGCGGGCAGGAAGTGTGAACTTACAATAGGAATCCATTTCCAAGATGGCTTCTTTGGCCTGGAAGGCAAGGAAACCCACCTCATGGCTACCTTGTTATGAGCCATTTCTCCCTTGGCCTTGCGGTACCAGGGCCCCCCACAGGGCTGGTACAGAGGACCACAGCATCTGCTGAACTGACCCCATTGTCCAGTGGGGCCAATGTCCAGAAGGTGAGGCCCCAGGGTTCCCTGGAACTGGCTCTGAGGGAAAGCCACTCCCGGCTCCCCATCAGGCACCCCGGGAACTCACCTTCTGGGGGATGGTGGTATGGTGGTTGTCCAGAATGAGCCTCTTGATGTGGTGAGTCCACCTCCGTTTCTCCTCCACCGTTTTGGCCTGGGCAGGCCCAAGAAAAAAGGAGGAGGTTACCACGACAGGCCTGAAGCCATCTGGCGTGGGCTAGGCTTCCGCCGACGGGGGCAGAGGCAGAAAGAAGGCTGGGGGTGCTGTGAGGCTCAAATCCTCAGCACAAGCCCGAGAGAGATCCCCAAGGACCTCTGCCTTCCAGGGGGAGACTCCAAGGCGCCCGCCGCTGAGGGAGGGGCGGGTCTTTTCCCAGCCTGCACCCCGCAGGCCCGTGGGGGTCTTGTCCTGGCCCGCCCCTCACCTGGATGTTGTACTGCTGCTTGCCGTGCTTGTAATGCGTGACGGTGAAGCACAGGGACTCTCGGGTACTTTCGATCAGCATCAGGGAGGAACACTGGGAGGGCAGGGGGGATGGCAGTCAAGCCCCTGGCAGGGAGCCAACTGGGGACCCCCCCCCAAGGCCGTCGGGGGAGGCAGGGAGAGTATTCTTCTAAGGGTGGAGCTGCATCCAGCCCAACCTGAGGCCCAGCCAAGTCTGGGCCCGTTGGGAAGGCAGGAAGCAGGGGGGGAGGAGGTGTGGCCTGGTTACCGGGATGTGGCCCTTGTAGACAAAGTGGCCGCCCCGCTTCTTGGTGACGAGCAGTGCTTTGTCGAAGAGGAAGAAGGTCTTCTCACTGCGCACACGGTGCACACGGAACGTGCCCTCCAGAACGAGCTCCCCGTAGGTGGTCAGGTCTGGCCCCGTCCAGTTGAGGAGCAGAGACTGAATCTCCTGCAGCAGAGAAGCCCCAAGCCCCAGGGTCAGGCCGCTGGAGACCATGCTGGGACCACGCAGGGCCCCTTGGAGTCACTGCCTGGGTTTCACAGAGACACGCTGCACCAAGGGCTCCCCCCAGAGAAGCCCGTCTTCAAGGACACCACCCTTCAGCTCGCATTCCCTCCTCCAAGCTTCTTCCTGCCCGCCCCTCCAGCTCTCAGCTCCAGAGCACCTGGAGCCGGACCGCGTGCTCGTGCCTCCTCTTCATGTCGTTGATGTACCAGGCCACGCACGTCATGGTGTCAATAGCATCCTCCACCACCTCAAAGCCTTCCTCTTCCTCATCAAAATGCTTGGCGATCTCCTGTGCGGGGGACAGGAGCTTAGGCTCAAGGGCCCTGCCCCTCCCTCAGGCCCCCATGTCCTCGGGAGGAGCCCCAGGTTACCTGGAGCAGCAGGTGGTACTTGAGGATGCGCTGGACCGGCTTGAGGAGATAGGAGCCCAAGGGCAGTGAATGCTGCAGCAAGTCCTGCTGGTCCCGGAAGAACTTGGCCTGCTGCTTGTCCTGCATGCACTCGGTCAGGGCGGCCACCGAGCTGCCAGTGGGAAAGGGGCCGTCACCAGAGGGGGGTCTGGAGGGGGAGGCGGGGTACTCTGGACTAGCCAGATGGCTCTGCCTCCCCTCTCCATCCTAATTACTCACTTGGGGTAGTTGTTGCAATATTGAGTGTAGATATCAAACTCTTGGCTCTAAAGAAAGACCAAAAACAGTCATTTCAGGGAGACTCGCATTTGCCTGTAAGCCTGGGTGTATCAAAGGCATGACCCGAGGCCCCGGAGCACATTCTCCCCAAGCATCTGCAGATTCATCTCTGTACCCATCCGTCTCGGACATGCCATCCACCCAGCACCCCCCAGCGCCACCCCAAATGCCCTTGATATTCAGCCAGCACTTCCCCCAGAGAGAGGTCCCTAGCAAGGCAGGATGGTGCCAGGACCCAGCCATTCTTACCCTTTCCACAAAGCAGCTGGCCACGGCCACGGGATCGCTGTTGCAGCTGTCCAGGTCTCTGAGTAGCTGGCTAGGTGAAGGGAAGGTGGTCTTCAGCCCATGGACCACTCACAGCCTCCATGGTCACCAACACACACCCCCTCCCCAACCTCCTGGTGCCCAGACACACATCAGCCCTGGCGTCAGTGAGCTCCACCCGGGGCAGCAACTACGGAAAGGAGCCAGCACCGCAGCAAAGATGGGGGCAAAACAGAGCCACGCACTCCACCAGCAGGAGAGGGAGAAGGCACACCAGTACCCACCTCGGAAGGGGACACAGCTCCTCTGCAGGCAGAAGGAGTCAAACACACAGAAGCAGACATTAAAAGGGGAAGAGATAGGGAGAACCAGCAAAGGGACCGAGGTCCCCAGTTCAGAAGGATGCAGAAAATGGGAGAGACAGGGTGAGTCCCACCACTGCTTGTTCTGAGACAGGGGCACGGGGGCACCTGGCCTCCCTTCCTGTGCTCCTCCTTGCCCAAGCCCACACCCTCCGGTCCAAGTCTCCCCTACATCGGGCCTCCCAGCTTGCCCAGCAGTAAGTCCCTCTGCCCATCTTAAGGGGCCTGGGGCAAGGTTCCTCCTATCCTGTCAATGCTGCCCCCACAAGCTCTGCTCCTCCCGGCCAGTGCCCACTCCCTGGGGAGTCTGGGGGCCCTGGCAGCCGCTCATGTGTGGTCTTCGTGGAGCCCTTTTGTCCCTGAAGCAGCCCTTCGCCAGGCCTTGCTCAGCCTCCCTCTTCGCTCCTTGCCAGGCTTGTATGTTCCCCTACCTAATGGGTCAGATCACCTCCAGGGAGCCCCAGCTTCCCACAGAATCAGGGGGAAGGTGGAGAAGAATGAAGAGATCTGCACGTGGGGGACCAAGATGAGAAGGACGGCGAAAGAGCTTCGCATGCAAGGGTGCAGCAGTCCCTGAAGGGGCGCTGGCCCAGCCTGGACCCAACACGAACACCGCCTCACACGAGCCCCTCTGCCCATCAGGTGGCACACTGGGCCCAGGGCACACAGGCCCAAAGGCCCTCTCTCCTGAAGGGAGCTAACTGTACAGGGAGGGACCACCCTTCCCCACTTCGGCGATCAGACCCCGGGCCACGCATCACAGCCCCCGAGTAAGACCAGGGACATCGGGGCCCCTCTCCAGGCCCCGAGATGGGGCTCACAGTAAGAACATGGGGTGTGTCAAGCTCACTCCATACCTGTTCAGTGCATAGATGCTTTCTATGTTCCCAAAGAGGGCACTGACTTGCTCTGGGTTCAGCAGCCCCGGCGTGTCAATGAGCTTCAAGAGGTAGTCCTGCGTGGAGAGAGTCGTCAGAGCTCAGCCGCAGCCCCGGCGCAATGCGGTCCTGCCCCATCGCCCCGCTCACCAGCCACGCCTCATTCCTGGGCTGCATTTTCCTGCTGTGACCATTTCACAGACGTCACCTACTGCCCTGGGACGGCTGGTTCCTCCTCACAAATAATAATACCCACTTGGAATCGCAGAATGTGACCTTATTTGAAATAGGGTCTTTGCAGATGAAATGATTAAGGATCATCAGATGCTACCACACTGGATGTAGGGTGGGCTCTGAATCAAGTGACTGGTGTCCTTGTAAGAGGAGAGGACACAGACAGACTCAGACAAGGCCATGTGAAGACAGAGGCAGATAATGGGGGGCGGGCACTACAGGGCAAGGAACAGCGAGGGTTGCCAGCAGCATCCAGGAGCTAGGGGAGAGTCCTGGAACACACTCTCCCTCAGAGTTTCCAGAAGAAACCAACTCGGCCAGCAGTCTTGAGTTTTGACCTCTGGCCTCCTCAACCAGGACAAGATAAACGTATGCATCTTCAGCTTCCCCTGTGTGTGGCTGCCTGTTAGGTAGGCCTAGGAAACGAGCACATGTCCCTCCAAAGGGCAGAGGGCTTCCTCAGAGGCAGCCACACAGTCACCTTCTCCCTTGCCCCTCCCAGTGTGAAACACTCGCATTGGCCCTGCAAGGCCCTGCCTCTTCAATTTACAGAGGAGGAGTCTGAGGCAGGGGTTACGCAGGCGCCTAAGACCCCACAGGCAGGAAAGGAGAGGAAGCTGGGCGCTATGCAGGGAGGGGCCCAGAGCCAGTTTCTTCATCGTGGCTCCCTCTTGGCTAAGCACAGGAGTCCCCACTCTCCACGAAGGGTGCCTACACCCCAACCATCCGCATAAGTTCTGCTGGCCCAACTACTGACGGGACCCCCAAGTCACAGGGCGGCATGAGCGGCCAGCAGTATCCGGGAGAGAGGCAGATCCCGGAAGCAACATGTCAGGGAGAACTTTCCTCCTCCCATGGATGGAAGTAGGGTTTTGCTCAAGAGCTGGGCCACCGGAAGCCAGAGGCCAGCCCCAGCCTCGAAGGAGAGGGCCGTTCCCCGGGACCTCAGCCCCCGGAAGCCTCACCTCCACAATGCTACGCAGGTCCCGCACGTAGGTGCGCTCCGTTTCCACGATTTCCCGCACCACCCGGCCCAGGTAGCCGAACTTGTCCGCAGGCGCCACCGGCCGCGTGCGTTTGCTGAAGGGCGACAGGGACCCCCGCATGTTCCGCCAGCCGCTGGAGTTGTTGTTGCTGTTGGGGAGATGCTGGCCACACGGGGTGCCCTCCCCATTCTCGGCCAAAGCCTCGGAGCCACTGGGCTCCTCCATGGTCCCGCGGCTGTCGCGCGAGGAGCCCGACGAGGAGGTCGTGGAGGTCAGGCTCGCCGGTCGCTCCTGGCTGCCGTTCTGGTGGAGGGAGGCAGAGACGGGCATCCTGGCATCGCTGCCTGGCGGGGGCGTTCCGGGGAGGTTCTGGGCAGGACAGACAAAGCGTCAAACCTCTGGAATGCTCTCAGAAACAGAAAGTAAAAGGGTGGCTGCTAGGGGCTGGGGGAGGAGGGGATGGGGAGTTACTGTTTAATGGATACAGAGTTTCAGTTGTGCAAGATAATGGGAAGTTCTATGGATGGAAGATAGCTATGGATGCACAACAATATGAATGTACTCACTCAATGCCACTGAGCATTTTAAAAGGTGGATTTTATGTTACATGTATTTTACAATTTTTAAAGCAACAATTCTGAATCTCAAGGAGGTCCCTTCCTTGCAACTGTACGAGCATCTATGAGGATGCCCAAGTGACATTCCTGCCTGTCTCCAACAGCGCCACCTCCATCCTTCCCAGAGTGGAAGAAAGGTGGACCACATCCCGGATCAACCAAGGGCTCAGAATGAGGCCCGAGAACAGCCGGCAGCGGTCAGGGGTGCCTTCTGTGATGGAATCTGCAGCCCAGCCCCTCTGTTCCTGCAAACCACCTAGCCCCCCAGAGCCTCTGCTTCTCACCACCTTGCGAGGTGGTGAGGCTGTCCTGAGGCTGTCCCCCTGCAGCATGCAGTGAGCTGCTGGGTGTACAGCTTGGTGCCCAGCACAGAGCGACGGCTCCATAAACCATCAAAACAGTGATAGTACTAGCAGTTGTCAAAAAGCACTCCCCAAGTGTCCACCGGTCAAAGATCTGGCTCTTAACAACCTATATGCCAGAGTATGTGGGACTGCAAAATCTTTGGGGCACCAGTGGCTTAACCACGAACCTTAAACCTTCTGGAGACTGACAGGGAAGACAGAGAAGATGATGCAAAGGTGAGCCCACGTCACCTCCTTGCCCCAGTCCCTGGTGCTTGCTTCTGACTCAGCCAGGCTCCAGGGGCACAGGAAATTCCCCAGGGCTGAGGCACAGCTAAGTCTCCCGAAGCTCCCTTTAGCACAGCCAGGTCAGGGCAGCATAGCAAGCAGGAAACTGCTCCCAGGTGAGGCAAACATAGCCTCAGGCAGACTTTACTCCCTAAACAGACGGTGTGGCTCACAGGTAGGCCAGCCTGAAGCAGCAAGTTGGGGAGGCAGGGTGGTAGCTGTGGCCTTTGGGATACTCTAACCCCCACCCCAGAGCACCAAAGCCCAACAACATCACTTTCCAGAATGTTCATTTGACTGCTGTTTCCACAGGAAAAATGTTCTAAAGCATCTCCTCCATCCCTACTGTCCCAATGCCTTCCAACCCTAGCGCTAGGACTCAGAAGTGACTAGACCACAAGTTAGAGCTATGAGAAGGGTCGAGACGGTGCTATCACTCTGGCAATCTTGAATTTGCCCCCCTGGTTTTCTATGCCTCTACCCCAACTTGAAACCAGTGTCCCAACCTGGGCTCTGGCTTTTGCAAGTGTTCTTGCTACCTGGCCATTACTTCCTCCCCAACACCCACGCCATACCCCTAGCCTGTGTCACTTATACCAAGCCTTGGGTCTCAGTGAGAAGCCACATACGCCCAGAAACCAAAACTGGGGGCCCCTTCTGTGTACTCTTATAGCATCCCAGGGTTATCCCTTGTGTAGCACTCATTGAGTAAGACTCCCAGCCGTAGGCAGTGACCTAAGGGCAGGAGCCTTAAAACATGATCCGCAAATGGCAAACGGATAATGATGGCAGACGAACCAGTATGACTACCAAGCTAAAGTCAGGAGCACGGAGACTTGTTTGCCATGCACACTAGCCCAGCGAGGACCCTCCCAAGGACAGCAGTTTCCCACTGCATGTCTCAGCTAAGGGAGGGGATTCCCTCCACGCGAGCCTCTCATCTTGCAGATGAGGACACCGTGGCAGCGCTGGGGCCAGTCCTGACTGCTCCCTCCTTCCAGATGCAGTCAAAGGAGTAATTAACAGGATCACCTTGGTGAAACAGAGCATCTCAGGAGAGCCCCTGGGAAACACAGCACTGCTACTTTCTCCTGCCTCCTCAGAAGAGCCTTTAAGATAAGCCAGCTAGTCATTTCTACCCACCAGTGGCCTGTCATTTCAGACAAAGAAAGAGACCCAAACTCCGCCCCAGCCCTTAACCCCAGGCTCGGTGGGACTCACTGAATAGCCTCTGTGAAGTGATTGACCCTCTTGTGACTTAAAAATCTGTGTATCTCAGCAGTGATTATTCATCTGTGCATATACCATTTTATATAACACATTTTGTGTTTGATTTAATTCAGCAAACCTGTGTTGAATATACTCTGTGTGTTAGAAAATGTGTCCTTCAAAGCAAGTGAACCATCAGGCACATCGCACACCCCACCCCCCCACCCCGTCTCCCCTCCAGCCCCCAAGGCCTGTCAATCCCAGCTGGAACAAAGGGGTAGGGACTTGTGGCCTAAGACCTTTCCCAGATAAAACCTGGGGTCAGTCAGCCCCTATGGGGATGCTAAGCGGAAAAGGCCCAAGTCTCTAATGGACTTCACAGCTGGCCAGGTCATGGCCTCAAAGTGAAGGATTAGTCACAGCCCCCCACCTCCACCCCACACACAGTCTCTCGAGAGATTTCTCTCTAAAGGGTATCTTCGAGGTCACTCATTAGGGACTCCATCACCATGGGGTCGCCATGCACACTTCAAAAGCCCAGGAACTAACGCATCTTTTCTACTTGGAGAAATTTTCTCGGACTGCACACAGCCACCTGCCTGCAAACCAAGCTCATATTTTCATAGCGCCCATGCCCAAATCCTCCTGGGGTTAAAAGAAAGCACAATGGCTAACAGCTAAAAATGGTCCAAGTGCTGTAAACATAACGAGGCTTTTATCTCATAACAACTTTATGAGGTCAGTACTATTATTATCCCCATTTTACAGATGCAGAAACTGAGGCCACAGAAAGAGCATGTGGTAGAGCCTGGATCTGGACTCAGGCACTCAGGCTTCAGTGTGAGTGCTCTTCTGCCCCTGCCCACTGATGGCTGCCTCCCTGATGGATTTCACACCAGCTAGAACCACAGCAAAGGATTAGTCACAGCCCTAGATGCCATGGCTTTGCCTCAGCATAAACCATGGGGAACATATTAAGACATAAAGGTCATGGCTTTTAATATTTTACTTCCCTCACAAAGGCCAATGGAGGTTAAAAAAGAAATTGAGAATTAAGATTCCTTAAGGCTATTTCTAGACCTCCTACTATGTGACCTTTGCCCATTTACCTTTTCCTTGGAACAACACAGAAAAACACATATTCTTGGTCAAAGGACTGAAGGTGTTAGAGAAGGCAAGAAGCAGGAGGGCACCAGGATCAGATTATAACTCCTCGGATGATAAGAGAAGCCCTGCAGTCACCAGGAGACCTAGGTTCACAAGGCTCTCGTTCTCTCCCCTGGGCAAGAGTACTTGCTTGAAAAGAATACAGAGACCCAGAAAGGAAGGGTAAAGAGCAAATGGAGCAGTTAGGCAGAGTCCAGGTGGGACTATTAGCAGACACCATCAGATAGTGAGGGAAAAGAGACATACCCAGTGTGAGTGCCCTCTGGTTCTAAAAACCCAATCTCCACCCTTCTGTAGTGTTCCTGCCTGGAAAATTCCACGGACAGAGCCTGGCAGGCTATGGTCCATGAGATCGCAGAGTTGGGCACGACTGAGCAAGTGAGCACACACACACCTTTCTGTAGTGGCGTTCAGGCCCCCACAGAGACAGTGGAAGCACCTGCCTACGGAAGGGCTCCCGGGTAGAGCCAACCTTTCCTTCCTCTCCGTGGACTGTCACATCACCCCATATTGTAAGATTCACCCCAAGGCCAAGACTGGAACTCAGGGGTCTTTAAACTCATCTTGGAAGACACTGTCTGCTGGGACAGTGGGCGCCTAGAGGAGGTGACAGACAGCAGCCAAACCCCAAGCCACAGCCCACTGTATCACCCTGGTCTCCAACTCCCTAATATCCCTCCTCACTGACCCCTTCCATCTTTTAACAGGAATCAGTCCAATCAATCATCAGCCAGTGAGTCAGTCTTCTAGAAAACTTTGTATCTCCCACACCTGAGAAGCCCTCTGTGATAGGGTCCCTGAGACCTTTCTAATCGGCCCCATAAGCTGCTTTAAGAGTTTGGGTGCAGGAGAGACAGGGAGATCCGTCTCTTTTCTTTTTAACTTTCTCTAAATTTAAACCTCTTCCACACCCTTCCTCCACTCACACCTCCTGGGGCCCTTCCCTGAACACTCCCAGGCAGGGAGGCAGGCAGGCTGCAGCAGGCCTCTGAGTTTCCCAGGACGGCTGACTGGAGCCAGGTTCCACATCCTTCTCCTCCCTGCGAGGCCTCAGCACCGTGCCCCCGATCTGACCCGGGCTCCTGCCTCCAACAGGAAAAAATGACCAGCCAACCCCACCAGAGCCCCCATGTTCTGTCCTCAGGCCTCTTGTCAAAAAGGCAGTAGGACCCTGCTCCCCAACTCCACCCCAGCTTCAGGAAGAAGGTCCCATGGGGGCGCTGACCTGGATTGAACCTTCTGGAGAACCTCTGCTTCTCTAGTCCTGGGAGTCCCCAGGACTCACTCACACTCCCTTCCAGCCCTCCTTCAGGGGCCGGCAGGCGGAGAAGGCAGGAGGCTGTACAGGAGGAGCTGTGCAGGCCAGCACTTGGAGACACTCCAGAAAACATTTTGCTTCAGAGAGGCTGGGTCCAGGTGTGGAGGCGGCTGACATCATCCCTTCACCTACTACCCTTCTCCCCACACCCGGGAGACGGAAGGCCGACATGCCACTCCTGCTCTGGAGGCAGGTGGAGCGACAGAGGAGCTCCCCCAAAGGCAACTGCTCCAAAGTCCAGTGGCCCCGGGAGGGAAGGGGAGCGGTCATCTGGTACCTGCATGTGGGCCAAGTCCCTCCCTCCCTGGGGACCGCAGGCGGCACAGCCCTCCTTCTCCACCTTCTCTCATCTCCCAACACCTGCTAAGTATTCCAAAGGTTCTTCAACCCGGGCAGCCACAACCTTTGATCTTCCCCTCATTGCACTGTGAGGATCTGCTCATCCATAAGGTGCCAGAAGGGAGATACAGAGAAATGCTACGGCTCTGCCAGACAGACAGGGCGGGGGCAAGGTGAGCCTCCAGAGACCTCACCTGGAGATCCTGAGCCCAGGTGTGCT